>NC_058378.1:66213928-66879642 GCF_018350175.1 Felis catus
GTTGATAAAAATGTTGTGACCAGAGGTTCATAAAGACCTAAACCTGTATTTCTTCTAAGAGGCATAGTTTAACATTTATTAAGTTAACGTTCATGGTGACTTTAGAAAGCATAAGAACCATGAATAATGAGAATCAAGTTATGTTCTCCACCACATTCTGGCCTCCATTATCTCTGCTGAGAAGTCAGCTTTTAATCTTTTTGCAGTTCCATTGTAAATGATGAGTCATTTTTCACTTGCTACTTTGAAGATTTTCCCTTTGTATTTGACTTTCAGCATTTTTACTATAAATGCAACTGTTTGTGGATATCTTTGTGTTTACCTTTCTTGGAGTTTCTTGAGCTTCCTGGATGTTTAGGTGTTTCTTTATCAAATAATTCTCATTTGGGTAGTTTATTATCATTATTACTTCGATTTTTTTTAGTTATCCTTTCTCTCCTCTCCTTCCTTAACTCCTATTATATACAACATTAGTGCTCTTGATGGTGTTACATATTTCTCTGAGGCACTCTCCAATTTTCTTCATTCTTCTGTTTTTGTTTTTGTTTTTGGCTTCAATAATCTCTATCAGTCCACCTTCAAATTCAGTAACTATTCTTCAATTCAAAATTAGTCTTGAGACTCTGTAGTGATTTTTTTACATTTCAATTATTTTACATTTAAACTCCAGAATTGTCACCTTTTAAATCTTTTCTCTTTATCGATATTTTCTATTCGATGTGTCATTTCCATTTTATAACCTTCTTTAATCATGCTTTACTTTAGTTCTATGAACATACGCATAATGGCTATTTTGAACTCTGCTATTAAATCTAGTATCTGGTGGCTCTCACTGGCAGTTTTATAGTGTGCTGCTTTTTCAGTATAGCTTGCCCCTTCCTGTTATGTTCTATGCCTCATAATTTTTGTTGAAAACAAAATAACTTAAAATGCTATATTGTAATATGAAAAATATTTTGTGGTGCCTCTCCCCTGAGGATTGTTATTATTAATTCTCGTTTACTTTTTAGTAACCTACTGAGTTAATTTAGTGAATTCCGTTCCCTCCTTTGTAGAGTTAAGCTTTTGATAATTCTCTCTAGAAAGGCATAGCTTTGAGTTACGTCCATGGTTCACCCTAGAACAACAGTAGCATTTGTAGGGCTATTTTTCATTTGACTCACAATACCCAACTTTTAATTTCCAGTGATTATTATATTGTTTCAACAGTGCCCCGGAGCATAAATTTGTCTGCAATGAATCTAATCAGATTGTGGCTCCTTTGAAGGAATAGTTTCTGGGATCTGTGTTAGATGTGTATTCTTGCCCCAGGAGGGCTCTTTTTTCCCAGTCTTATTTCCCAGTTCTCTCCTGCAAAGTAGCTGCCCTACCATCTAGGCTGTGTCTTCATGTCTTCATTAGATCCATGCCTTTCATAGCAGCCTCCCTGTTCTTAAAGGTGCTGGTAGGTTGAATTTCTCCTAACTCTTCATCTCTTCCAAAAAGAACTGATTTCGTTTTCAAAAGAACTATCTTCTTGATACCTATTCCTTCTTCATAGATACCTCCACTGTAGTAGCTGAGAACTCAGTGAAGAGAGTGGCAGTAGCCTGAGGTCCTTTTAGCTTGCCTCTTTGGCATGGAGCTATTACCTTGCAAGCTAGGGGGCAAGTGTTAAGGTGCCCCAGAGTTTTCAAACTGCCATGCCCCAGGAAGAATTTCCATTCCATTAGTGGGACTAGAGTGAAGGAGGGAGCTCCCACATCTTAAATGTACTCACCCATAACTTAGTCTCAGTAGCTGGTCGTTCAGGACAGGATAAGAAATGCTAATGTCTTCTTCTTCCTTGGATGAAAATTCTTTGACTTGGAGTTCCAGGGGACAGGATCCTCTATGTTCTTGGCTCCAGTGGCGTGGAATGGTCTCTGCTCTGCCAAGCAAAAGAGGGGGGAGTGGTGGAGTGAAGAGAGTAGTCTTTGTCCAAATACCATAGACTCTTTCCTTTTTCACTAAATTGTCATAGATTTTCTTGAATAAATATTTCTTCGTTTGTTCTTTGCTCTCAGTATCATTTCCAGACGTTAGAAATTTTTAATATATATTTTTTAATTTTTACTCCATTGGGGGGGCTGGATCGCTCAGTCAGTTAACCATCTGACTTCAGCTCAGGTCATGATCTCGTGGTTTTTGAGTTCAAGCCCTGCATTGGGCTCTGTGCTGACAGCCCAGAGCTGGGAACCTGCTTCAGATTCTGTGTCTCCCTCTCTCTCTGACTCTCTCTCTCTCTCTCTCTCTCTCTCTCTCTCTCTATCTGTCTCTATTTCTCTATCTCAAAAATAAATAAAAACATTTACAAAATTTTTACTCCAGTATAGTTAACATACAGTATATACTAGTTTCAAATGGACAATATAGCGATTCAACAATTCTGTACATTCCTCAGTGCTCATAAGTGGCTCTCAATCTCTTTCAACTATTTCACCCATTACCCCACCCAACACCCCTCTGGTAAACAGCAATTTGTTCTCTATAGTGAAGACTTTGTTTTTGTGTTTGTCCCTATTCACATTGTTTACTTTGTTTCTTAAATTCCACATTATGAGTGAAATCATATGGTATTTTTCTCTGACTGAACCATTTCACTTAGCATTTACTCTCTAGATCCATCTGTGCTGTTGCAAATGGCAAGCTTTTAATCTCTTTTTATGGCTGAGTAATACTCTAGTGTGTGTGTGTGTGTGTGTGTGTGTGTGTGTGTGTGTGTGTTCATTTTCTTTGGGCAATTGCCCAGTAGTGGAATTACTGGATCAAATGAAATTTATATTTTTAAATTGTTTTCAGAAATCTTCATACCGTTTACCACAATGGCTTCACCAATGTACATTCCCACCAACAATGTATGAGGGTTTCTTTTCCTCCACCTCCTCATCAAACTTGTTTTTTTCTTGTATTTTTCACTCTAGTCACTCTACCTCATTCTAGGTATGAGGTACTGTCTAATTGTAGTTTTGATTTGCATTTCCCTGATAATTAGTGATGTTAGCATCTTTTTTATGTGTCTGTTAGCCATCTGTATGTCTTCTATGGATAAATTTCTGTTCATGTCCTCTGCCCATTTTTAGTTAAATTATTTGTGGTTTTTTGGTGTTGAATTATATAAGTTCTTCATGTATTTTGGATAATCCTTTATCAGATAAGTCATTTGCAATTATCCTCTCCTATTCTATAGGGGTTTTGTTTGTTTGTTTTTTGTTTTGTTTTGTTTTATTTTGTTTCCTTTCCTTTGCTGTGCAGAAAATTTTTATTTTGATGTAGTCCCAGTGGTTTATTTTTGCTTCTGTTTGCCTTGCCTCAGGAGATACATCCACAAAAGATATTGTTACCACCAATATCAGAGACATTACTGCCTGTGCTCTCTTTTAGGGTTTTTATGGTTTCAGGCCTCACAATTAGCTCCTTAATCCATTTTGAATGGATTTCCTTTGTATGTTGCTGTCTAGTTTTCCCAACACCATTTGTTGAAGAGATTATCTTCTTCCCATTGCATATTCTTGTTTCCTTTGTTGAAGATTAATTAACCATATAACGGTGGGTTTATATCTGGGCTCTCTATTTTGCTCTATTGATCTTTGTGTCTGTTTTTGTAACTGTACTGTACTGTTTTGGTTACTACTGTTTGGTAGTACATCTTAAAATCTGGGATTCTGATACTTCCAGCTTTGTTTTTTTTTGTTTTTGTTTTTGTTTTTTTTCAAGATTGCTTTGGCTATTCAGGTCTCTTATGGTTCCACACAAATTTTAGGATTATTTGTTATAGCACTGTGAAATGATGTTGGTATTTTGATAGGCATTGCATTAAATGTGTAGATTGTTTTGGGTAGTATGAACATTTTAACAATATTTGATCTTCCAATCCATATATATGCATGGAATATCTTTCTATTTGTTTGTATCATCTTCAATTTCTTTCTTCAGAGTTTTATAGTTTTCAGAGTATAGGACTTTCACCTCCTTGGTTAAGTTTATTCCTAGTTATTTTATTTATACTGCAATTATGAATGTTATTGCTTTCTTAATTTCTCTTTTTGCTACATTATTAGTGGATTAAAATGCAACAGATTTCTGTACATTGATTTTGTATCTTGTGGCCTTACTCAGTTCATTAATCAGTTTTAAAGGGTGGATTCTTTAGGGTTCTATATATAGTATCATTCCATCTGCAAATAGTAAAAGTTTTACTTCTTCATTAACAATTTGGATGCCTTTTATTTCCTTTTGTTCTCTGCTGTGTCTAGGAATTCTAGTACTATGTTGAATAAAATGGTGAGAGTGGACATATTTGTCTTGTTCCTCACATTAGGGGAAAAGTTCTCAGTTTTTCCCTATTAAGGATTAAATTTGCTGTGGAGTTTTCATATATGGCTTTTATTATGTTGAAGTGTGTTCCCTCTAAACTTAGTTTGTTGAAGGTTTTTATCATTAATGGATATTGTACTTTGTCAAATGCTTTTTCTGTATCTATTGAATTAATCATATTGTTCTGATTCTTCCTTTATTGATGTGATGTATCAGGTTGATTGATTTGCAAATATTGAACCACACTTGCGACCCAGGAATAAATCCCACTTGGTTGTGGTGAATGATTTTTTAATGTATTTTTGGATTGTTTGTATTACTTTGTTGAAGATTTTTGTATCTATGTTAATCAGAGATACTGACCGGTAGTTCACTTTTTCTATAGTGTCTTTATCTTTGGAATCAGGGTAATGCTAGCCTCATCAAATGAATTTGGAAGCATTCCTTCCTCTTCTATTTTTCAGAATAGTTTCAAAAGAATATTAACACTTCAAATGTTTGGTAGAATTTGCCTCTGGAACCATGTGGTCCTGGACTTCTGTTTGTTGGAAGTTTTTGGATTATTGGTTCAATTTTATTGCTGACAATAGGTTGGTTCAATTTTTTATTCCTCCCATGTCAGTTTTGGGATGTTGTAGATTTCTAGAAATTTATCCATTTCTTCTAGTTTGTCAACATATAATTTTTCATAGTATTCTCTCATAATCCTTTGTATTTCTGTTGTATTGGTTGTGATTTCTCCTCTTTAATTTGTGATTGTATTAATTTGAATTCCTGTCTCTCTCACTCTCTCTCAATGAGCCTGGCTAAAGTTTAACAATTTTTTTTCAAAGAACCAGGTCCTGATTTTATTGATATGTTCTATTGTTTATTGTTGTTATTGTTGTTTAGTTTCTATTTTATTTCTGCTCTAATGTTTTTTTTTTAATTTTTTTTCAACATTTATTTATTTTTGGGACAGAGAGAGACAGAGCATGAACAGGGGAGGGGCAGAGAGAGAGGGAGACACAGAATCAGAAACAGGCTCCAGGCTCCGAGCCATCAGCCCAGAGCCTGACGCGGGGCTCAAACTCACGGACCGCGAGATCGTGACCTGGCTGAAGTGGGACGCTTAACCGACTGCGCCACCCAGGCGCCCCATGTTTTTTTTTTATTTTTAAAAATTATTTATTTATTTTGAGAGAGAGAGCAGAAGCAGGGCAAAGGAAGAGAAAGGAAGAGAGAATCCCAAGCAGGCTCCATGCTCAGTTCAGAGTCTGACACGGGGCTCAATCTCACAACTCTAATATCATGACACCTGAGCTGAAATAAAGAGACACTGAACTGACTGAGCCACCCATGTGCCCCAGTTTCTGCTCTAATCTTTATTTTTCCCTTCCTTCTATTAGTTCGTGGTTTTGTTTTTCCTTTGTTTTCTAGCTTCTTTAGGTGTAAGTCTGGACTGTTTGTGATTTTTTTTGGTTTTTCTTTTTTTTTTTTTTATGATAGGCCTGTATTCCTATAAACTTTCCTCTTAGAACAGCTTTTTGCAGCATCCAAAAGATTTTGAACCATTGTGTTTTCATTTTTGTCTCCATATATTTTCTGATTACCTCTTTGATTTCTTGGTTTACCCATTCATTGTTTAGTAGCTTGATTTATGTGTGTGTGTTAAAAGAGAAATTCATTACAATAAAATAAGTGTAAGTGTTATTAAAAACGCTGGCTAAAATTATAAAGTGTCTATATTATGTTTCTTCTAATATAAATATTGGAAATAACAACAATTCTATATGTACAAAGAACTTTGAAAACATAAAATCATGCACAATGCCGCAATATAACTGCACATTATCCTTTTGGGTTTCACTTTTATCATCTCCTGGTCCCAGATCATTCCAGAATATGAAAAGATATGCTAATTCCTCATATTCCAAACTTCAAAATTTCAGTGTTTTCAAAGTGTGTCAGTTATCACACATTAACAATCCTTTAAAATCACTGTATTCTCATCAAGTGGTTCTAGTTCCCATATTTCTCTTTCTTTATAGATCTTGGACAAAAAGTTGAGCTAGAAAAACTGATTACAGGATCTAGCGTGGCAAGTATTCTCAATGATTCACCTAAAAGTGGAAGAGGGGTTTTATACATATATATAAAAAATCCAAAGCATGAAAGACAGTAAGTATATCAACATGCGAATAAAATTAAGCAGCTCACCCTGTTTGCTCACTTGGCTCCATGTTCCTGTAGAAAGGAAAAGCCAGAGTGGCTTGATTTTTAATGTGTATGTGTTTGTGCTCTTTCCAATTTTTTTTTTTTGTGGTTGATTTCTAGTTTCATAGTGTTGTGATTGGAAAATACGGTGGTATGACTTCAATCTTTTTTAAATTTGTTGAGATTTATTTTATGGTCTAATATGTGGTCTCTTCTGGAGAATATTCCATGTGCACATGAGAGAACTGTGTATTCTGTTTTAGGATGGAATGTTCTGAATATACCAGTTAGATCTGTCTAGTCCAATGTGTTATTCAAAGCCATGGTTTCTTTGTTGATATTCTGTGTGAATGACCTATACCTTGTTGTAAGTGGGTGTTAAAGTTCCCTACTATTATTATATTACTATTGATTACTTCCTTTATGTTTGTTATTAGCTCCTTTATTTATGTGGGTGCTTTCATGTTGGGTGCATAAATATTTACAATTGTTATACCATCTTGTTGGATTTTTCACTTTATATAGTGTCCTTTTTTGTCTCTTGTTACAATTTTTGTTTTAAAGTCAATTTTGTCTGTTCTAAGTGTTGTTACCTCAGCTTTCTTTTCACTTCCATTTACATGATGAGCGCTTTCCTGCCCTTTCACTTTTAATCTGTATGTTATTAGGTCTAATGAGTCTCTTGTAGGCAGCATCTAGATAGATATTTTATTCTGTCACCCTGTGTCCTTTGATTGTAGTGTTTAGTCTATTTACATTCAAAATAATTATTGATGAATATGCAATAATGCCATTTTGTTACTTGTTTTATGGTCATTTTTGTGCATCTTCTCTATTCCTTTCTTCTCTTGCTCTCTTCTCTCATGTTTTTCTGGCTTACTTTAATGATATACTTGGATTACCTCTCTTTATTTTTTGCATATCTATTACTGGTTTCATATTTATTATTACTATTAGGTTTATATATAAAATCTTATGCAGATACCAGTCTATATTAAGTTGATGGCTGCTTAAATTTGAACTCATTCTTTACCCCTCGCCCCCCATGTTTTAGGTATATGGTGTCATAGTTTATATCTTTTTATTTTATCAATGCCTTGACTGATTTTTTATAGTTAGACTTAATTTTGCTATGTTTGTGCTTCCTATTTTTCTTACTCCTGCTTATGGTCTATCCTTTCCAATCAAAGTCTCCTTTAACATTTCTGTGAATGGTGATGGTTTAGTGGTGATGAATTCCTTTAACTTATGTTTGTCTAGGAAACTATTTATCTCTTCTATTCTGAATATCCTTGCTGGATAGAGTATTCTTGATTATGGGTTTCTTTCTTTCAGCACTTTGAATATATCATTTGATTTGTTCTAGCCCGCAAATTTTCTGCTGAAAAATCAGCTGATAGCCTAATGGGGTTTCCCTTGTTTGTAATTGTTCTCTTTTCTCTTGCTGCTTTTAAAATTCTCTCTTTATCACTACTTTTTGCCATTTTAATTACAAAATGGCTTGTTGTAGGCTTCCTTGTATATATTTTATTGGAGGTTTACGGTGCCTCCTGGATCTGGATTTCTGTTTCCTTCCCCAGATTTAGGAAGTTTTCATCTATTATTTCTTCAAATAAGTTTTCTGCTCCCTTACCTGTTTCTTCTCTTTCTAGCATTCCTATAATATGAATGTGGTTACACTTCATGTCGTAACAATTTTCTTTTCTTCTTTTCTTTCTCTCTCTCCTGTTCAGCTTGATTGCTTTCCACTACTCGAGTCCCTAAGTCACTTATCCCTTCTTCTACTTCCTCTAGTCTACTATTTATTCCATCAAGTGTGTTTTTAATTTCAGTTATTGAATTCATCTCTGATTGCTTTTTATGTTTTCTATCTCTTTGTTGGGAATCTCACTAAGGCCCTCCACTCTTTTCTCCAATCCTTTATCTTTGTGACCATTACTCATCTCCATTTCTTTCAGCCCTCTTGCTGTGATTTTTTTTTCCTGTTCTTTCATTTGGGACATAGTTCTCTGTCTCATTTTGCCTAATTCTCTATGTCTGTTTTTGTGTGTTAGGAAAGTAAGCTACATCTCCTGCTCTTGAAAGTAGTGGCCTTTTAAAGAAGAGGTCCTGTAGTCCTCTGCAGTGTAATGTCCCCTGTTCACCAGAACCCCTGGTGCTTCAGGGGCGTAGCCTATGTGTGTTTTATGTACCCTACTCTTGTTGTTGAGCCACTTTTACCTTCAGTCCAAAGTTTGTGCAGGTTATTATAGGAGGGGACCTGGAGCTGCTTTAGACAACTCCTGCTCAGGGATGGTGGTGGCAAGTCAGCAGGAAATCAAGAGTACAGGGGTGGGGGGCACAGTGACAGCAATGTCTGTATATGTCTGTTGCAGAAGAGTCCTGCAGCTACGGGCACCAAGGCTGGCACAGTTGAAGGCAGTAGATCCACAGAAAAGGGGGGGGGGCAGGCTGTTCAGTGTTAGCAAAGTTTGCATGGGTCTACTATGGAAGGAAACCTGGAGTTGAGGCCTGGATGGAGAGGGCCTGTCAGCAGGAGAATGTGGGGGCAGGATGAGCACTTGCCAAATTCGGTGGAGAGTGTTGGTGCTCTGCTGTTTGCCATGGTTCCGTGCATCTGGGCTGAGGGTTTGGAAAGAGAATGGGTGTCAGCCAGCTCTTCGTTCCTACAGAAGTCTCCTAAGGATCTCTGCCCATCTAGCACATATTCTGAGATTTGTAAATGCATCCTCCCAGATAGCCCAGGTACTTCTCAAACTGTTGCTTCTATGCTGTACCTCAGCAGTGCTGTTTGTTGTGCTGTCCTTTTAAGGGCACAGACTCAGTTCCCCATCTCCCTCATAACTCTCCCAGAGTGGAGCCTGCTAATTTTTAAAGTTCCAGGTATGAAGCCCTGCTGATTGCAAGAACTCACAAAATTAAGCCCATATTTGGGGATTTGTCTTCCCTGTGTGGATTTTCTGTGTGGGGTGCTTGATATGAGGGTCTGTTTCTCTCCCCTCTCTACACCTCTCTGTGTCTTACTTCAGACACAAAGTTAAAGCAAGGGACTAGAATTAGGTCAAAATAAAACTGTAGTTAAGAATGTCAACAGCTTCTGAAGATAAGTACAGGGAAGCAAAGGAAGAGTTCTATTTTATGTGACTCCAAATCCACAGGGAGCCTGAACAGAACAATGAGTAAGGGAGAATTCATTCTCTCTGCTTATCTTGAGAAGGGACAATATCAGTCTTCTCCTGCCTTCAGACTTGGATTCAGACTTGTGCTTACATCATTGGGTCTCCTGGTTCTCAGCCCTTCAGATATTTTAGATATTTGAAGTTTGACTCTAGAATAACTGTAATTTAATAGAATAAATATAATAATACTTTGACTCTAACCAATAAATATTGATTGTGTCTCCACTACATAAGACATAGACTTAGGCACAGAGGGGTCAATAAGATGGACTCTTTCCTTGTGTCACTAACAGTCTACAAAGGAAAATGGCCATGAGAAGAAAATAATCACTTAAGGCATATACATACCTCAGTACCTAATGAGGCATTTAAAAGTAAGTTCTATGGAACACAGAGTAGAAATCCTGTATAGAGTAGGAAACCTGTTCATGTATAATTTCAACAAACATCAATTAGTCATGCTTCTCTGGGTTCAGTGCTAAGTGCAACTGATATATTAAAGCAAAAGACACAGCTGGCACCTGACCTTTTGAAAATTCCAATTAACTGATAAAAATAAGAAATACTTCAATGAAAATGAGCAAGTGTGCAATTGTATAGCCAAGTATAAGCTCCTAAGAAAGAAATACTGCAAAGATCTAGTTTATTTTAAAAGGATCATGAATGTTCCCTCAGAGGGAATACATTTTAATGTAAAGGATGTGAAGGAATCTGTTGGATGAAGGGAAAAGGTGTGGTTTTGAAATAAGAGTTCAGATGAGTTTTCTAGGAAGAAAAAATGCTGAGTGCATAGGAACTAACGTGAAAATATGTCTCATTCATTCAAATAAAAAGAAAAAGAGAGCAATGTGATTGGTATGGGGAAGAGAGAAAGAGGGAACACGGGAGAGACAGAGGGAGAGAAGGAGAATGAGCATGAATGTCAGGGAAGCAAGACAAGGTTGGAGTGGTAAGCAGGAGTGTTGTGGAAGAAACAGGGTTTAAGATTTGATGCTGTATTGAATTGTGTTCTTAATATCATGAGGTTAGAGAAACTTGACTGTCACTGTTGGGATGAAGGCATTAAATTGTTTTCTCTTGAAACAACTCAAAGCTCAGCAGTAGTCTGTAAGCCAGGAAAATTTTATTCATGAGTTATAGTCCACCCATCCTGAGAAAATTTCAAAGAAACTTCTTGAAGAGGCAGAATATAAGATTAAATCAAGCTCTTTCTCAGAGAAGTTCAAGTATGTGGTTATAAATCTTCCTGAGATTCCCACATGAAGGAATATTTCAAACCATTTTCCTTCAAATTCTCTTGTTCAGGCCAATGTTGTTCTTGGTAAAAGAAAGGCCTGTGGGGGTTATAGAAGCTGGTTTCTAAAATACCCAATTTTTTAAACCTCATGTAGAACTGTCAGTAAGTTGTTTCAAACTCAGTATTTCTAGGCACCAGTACACACATGTAGGAGAAGGAGCTTGCATGGGTTAATATTTTATTGTCCAGTGCCTCCCCCTAATGCCTACCCCTCCAGCAAAGACCAAATAGGAATGTCAGCATATGAATCTAGAGAAATTTCCTCCTAGAGCTCTTTGCAACAAGCCATTATTCTTCAAGAACCATGAGAGCACCTCAATTGCCCTCGCCTGCCTAGAAGTGACAAGTTTTGCCTCCAAACAATGTTCTTGAATTACTTTTACAATCTTTTTTCTTTTCTTTTTCTAACTACAGTTCATAGGTTCTATGGTAGGAATATTTTTGCTTTGGAGGGATCTATATACTGAAGCAGCCTGGGCTTGTTCTGATTAGGGTATTGACAATATCCCTCCTTGAAAATAAATGAGAATTTACTGTTTGCTATTATTAATTATTAGATATTTCTAGTTCAGATAAGAAGTTACTTCTGTGACCCAGGTAAAGACAGCCCTGAGCTGTTAATTTAGTCTCAGTCTACGGAAGATGCTATAAATGAATTCACTACAATTGCTTCGTTCAAATTTCTTCAGAAAGTTCAAAGCTTTCTCCAATGTTTCAGAAGTCATTTCAAGCTTGAAAAGACTGTGACCTTTAAAGGAAAAAGAAAGACATGCTGTTCTGTGGTGTTGATTAATGTTGGAGGAGAGTCAGGCCTTCAGGAGTTTGTTTAATTTCATTGCAGGAGACGAGAACACCATTCCAATCATATGAGAACACCATTCCAATCATATCAGCCCTGTTCCATTGGCACACTCTCCAACAATTATCTATACCCAGAATGCATTATGTTCACCTCTCAAAGCCAGGTCACCTATGTTTCTTGCAAATTCCAAGTGTCAACTTTTAATATAGTGAGCTTTGAACTTCTAAATCATCTTCTAGAGAAGGAAGAATAATAGTTATTTGTTCAGTATTTACTTTAGGGAAATTAAATACTGTCCAAAGTACTTTACATGCATTATTAAATTTTATAGCAATTTTATAACATGGGCATTATCACCTCTATTATATAGATTAGGATATTGAGGTTTTTAGAGACTAGTATACCTCCCCAAGGTCTCTCAGGTAGTGTTTGGTAAAACAAATATTTGAAATGAGTCCATTGTACCCATGGCATCTAATCTCTCAGTGCACCCATCAAAAGGCTAGTAATGTGTGGGAAATATTTGTGGAGACTTGGAGTTAGGAAGACTGAGTGTGTAAACATCACTTCTCCCACTTACCCAAGTGACACTGGGTAATCTCGCTTTAGCGTATTCCATTATAAGTAAAAAGGGATATTACTCCCTTGTGAGAGTGTAATATATTAATGTTAACAAGGGCATAAGAAGTATTAGGAAATGTTGGTTGGCTCTGAATTCTACCACTAACCTAACAGGGCCAACAACAGCCCATCTTTTAGTTCACTTGAGATCATTTTGAATTCATGAGAAGTATTTTTGTGAGTAATCAAATGCCTTTCAAATAATTGAATATCCTTGCTTATCACTCTCTAGTGGAACAGTTCATTTCCAGACATAGGACAGGTACAGATATCTATGTATTGGAAATACATTGGAAAAAAATATATTTAAAAAAAATTTTTAGTTGAGAGTGAAGTATACACATGATCATTATGTTTTGTTTTGGTTTGTTTTTTGCATCTTTTCAAGTAATTTTTTTTTAGATGCAGACAGAGAAAACCTGCTTTTCAGAAAAAAAAAATTCTTAATCTCTTCCTCTTCCAGGGAGCACACCTAGAGACAGTTACCTCCTTCCCTTGGACTTTGGTCCTTCTCTATATTATTATGTTTAAAGTCACAATAAATCCTTCCCATCTTGCCATTTGGAACATATGAAGTTAATACCATATGCCACATTATTTTTCCTCATGTCATTAGGCACACTGCAGAACACGAGATTAAATGTAAACAAGCACCGGAGATCAGGAGTTGTATTTTATTATTGGATTTTCAACACCTAAGACAAGGTCTGTATATAGTCATCACTCAACAAACATGGAACAGGTGGTTTATTTGATAGGAAGTTTGAGAATTTCTTATGCACTTGTAACTGAGGATGAGTTCCTCAAATTTTAAACTTAACTATTGAAGTTAATTTTGTTTGATTTAAACAATGAATATAAGGCATGGCTAGAGACTACTAAACAATAACAATATCATGAACATCAAAAATAAAAATAATTGCACTTGCTTAGTGTTTACTATGTGTCATACACTATGTTAAGTGATATTACATTTAATCATAACAAGCACCTAATCATTGTTTTTCCTGTTAATAAGAAAAATAAAGCACAACAAGTTTAAATAACTTGTTCAAGTCATAAAGCTGGAAAATGGCATAGACATAATTTTAACTTAAGCAGTTTATTGTTAAGCCCCCACTCTTAACCCCTGTGTACCTCTTCCTAGTTGAAATCCAGTTTTTGTAATTAATGTAATTATATAATGTAATTATGTAATGTAACATATGACAGTTTTTGTAGTTAATCTCCTAATTATATGAGACAACATCCCGGAAAGAATGTGTGATGGCCTTAACTTTTCTCTGGCACTTATTCCAAGTTAGTATAATATATCTGTAGATTTCAGATTTCACACCTGTTCCTTTGGCAGTCTGGTAGCAGACAGGATGTTTAGAGAGAACAGTATGAGAGTCCCTGTTCAGTCTTATTCGTCTTAGTTTGGGCAAGATTATTAACCTCTCTGAACTAATTTCCTGATTTGGGGAAATAAAATGGTAATAACAGAACTCACTTCTAAAATGTATGTGACCCTGGTTTACACAATGCGTGCAAAGTTCTAAAGCATGGCACAGAGGAAATTGTAGGAATAAAATAAATGTAATTTATCATCATCAGAGATTCTTGGGTTTTCTAGCATAAGATCCTTTTGGAGCATTAAGAGAATTTTGACTATAAAAATTGGCTCATTTTGTAGACTTTGGATCAAGGGTACCCTCTCATTTGTTTATTCTTCTCCATAAGTGCACCACCAGAATAAATTATGTAATTAAAGAGGTTATATTTTCCCAACTGCACAGTTGAAACATATGGTCTGATAAGGAACATTTCTTAATTATACTTAAATCTTACTAAACACTAAAAAGTAAATTTAGTTGTGTTTCTATGGAATTTCCCTTGTTGAAAAGAGTCACGCCAAATCATGAGTTTGAAAATTCAGTCAACTTATACATTATATGTGGCGTTAATAGAGGTGGATCTTTGTTCTTGAAGACTTAATTTTCTATGTGAAATAGATTCCTCTTTGTGGTAAACAGATTTCTCAAATACCCATTTGAGGAAGGACTTGCTTCCTAGCTATTAGAAGTGGGTTCTGCACCAGTGGTAGAGTGCCATATCACCCAGAGTTCCCTATAGGTTGGCAAAGCCTTTCATTTCCACTTCCTCCTCTATCCAATTCTGTTTCTCCTCGTTTTTTTCAAAGATGTTAATCCCTAACTAATATCTTTCACTTCAGACACAATCTCAGCTTTCCCCCATACTGGGTGGCCCAAACTGCTTCAGTTAGTGGTGAAAGTGTAGTTGTGTGAGAACACAGGTAATATGATGGAGATTTGGAGCTGGATCATTCACTTATGTGCTGGCATTGAGGACCCTATCATGGAAATGTGGAGCACAAGTGACTGTTCATTTGTTGAACTTTCACTGATGATGAATTGTAAGGTGGTGCTCATAGAGGGGATGCACTAGCAGGTGAAATGCATTAGGCATTTTAGGCTGTGGAGGAAATAGTAGCTATATGGATAATAGAATTGAATGGTTATTTGTTAAATGTCATTGATGGTCTAAAGAAAGAAAATGATCAGCTAAAACAGGTAGCTGAAGACCAGATGTGAAAGTCAGATGGCCTCTTTTATTGACATCCCAAGAAACTCTCTTTCTGCAGAAGCAAGGCTGAGAAAGTCAAAGATTGGGTCTTGTGTCTCATAGTCTGAGTAGGGACATCCCCACTGGAGCAGGTTTAAAGCCCAAATAAGGGAGAGCTGTTATGTCAAAATGAGTATGTTCAATTGGAAAACTGAAACCCTGACATAAGAGATACTAAAATATGGATGGAAGTTCCCAAATATTTTACATATCCAGCCTCCTCAGAAACTTGAAACTCTCAGAAGTAACCTGGCCCTCCTAAAAAAAGACCTACCATTCCCTGTGTTTTATTGGGCAATGCAGAGGACTATATTCCTCAAAAAACAAAAACAAAAAAAAGTGTCCCCCTCAGGCTCTTTAGTTGGTGACTGTACACTGAGAAAAAAGATTCCCCAACATGAAAAAAAAAATAAACTATTTTAGAAAATTTACACTTTTAGAAATATTGCAAGGATAGTATAAAGAATTCTTATATGCCACACACAATTTCCCTTATCATTTTACATTATATGGTGCATTTATTTAATGAATCCATATTGATATTATTATTAATTTTTAATTCCAGTATAGTTAGCCTACAGTGTCCTATTCACTTCAGGTATACAATACACTGATTCAACAATTCCATACAATACTCAGTGCTCATCAAGATAAGTCTACTCTTCCTCCACTTCACTTGTTTCTCCCGTTCCTCCCCACCCCACCCCCACCTGGCCTCTGGTAACCATTTGTTTATCTCTATAGATAAGAGTCTGTTGTTTGGTTTGTCTTGTTTTTTGTTTTTGTCTTTGTTTCCCCTTTGTTCATCTGTTTCTTAAATTCCACATGAGGTGTCTTTTTTCTGACTTATTTCACTTAGCATTATACCTTCTAGGTCCATCCATGGTGTTGCAAATGGCAAAATTTCATTCTTTTTATGACTAAATAATAACATATACCACCTCTTACTTTATCTGTTCAATGTCAATGGATACTTGAGTTACTTCCATAATTTGGCCATTATAAATAATGCTGCAATAAACATGGAGGTTCATGTACACTTTTGAATTAGTGCTTTATTACTGATTCAATTCCATTGCTAATAATAGGTCTGCTCAAATGTTCTATTTCTTCCTGTTTCAGTTTTGGTAGGTTATGTGTTTCTAGGAATTTATCAATTTGTTATAGTTTTTGGAGTTCATTTGCATATAATTTTTCATGGAATTATCTTGCAATCCTTTGTATTTCTATGGTGTTGGTTGTTATTCTCTTTTCTTTCTGATTTTATTTGCATTCTCTCTCTCTCTGGGTAGAGATTTATCGATTTTTTTTATCTTTAGAAAGAATTAGATCTTAGTTTCATTGATTTTAGTTTCTATATGCTTGATTTCTCATCTAATCTTTATTATTTCCTTCTGCTGGTTTTAGGTTTTGTTTGTTCTTTTTCTATCTTCCTTACCTTTAAATTTAGGTTGAGATTTTTCTTGCTTCTTAAGTTAAGTCCATATAGCTATTAACTTCCTTCTTAGAACAGCTTTTGCTGCATCACAAAGATTTTGGACCATTGGGTTATCATTTTCATTTGTCTCCATGTATTTTTTATTTGTTTGTTTTCCTCTTTGATTTCATGGTTGACCTATTTAGCTTCCATGTAATTGTGGGGTTTTTTTCCAGATTTTTCTTGTGGTTGATTTCCAGTTTTATTGTATTGTGATCAGAAAAGATGAATGGTAAAACTTCATTCTTTTTGAAATTGTTGAGACTTGTTTTGTGAACTAATATGTGATCTACTCTGAAGAATGTTCTGTGTGCACTTGAAAAGAATGTGTATTCTGTTTTAGAATGGAACTTGGGAATATATCTATTAAACATATCTGATCCAGTGTGTTATTCAAAGCCATGTTTTTCCTTGTTGATTTTCTATTTAGATGATCTGTGTATTGATGTAAGTGGGGTGTTGAAGTCCCCTACTATGATTGTATTGCTACTACTTCCTTCATATTTGTTATTAGCTATTTTATGTATTTGGACATTCCCATGTTGGGTACATAAATATTTGCAATTGTTATATCTTCTTGCTGGATTGTCCCTTTAATGAATATATAGTGTCCCTTCTTTGTGTTAAAGTCAATTTTGTTTGATATAAGTAATGCTACTTCAGCTTTGTTTTGACATCCATTTACATGATGTTTCTCTATCACCTCACTTTCAATCTACATGTGTCCTTAGGTCCAAAGTGCACCTCTCCTAGGCAATATATAGATAGGTCTTTTTTTTTTTTTTTTATCCATTCCATGTCCTATGTCTTTTGATTGCAGCATTTAAGTTCATTTACATTCAAACTAATTATTTATAGGTGTTCATTTATTGCCATTTTGTGATCTGTTTTATGTTTGTTTTTGTGGATTTTCTCCGTTCCTTTCTTCCCTTGCTCTCTTTTCTCACATATTTGGATTCCTTTCTCTTTATTTTTTGCATATATATTACTGACTTCTGATATGACATTACCATTAGGTTGTGTATAACATCTTCTGCATATAACAGTCTATCTTCAGTTGATGGTCACTTGAGTTTGAACCCATTTTTTTACTCCTTTCCCCTGATGTTTTAGGTTTATGGAGTCATACTGTATTTTGTTAATCCCTTGATGGATTTTTAAATATATACTTATTTTTACTACTTGTATGCTTCCTACATTTTTTATTCCTGCTATGGTCTTTCCTGTCCACTCAAAGAATCTGTTTTGACATTTCTTGTAGTGATAGTTTAGTGACCATGAACTCCTTTAACTTTTGTTTGTCTGGGAAACCCTCTCTCCTATCTTGAATGATAGCCTTGCTGGATAGAATATTCTTGGTTGCAGATTTTTTTTTCTTTCAGCATTTTGAATATGTCATGCCACTCCCTTCTGGCCTGCAAAGTTTCCATTAAAAAATCCACTTATAGCCTTATGTGGTTTCTCTTGTATGTAACTGGGTTTGTTTGTTTTTTTTTTACCCTCTTCCTGCTTTTAAAATTCTATTCTTATCACTGCCTTTTGCCATTTCAATTATTATGTGTCTTGGTGTGGACCTTCTTGGGTTGATTTTGTTGGGGAAATTTCTGTGCCTCCTGGATCTGAATTTCCATTTCCTTCTCAAATTCAGGAACTTTTCAACTATTATTTTTTCAAATAGAGTTTCTGCCCACTTGTCTCTCTTTTTTTCTTCTGGGACCCCTATAATGCAACTATTACTACACTTGATGGAGTCACTGAGTTCCCTAAGTCTCATTTTGCCAATTTTTTTTTTCTCTCACATGTTCAACTTGATTCCTTTGTATTACTCTGTCCTACCGGTTATTTATTCATTCTTTTCCTTCTTCTAGAATGCTATTTATTCCATCTGTGTATTTTTAATTTCAGTTATTGTCCTCTTCATCTCTGATTGGTTCCTTTTATGTCTGTGTTGTGGGTCTCTTAACACTGATGTCCTCTATTCTTTTCTCAAGTCCTGTTGGGTATCTTTAGGATCATGACTTTAAATTCTCTATTGGGCATATCACTTATCTCTGTTTCATTTAGGTATTTTGCTGTGATTTTGCCCTGTTCTTTCATTTGGGACATATTCCTCTGTCTCCTCATTTTGTCTAAATCTCTGTGTCTGTCTCCTGTTAGGAAAGTCAGCTATGTCTCTTGCTCTTGAAAATAGTGAGCAGGCATGCACTTTTAACAAGGTGGTCCTGGTCCTCTTCTACAGGGAATACACAGCACTGGGGAGACTCAGTCTGGCTGGGGCCACTCCACAAAACATGTGCAAGTAGAGGGTGCAGTTTTAACAAGGTTTGCAAGTCCTCTTCAAGAGGCAACAAGCTACTACTGGCAAGACCAAGGACCCATAAAACATGCAGTTGAGAGATGCAGTGCTTAGGTTTGTGCTGCACTATGGGGGAAGGGACTAGTAGTGCTGGAACTGAGGTAGGTCCAGTTGGAGGGAGTGGCACATGGTTTAAGCAAGTTAAGTAGTGAATGCTGGTACTGAGTTGGTTCCTGCAAGTGGCCATGTATTTATGTAGGAAGTAGGGGAAGGAAATGGCTCCTGCCAGGTCCTTTGTTCCTGGAGAAGTCCCTTAGTCTGAGATTAGTAAATAACTCTCCCTCCCATATGCCCCAGGCATATTTCAAACTTCTGCTTCTATGCTGTATCTCTGTGCCCTGTTTGTCATTCTGTCTCTTTAAGGGCAAGGGCAGGACTTAGCTTCCTGTTGTCCTCTTGGTTCTTCCAGAGCCAACCCCACTGATTTTTCAATGGCTTTAAGGCTTTCAGTTCTGCTAGATGTAGGAACTCATGAAATTCAGCCCCTCTGATTTTCAAAGCCAAATGCTATGGGATTTATCTTCCTCATATACCCTCCCCAGAGTCATAGTCTTTTTCTCATCCGTCTCCATGTCCATGTCTCTCCCTTTGGCAGGTAGACCCATGAGGTTTAGCTCTCCACTGTGTCTCTGTCCTTCCTAGCCTCTTTGATGTGGCCTCTTTTCTATATTTAGTTGTGAAGTTTGTTCTGCCAGTCTTTGGGTCATTTACTGGGCTGCTTACACTGATGTATTAGAACACACACAGGGGAGGGGCAGAGAAGGAGGGAGACACAGAATGTGAAGGAGGCTCCAGGCTCTGAGCTGTCAGCACAAAGCCCAATGTGGGGCTCAAACTCACGAAGCATGAGATCATGACCTGAGCTTAAGTTGGGAGCCTAACCAACTGAGCCACCCAGGTGCCTCATATTATTATTAAAGCCCATCCTTGATTCATATTCCTTTAGTTTTCCCCAATGTTCTTCTTCTGTTCCAGGATTGTAAGATACCAAATTACATTTAGTCATGTTGTCTCCTTATGTTCCTATTGACTCTAATAGTTTCTCAAATTTTTCTTGCATTTAATTTTTTTTTAAGTTTATTTATTTATTTTCCGAGAGAAAGAGACAGCATGAGTTGGGGAGGGGAAGTAAGAGCCCGATGTGGAACTCAAACCCACAAAGCTGTGATATCAAGACCTGAGCTGAAACCAAGAGTCAGATACTTAAGTGACTGAGCCACCCAGGTGCCACAAGTCTTTTCTTGCTTTTAATTATCTTGACAGTTTTGAGGAGTACTGTTCAATTATTTTATAGAATGTTCTTTAATTAGGATTTGTCTTTTTCAAAAAATTTTAATGTTTATTATTATTATTTTTTTGAGAGCGATAGAGTGCAAGCAGACAGAGAGATTGGGACACAGAATATAAAGCAGGCTCCAGGCTCTGAGCTGTCAGCACAGAGTCCAACGCGGGCCTGAACCCATGAACCATGAGATCATGACCTGAGCGGAACTCGGACTCAACCGACTGAGCCACCCAGAAGCCCCATGTTTTTCTTATAATTATACAAGGGCTTTGGATTTGGGGGAAGAAGACCGCAAAGGTAAAGTGCCATTTTTACCGTATCACAGCAAGGGCACATACTATCAACTTGATTTATGACTGATAATGTTAAACCCAATGACTTGGCAAAAGTAGTATTTGTTAGGTTTCTCCACTAAAGCTACTCTTTCTCACCTCTTTCGTATATGGTACTCTTTGGAGGAAAGTCATCCAAACCATCCACATGGTAGTTCTAGGTCCTTCTCTTATCAGTTGGAATACCTCCTATACTTATATACTTTGCAGATATAATCAAGTTAAGACAAGATTATACTGGATTAGGGCAGGCACTGAATTCAATATGACTGGTGTCCTTATACGAAGAAAGAAATTTAGACAGATTCAGACACAGTATACCACATGGTAATAGAGGAAGAGGTTTCAGTTATGTTGCCATAAACCAAGGAATATCAAGGATTGCTCACAACCACTAGAAACAAGGAGGGAAAGGCATGGAACAGATTCTCTGAACCCCCAGGAGGGAATCACTCTGCCAACACCTTTATTTTGTACTTCTGGCATCCAGAACTGTTATAACAACAGTGTATTTTCTAAGCCACTTAGCTTGTGGTAATTTGTTATAGCAGCCCTGGGAAACTAATTAAAACCCTTAACATATTAATCATGGTTATATCAATTTTCTTGTCTCAGAATTCCAACATCTGAGTCTAGTCATGATGCTTGCTTTGTTACTTTAGACTGGGTTTCTTCTTATCTTCATCATGTCTTGCAATTTTTTGTTGTTGTTGAAAGCCATAGATGTTGGATTTTGTAATAGGTATTGAGGTAACAGGTCTTTTACGTGAGGATTTATTCTAACTTAGCTAGAAGTTGGGCTGTGTTAAATGTTTGCTGAAGTTGTAGATGCCAGAAACTTCAAGATCCTCTAGTGTCTTTGTGTTTGTCTCTCCTCTTGGCTTTGGGCTTTGTTAAGTAATTCTACTCAGAGTCTACATCTTGCATCTCTTTCAGTTGTAATCCAGTTTATTATACTAGAGCCCTCTTGAAGGAGTGTTAAGTTGTAGACTAAGGAAAGCATTCTATATTTTATGATTAAACCTCATTCTTTACTGTGCCTGTTTCCCTAGTCTGTGATACACATGCTTTTCTATTGGTATGTTTTTTTTTCCTCCTTAGGGGAGACAGAAAAGCTAAAAGTTGCTGAAAAGAGATAAATGGACTTTATCCCAATGGAATAAAACTCTATAAAATCCTTTACCCTAGATAGTAGCCTTTTATTATAGAGAATTTGGGGGGCATATTTCCTAGTGATTATTCCTCCCTACCCCTGCCAGAGCCACAGTGGATCTTTTTGGATCCTCACCATGAGAAGTTAGTGGGATTCCTATAGGTAAAACCCACAAAAGTGTGAGAACTTCTACAAGTATGCAGCCCCCAGGAGTTTCTTACTTTCAAGCTAGTCTACATCTAGCCTCAGGAAGTCATCAAAATTACCAATGAAGTTTTCATACAGGTTTATAGACTCACAAGCTTCTGCTCCAAGTTAGCAGAAAGCAAATTTCAGCTGTGACTTTCTGGATTTGCCTTTCCCTTTAGCTTTTGGGATGGCAGTTTCCCCTGTAATCTCTATTTTTTGATGAATCTAAGAAAAGTCAATGGATTTCAGTGTGTTCAATTTTGTCTTGTTATGTCTACAGGAGAAATGACCTCCAAGCTATGTAAGTGTCAGGGCTTTAAGGACTCTTGGACAAAGGATGTGATTTAACTTCAATACCCAGAGACCTGAAACATCAACATGCCCACCTTGTTAGAATAGGGGCACCTGGGATCCAGGTAATGAATGACACCCTGGTCAAGGTTGAACAATCCACAGTGAGATTACTGTGAACCTCAAGAGAATATATCAAAAGTCCCCATGATGATTGATTGCACACTCTGGACTTTTTATGACTAGGAATTAAGAGTCACCATATGAATAACTGACCTTTATCATTAAAAGGAAACAAAGGTGGGGCGCCTGGGTGGCTCAGTCGGTTAAGCGTCCAACTTCAGCTCAGGTCATGATCTCGCGGTCTGTGAGTTCAAGCCCCGCATCGGGCTCTGTGCTGACAGCTCAGAGCCTGGAGCCTGTTTCAGATTCTGTGTCTCTCTCTCTCTCTCTCTCTCTCTGGCCCTCCCCCATTCATGCTCTGTCTCTCTCTGTCTCAAAAATAAATAAATGTTAAAAAAAATTAAAAAAAAGGAAACAAAGGTAATGTTACATAGTGAGTTTAGGAATAAATAAGTTTGAGACCCAGGCAATCCATTTTAGTATCTACAGGCACTTTCTTAATTAATCAAAATGATAAATAAGCAGGTGTGACAACCTAAGCTTTAGAAGAACACGATGAGTAGGTCTTCAAACCCCTTAGAAATTAAAGTCTGGATCACACTACCAGGTAAAGCCACCAATACCATTAGAAGTATTATCTAACTATGAGGAGTAATCTACAATGCATAGTAGAGGAGGGAGAAAATGAGTATCCGTTGCACTTCTCAGATCAGCTGTACTAGTAGGGGCTTTGCTTCAATCCTACTAACCTTTTAGGTTTCCTGAGGAAGAGAGATCCACCAGAATTCTGAAGGATCTCAGCACGCCTCGGTGGCTGAGTCGGTTAAGCATCCAACTTCGGCTCAGGTTGTGATCTCACAGTTCTTGGGTTCAAGCCCGCATCGGGCTCTGTGCTGTGAGCCTAGAACCTGCTAAGGCTTCTGTGTCTCCCTCTCTCTCTGCCCCACCATTCATGCTCTCTCTCTTTATCAAAAAAAAAAAAAATTTAAAAAAGAATTCTGAAGGATCTGTTTCTCAAGCCTATATGGTAGGCTTTACTTATATGGTAAAGTCCATCCAAAAAATGCAATAAATGGGCATGGAGATACAGAATCTAGACTCCTGTCAATGACAGAACTGTCGTCTCAGCTGCTGCAGGTGTTGTCAGGGGTAGCCTTTAGCTGGAAACACCTTTAGAGATTGCTTCAATGGCAAAGAGCCACCTAATCCAAGGTTTTATCCTTCTTAGACTAGCCTGTATCTAGTGACTCTGTAAAGGTGCTATCAAGGTCCAGCCTGTTAAGCCTGATACCAGATGCTCTAATGGGAAATTTCACTCCAGCACTCACTGGCAGATGACTGAGTCTTTATCAGGTCTGAATCACAGTTCAAATTCTCTCTTGGCTTCAAAGTTTCTTTTTCCTTTCACAGATTTCTATTTCTTAACAAGCACTGTATACTGCAAAAACCATCTCACCATCTGCTTCCAAATAATTCAACCTATGACACATATTTTCTCAAGCTCCAAAACCCTAGTCTTTTTTTTTTCTTTTCTTAAAATGAATGGTGAATACTTCGTTACCCAGTATCATTGCTCCCTATTTTATGACCCTCAGGGAATTTTTTTATCATGGCCCATATTGCCCCAGGATTTTCCTGAATATAGGTCACATTACAGTAATTCTAATGTTTAGTTCTTTAAAAATCACTTTTTATCAGCCACTGCATCTATTGCAGTTGTTTCTGTAGCCACAGAGAGCATATGGGAGAGGCTAGTGGCTCTTCTAGAATCAAAATATGGGTTAGTTGTTAAAAACTCTGTCTCTGGAGTTGGCAGAACATGATTCAAATCATGGCTGTACCACTTTGAATCCCTGTTCCCTACAGCAAGTTATACATTTATAACCCTTAATGCCTTCTTTTGTAATTTCAGGATAACAAAACTGCCTGGGGTTGGTTGAAGAGAAAGTGACTTAACATATAAAGAACCTAGCACATAGTCTGGCACATAGTAAGTACACAATAAAAGCTGTCATTCTTATCATTATCATTGATATCTCTCTGTGTCTATATAAACAGAATTACCTCAAGTTTTTTTACGTTTATATTTTCCCATTGTGTGGAAAAATAGTCCACTTTTTCTTCTATCCTATAAGCAAAATTATCTTTTTTTTGAAATGAAGATGAATTTTTAAAACAAAGCTATGTCAACCCCCCCCTTTTTTTACATACTGTCTGTGACTATTTTCACAGTACAATAGAGTTGAGTGATTAGATTTTAAGGGTTATACAACCTCTGTTATGAAATATTTGCTACCTGACTCAGTGTATACCAACTTTCTTTTTTTAACTGATGGATGATTATGTGGATTTTTTTTTAATTTTCTATTATGAACAACACTGCAGTGAACATTTCTATGCATGTCTTTCATTTTGATCACATGTCCAACTATTTAGAATATATATTCTTAAAATTGTAATTTCTAGTTCAAAGATACTGTGTCTTTTCCTAGTATACTTTAAGCTGTTACTAATCTAAGAAAAATAAGCAATAAAGCCTGCTCCTGTTTAAAATTTTGAAGGAAATAAACTCTGACTTCCAAGTGGCCTTGATATGGGCATACCACAACCTGGTGAGAAATGCTGATATCTTAGGACAGTGCTTTTGGATTCAGTCTGGCAGCATTAGGGTGCTGTGGCTTCTAGGCCTGATTCTGGACTCATGCATTTCAGCTGCTGGCCACGACTACTCTTAGGATAAGCTGTGCATAACTACTGCCTTATTCTGTAATGCTGACTGATGATCAGGTTTGAATGCATGTTAACCTGGTTCTAAATGGGGTGTGGTGCAGGAAGACCATGACAGGATATAAGCAGCACTGACAACATGATTTCCCTAATACCTGTGGGAGTATTCAATCTTCTCATTTGAAGTGTGAGGACTATCAAACCCATGCCTTCTTTAGGGTCAAGCACTGTTAGGGCCCTTTTCTGGTATTTATCTATTGAAAATTAGTATCTGAAAATTATCTGTCTTCTTTTTTTGTTTTCAAATGAATTACATTATCCAAAGTTGATATTATAGATCCCCTAGGAGAGGATCTTGCCTGATCCTTGCCTGATTTAAGCCTGTCTTAGGTCTTTTCCTAAGAAGGCCCCCAAAACTAGTAAGTCTAATATAGGCTGGATCCTACAGCACAGAGAGCATCATAAATGGTTGACTTTATGCCATCAGTCAGCTCTATTATAACCACTGTGATTTTAACACTATAGAGAGAGGACAGACCCCTTAAAATGAAGTCCTGGTACAGGTAATAACCAAACTTTACAAGTACCTACTATGTGTATTTTAAATGTTATACCATGAAATTTGTATTTCATATTTCCAATCACCTTGCAAGCTAAGCCCTATTTTTATGGTGAATTCTAAAATATTAGAACCACTAGCCTGGGAAAATCAATGAGATTCAAATGCTCGTTTCATCTCTATGAATGCACCTTTCTTTTTTTTTTTTTTTTTTTTTTTTTTAAATTTTTTTTTTTTTTCAACGTTTATTTATTTTTGGGACAGAGAGAGACAGAGCATGAACGGGGGAGGGGCAGAGAGAGAGGGAGGCACAGAATCTGAAACAGGCTCCAGGCTCTGAGCCATCAGCCCAGAGCCCGACGCGGGGCTCGAACTCACGGACCGCGAGATCGTGACCTGGCTGAAGTCGGACGCTTAACCGACTGCGCCACCCAGGCACCCCATGAATGCACCTTTCTATTTTCTTGAGTCTCACTTTCCTTATGGATAGAATAAAAATTTAGACTTGATTACTCTTGCTCTTTTAGGATGACAGTCTATGATTCTGTGACTTATATAAATATATCCACTAGAAGCTTCCAGTAGAGAATTTTCCTCAAATCATACCTCACTGACATCTTTCTCAAATTCTGGACATCTACAAATGAGTACTCAATGTGTCTCTTTTATATGACTCACATATAACATGCACAGGATTTTAGAAACTTCTCCTGCCAAATTGCCTTACCAGTTCTAAACTATAGTGAGAGGTGGATTTCTACATATAGTTTTTCCATCAATTTTATGAAGGCAGACCATGAAATGCTTTATACTATATCTAGTGCATTTTCCAGGATTTCTTCTGCTTCATACACTCTGGTGTCTCTCTTCCAGAAATTTTAAAGATACCCAGGTGTCTTTGAAGATGTTTAGTTATTAGGAAAGCTTGTCTTTTTGTGTTCTTTGTGAGTGTTCTATTCTGTACGTCCCCCAACTCTCAATACACATGTCCTGGATTTGCTTTATTAACTTTTGAAATCTAAAGGGTAAGGCTAATAGGATTTGTCATTTTATACTACAGAAGCAAAGTCATTTGTTTCTTTCTGTTCACTGATTGTAACAAGACTATGGCAGACACTCTATCCTTGAGTTTTGGCAATCTCCTATATAGACTGAAAATGTGTATGCTGTGCCTGCTCTCACAGGTCTTTTAGTGACTTTTTTCCCCTTCAACCTAATCTGTAATAAATGGATAAGCATGAGGACAACATGCTCAAGAATGCTGAGTAGAAAGACAGAAGCCCTGGTCACTGACGACATCACAACTTTGCTTACTAGATACTCCCTGGAACCCTTCACATGTGTTGGGTGAGATGACAAATGCACTTATTTTAAGTCAATTTTAGTTTCTGTATTCTTTTAATCCAAGCAAATTTAAATTTCTATTTATGTTTCTCAAATTCACTGGAAGGCTTCTAAGGCTTCACCTTCCCCCAACTTGCTGTAGCTTAGTTTGCTATTATGAAAGATTGATACCATAGGGACCATGGAATGGAGACACAAGACTCTTATACGTAGAAAACACATAGTTGGGCCACCAAAAGTGTATATAATGCTTTGCTACATTGAAAACATTAATAACACCCTTATATATTGTTTTGAGTAAAAATTTAGAAAGATTATGGCTGATTACAATAGGACATTTCAGAAAAAACAACTAAAAACCCACACATTTTCCTTCTACCAGAATTTTGAGTGTAGTATCTCTACCTGC
Source organism: Felis catus (assembly GCF_018350175.1). NCBI lineage: Eukaryota > Metazoa > Chordata > Mammalia > Carnivora > Felidae > Felis > Felis catus. Next base: position 66,241,229 of record NC_058378.1, read on the forward strand.
TAATATTGTGGGTGGTCTTCCAGATGGATTGTGAAAATTTAGACATGCCAACCTCTGGGAAGTACAACTTTTTCTACCTGACCTTATTCACTGATAGAGTGGTCTAAGAGAAATTTATGAAAACATTTTTAACTAAATTGTGTCCTTAAGTCTTGATTTTTTAAACCCCTTTCCTATTAACATTGTCATATATCTGAATAATTAACTAGAATATTGTAGCTATCTTCCTTCTTTTTTTAAATACAGGGACCCAAATATAAACTTGTTACTGTTTTCAACAAAGTTTTTTGATTAACTACTATTTCTTCAGGGGTGCCTGGGTGGCTCAGTCCACTGAGCATCCAAGTCTTGATCTCTGCTCAGGTCATGATCTCACGGTTTGTGAGTTCAAGCCCTGCATCAGGCCCAGAGACTGCTTGGGATTCTGTCTCTCCCTCTGCCCCTTTCCCACTCACTTGCTCTAAATAGTGAATGAATGAATGAATATAATTTCTCAAACCAGTTCATGTATGGCATAAATTTCTATTTGAAAACTTGAGGAACAATCAAATGAAAATAGAGTTTACCACTTCTTTCTAAAAGGAGGTTATTGCTTTATAAGGAAACATTTATTTTAAGTGTGCATCCCACCTCTGTGACCTCTTTGAAACCTCTCTCTACGCCCCTCTAAGAGCTGTGTCCCACTCTACAGGATTCAATGAGAATGATCATTGGTTGATAACTGTTTGAAACCACTGAGCAATTAATAGTATATTGTGTTTCCTTAAAAATATATAGTGACAGGGAAGCAAAACACTAGTTAATTGTTTTGCTCAGATGCCACCACTTCCCATTTGCTGGAATGCTCATCTTTATGGTGGCTTTTATTGCTTCATTGCCTTCTTAGGGATACAAGGCTTAGTATACAGTCAATTGTTTCATATCTTTTAAATTTTAGTTAACACACAGTGCAATGTTTTCAGAATTCAGTGATTCATCACTTAACATACAACACCCAGTGCTCATCACAAGTGCCCTTAATACCCATCACCCATCTATCTCATCTCCCACCCACTTCCCTCCATTAACCCACAGTTTGTTCTCTATGGTTAAGAGTATCTTGTGGTTTGTTTCTGTCTCTTTTCCCTTTTTCTCCCCTGCCCGTATATTCATCTGTTTTGTTTCTTCCATTCCACACATGATTGAAATCATATGGTATTTGTCTTTCTCTGATTGACTAATTTTGCTTAGCATAATACATTCTAGCTCCATCCACATTATTGCAAAAAGCAATGTTTCATTCTTTTTGATGGCCAAATAGTATTCCATTGTGTGTGTATGTATGTATATATACACATATAGACTTCTATCCTCACCAGTTTCTATATAGATAGTTCATTTCTTTTTTTCTTCCTTCTGCCCTGCACTTAGTTTGAGCATGGACAGAGTGATGATTCTACTTGAGTTCCTTTTCAGAATATTTTCTAAAACCTAATATAGCATGTTCCAAAATTAATGGATACTTTTAGTAGCTGAAAGGTCTCTAAAATAATCATAATCAAATTTTATAAGATTTATAAGTGATAACCACTGCCTTTGTTCTTTGAGAGAAATTAAGAAATAATCCTATTTCAGTAGCTACTACCCAGTGGTTTTTATGAAATAAAATTATTCTGTTTTGGAAAATCATAAAGTGAATAATAGGAAATAAGATTAAGTCTGAATCTAAAATAAGATAGCATTGTTGCATACCTGATAAAATAGGGCAAGTAAATACTGAGTTACTTTTTATAAATTATTGATCTAGTGATTTTTTATAATATGGTTAATATTTTTAGAAAACAAAGAGTGGGTGGACGTTAAAGCTTGAATTTTGGAGTCAGGAGCTTGGTCGAAGAATAAAATTACCTTGCTTCAGAATGCATTTTCTGTACCTGAGGAGTTATAGTGCAAATGTAAGTTTTCTCGTTTCAAAATAGGTTTTCTTTTTTGGTTATAAAATATGTTAAATACAAATATGCTGGTTTTTAAAACATTTTATAATTTCCAAATTACCAGCTTTCTTACTGGGTAAATTGAAATATACTAAGAAGAAAATTGGTCTATGTTATTGACATGGGTTGATTGGAATCTCTTCATTGAATACTTGGCTAGAGGCAAAGAATTATGTGTCACCAGAGGGCTTTTAACCTAGGAGGAAAAAGGGCCATACATCTCAAAAGATAACTAATAGTCCCAGACAGTGTGAACTAATACCTAGAGGGGTGGTGTAGCTATAAGAGAAAAATTCCCTGACTTCTTTAGGGAACTGAAGTTTGTCTACTAGTGAAGAGTCTTGGCCCTATTAGGTACTCAGAAGGCCTTTACCACATACCTTGTGAAAGGCAAGGAAGAAACTGTCCCTTTGTTTTTGTGTATTTATTGGAGTTCATGTATTACCCACCCAAGGTTGGCACAACTGCTTGGTGATTCTGCCAGATGAGGGAAAATGGGGGTAGATCAGCCAATCTATAGTAACAGTATATTTTGCCGACAATAATGTAGTTTCTTCCATCCCAGTAAGAAAAATTGTTATTGAAAAGCTCAAAACCTTTTTTTAAGAGAAAAAAACTGTTTGTCTTAGGACATTTACAAATACCATTTAGTTTTTCATTATATAAATGTCACAGCTGACAAACTATACTTGCTCTAATTGGGTATTTTCTCATTTTACTTTAAATATTATACTACCATAATTAGCTTTCTGGTTCTTCAAGACTAAAAAAAAAAAAACACCCTATTTTGGCTTTTAGTTCATTTTCTTTAAGGTGTCATGACAGTATTTTGTTTTTGTAATGGAACTTTTAAACTGCAAATAAAGATCCTCAGTGTCTAACTAAATAGGCTTGAGAATCAGGTCAACCTATGTTCAAATCCTTGATTTACTAGCTATATATTCTCTTGAAATGATATTTAATTTCCAAACACCATGCTCATGATGTCTCTTACATAAAAGAAATTTAAAAGACCTTACTTCATTCTTTTTCTTTTATTGTTGTCTCTATGGATCTGGATTCAAAGAAAATTTCATATTGATAACAATACAACTAAGAATTTACATATTTATTTTCCTACTGCTTACACTGATTAATTATCCTCAATTGTCTAGAATAGTTACATGTTCCCTTAATGTGTAGAAAACATAGAGTATTTGTAGTCACCAGCCAAGCCTTCACCGGGCATACTATCAGAGATGCAGTTCTTAAACTTAGTGGGGTTTTCTTCTGTTCTAGTTAACAAATCACCTCTGTGCTGCCTTCCTCTTCCTCCTTTCTCCACTCTCTGTGGGTTTGGATTTAGGGCAGAGCCCCCACTTTCTCCCTCCCCTTGAATTTGAGTACCAATAGGTATCTGAGGGCGCAGAGAAAATAGAAACTGCGTGTTTTCTTTCATTGTCTTGGCCTTTTGTTTGTTTCAGGCTTCTTTTATTAAAAAAATATGTGAAAATCTGAGGGATGTCCATTATGCATTCAAACAGCTAAGAAGTTCTGGCAAATGTGGCTTTAATGGAGGAGGTTTAACAGATGGAAAATTATAGACCAAGAAAGCCTTAGAAGTCCCCTCAGTTTGACTAAACTTCAAACAAGTTTCTTCCTGATTATAGGCTCCTCCCCTCCTTTTTCTTAGAACATTTACTTTAGAAAAGTTGCAAATTACTTATCTTCCTGCCTTGAAATGCATATACATCTCCTTAGAAGCCTCTTGCCAGTTTTAGGAACAAGGGAATGTCTTTATCAAGGACCCAGGAGTCATTCCTTATTAAATAATTATCAAGGAAGATAACACTCTTACCTCCCAGTTTCTATGGTAGGATAGGGGCCTAGTTTAAGTAGGTGTCTTGCTTAAAGCTGTAAAACTACCTCCTGTCTTAGAGATATGAGGAAATTTACTTTTCCTTTGGGTAAGGCCAAACACAGGTAGCCTATGATCCCTCTATCTAGTTCTTAAAAACATACTAGAAAGTTTCAAGAAAGGGTAGGTGAGGGAGATGCAGCCTTATTTGGAACCCTACTTCCTATGTGGTGACTCCACAATGTAAACAAATCAAAACAAAAAAACAATAAAACTGCCCCTCAAGGACTAAAGCAACTGAACCCCACGTAAGTCATCCTAACCCTGAGTGTAGATACCAGAAAGATGAGCCCCCCCAAATATCTTATTTAGAAAATCAGTTGGTATTAAGACCAGGAAAATCACAAAACCCCACTGTTAAAGGACTTGCATGCAAACCCACTCATCCTGAGATCCAGCGCAAAAGAAACAGACTGAAAAGTGACCAGACCATAAGAAAAGGAAGATCCACTTACTAATTTTATTTATTTTTTAATGTTTCTTTCTTTCTTTATTTTGAGAGACAGACAGCAGGCAGGGGAGGGGCAGAGAGAGGGAGACACAGAATTGAACACAGGCTCCAAGCTCTGAGCTGCCAGCACAGAGCCCAACTTGGGGCTTGAGCCCATGAACTGTGAGATCATGACCTGAGCTGAAGTCAGACACTTAACCAACTGAGCCACCCAGGTGCCCCTAGATCCACTTACTAATTTTAAAGCAGCTGTCAGAGAGGCAAGAGACTGCAGGGACCTTATGCAGGGACAGAAATGCTGGAAGGTGCCACTTTTAACACCTTTAGCCTGCTAGCAATGGAGGAAGTTCTATCTAACTCCTATCTACCCAGTGAAGTACTCAAACCAAAAAGCCAGGAAACCGTCCAGAGCGCTGTTTGAAAAGTACCCTGGGCAGAGAAAAGCTGCAACCAGAATGGGCAAGCAGCTGGAGTCCTGTCCTCCTCACACAGTGTCTGAGCCACAACCAGACCAGGCAAATAGGCCAAGCCTCACCCATAGCTACCACCCTATCATAGCCAGTGGGCACACAAAACCACATGAGAGATACCTGGCTCTGGTGGCCAGGGATGCACACAACAGCTCCAACACAAGACAACTCCTTCAAGAGTTGTAGGGAAGTAGCAATTTCGCCTAATATATATAGAAAAATATACATAAGCAGGCACAGAGACTTAGACAAAATGAGAAGACAGAGGATACTGCCCCAAATTAAAGAACAAGACAAGGCATGGCCAGAGATCTAATATACCTCACAGAGAATTTAAAGTAATAATCATAAAGATCCTGGACTTGAGAAAGGAGTAGAGGACATCAGTGATACCATTAATACAGAGATAAGGAATAGCTTACAGATAGAGGGCTCAATAAACAAAATGAGAAACATGCATGATGGAAAGAATAGCAGGCTAGAAAAGAAGCAGAGGAGCAAATTAATGGTCTAGAAAACAGAGTGATGGAAAGCAATCAAGCTGAACAAAGGAGAAAGTTCTACAAAATGAGAATAGACTTAAGGAACTCTGTCACTCCATCAAACTTAACAATACTCACATTATAGGAGTCCTCAAGGAGGACAAAAGAGAAAAGAGGCCATAAAATTTATTTGAAGAAATAATACATGAAAACTTCTCTAATCGAGGGAAGGAACCAGAGCAGAGAAGCCAAAAAAAAAAAAAAAAAAAAAAATCAACAAAAGCAAATCCACATCAAAACGCATTGTAATTAAAATGGTGAAATACGGTGATACAGAAAAAAAAAAAAATTAAAACCAAGACAAAAAAAAAGACGGTTACAGGCAAGAAAAATTCCATAAGGCTATCAGGGGATATTTCAGCAGAACTGTTCCAATCCAGAAGGGGGTGTCATGTTATCTTCAAAGTGCTGAATAAGAAAAATCTGTAGCAAAGAATACTCTACCCAACAAGGCAATCATTCAGAATAGGAGATATAAAGAAATTCCCCCCCAAAACTAGAGGAGTTTGTGACCACTAAACCAGCCATGCAAGAAATATTAAAGAGGGCTCTTAAATAGCAAAGAGCACACAAAATAAAAGGATGTAAAATATGATACCATATACCTAATGCATGGCAAGAGGAAGGAATTAAACAACCATCAAATGAACATAGACTGCTATATGCGGAAGACGTTATATACAAAACTAATGGTAAACACAAATCAAAATAATGTATAATATACAGAAGGAAATAATCCAAATATACCACTAAAGAAAGAAAAATAAAGGATCAGATAAAATCTTCAGCAACAACCACAAAACAGGTAATAAAATGGCAATAAATACATATCTATCAATAATTACTTTGAAGGTAAATGGACCACATGCTATCAGAAAAGGACACTGGGTAACAGAATAAAAAAAAAAAAAACCAAGACCTATCTATATACTGCCTACAAGAGATTTATTTTATTTTTAATATTTCAAGTGCATTTGCATGTACTCCATTTTCCTTTTTTTAAATTTTTTTAACATTTATTTATTTTTTGAGACAGAGAATGACAGAGTATGAACGGAGGAGGGTCCGAGAGAGGGAGACACAGAATCTGAAACAGGCTCCAGGCTCTGAGCTGTCAGCACAGAGCCCGATGCGGGGCTCGAACTCACGGACAGCAAGATCATGACCTGAGCTGAATTCGGACGCTTAACCGACTGGGCCACCCAGGCGCCCCAAGAGATTTATTTTAGAACTAAACACACCTGAAGATTCAAAGTGAGGAATGGAAAAATATTTATCACACAAATGGATATCAAAAGAAAACCAGAGTACCAATACTTTATGAGGCAAAATAGACTTTAAAACAAAAACTGTAATTAGAAGGAAAAAAGAAGATACTATTTAATCATTAAGGGTACAATCCAAAAAGAAGACATAACAATTGTAACTATTTATTCACCCAACATGGAGCACCCAGATACACAAAATAATTACTAACAAACATAAAGGATCTAATTGATAGTAATACAATAAGAGTAGAGGAGTTTAACACCCCACTTATATCAATAGACATGTCATCTAAACAGAAAATCAACAAAGGAACAATGTCTTTGAATGTCACACTGGACCAAATAGATTTAATAGATAAATTCAGAATATTCCACTATAAAACAGCAGAATACACATTTTTTTTTGAAGTGCACACACAACATTATCCAAAAGGGATCACATAATAGGTAACAAAATAAGCCTCAACAACATTTAAAAATCTAAGTTATACCACGCATCCTTTCTAACCACAACAGTATGAAACTAGACGTCAATCACAAGGAAAAATCTTGGAAAGAGCATAAATACATAGAGGTTAAATAACATGCTACTAAACAATGAGTCAACCAGGAAAGAGAAGAAATAAAAATACATGAAAACAAATGAAAATGAAAACACAACAGTTCAAAACCTTTGGGATGCAGCAAAAACAGTTCTAAGAAAGAAGTTTATAGCAATACAGAACGACCTCAGGAATCAAGAAAAATCTCAAATAAACAACCTAACATTACACATAAGGAAGTTAGAAAAAGAACAACAAGCAAACCCTAATACCAGCAGAAGGAAGGAGATAATAAATATTAGAGCAGAAATAAATGATACAGAAATTGGGGTACCCGGTTGGCTCAGTCAGTTGAGCATCCGACTTCGACTCAGGTCATGATCTCACAGTTCATGAGTTCAAGCCCCCTGTGGGGCTCTGTGATGACAGTGCGGAGCCTAGAGCCTGCTTCCGATTCTGTGTCTCCCTCTCTCTCTCTCTGACCCTCCCTGCTTATGCTCTGCGTGTGTCTCTCTCTGTAAAAATGAATACATGTTAAAAAAATGAAAAAAATTTAAAAAATCACAAATGAGAGAGGAGAAATAACAACCAATACCACAGAAATACAATTATAAGGGAATATTATGAAAAACTCAACACTAACAATTTGGACTACCTAGAAGAAATGGATAAATTCATAAAACATATAACCTACCAAAACTGAAACAGGAAGAAATAAAAAAAAATTTTTGAACAGACTGATAACCAGCAATGGAATTGGATCAGCAATCAAAAACTCTCAAGAAACAAAAGTCCAGGACCATATGGCTTCACAAGGAAATTCTACCAAACATTTAAAGAAGAGTTGGAAGCAAACTTCCAAATTCAGCTTATGAGGCAAGCATTGCCCTGATACCAAATCACATAAAAATATCACAAAAAAGAAAACTACCCGCCATATCCCTGATGGTCATTGATTCAAAAATTCTCAATAAAATACTAGCAAACCAAATCCAAGAATACAAACAATCATTCACCACAGTAAGTGAGATTTATTTCTGGGTTGCAAGTGTGGTTCAATATTTTCAAATCAGTGAACATGACACATCACATCAATAACAGAAAGGATAGGAACCATAGGATCATTTCAATAGACACAGAAAAACCATTTGACAGAGTACAACATCTATTTATGATAAAAACCCTCAATAAAGTAGGTTTAGAGAGAACATACCTCAACATAATAAAGGCATACATGAAAAACCAAGAGCTAATGTCATCTTTAATGGGGAAAACAAAGCTTTTCCCCCACGGCCAGTAATAAGACAAGGATGTTCACTCTCACCACTTTTATTCAACATAGTACTGAAAGTCCTCACCACAGCAATCAGAGAACAAAATGAAATAAAAAACATCCAAATTGTTAAATACAAAGTAAAACTTTCATTATTTTTAGATGACATATGACTATATTTAGAGAACCCAAAAGACCCCACTAAGAAACTGCTAAGAACTGAAAAATAAATTCAGTAAAGCCACGGGATTAAAAATTCAGCATACAGCAATCTGTTCCATTTCAATACACCAATAATGAAACATTAGAAAGGAAAATTAAGAAAATCCTATTACACTTGTACCAAAAACAATGAGATTCATGACAAAATAGAAAATCTGAATAGACCAATTGGTAATGAAATTGAAATTGAATCAGTAATTAGGAAACAAAACAAAACAAAACTCAAATAAAAGTCCAGATGGCTTCATAGGTAAAATCTACAAAACATTTTTAAAAGGGTTAATATGTATCCTCCTCAAATTATTCCAAAATAATAAAGAAGGACATTTCCCAAACTAGATGACACTGGGAACAGAGAGAGAGAGAGAGAGAGAGAGAGAGAATGGCCAACATCCCTGATAAACTTACATGCAAAAATCCTCAAAAAATAATAGCAAACCAAATTCAACAATAAATCAGAATGACCAAGTGGGGTATATTCCAGGGATATAAGGATGGCTTAACACTCACAAATCAATCATGATACACCACATTAATAAAATAAAGGGTCGAAATCATATTATCTCAATAGATGCAGAAAAAAAGCATTTGACAAAATGTAACATCCATTCATGATAAAAACTGTCAACAAAGTGGGTTTAGAGGGACTATACCTCCACATAATAAAAGCCATACATGAAAAACCCACAACCAATACTCACCAGTATACAGCTGAAAGCTTTTCCTCTGATAGGAGGTACAAGAGAAAGATGGCTACTCTCATCACTTACATTCAACATAGTATTGGAAGTCCTGGCCATAGCAATTAGATAAGAAATAAAAGGCATCCAAAATCGGAACAAAACTGTCACTATTTACAGATGACATAAATTCTATCTATAGAAAACTTTAAAGACTATACAAAAAAAAAAAAACTAATTGAATTTAGTACAGTTGCAGGATACAAAACTAATGTAGATATGTGTTACATTTCTATGCGCTAATAAACTATCAGAAAGATCTTTAAAAAATCCCAGTTATATTGCATCACAAAGAATAAAGTATTTCTTATCTGTTCACTCATTTTTGGGTCTTAATTATGTGCATGCTATATCCCTGATCAAAGGTTACCAGTATATGAAATTTAACTGTATTTGCCTTACATTTCCTCTGCCTGCTCCTTTCCTTTGGTGTGAAAAATTTTACCAAGTAATAATGTGGTCAGTAGAGACTCAGCAAGGAAAAAAATTAAAAAGGAAGAAGATAAAGACCAAATACACTTAATCCTCAGGCAGGATACTTAAGTCCAGGATAACAGAATTAGCTCAGCACATGGTTCTAGAGGGTAACTGAATTGTGGTTTGTTGTAAAGCACTTTGGAGCTCTCCAGACCTAACTTTATTTTTTTTTAATTTTTTTTTTCAACGTTTATTTATTTTGGGGAACGAGAGAGACAGAGCATGAATGGGGGAGGGGCAGAGAGAGAGGGAGACACAGAATCGGAAACAGGCTCCAGGCTCTGAGCCATCAGCCCAGAGCCTGATGCGGGGCTCGAACTCGCAAGTAAATTTTCTCTCTCTGGATCCCAAATTCTTTATTTGAAAATTATTTGTATAGGAATACCTGAGAGCTCTATAGGAAAATTTACTTGAGCAAGAGCTAAGAACTTTCAGTGGATTAATAAAAGCAACACAAATTGCAGCTCCATTTTCTTTGTTTTATTCTTGTTCTTCAAAGTCATGAGGAAAAGTCATGTTGGCTGTCTAGTCTCTAGTTCAGATATACCCAGTAAGGTACATGTGATGGCTGGTCTGGTACAGGGGCATAGGCACTATATGTTCATGAAACAGGTTTTTATCTATGAGAAAGTACCTACCTGGGAATTTTTACTCTATAAATCCCAGACTCATTATCCACAATGCTGAGCTAAACTGACCAATCAACATTAAGTGTCATCTTGGCTTTAGGAGTGGAGAAGTGCTTTGCTTTCATCGTCTATCCAGAGTATACTTGGTCATGTGCCAGATGCTCTCTTTAAAGTTCCCCAAACCCCAATGATCCTGAACATGAGTGCATGTATTGAGCTGCCATAATCACTAATGACCAAAGGCAAATAAGAGGAAAATGAGAGCATTAAAGAAACCTGACCCAATTTTGGATCCTGGCCAGATGTTCAAGGAGTGCCAACTGCTTTCAACACAGGTCACACCTGCTTAATTAACAGTAATAAGAGCTTTTGGAAGATCACAGGGAAATTAGTTACAGATAAATGATCTAGCAATTCTGTCTCAACCAGAAAAGGGACAGGATGCTATTTAATAACATGATCACAAGTGGAATTGCAGGTTAATGACCTTGCATTTTATAGTTTAATGGGGCACACACAGTACCAGGCTAAAAGCAAATGGGTTGTCAAATACAAATGTGTAGAGTGGCATTTTATAAATAAATTATTATAGTACTAATTGCAATTAAATTGCTGTATTTTAATATGGTCTAGTAATTAAGTCATGAGTGGCTTGCTGCCTGGTCCTTGCCTGAACTGGCACCCAAAGAAAATCATTTGATTCAGCAAAAGTAGTTCTGAATAACTTTTAAACTTCTGTATAGGAGTAGAGGCATTTGGGATCCTAACTACCTAACTTAAAAAATGAGGATTGTTTCTTCCCCCCCACACCTTGGTTTTTTGATGGATATTTACAAAGAAAAATGCCACAATGAATTTGGTAAACTCAAACCCTGGAACCCTTCTTGCATCTCAAGAAATACCATAAATTGTTATTCTTCTTCTAAAATGAATTTTGCCCACTAAAGATTAGAGCCCTTCTCAGATCTAATTTCGCCATCCAGAATTAGTGCTAGATGGATCCGGTACTAAAGAATTAGTACTAGAGTACTAGTAAGGAATTAGTAATGGATGGATAACACCTTTGTTAGAAACCTCATAGCAGGTATGAGCTCTGACTGTGTGTCATGGGATTCCTTTGGATCACTTGCCCCAGTCTGAACTCCCATTGCTCCTGTGTCAGCCATGTTATAGCACTGTTTTCCACATTTCAACTGTCCATTCCTTGTTCTTTCTTTTTAATATGAAATTTATTGTCAAACTGGTTTCCATACAACACCCAGTACTCATCCCAACAGGTGCCCTCCTCAATACCCATCACCCTCCCTCCTCTCCCTCCCACCCCCCATCAACCCTCAGTTTGTTCTCAGTTTTTAAGAATCTCTTGCGGTTTGGTTCCCTCCCTCTCTTTTTTTTCCTTCCCCTCCCCCATGGTCTTCTGTTAAGTTTCTCGGGATCCACATAAGTGTGAAAACATATGGTATCTGTGTTTCTCTGTATGACTTATTTCACTTAGCATAACACTCTCCAGTTCCATCCACGTTGCTACAAAAGGCCATATTTCATTCTTTCTCATTGCCACATAGTATTCAATTGTGTATATAAATCACAATTTCTTTAACAGTGTGGAGGTTCCTCAAAAAATTAAAAATAGATCTACCCTATGACGCAGCAATAGCACTGCTAGGAATTCATCCATTCCTTGTTCTATTTGTGTGGTTTCCTGAGAGCAGGACCATGACCAGCATTTTCCTAAATCCTGAAATATACTAAGTCCTCAAAAATATTGGTTGGTTAAATGAGGGAAAGAAGAAAGAAAAGCTAACTCACAGCTCAATACAATCACTAAAAGCCAATCTGTAATGATTATGTAAATCAATTCTTATTTTAGTGTCTTCCAACTGCAAGGGTTTCTGTAGGTACAGAGATACATAAGTTAAAACCCTGCCTTCAAATTAAGTACAGTACATTTGCTAAAAAGTATATGCACATAAACATAAAATCATTTTTTGCAGGCACAGCATTGAGAAAAACATGAGCTCTCCAATCTTCACCATGATGGCATGAGTTAAGTACTATTATTGTCCCTACTACATATATGAGGAAACTGAGGCACAAAGAGATTATGAAACTTCCAAGTTCTCTCTCCCATAAAATGATACATTAAGAGGCACTGGGATTCTCTCTCTCCTCCACTTGCTCTCCCTCTCTCATTCTCAAAATAAATAAGGAAGGAAAGAAAGGAGGAAATGCAGGAAGGAAGGCAGAAAAGAAAGAAAGAAGGAAACAAAAAAAGAAAATGGCACAGCTTTCTTCCCAAAGCCAAGTGGCTCCAGAGCCAGAACACTTAATTACCACAATATTTAACTTCAAAAATACTGTAGGCTTCAAGGAGCAAAGTTTATTGGTCTTTATGCATTGGGGAAACTGAAGACACTGTCAGAGCAGAAGTCAACACTATCTTGAAAGGTGACAGGAATCAGATGGAGAAAGAAAAGTTGATGTGTGAAGAGTGAAGAAAGTCAGGACTGGGGCAAAAGTGAACAGGGTGTGGCTGGAGCAAAGGACTACGGTGGAACACATGAAAAGCAAGACTACAGAGTTAAATTGTGGAGGACTTCACTATTCATAGTGAAGAAACTTTCAGATATTCTTGACATCTGGTATTTGCAGCTGGAAACCTCTGGCCACCCAGCATATCTATGAGTGAGATTTCCTTACTAAACACCCATTGAAGCAGTAACATTTTGTTTCTCTCAAAGCCTGCCATGTGGTCTTTCAAGTAAGGTCCAAACAGCAACAGTAAATAGATAAATTCTCCCCTTTCTTTTTATACCCAGCCACACACAGTAATTTCCAGAGGGAAGACTGGCAGACACTGGAATCTGCTGGCTTTCATCTTATAAGGTTTCACTGGAAGTACTTCTTGATTTGCTAGTCCTTGGTATGTCAATGCCAAACTCCTATGACTGAGGCCCCAGGCCTTGGATAAGCAAGAAAGGGAAATTCTTGGGCATTCACCTCATTTATCAGTGTTATTTCCTCTCTATTGTGGCCCACAAAGTTGAAAATAAAAGTTGTTTCATGAATCACTATTTTAATTACCAAGATGTTTTACTAAATTCAGGTAGTGAGTGATAGGGATGTTTTGAGACCTACCAGTTATGAGTGAGTTCCTGCTTGAAGAAAATAAGATGGGCCCTGTCTTGATGGTTATCAGTGAAGTTGCTGTCTCTGGAAGGACTGGATTTCTGTATTAGTCTATGATCAGATTCTGCCTTGATGTTACAGGCTTTAATCTGATGCAATCCCAATCCTTTGTGCTCAGCCTGACTTACTGAGGAGAACAACTCACTACAGAGCAGGCCCTGAACTTCAGGAAGCCACTGGACATATTTCACTTAGGGTCAACTTCTCGAGAAAAAATAAGGTAGGGCAAGTGTTCTGTAGAGATGCTTGAAAGATGGGGTTATTTGGGAATCGTGGCTACAGGAATATTTTCGACTACTTCAAATTAATGTTACCACCAATTATACTAATTATAATAGCAAAGCTATTGTAACTATAATTATCACCATTATTTTTAGTATAATAATCTCTAGAAGAGAACTATGGCCATTGAGACTTCTGTCATGCTTTAGAACTATTAGTGTTCTTTGCTAAGCTGATTATCAGAGGATAATAAGTTTGACTTCAAAGTGATTGGAAAGTATTTGAGACGAACTTTAGGTACCTGCTACCTACATACCTAGTGGGGTTTCCCCCTACCTATACCTCATACAGAGTTATTATTTTAACATGTAACCACTCTTGGCTCACTCCATCACCTTAATTAAATGAGGGAAAGATACCTGAGTTAGAGTGGACTGTCCACAAAATGACTGTCTCTTGGCTTGGAAAGATATACAGAGAAAACTGGAGTCACAGGTTGGGAATGTGAACCAACCAGAAAACACAGAAGAGAATTGCAGATGGTGGAGTTTTAAAGTCTTGTGATTTTGAGGTTGAGGCTGCTATTACCAGCCAATATGGACACAGAATTATGAAGGAGTAAAATCTAGGAAAAAAGCAGATGAGGAAGAATAGAGCAAAAAAGAACCTACGTGCAGAGGGTCTACTGAGGCAAGACAGAAAGAGGTGAGATTAAGAGAGCATCACATAGCAAAACTGCCCTTCTGGAGATTTATTTCTTCATCATCCTGAAGTCTTGTGTTTGGCTATTGTCAGATTGTCCTGAGAGCTCTTTGTAGCCATATAATGGCCCCTCATTCTACTACCTTTATTTGAGCTTGCTGGTCTTCCTTGTCACAAAAGTAGACCTAACTTGAAGAGAAACCCTAGGTTCACTCAGTAAGCAAACTGGAGTGGAGCCAGTTTGGAGAAGTCAACTAAACACACAATTGATTTTCCTAAATTTTTACTTTATACTGGTCACTGTTATGAGAATGATCCAGAAAAGCTATAAGGAAAAGTATCCATAACACCTGGGAGATTCAGGAAGAAGCCATTTTGAATCTAGCTGCACTCAGGAAAAGACACAGTGCATCTTCCCCTCCACTTACTTACTATGTTATCCTGGGCTAGCTAGGCAACTTTTCTGAGCCTCAGTTTCTGTATCTGTGAAATGGAGATAGGAACATTCAATTTGCACAGGTTTGAGACAGACTAAATATATTTATATTTAAATATATTTATATAGATTCCAATATAATTCTTGTCATGAACTGGAAAAATTTAGCCCTTTATCTTGCTGGACAATTTGTGGAGTATAGACTAGTTTCACTTTCCATATTTTCCCTTAGCTCTGTGCTCTTGCATACAATACAACTATATAGGAGTCTTGAATATGTGATATTTAGTAAATGGTAATTATCATCATGTTGTGAGTGATGGTTATCAAGAAAACAACATGTATTCATTTAAAGAAGCTGAAAATAACATTTTCCCTAGAGAAAGTCATATAAATGGCAACGTAGTTGAAATGAAAATTAAAAAATATATCTAAAGGGTTTCAGCTAGCTAGGAAAATCAATCCAGTTCAGTGAGTTGTCAAAAGAACCAATTATAGCTCATTGGTTATAACAGAAAGTGGTTTACACTTACCTATTTCAGATTAATTTTTTTTAACTTGATAATTGATCAAATTTCACCCTAAGTACCAAATCAGAAGTAGGTTGACTCGGAATATCCCAGCTTTCCAAAAGATATGCTACCATTCAAGAAACAGTTGATCTCTGTATGATGTGGAGTACATAATTCAAAATGACATGAAATGGGGGAAAAAGCCTTTTCTAATTTTATGAACCTAAAGGATAAATTTTGCTGAAAGATTTATGGGTTATAACCTGCTAAAGTCCTTCTGTTGGAATGTTCAAATGTTGCCTTTGAAGACAAGACAATCATTTAATCTTAAGGCCCTTCAGATGATTTTTCCTTAGGATTTGATGAACTGTAAATCTGTCTGAAAGGAACCTATTCAATTTGACTCAAAGGTACAGGTGGTAATGGTCTGAGGACCTGAGTTGTAGAAGCTCTAAGAGCAACATAGACCTTCCCGAGTTATGTTTTACATAGAGGACAGAAATCCTGCTGTAATGAAATAGTCCAAATTAGAAATAGGATGGAGGCATTATCTGCAATTCCTGATCCCCTTAGAGGGGTCCACCTTATAAAATTGCTAAGCAACTCAAGCCTCAGAACACAGTGACAACTGCTTAGTCACACTGTGTTCTTTGTACAATAGTCAGAAGATGTGGAAATAAAAGAACTCAGAACCATATCCTCCATATGAAAGGACATTATTGTCTGGGTAGTAAGGAGAAATCCCAGCTAGCTCTATCTCAGGACCAGCCTTGTGTACACAGACAAAGAGTGATGCCTCCAGCTGGTTATTGTACATGTTCTGTACCAGGAAAAATGTAGTGATTATCTGGAACTAAGCAGAACTAATTTTGAACTTCATAGGGCAAAGTACTTTTTCTGAACTATATATATATATACACACACACATGCATACATATATATGTGTATGTATATATATATTATAATATATATATCTAATATATAAATATATAAAATATATAACTAAAATGGATTGAAAATATCTAGAAGATTATGGGAAGATATTAGTGTAATGCCTGGTACCTAATACATACTTATTTAGAGGGAAAATATTAAGTTAGTAACATCTCTGTGTGCAGCAATAGTCCAGGACTCTTTCCTGTATAAGAGGAGTTTTTTTGGGAAAGTGGAGAGTCCACTGATGAAGAAGCAGAAGACTGGATACATGAAAAAGAGGCAGGGATTCCCAAGTACAAACTTTGCTAAATTTTGTAGATTTCCACAAGTCACCAAAAATGGAGTATTCTTTAAGAATAATAACTAAAGAAAAGTTGGCCATTTGCCATATGTTCTATTCTCTCAAATGTGTGCTGAAATGAAAATACTGCAAAATCCCCTGTAATGCTCAGAATATGAGATTCCAGGAGCTAAATGATGGATAAAAGAACTCAAAATTCCAAACTGGATAGAATAAAAATAAAAGATCCAGCCATCATTCTTGATAGGAAGAAACTAAGAAAAGGAAACAGGAAAAGACAAAACAAAACAAAACAAAACAAAACAAAACAAAACAAAACAAAACCACAAAGAAAACAAAACCATCTAATCCTAAGGGCAGTTTTCTGGCTTTTAGCTCAGTGCATCAAGGTAATCTGAATGTACTGAGAGCTATGAACAGCCTACGTATGTTTTTGTTTTCCAACACCTGCCTACAGTTCTCCAGACTATGAGACTCCAGAGATTATACAAACACAAAAGTGAGTTAGTAGCTAGACTTCCTGATCTTGGAGTCAGACAGCCTGAGTTTGAACACCACACTGAACCCTTAGCAGCACTGTGACCTGGGGAGACATTCGACTTCTTTAAGCCCCAGCTTCTTTGTCTTAGGGAAGAACAAATAATACTGCTCACCTTGTAGGACATGAAGATTTTAATGGGATGGTGCATATTAAATCCTAAGCCAAGGGCTAGATATAGGAAAAGTATAAAATTAGAGATCTTTTTCAACTTTAATAGTTATATAATTTATTATTATTATAATTATTGCATCAACCTTACCTGCCTCATCAAGCAGCATGTAGAGATATAGTAAATAAGCATGTATTGGAGAATACTAAAAGAGTACCTTTAGCATAAACCAGACTCTACCCTTATTCACCCAGCTACACCTTCGGGTTTAGTTAGGTTAATGGAACCCTAGTGCCACAAAACAAAAAAACAACATCAAGAACAACAAAATCTAATTCTGATAAAAAGACAGAGATTTGGAAAATAAGATTGAAATACTTATTTGTATCCAGAAAGATATTCCCTATTCTTTTGCCACACACACCCCCAACCCCTTGAAGGAACATCTCTAAATAAAATCCCCCTTGCAGTGGATCCAAAAAATAAACAGAAATCCTTTTCACTATCGGGAAAAAAAAAGAAAAGATTCCAGAGTATGTAAAATTGAACTTCCGGGGGTGTCTGGGTGGCTCAGTCGGTTACGCGTCAGACTTGAGCTCAGGTCACGGTCTCACAGTTCGTGGGTTCGAGCCCTGCATCAGGCTGAATGCTTGACAGCTCAGATCCTGAAGCCTGTTTCAGATTCTCTCTCCCTCTCTCTCTGCCCCTCCCCCACTCATGCTGTATCAAAAATAAACATTAAAAAACCAAAATTAAACATCCCTTTCCTAGACATGAAATAAGCCATTTCTCTAAGAATCTGTTGTTGTTTTTTTTTTTCCAGGGAGGAGTGTTATTTCAAGGTCAAAATATAGTTGATTAGAATGCATATTGCTACTGAGTTCTTCATTTCTTTATTTTTATTGGATAAGTCTAGGAGATACCCATACACATATACATTCATACACAGTAATATAAAGTTATATTGAAATTTTTTAATTCTAAATTACAAATTAGTAGGTACCTTAGTCCGATCCATATTTTCTCTTTTCTTATAATAACTTTGTACGAGCTTTGATCTAAATACTTTCTTTTGCTTGTTTTTATGTAGGATTAGTTTTTTTTTTTTTTTTTTTTTCTCCAGAGTTTTAACAACCCTGGTTTAGGAAAGCTCTTCCAATTCCAGAGTTCCTTTTACTATTATTCTTGTTTGGTGTTTTAAAAAAGCGTGTGTGGGAGGGTGTTTTCCACAAGGTCCTGAAACAGAATCTGTTCACCTGTCTCACTGCATTCTGGACCTTTGCTTTCCTTTGTTTCTATTGTCCCTAACCTGCCCAATTTTGGATCTAAGAGTTTCCACTCTATGGGGAGCCCAGTCCTACGAGTCCTGTTGTGTTGATTTTGAGGAGGCTACAGGCCCTTTAGAACTTTCTATGGCATGCTTCTTACCCTCAGTCAGTATTAGAGAGAGTGACACCCTTCCCACTTTTAGATGCTGTTCCTAAATATACCCTCTGTTCTTTCCAGTCAATACCTGTTGAATGTTTTAGGGTGCTTCTAGTCTCAAATTAGTATTAATGGCAGTTCTGATGTTTGTTCTTCACACAGACACCAGTAGATGTTTATGATTACTAGTCATATATTACGTTCATCATTAGCTCTTGTATTTTGCAGTTTATGGCATAACTTTACCACCTACTTTGGCTATAAATGTTACCTATGAGTTTTGGTTTTGCTACTTAGCTTTTCTAATATTACATGAGGATCCAGTGATATTGAAAAACGTCATTGCCAGATTTCCAGAATTCTTACCATTAGTCTTAAAGTCCCCACACAATCTCCTTTTTAACTAATTATTTTAATAAAGTTTTTAAGTTTAGAATAGTTTTCAATTTACAGAGATTTGTAAAAATAGTTCAGAGAGTTCCCATATAAGCCTTTAAAAAACTTAATCATGACTTTGATGAGTTTGGATAATTGCAGACCATCGATACAGCTGTATACCATCCAAATCATGTGGTTTTCATCTTCCTAGCACTGTCTCTCTGGCACATTCTTCCTTCCCCTCTCACTTGCTCACTCTGATGAAACATGTTGCCATATTATGAAGTGTTCTATGGAGAGGTCCGTAAGGCCACTGACCAACAGCTCCTGAGAAACTGAATCCTGCCAAGTAGGATGTAGATCATTCTCAGTTAAGCCTTGAACTGACTGGAAAATAAACAAGGAAACAAACAAACACTAGAGCTAAAGGACCTAGCTAAGCCACACCTAGATTCCTGACCCATAGAAAATATAAGATGATAAATACTTTTGTTTTAAGCCTCTATGTCTTGGAGGAAATTTGTTATGCAGTAACAGATAACAAACACATGGAGCCAACTCTGCTAACACCTGGAGATACTATAGTAATTGCCATGGCTCCACTTTCATGGCACTTGTGCTCAGAGCTGCTGATGATTCTATAGTAATTCATGGCCCAGGGATCCCCAGTTTTCTTCTATGGATGAATCCCTGCAATTCCCCACATCACAAAAATAAAAGAAAAGAAAAGCTAAATAAGAGGAAAGAGCATCTTCTCACCAGAAGCTTGCATTTTTCAAATAGGCTTGAGGAAAAGTTTAGACATACACTCACTGCATGTTTGACAACCTCCTCCTGGTTAATATTCATAGAAACTTGCAGGAATCCCTGTTAATACCTAGATTGGAAATCTCAGAGCCAGTACAGTAGCCATGGGGCCTGATTTGCATCCATGAATATGCAGCAGCACAAGCCCCTTGCTTTGGATTTCTGCCCTATGTCGGGTGTCAGTATTGTATGTATAGCTGTTGACTTTCCCTTCCTGAACTGAATGCCCAACTCAGGAAATAAAGTCAAAGCTGGAGAACAGCAGATAGCAGCACTTTTTCTATTTTTCTATTGCAAAAGGTCATATTGGCCTCACTAGTCCCTGAACTGTTTTCTCTTCTAAATTCTGGAAAAGTTGCTATAACTTTGCAGCTTCATCTAGCCTTAAAGTTTGAGAGATAATGAGTAAACTATTTAACCATAGTCATAGCTTTTCTAATTTGCTCAGAATCAAAAATAAAATACACGAATAAACAAAAATAAACGGTGAAATATGTGATTATTTTTAAAAGATAAATCATTCCCTTCCAGAGATTCAAGAGAGAGATCAAGATTATTTGATCATTTCAAGTAATATTATTTTCATTTAATAGTTCATTTCAAAAGATTCTTATCTACATGATATTAAGAAGATTGTCTAGGGCCCATTTGCTTTTTTGTAAGACAGACTCATTTCTTAGAAGAGAGTATCAGTCAAAATGTGTATATTGAAATCACCACTATCTTTTTCATTACCACTGTCTTCTTCCTCTTGGATTCCTTTGATGGGAAGGCATGATCTTTAAAATGTAATGGGTGCCTCCTTGGGGACAGAAGTAGGACTTAGGGGCCCAGGCTGGATTTGGTGCTGGCTAAGCTTCATCACCAGGAAATAAGGTATAATTTCCTCCCAGGTCCTTGCTTTCAGAGTGTCACTACCTCGGCTACTTTGCCAGCAGTCTGAAAGGTCAATTGGGCACCGTCTCAGTTCTTTGAGATGCTCAGAACTAAATTTACAGTCAATGGGACATTGCTTTAAAAATGTCAAAGGACCCAAGTGCTCGCTTCGGCAGCACATATACTAAAAATGTCAAAGGACCTTAAAAAAGACAGTGTGTCATTTGGTAAACAGGAGCATCGTTGCTGTCAGATTCAATGAAAGAAGTAAAGATTCAATCTAAAAATGATCTGAAAAAGGCAACCTACTATCTTAGAGCACTCACTGTTCACAATTATTATCTCAAATTCAGTTATCTGCCCCAGGAGTTATTTGTTATTGTGCTTATTTCACAATCAAAGACACTGAGGCTCAGAAGGGTTAAGTGACTCGCTGGGGTTATGAAGGCAGTAAGTTGAAGATTCAAAATGCAAAGCCATGTGTGTTTGACTTTCATTTATGGGTTCTTTCCATCCCACTGTGGTGGTGGAACAGATGTGCATCTTGTCGTTGGCTCCATCTCTAACTGACCGTCAGCATGACCTTGAGCTGTACATTTTGTTTGGCTGGGCTCTTCTGTTATGTGAATAAATGAGTTGTTTAAAGTACAAAACTCTTGGGGTCTCTTCAAGTAATGAGATCCTCTCCCTGTGTCCCAAAAGGGTAATGTGGCCCAACAGAAGGGTGGAAACTGCAGCTGCAGTAGGGGCAGATGGAATAACCACAGAGGGAATAATTCTAGTTTTCTTTAAAAGAGCTTTTCACTCTAGAAAGAACAATGTGGAGGCTCACAAAAGTCTACTCCAAACTTGGCTGGCTTAGATTTGTCTTCAGACATGAGAAATATGCTCTGTTTTAAGTGTGTATGAGATGGGAAGGGGTGGTCTCTTTAGGCATCATGTGAATGACAGGCCCATTCCCGTAGGAGTCTATGAGACTCTAGTTCTAATCTTAGAGCTCTGATTAGCAGCATCACTTGCTTAGACAAGCAGTTCCAACATTGCTGATGCTCAATTACTTCAACTTCACATGGCAACCATGGGCATCTGTTTCCCTATGTCCTCATTTGGATCTCATAAAGTTAAATGGTAAAAATCTGATGAAAAACTGTCTTTAAAGGATAATAGGACCTGAAATGTGATTACAACTAGAAAATACTTACAATATAAGAACTTAAGAAGATTTCAGTGTCATCTATTTTAATAATTTACATGTTTTCATATCAATATTCTGTGTAATTTTTAAAATGCAAACATACCCCACAGAACACATACTATAATAAATGCACCTACATTAAAAAAATTTTTAATGTTTATTTATTAGAGAGAGCAAGAGCATGAGTTAGAGAGGGGAAGAGAGAGAGAGGATCTGAAGCAGGCTCTGAGCTGTCTTTGCAAAGCCAACATGTGGCTCAAACCCACAAATCATGAGATCATGACCTGAGCCAAAGTCAGATGCTCAACTGACTAAGCCATCCAGGCACCCCCTTTATGCACCTACATTTAATAGTGTTTCTCAAATTTTGACATGAAATACATGGGTAAGAAACACCTAAGGAATTTATTTTAAAATCAGAACCCTGGGCCCCACTTCATATTTTCTTAATTAGAATCAGAATTTCATGGTACAGAGTTCATAAAAAACTTCTTTTTCAACCCATTCTCCAATTGGTTATTTGGTCTCCAATCCACATTGTAATAAATGCTACACTATCTCCTACTCTACATATTGAAATTGTCAGCTATAATCAGGTATTTTTGGTATTTCCAGTTAATCTGGGCCCTTAGAGAAGCTCTGATATGTCATGTTGGAAGATCCTGCCCTTGTGTTGGAATATAGGTTTGTCAGAAGCAGATTACAGAGATGGTGGTAGTAACTAATATTCATTTAGTTTCTAGACTACCAGATAGGTAAATGTGGTAAAGAATGGTAAGCTAATCCACAGTGTTTAGGAGTTCTCTCTCTCCTCTGGTTTTCAGTAAGTGCAAAGCTATTTCTGCATCTGAAAATAAAGCTCAAAATAAATCTTAAAAAAATAAGCAAATAAAAATTTTAAAATAAAGCCTCAAGTAAGATCAATTCTCCTCCCTATCCCTACATTGATTCCTAACAATCATCACAGAGGCAAAGAATAACCTGAATGTATCTGCTCAGTTTCTAATACTTTCCCCAATGTGCTTTCATGGGCTTAACTCAGGGTAGGCACAGGAAGGATAATGGCTCCATGTATAACAGGAGCAGCAGTCAGGCTAAGTTACTCAGGGAACCCCAATACACAGCCTGGTAAAAGCTTCTTCTTGCAGAAGTCAACCAGGATTGGCCCCATAGGTAAGAACTGAACATTTGGCTTATAATAACTATTACTGTAGTCTACAGAATATCAGATCTCCTCTAGAAGCAATAAGGAAATACAGTTGTTAAGAACAAAGACTCTAGAATTAGACTTGCTAGAACTGATTCTCAGCCTATTTGCTACTTGAGTGACCATGTACAAGTGATCTTGATCTATATAAAAGAGCCTTTGTAAATTGTAATTTGAATGATTTTAATAGGAACAGTGGTTGACAACCTTACTGATTTGTTTAGTTGAAATAAAGTGAGATGGTGACACCTTCAAGAGTTTTAAAGAGCACATTTCTTTTTTCCAAGATTAGCTGCCTTAAACCAGAGGTTTAAATGAAAAAGTTATGGCTCCCTCATCCAATTATAGAATATCTTTATTCTAAATTTATATTTTATTCTGTTAACATATATCCAACAAAGTACATTCACTGACATGACAAGTTCCTTAAATGTGATTGGGCACTAAATGAATGACTAAAAACTTATACAGACAGAACATGCAATTTGCACCAACTCCTGTGTTAAGTAAACTAATCTAGGAAAAAAGATATCTCTTTGACATTAAATTTGTATCAACAACATCTATTGAGTAAATATCACCACCCATTTTTATAGGTGAGAAAATGAGGTTTAGAGAGAGAAAATAAATTCCCCAGTCATTTCCCTAATAGATGTCAAATTGAATTTGAACATATAGTTATTTAAGTCTCATGATATGCTTTATTTCATAAACATGAGCACAGGCACATACATATCTCCAAAGTGTTGCAGTTGAGAAGAAAAAAAAGCAAACAGCTATCAAGTGCTATCTGCAGAGGGTTGATAAGTAGGTGATATCTGAATTATGTTTGGCGGTGCTAAATGATGATGCCTTCCTCTTCTCATTGCCACTAGAGCACAGCGAAGGGAAAGTTTGTTGATGATAAATGCAGGTTCTTGTTTAGCTCTGGGCACTGACATCAGCTTGTCTGCTTTCTTGATCTAGGAGGGCTGGGCATGGAGGAGGGTCCCTCATGAGGATGACATCAATGTTAAATGAGCACATCCCAATTCACCACTGCCAAATACTCACTGGAGGCATGAGTTTGGTTGTGGTATCCTCTAGTAAAGAACTTTAAAAACTCTGTACTTCAGATATTACAAATAAAAATTGCATAGTAATATTTTATTTTCATTTTCACTAGATATTCAAATGATAATATCTGCTCCCTTTACATACACTTCAGTGTTTTTTTTCCATTGTCATCTGACCTCCATAGTTTCTAATAAGAAGTCATGCATTTTTCAAGCCATCGTGTAGGTAATGAGTCATTTTTATCTGGCATGTTTCAATATTTTCTTTATGTGTATTTTTTTCAACAGATCAACTATTATGTTTGGGTTTCACTGAGCATTTAAATTTGTAAGTTTATGTTTCTAAATTTGTGAAGTTTTCACCCATTATTGCTTCAAATTGATTTTCTTTTTCTGTCTTTCTCTCACTCTTTTCCTCTAGAATTCAAATCACATATATGTTATTCAATTGGTTATTTTTTTATAGGACTTGAGTCTTTGACTTTATATCCTTCTATGTTCTTTTGACTGTATAATTTCTATTTATCTGCATTCCAGATTTTGACTCTTCCTTTTTTCATGTCTTTTCTGAAATTAGTCTTATCCTGCATGATTTTAATTTCCTTTCTTTTTAGTTTTTTAACTCATTTTATTGTTTTTATATAGTTTCTACTTGCTAACTTTCCTTTATTCCTTATTACAAAAATACTGTTTAATTTTATTGAGTATATTTATAATAAAGTGTTAAGAAATCTTTGCTCATTCCAACATCTCAATCATCTGGGGGTCACTCTCTGATTAGTGTCTTTTCTCTTGAGAAGGGGACACATTCTTCTCTTAATAAGTGGAATAATTTTGTTTTATATTCTACACATTGTGAAATGTTGTAAATGTGTTTGTTCTTTTATATGCCTTTGAGTAGTGTGTGTGTGTGTGTGTGTGTGTGTGTGTGTGTGTGAATAATAGACAATAAATTGGTTGGACAGACACTCTAAATGAAATTTGGGAATCTCAAATCTCCAGTCAATTTTTTTATCTTTAGCTTCTGTGGTTTCTACACAGTTGCATGTTTCTGCATTGGAAATCTAGGCAATAGTTTTTTGTTATTTCATTTTCTGACTCTTGTCTCCAGGATTCTCCAGTCACTTTCTAATAGCTATGAGGTAAGGTTACCCCCAAACTTTCTCTGTTTCAGGTCAGATAAACCTTTTTTTTTTATTGAAGCTTTACCTTCTCTCCATCACACCAATTGTGACATACCCTTAGGTTAAAAGACAAAAAAAAATTAGAAAGTCACTCTATGCTGACACTTTCACCAAAGTGTTACCCTACTTTATAACCTGTCTTGTTGGGTTCACTTTCCAATATGTCTAGGTATTTTTATTAAATTTATCCAGAGTTTATAGTTGTTATCTTCAGGAGATTCAGTCCATTTGGAGCTTACTAAATCACACCAGAAAAAAAATGTTCTCAATTTTAAAAAATATATATTTTTACTTACATATTACCAGATATAAAATAATAACTCTGAGACAACTTGGCGAAATGTAAATTGTACCTGTCTTTCTCACTGGCTGAGGTAGACTTGAGAGCCCTAGATATATTTGTTTTTAAAAAATGGGCCAGATGCCATCTATAATTCCAGGGACTCAGGAATACCTAATTCTCACAGAAAGGGTATTTCATTTGTGGCAAATGAAAATAAATGAACTTGGATTCTCAGGTGCTAAATTAAAATGTCAACTTTGAATTTAGAGTTCAAAATATCTAAAGATGATTATGATCAATGCTAACCCCAGAATTCATGGATAAGACAGCACAATTATAAATTTTAGCCTGAAGAAACAAACAACTAAGGTTTAAAAGTGCTAGACAGAATGTCAAACGCATTCCAGGAAGCCCTTCACTCTCTCTTCCTCACCTTCCTTTAATTAATATCATAATTAAATATTTGAGTTTAAACAAATGGCTTAGAACTTTATATTGGTAATTTATTCATAAGAGTTCTTAAAATTTGAATTTATATGATAGATTTTAAAAATATATTAGTGGCTAGATGTTTTTCAAAGATTTCCAAAAAGAAAAAGGCAGGGGAGAATTGTTGGTATCCAGGCATGCATTCTGTGTGCTCTTGAAAATCTCATGTTCCTCTCTTTCCATCTAATTCCTAAGGCATTTTCTACAGCTAATAGGGATGGTCAGGGTCATCTCAAGTTCTACACCTGAAGAAAGAAACATGATATTTGGCATAATCTTGCCCAGCCATATGATGTATAAAATTAATCAAATTTAACAACATAACAAAATCCCTCGTTGCATGTTGGCACTTTTAATACCATAATAGCTGAATCCTGTTTCCAGAAGAGGCTAAAGAGAAGAGTCAGTTACACTGGAAAACCTTCCCCCAACACATATATGTCCTTCCTCTCTCCTCTCTCCCTCCCATGTAAATGCCAATATTTAGAAACCTCTTTAAGGCAGAAGTCAACCTTGCAGTAACGTCCGATTCCTGAGTAAACACTGGTGCAGTTATTTGATTTCCAATATCTCAATTTGCACTGATTTTCACAAAACAGAACTCTAACCCTATTACTTCCCTCATCTATACAAACATGGTTAACATTTTCCCACTACCTCCAAAATCCTCAGCCAAGTCTCTTTATGATTTGCCTCCATATTATCTTTCCAGGTTAATCTTTCTTTCTTATCATTTATAATAGCAAAACTTCATAAATTATTACACATTCATACAATGGAATATCATACCTTATTATTATTTTTTTAACAAAGAATTATTCTGTATAGTGTTTTGGAGTTATCTTTAAGATGCATTGTTAACTAAAAAAATAGAATCAATAGATACGTCTATAAAAGTGGGAGAAAAGAATGTCTGCTGAAGGATACAAAATCTAATCACAATGGTTTCCTCTAGGGAAGAAAACTGGATAGCTAGAACTGGAGGTAAGTAATAGAGGCAGAATATTTGCTTTAGTACGTACCTATTGAATCCTGCAAACTATGTAAGCATTATCTTGTAAGAAAACAAATATAGTCACATTTAATTAAATATAATTTCAAAAATTAAATTTAATATGAATCATTGTCTTCTTGAGTTACCATTTTAGAGCTATGTGCTCTCAGCAGGTTGTAGGAGAAGATGGATTGAATTATAAGCTCAGAGAATGCTTGTGTGGTTTTCAGCCAGCCATAGACAGAAGGGACAACAATGGTGGACAGAAGATGATAGGAATACCTTGATGAGCTGACAGGGGGGAAGTGCTTTCCTATAATTGAGAGGCATTAGGAAGTTACTCTACAGCCACACCCCTTTTGAATCATACTTCATGTAAAATAAGAAATAATGAAGATAAAGGCAGTGTTAACAATTAATTTAAACTATGGTTTTCAAGACAATTAGGCTCTTTTATAAAAAAAAACTATTATTTCAAATATGATTTAATTATGGTAGAATAACTAGTACAAAAGCTGTTGAGAATGTATATGTATTTAGTTATATTTGCAATAATGCCCTTTCACTAATAGGTTTTGAAGATACTTTTTAATTAATGCCTTGATCTTTGTCAATACGAGTGAAGCAAAAACACTTACATATAAAAAACACTTATTTATTTATTTAATGTTTATTTATTTTTGAGAGAGACAGAGCATGAGTGAGGCAGGATCAGAGAGAGAGGGAGGCACAGAATCAGAAGCAGGCTGCAGGCTCTGAGCTGTCCGCACAGAGCCAGACCACGCGGGGCTCGAACTCACAAACCGTGAGGTCATGACCTGAGCTGAAGTCAGACACTTAACTGACTGAGCCACCCAGGCGCCCCAAAAAAACAGTTTTTTATATGTAAGGAAATGGTATGCTGTCAAGTCTAAAAAAGAAGCAATATGTTTATCTAAGCTGTGCCAAAAATTTGACAAAATTCAGATCTCAGAAAACTTAAAGGGTAGCCTCTGAATTTCACATCTGCTATCAGATCACATCAATAAATCAATTATGTCAGTGATTCAGAATATGGCTTAAGATTCACTCAAATACACCTGACTCAGATTCAAGCCAGAGAGTCATTCAAAAGGAATAATTTGACCTCTCCCTAAAAATTCTTAAATAGAAGCATGAGACTGTTACTTTGTCTCGTACAGAATCACAATTGTCACATAATATAAATGGGTTTAAGTTTAAATACTTGCCCCATAGAAGACCAGTTATTATGGTGAGGAAAACGGATGTCACTTGGATATAAAAATCAACTAACAAAGCACATAACTTATAAAATAATAATAGGAAAAATGGTTGTGAATGCACCATGAACTGAGTTTAGGGTTTCACAGAGATTATTTTAAGAATTATTTTATCCATAACAAAATCTTCATTTTTGATAGCATAACACCCTGAAAATCCTTGGCCTCTTCAAACTGTCTTTACTAAACACAATAAAAAAGTTCTCTACAAGGCCAACCCTCAGTTAATTTCTAGCAATGACAGAAACTCTTCATTCCCTTTTTATTTTGGAAAAAAAGAAAATTATCACTATGCCCCATTAGAAGTCCAGCCTATAAATGCCTGCTTGCCCTTTGGAAGATTCTACATTTTATGGAGTATATCCGAGGAGGGAAACCAATACAGGATCTCGGAGGAGGAAAAAAGGTTAACACAATGGGATTCTCCCCCCTGAATTCTTAGTGACAGACAGGTCTCAGTGGCTATTGCCTACAATTACCCTTTAGAAACAACTGGTCAAACTATTCAAAACAGTATACTGACCCCTAAGAATTATATGCAGTTAACAGAACCTATTTCTAGGTAATGACCTCATGTTAACAGCAAATAGCACCCACGGCCCATGTTTTTCTTATTTATGATTTTACATCTTCACAGATCAGCCCACTGGTTTCGATAAGCTCACTGGGTTTCTCTATTTTTTGCTTTTTTCTTTATTTTTTTTAATTTTTTTCAACTTTTTATTTATTTTTGGGACAGAGAGAGACAGAGCATGAACGGGGGAGGGGCAGAGAGAGAGGGAGACACAGAATCGGAAACAGGCTCCAGGCTCTGAGCCATCAGCCCAGAGCCTGACGCGGGGCTCGAACCCACGGACCGCGAGATCGTGACCTGGCTGAAGTCGGACGCTTAACCGACTGCGCCACCCAGGCGCCCCTTTTTTGCTTTTTTCATAGCCCTTAGAATGAGTCAGAGATTTTCAAGTGATAGACTCCCTCCTCTTGCATGACTCATTAAATTAATAAGCAAAGGATACTGAATCAAGATGAGAGACTGAATCCATGGATCTCAGTCATCTCTCCCAAAATCACATGCTGAAAAATAAAACTCTAAAAATGCTGAAAAATAAAAATTTCTAGAAATAGAAGAAAATAAGGAGTGTTGAAGGATATACAACAAAAGGAATCAGAATAGAAAAAGGAGAAATTGCAAAGGAAAACTACTCTGGGAGTGATCAAAGGACCAAGAATTGACAAACCCTGAGGATATTAAGTATCATAAAAGAGAAAAACTTAATGAATGAAAAACAAAATGATTCCCAAAAAGAGACAACATAGAACAAATTGTCAAGGACATTAGAATAAATAAAATCCCTACCATAAAAAGAGGTTATTGGTTGCAACCAATTAAATATGATGAGATCTTTTAACACATAGTTCTTATAATAATATGAAATAAGGGAATTAATTGATAAATGTTACTAAAATTTAGAAGAAAAATATGCAAAAGCACAAAGTAAGATTGGCTGGTATTCAAAATTTGTATGTTAAAAGCCACCTGCAAATTAGTCTTGGAGCTGCTAAAAAGTCAAAGCAAATAATAAAATGTTAGCTACCAAAGTTACAGGTTCAAAACATAATAGAACAAACAACTGATAAGGAGAAATAGTATCAAGTCTCATAGTGGAACCCGAGAGAAAATTCTCCCATGGTTTTCATAAAAAGAAGTTGCTCGTCAATATCCCTATAATAAAAGAAATAACTGTATTCATAGGAAGGTTTGTTAGGACATCCCTTATGTCAAACAGTATTTTTCAAAATATTTATCCTCCCTCTCTAATATCCAGGAACTTTGTAATTCTTGATTTTATGATAGTTGTTTAGAGGAAGATCCCAGTGGTTTCTCTGGGAAATGTACAGTGTAACAACCCTATTTACAAGCCTCACTGGTTCTGAGGTCAGCAAGAAAACGCTCCTTTGCCCTGGGCTTCCTGTAGAACCCAATGATTTTTTTTTAACTGTCACCATGGATTCCTGATCAGAGATGATACCACTGAAAAAATAGAGAGTACTTGAAGTCTCTAATAGGAATAAATGCTATTTATGTAGAAGAGATGATAGAAATGGAGAGATGGAGATATAAAGAGAAAGGTCAGTATTGCAGAAAATTAATCCTGGAGCACCTGCTTACCTAAGATTACTTAGACAATAGAAGGGATTGTTTTTAAAGTTGTGATAGTATAAAAAATGTAACTAAGCTTATTATGATAAGTAATTTGCTATCAAATTATACATATTTTCTATGCAAATAAGAAGAAAATTAGGAAAAGAAAACACACAAACCTGCTATGTGGTTTGAGTGTTGACAGCCTTTATAAAAAGTAAAATTAAATCATGACAATTTGATCTTACTGCTAGGGAGCTTCTGGTTAATAAAAAAAGTAAAAGATGTAGGCAAAATTTTTTATATTGGTTTCAGTCTCAAAAGCTGAGTTTCATAGACACCAGCTTTCCTAGTCTGCCCCCACCCCAAAGCCTTTTTGACAAGAAGAGAATTCAAAATTATATATATATATATATATATATATATATATATATATATATTCTACATTAATTTAATCACTATATGTGGGCCTAGCTCCAGTGCATGTTGGAGGCTCAACCAAATTGTCCCTACACAAGAAAGAGGAAGTCTTGCCTGGTCTAGAGAAAATAACTAGTCTAAAAGGCTGACCTCTGGTCATTGCTAATATTTTGACTCCCCATATATGGCCAACTCAGACAAGATTTAGTCTGGCTTTGATATTCATAGAGATTTAATCTAGAAATAACAGGAGGAACTCATTAGTAACAGGGAGGAAGTATCCTGGATCTGAATAATCAGTCCATTTGCAACAAAGCATTAGTTTGTGGCTAGACTTTCAGGAAGAGAATTCACCTCTGCAGAAGGAGGGGATGGTAAGGGCTACATAGCATGTCAAGGATCAGCCAAGTACACCAGGACTCAGAGCTAGACTTTGTTTTCAATAGGAAACCCAGGTCCAGGATAAAGAAACCAAAATAGGATATGGCAGGAAGACCAAACTCATATGGCAGGAAGCTGGAGTTAAGCTGGTTGATAGTCTAAAAACTAGTACACAATAAGCAAAACTAATTCCAGACTTATGGCACCAAGACTCATCCTACACCTTATAATTTGGTGTGCTGGGAAATGGCTGGTGAATGTCCTATCCTGGACAAGAATGTCTCAGGAAGTAGGTAAGGCATGATCTAG
Organism: Felis catus; assembly: GCF_018350175.1. NCBI lineage: Eukaryota > Metazoa > Chordata > Mammalia > Carnivora > Felidae > Felis > Felis catus. The sequence continues at coordinate 66,273,087 of NC_058378.1, forward strand.
AGGTAGAAAGACCTAATAACTGCAGCTGAGAGGGGATAGTAGAGTAAGGGCTACATGTCACTTCTCTATATGGCAGATACCTAGACCATGATAAGTCTGCAAGTATTTCAGAGACAAGAAGAAGAAGAAGGAGAAGGAAGAGGAAGAGGAGGAGGAGGAGGAGGAGGAGGAGGAGGAGGAGGAGGAGGAGGAGAAATAGAGAGGAAGCCAGGGAAGCCTGGGCTTATGACACTGCTCCTGAGTGAAGGAGGAAGAAGACTAGATGGAACTGACCTAGGAAGGTCCAGCAAGGTCATTTCTGAGTTCTTGAGCCAAGGTCAGCATTCAGAGGTGTCTTGGATCTCATAGAAGCGGCTTGCCTTGTTATATTGCTGCATTCTATTATTGGCTTGAAGGAGTCCCTGAGAAGTGTGGCCTCAGCACAAACAGGGATGTACCTCAGAGAGCAGCAGCAATGGCCCTTGTCCAGTTATGTTCCCTGTAGTGGGAAGGCTGCAGGAAGCATTCTTATGGCTGTTCTAGGCTGAAATAACATAACTTTTTATTGTATGTTTTAAGCTCATTTAACATTACCTAAGCTTGCCTAACACCTACATAGCAACTTTGAATGACTATTGGGTAATATAGACCGATTTTATATAATCTCTGTTTTTAAATGAAACAGACATCGAAAGTTTCCAAGTTAAGTTCACCCAGCTAAAAAGGGAGCAGGTTGGTATATTAGATGAAGCAGCCCAACTCTGAAGCCTGCTTGCCTAACCACTGTGCCTAAAAACTGTCCACCTTTATTTGTTGGGACACTATCTGCTGGGGATAGAAAAAAGAAACATCCCACAGGTCCAAATGCAGAATCATCCCTATTACTATTAATTATTTCCAATAAGGTTATGTCTAAGCTCTTAAATTTTAACAGAGATTTGTATATATATCATGAATTGCAGGAATTGTTTTTCCTATAGATACTAAAGCATCTTGGATAGAGGGAAAAAGTAGTCTTAAGTATTGGAGTTCAGGTAATAACTTGGATCAAAACCAAAGGTTTTGTCACCATCATATAAGATTATTATTATTTTCTGTTCATGAGCAGAAGAAAGTCCTAGGAAGGAGGTGTAGGCAGTAGTAGACAATACCAGTGACTTTTAAGTCGAGAGATATAATAAAATATTATGTTTATTTTACTTGTTATGAAATAAACTAGGAAATATTGGACCATTGAACTCAGTATTTAAGAGATGATTATGAGCTATAACCATTATTTCCCCCATGTATTATTCCCAGCAATACAGAATTTATTTCATTTTACTATAGTCTACTTTTTGGTATATTCAAACAAATCTGGGTTTGATGAATTATTTTGTAAGTGCTGGACAACCAAGCTGGTACCTCCACACACAAAGTGACTGTGATTTAAGTAAATGTATTTTTGATAAATGAGTTCTGCCTGAATGATTTATCAACTTAATGTGGCATTGTCCCACAATTGGGCAGCACTAGGCTGGTTTTGTACCTGAACCTTTTATTGGAGGCTGAGAAAATGAAGGAAAAGTATGTTATTTCAAATTGGAGGTTAGTAAAGAATTACTTTTGTGTAAGTTGACAGTGTGTGACTCAAGTAACAGAAAATAAAGAAAAAGCAATGAAAGCTCTACTTAAATCTGCATTTATAGAAATAATCTGTGGTTGTTGAATCAAGTGAAAAAAAATCCCATTAGATTTAACTGAGCTTACTTGACTCTAAACCAAAATGGGGCTGTCCTATCATCAGCTTTTTTTCTCAGGGACCACTCTACTTATGTGTAGTCAGCTAAGCATTAAACAGAGTTAAAAAATAAAAAGATGGTCCATATAATTTGAGTGGGTAGAAATGCTAAGGAGCATATTGAGCCTATCCCTACAACCAGCTTCAGAAAGATGAAACTGTAGCAGTTTATAAGTTTTAAGATACCTCATTAACTCATAGGTCTCTGTGGCACATGAAATTTAATGAGGCTAACATAAGAAACTCTTAAATCCAGAGAACAAACTAAGGGTTGATGGGGCATGGGGGAGAAGGGAAAGTGGGTGATGGGCATTGAGAAGGGCTCTTGTTGGGTTGAGCACTGGGTGTTGTATGGAAACCAATTGAACAATAAATTATATTAAAAAAAAAGAAATAGTAGGTTAATTATATCAATTTGGAACCATATCAGAATTTCATCAACATATATTATTACATAATTTTAGCCTATGTCAAATATAAACACAGCCAGACATTAGTTGAAGTGGTAAAAACAGATTTCACGCAGTAAAGTGCTAAGCTTCATAGATTTGTACAGATGTGACTAGGTCTTTTAAAGGGGGGTAGACAAAAGAAGAGAGTGGGGGACAAGCAGGGACTCAAGGAGAGTCAGTTAAGTGAGAAGTTACAAAGGGTTGGTCACCGTATGTGTAATTCTGCTGACTGGCAATTATCAGTGTTAGGATCCTATCTGCCCACAGAGACTGGAAGACCCAGGCCTTATCCTTCCTGATGATTCTATTTCAAAGGAATGACTCTGAGTTCCCTGAGACACTCTAGAGTTGTAGGAGATATGTGTACATCTCAAAGAGACACAAAAAGTATTCATAATCATAAGATCTTTCTTATTAATTTTTCTAAGAAAATGAGATAAAGTAAGTTCTCCTGGCAGTGTTGAGATTTATCAGGCAAGCATTTTAATGGGAAGCCAGGAAATTCTAGGGATATGACCTATGCTGCTACAAGCCATTCTAGCATTTGGCCCTCTGTTAGTAAAGAAGTTTGGACAGAAACATTAGATGACATTATATGCGAAGTGTTCTGGAGTTCACACACAGCCAAGGAAGTGATAGGCACAGGGTTCTTAAGGCAGAACACTAAGATCTGTTTGGAATCCTAAACATAAAACAATGCAAACTATAGGATACATCTTTTAATTTTTTTTTTTAATTTTTAATTTATTTTTGAGAAGGAGACACAGAACCTGAAGCAGGCTCCAGGCTCTGAGCTGTCAGCAAAAAGCCCAACCCCGGGCTCAGACTCACAAACTACGAGATCATGACCCGAGCCGGAGTTAGATGCTTAACCCACTGAGCCACCCAGGCACCCCATATTGTTTTATTTAATTAAATACATATTGAAAATATTTTGTCTGATACTATGCTAATTACATGGGTTACAGTGGTAAATGATAAAGAACTGTTTCATGTACATATTGAATTTTAATCTACTGGGTGAAACTAGTATTAAAGCAATAATGGCACATATAATTAATAAACATTGTGCTTCTAAAAATAGAAACAAGTGGATATTATGTATCTCCCAATGGAAGTACACAAGACCAGTTATAATATATTTCTTGCCAAAAACTGAATGTGAATCTGAAAAAGACTCTAAAACTAAGCTTCTAAACTTCCCCTAAAGAAGAAGATAATATAGGAAAAATGGTAACATATTAAACAACACCATGAGGATAAATTCAGCAATATCAGACTGCAGAGCACATTATGGGGCAAATAAACTAGATTTCTTTTAAAATTAATGACAAAAAGAGCATGGGGAACCATTATATTCAAAGATTCTTCATATGGAGATAGTATCTTGATTCTGAAACAAGGTGTGGGTAGGGGACTAAGTATGCATTTGATTCTACCAAGAAAATATTGAATATTCATAGTTCTGTATTTAAAAATAATTTTTGTAATATTTTCGAAGATACCTATAAATTAGAGGCTCATACATTTATTTATGAAATATCATATCTGGTATATACTGAAAGATATTCTGGGATAATTATGCCAATCTCTTCATAGTTCCAATGTGGATGAAGATAGACCATGAATGAGAGGAACTTGCAAAAAGAAGCTGAATATATAGGTGGGGATATAAAAGCCTTATTGAGGGTTTTGGGCATACTCATAAGAAATGGGAAGTTAACAAAAACTTTTAAGCAGAGAGTGACAAGGTTAGATTTAGCTTTGTGGAAAAAACACTCTTAAGAATGAATTGGAGGCAGGAAATGAAGAGGCTACTCAACTCTGTACTCAAGAGGTGAGTGATAACAGTGATATGGTAAACTGAATAGATTAAAAAGATATTTAGATGGTAAAATCATCTGTATTTACAGTGCACTAGATACAGAAAACTGTCTAGAAAGAGAGAGCAAGGATAACTCATATAATTCTAATTCACACAATCTAATGCTTGGGATCATTCACCAGACTGTTGAAGAATGTCTGAGGCATGTTTGAGAGGTATTGAGGTCAGTTCTGCACTTAAATTTGAGGTCTTTTTGTAACATCCAATGGGCTAAGTAATTAGTTTTGTGTAATAATCTATAACTTAGAAAAGGGGTTTGGATTGGAAGTATGATCTTGAGTCTCAAGAAGATGAGAAAACAGAAAAAATTAATGAACATAAAGCAGGTCATGATTTAAGCTCTGATAAACACCAGCGTTTAAGGTCCAGCTAAAGAATATTTCTTCTAGGAAAGGTGTAGGAGGTCCCTGAAGTCATTGAACATTCATTGTAGAGAAAATATAAGCTGGGTAACATAAAAATCGTAATGAAAAAAAAAAAATAGATGATGATGAAGGAAAGAGACTAAATGAATTGGAATTCCAGAGAGATCCTTTCAAAGACAACCGAAAATTTCATACTGATTTCTTCCCTGAAAGCATTTGCTGTTCCTGTGCTTGGACTGAGGATCAGGTCTGGCCTAAGCAAATATATAATACTGAGTGAATGAGAAACCAGTAAATCTTTGGTCATCGTGTGTGCCTAAGGTGATAATCTAGAGTCTTGAGAAATCTGTGTCAGCAACCAGTTTCCTCATTCCTCCATTGTGGGTCTGTGCATGGAACACTGTAGGACCACATGAAAAGCAGATCAAAATCTCATGTAATCTTACAAAACTTCATAGGAAAATTCTCACTACAAGAAAGATGTCTACTTCATACATGCATCTAATATTGCCATTGGGATAATTTACCAGTGTTGAAGCTACAGGAGTGTGCAAAATAAGAGTGAATGTCAAAAAGTTAGAAGAGCATAACAAACTCCTTCAGTCTTTCAAGAATAAGAAGATGGATATTTGTTAGGTTATCAGCCAAAACAATAGGAAGAATGTACACAAGAAACGCTGACCAGACATGTGCTGAATCTTAGTACAGTTGCAATATATCACACATTGATTAGGGAGAGTTGACCCTCATTTTACCTAAAGAAAGGAGAGGGGGACTATCTCTGAAGGAAAACATTACTGGAGCTGCTACACTTCTATTATTCATAATATCTGCCTTAAGTTAAAAAAAAATTACTAAATACGCAAAGAGGCAGAAAGCATGTGACATAAAAATGAAGGAAAAAACACACAATAGAAGGAGACTCACAGATGACTCAAATATTGGAATTAGCATATGAGGAATTTAAAATAACTATGATTAATATGTTGAAGAAAATACAGGATGATTAACCATATGGGTAAAAGATGGCAGTTTTCAATAGAGAATCAATATCCACTGAGAATTAAATGACAATTTTAGAACTGAAAAAAACAATTGGAAAATAAAATCCACTGGCTAGGTTCCATAGAAAATAGAATACAGGATAAGTAAACTTGAACTTAGATTAACATAAAATCTCCAAATTAAAACACAGAAATAAAAATAATGCAAAAATAATGGAAAAGAGTGTAAGAAGCATGTAGAACAAACGAATCAAAAGGCTACATCAGCATAGATTATACTGTAAATGAGAAGATACACAACAGTATGAAAAGACTTGTGCCAATACAGTTGACACTATATAAAATGGCTAAATTTCTCAACAAAAGTTATCAACATTGACAAATGAAGATTTTTTTTTTAATTTTTTTTTTCAACGTTTATTTATTTTTGGGACAGAGAGAGACAGAGCATGAACGGGGGAGGGGCAGAGAGAGAGGGAGACACAGAATCGGAAACAGGCTCCAGGCTCCGAGCCATCAGCCCAGAGCCTGACGCGGGGCTCGAACTCCCGGACCGCGAGATCGTGACCTGGCTGAAGTCCGACGCTCAATCGACTGCGCCACCCAGGCGCCCCTGAAGATTTTTTTAAAAAGGGAGTAATTCTGTCAAGGAACTTAAATTTATAATTAAAAAACTTAAAACATTGATCCTCTCTCTCTCTTTCTCTCTATCTCCCCCCCAACTTCTTCTCTCTCTCCCTCTCAAAGTGAATAAATAAACTTTTTAAAAATTAAGGGGCACTTGGGTGGTTCACTCAGTTAAGTGTCTGACTCTTGATTTCAGCTCAGGTTGTGATGTCACAGTCCCTGAGTTTGAGCCCCTTGTTGGGCTCTGTGCTGACAGTGCAGAACCTGCTTCAGATTCTCTCTCTCTGTTTCTCTCCCACTTGTGCACCCTCTCTTTACTTTCTCCTTCTCGAAATATTTTTTTTTAAAAAGCTTAAAACATCAACAGCAATAACAATAAAAGCAACAACAGCAAAACCAAAAATACCTAGACAAGATGGATTCACAGGATAATTTTTACCAATATTTAAATAATTTTACACTTACTCTTTATAGAATAGAAAAAGCATACTTAAGTGATCTTTGAAATCAACACACTATTGACTTAAAAATCCTTCAATGTTATGAAAATGGAAATTGAAAACCAGTATCTTCCATAAGTACACATGCAAAAATGCTAAATTAAACAATACCAATCAATAGGAAGCCATATGACATTATGATCAAGTAGTTTTTATTCCAGGTATTTAGGATTGTTTTCCCATTTGAAAAATCAACCAGTTTAACCGTATTAAAAAATCTAAATATAAAATGTATGACCATCACAGAAAATCCAAAAAAATTATGTGTGGTGAAATTTAATACTCATTAATGTGAAAATTATATGAAAATATTAAGAATACAGAAAACTTCCTTCATATGATAAATGGAAACTACAAAGTGCTCTAGAACAAGCATCATATCCAATGGTAAATATTGAAAACTTCCTCTCAGACTGAAAACAACATAAGAAAATAAAACAGAGATTTTTAAAAATAAGTCAGTTTTGTTTGTCACTGTCTGTCTGGAACATAGCACTGTGCCTGGCATTTAAGTTTTCAATATTTAATTCATCAATTAATGTTCATGCTTTACTTTCCTTGACCTTGGGATGACATGAAGAAGAAAGTATAGGAAAGACTTTTTCTCTATAAAAACACGACATGGAATCCTAGAAGCTGCCTAAGTTGCTTCAGAGTTTTTTTCACACATGAGATGACATCTAAAAAATCACAATAAAGAATTATGAGAAATCCCGTGGGAGGAAGGGTCAAAGTAACTCTAACACACACACCTTTCATATCCCTTGATGAGTGTAGCTGAAAATACACTTTTTAAAATAGTTTAAAAGTTCCATAGCAGGCATGAAGAACAGGATTATATCAGAGAATAATTTTCCAAAGATGGTAGGCATCAATTTTCTTGCAACCAGAAAATAGATGTGGAATTATCTCCATACTAACAGCTATTAAATTATTCCAGCATAATACTGTTAACAAAAGACATGTATCAGGCAGGAAAAATGGTCTCTCCTAGAACTTATTTCAGTAAGACATTGACCTAACTCTTCTCATATGTAATATAGAAGAGACTAGAGTACAGATTACAGTGTTGGTTGCCTAGAGCTCAAGAAAAAAAATAACTTTCTGTGACTGGTAATGACTCCAGTCTTCCTGGGGAAAGATCTCAAGTCTAATTTCATTTTATAACATAACATACATAATTTATGAGAGCCAGCTGACATTTTCATGTCTTTGATATCAGAAAATTTTTTCAAAAAATTTTGTTGTCTTTCACATTAATTTCAGCAATTAAATATAAGATGTTTTGATTTTAAGCTCTGTTTGCTAGCAGGAAATTTTGATGATTCACTGCCTGGTTTTCTTCTCAAGGGAAATAAGTGCCCAACATAAATTATGAGAGATAGTGGTTAATTACTGTAGGATAAGGAGAGATGAGACATTTCACATAGCCTGGTTGGTCACCTGTACCCACCAGATCCAGTATAAAGAATCCTCATACTGTGGTGGCTGGAATTTGTCAAGAGTTGACAACCATGGCCTCCCCCTTGGTCGTTCTGCCTCCATTCTTGCTTATTGTAATCCGTTATCTACTCAATAGCCAATGAGTTTTTAAAACAAATCAATTTTATTTGTAAAATAAAATACCACATTTGTTTTTACTTGTTCTTGTTCGTTTTTACTTTGATTTATTTACCACATTCCTTTTTACTCGGTAGTAAAAAAGAATGCACCATTGATAATATAATAATGTGGATAATCTCCAGAGAATTATTATGAGTAAAAACATGCCGATGTAACCAAAATGTCTATACTGTATGATTTTATTTTTATAACATTCTTGAAATGACAAAATTATAGAAATGGAAAACAGATTAGTGGTTGACAGGTTTTAAGAAAAAGGTGAAAGTGGGTGTGGTTATAAAAAAGCAATATGACAGACTCTTGTGGTGATGGAAATATCTGTACCTTCACTGTATCAAAGTCAATATCCTAGTATGGTTTTGCAAGATGTTACCATTTGAAAAATTGGGCAGGTGTACTTAAGATCTCTGTATTATTTCTTACTTATGAATGTGAATATTCAATTAACTCAAAATGAAATGGCTAAAACATAAAATAGTACATTTAAATTTAAATGTAAAAAAGAAACATGTGATGAAACTTGCAAAAGGCAAGAATACAAAAATATCAACTAAAAGTGTCTATGGAGATGTCAATATCCTGAGTTTATTTAAATATATAGGGTATTACACAGAGATTTTTTTTAATTTTTTTTAACGTTTATTTATTTTTGAGACAGAGAGAGACAGAGCATGAACGGGGGAGGGGCAGAGAGAGAAGGAGACACAGAATCAGAAGCAGGCTCCAGGCTCTGAGCCATCAGCCCAGAGCCTGACGCAGGGCTCGAACTCACGGACCGCAAGATCGTGACCTGAGCTGAAGTTGGACGCTTAACCGACTGTGCCACCCAGGCGCCCATTACACAGATTTGATTAAAGGGCATTACTACAGAAATAAATATAATTTTGAACTACATGTCACCTGAAGGATGATGTCTCAGAGGTGTGTATCCTGTGGCTTCAGAGGAATGGAAGCTCATACAAAAGCTAGAAAATTAAGTTTCCTTTGTCCCTACATGAAGAAGTTACTACAGTGTTACTGAATGTGTGAATTAAAGATGGAACATATAAGATAGGGAGAGGTTCTAAGAGATTCTTAGCAAAATTGGAAAGTAGGTGGCACGTTAATCAGATAATACAAATTCCAATAAACACTACCATGTTAATGAATTTAATAAGGATTATAGTTTACATTTGAAATGTTTCATCTTTGTTACTCATGAATGTCTCTGAACTACAGAGTTATGAGTTATAGGGGCTGGATTCTGCAGAGTTCCATTTCCATACGGATGTGATCCCTTTTTGGATTTGTAACAGTTGGCCATCTTGAAATGATCACCTGTGAGGATATAAACTACTTTTGGGGGCAAATACATATGTTATTTACAAGTCATGTTGCAGCTATTCAACTCTCAGAAAACTTCAATTGCTGCAACTTCAAAACCAGACTTTTTACCTCAGCACATCTTTGTTACCCTTGATACTGTATGGATGTGCTCACTTAGGCTACATTTAAAAATTTCTCAGTGTCTCCCTAGATCAATGTAACAGAATAGAAAACCCAAAAATCAACCCCCATTATATGGTCAATCAATCTTTAACAAAGCAGGAAATAATATCCATGAAAAAAAAAGGTCTCTTCAACAAATGGTGTTGGAAAAACTGGACAGCAACATGCAAAAGAATGAAACTTTCATACCCTACACACAAAAATAAATTCAAAATGGATCAAAGACCTAAATGTGAGACCTGAAACCATAAAAATTGTAGAAAAGAACACAGACAGCAACTTCTTTGACATTGGCTATAGCAAGTTCTTTCTATGTATTTCTCCTTAGACAAGGGAAACAAAAGCAATAATTAACTATTGGGACTACATCAAAGAAAAAGCTTCTGCACAGCAAAGGAAGTAACAAAACTAAAAGGCATTTTACAGAATGATAGAAGATACTTGCAAATGAAATATCTGATAAAGAGTATCCAAAATATATAAAGAACTTATAAAACTCGACATCATAAACCAAATAATCCAATTAAAAATGGGTGGAAGATATAAACAAACATTTCTCCTAAGAATACATCAAGAATGATAACAGAAAAGATGCTAATCGTCACTGATCATCAGGGAAATCCAAATCAAAAGACACCTGTCAGTATGGCTAACATCAACAACACAAGAAACAATAGGTGTTTGTCAGAGATGTGGAAAAAGGCGAACAGTCTTCAACTGTAGCTGGGAATGCACACTGCCTGCTAGTGCAGCCACTTTGTTGAACAGTATGGAAGTTCCTCAAAGAGTTAAAAAAAAAAATAGGACTACCCAATGATCCAGCAATAATACTACTAAGTATTTACCCAAAGAATATAAGAATCCTAATTCAAAGGGATACATGCACCCTGATGTTTATATCAACATAATCTACAATAGCCAAATTACGGTAACACCCCCCGCCCATTGACTAAGGAATGGATAAAGAAGAGGCTATACATGGAATATTACTCGGCCATAAAGGAGAATGAAATATTGACATTTGCAATGACATGGATGAAACTAAATATTATCACGCTAAGCAAAATAAGTCATTCAGAGAAAGACAAATACCCTGTGATTTCACTACTATGTGGAATTCAGCAAACAAAAGTTGGGGCACCTGTGTGGCGCAGTCAGTTAAGCGTCCAACTCTTGATTTTGGCTCAGGTAATCATCTCATGGTTCATGAGACTGAGCCCCACATTGGGCTCTGTGCTGAGCCTACTTGGGATTCTCTCTCTCTGCACCCCCACCCCAAAATAAACATCAAAAGAAACAAAAGAGCCAAGGGGGTAAAAAAAAGAAAGGCAAATCAAAAACAGACTCTGAACTATAGAGAACACACTGATGGTTACCAGAAGGGAAGTGGGTAGATGTGTTAAACAGATGAAAAAAAAATTCTCAATATCTTAAGCACATTATCTATAAAATGGTAATAATAGTCACACTGTTTTTTAGTGCTGTTGTGAATGAGAAGTAAAACATGTAAAGCTCGTAACAGAGCCTGAATTGGTAGAGCAAAATATAGATAGATGTTAATGGTCACTATCATGATCATCATTGATCATTCAAATTGGTTTCTTATCTCCCTGATAACTGACTTTTCTGGAGGAGAAGACCTTGATGCTTCAGGAAAGTAGCCCTAACATAGTCCTTCCTGACTGAGTTTCTTCAGCATAAGCAGGATGTTTTCAAAGATGAAGCCAATCTTTCCACTTTATTTAAATGGTTGAAACATGGCCCGGAGCATAAACTGAAGCACATTCTACATGGATTGGATAAGAAAGTAGCTAAATGCACTCAAGGTGACTTGGTGTGAAAACCTGACAAATGTTAGTACTGAATTTTAACTGGTATCAGCACTCATAAACCCTCTGTCAGAAAATAAACTTATTGAAGAAACCAATCTGAAGGATTATTACTTAGTTTGAGTTATATTTGAAATGATACTGGATTATGTTTACTAGTTCTCTTCAGGGTCTTGACATAATTAATTCTTGAGAGTACTGAAATCCAAATTTCCTGTTAAGAAGACCTTTTTTTAGACTCCATATTTAGCATACTTTAAAATAGCTCTTCCCGCATTAATGAAGATTATCTATGTGTGTCTTTTCTTAAAAAAAAAAAGCTGACTGCTATCCTACATAAATATTTATATCTAAGATTATCATGACATCTAACTGCAGCATCCCCTTTGGGTTTCCATATTTCATTGGAGAAGACTTGGTTATATCTCTTTTCTTCCCATTCGTTTTTGTGATTCATTGATCCCTATGCTCTAGTTCTCCTGCTTTAGCAGGCTCTAGAAGGCAATTAGAAAAAAAGTCTGGAATGGATTTGTACTGAATTTGCTCCATAATTGACAATCTGTTTAGTAAATTTAGCTCCCTCTAATCTTTTTAATTTTAGTATATATATCAATCATATGGCCTCACTTACCTTAACCATCATAAGTGAGAGCACATGATATAAACAGGCCGATGAAGAGTATGCTATAACCATACCTTCCTGCAACACAGCATTCTGTTCAAAGATGACGTTAAAGTCATTTTGGGGAGCTGACATAATAAACATAAATAATTTCACACGAATGACACACTTAAACCAGAATCATTACTTTAAGGACTCTAATCTCCAAGAATGCTATGGTTGCTATTGGATAAGGAGCCTCCCCTAGAAGGAAAATGGAAAACAGAGCCAAGAGATGCAAGAGACAAAGTCTGATGACATAATCTGAACTGTTGGACCTACTCATGCCTGAAGTTAAATCCACCTGTTGCTCACCCAATGCCGAATCTAGAAATGTGCCTTCTACTGCCACACATACATTCAATCATGTGTCAACTATACCTCTGAAATGTCTCTTGACTCTCTAGTTTTGTCCTCTTTCTCATTTCTACTTATCAATTCAGGCTCCTTTTGCTTCTCACCTAGTTAATTCAATAGTTCCAAATTTCCAATCTTTTCTCCCTCTTCTAAATCCATTCTCCAAACTTTTACAAATCATCCTTCTGTATCACAAAGTGTGATTTAGTCATTGATGGTGCAGTGCTCCCCATTGCCCACTGCAGGGATTTTTTAAAGGTTGGGCCTTTTATTTGAGCTGTGGAGGGAGCAGACTCATTTTTTCTGCTGGATGTGAATCCAGGAGAAAATAGCCTTGGGCATGCCAGGCAGCCAATTTGTGGGTAAAGTGTTCCAGATATAGTTAACCCAGGGAAAATACTAAATGAGTTCACACTGAAAAGTGGAGAGGGAGAGAAAACAGACCCAGGAAACATCTTTTGAGCCCCCATATCCAGCTGTTCACAAACTCATCCTGAATACTATGACAGGGTTGGTCTGAGAAGGGGCTGTGGATTCTGATTTTTAAAAGCATACAGGTAATTTTCAAATAGGTGTTCTGCAGATGACCCTTTAAAAACCATGACAGACTTTGCTGCCTGTGACTGACTACTGACTTGTAATTCACCATGCTGCCTCTTCTGTTAACGAAACATTTCATCTCACTGTTAGAGCCACGTTAATCTGAATTGTGAAACTTCTGAACTAAACTCTACCACACAGTTTTACTGGGCCTGTATACCTGAATGTATGCCAGATACTTTGTGGAGTGTTTTAAAATGTTATCCTTGACACATCAGTTCTTGAAGAAGTGAGTTATATGTTACCTTACACAGGGACGTGAATATAAATTTCTATCTCCTCTCTTTGAAATGATGACTTAAAATGCACTAACTTCATTTTAGGTACTAAATTTAAATCAACATCCAATGTTTTGTTTTTTAATTTCCTCTTTTAAATTTTTGGTGAATATTTGAATATTTTCATATTCAAAAATATTCAACAACTCCTTGAAACTTAATCTTTCCTGTAATATGTGTGTTATACTTTAGCTAAAAGTAATATAATCTGACATCAAAGTGTTAATCAGAGAAAAAAAGATGAAAAAATGCACTAAAAAAGCAGAATTGTACAACTAAAATGAGCTCTCCAGATATGAGCAGAAAGAAGATGAGAGTCAGTGAATGACAGACTGATTTAGAGATAGAACAATCTGTGGACTACATAAGTTTTCATATATGGAGGAAATAAGAAAAGTTTGGGAAAGAAAGTGGATAAGAGAAATATCTGTGTGAAAGCAAAATCTGTAGATAACAAGATCTGAGCTGTTACAGGAATGAAAGACCTAGGTTGAAAACCTAGGTTTTATCTCCCGTGAATTGTATTTTAACTTATACTTCTTGGATGAGCAGAAAATGTAGTTGGAGCAGAGGAATGACAACAGGCCAGGAGATATTTTCTGATCCCACCATCTTTCTTTTATTTATTTTCTCAATAAGCTATGTTAGTATTTTGTGCTTCTCTGACCCCCCACTTTCCCTATAGAATTGCACTGTGTTGTTCTCTGACCACCATATATAAGATAAGCAATTAATCTACTGTGAGTTCAAATATCAACTGTGTACTTGTTACTGAGCAAATTATCACAGCCCTCTGAGACTTGGTTTCCTTACATGTAAAATAGATATGTTAAAAGCATCCTACTCACAAATTTATTTTGCGGATTATATTAATGTTACTTAGTATGCAAACGCATGTAAAACCATGACTTCCTTGGATTAATCATTCTAATAATATTGACCATTTGTATGAATTGGACATCCTGATAAGCTTTTAACTCTTGATGCTTCAAGTTTCAGCCTATTATAGTTTCTCCAGGCAATAAAAATGCTCTACTTCCTCACCAGGTTAATTACCTTAGGAAGTGTCTTTACTCATTCCTCCTTCCTTTTATTCTCTATTTAGCTATTTCTCCTAGATTTATCATGGCTATCTTTTTCCTGATGGTGAATTTGAAGGCAATTATTCATTATTCGGCCCAATATGCCTAGAGAGGAGTTTAGGTCTTAAAAGAATTGATTTTGGGGCGCCTGGGTGGCGCAGTCGGTTAAGCGTCCGACTTCAGCCAGGTCACGATCTCGCAGTCCGTGAGTTCGAGCCCCGCGTCGGGCTCTGGGCTGATGGCTCAAAGCCTGGAACCTACTTCCGATTCTGTGTCTCCCTCTCTCTCTGCCCCTCCCCCGTTCATGCTCTGTCTCTCTCTGTCTCAAAAATACATAAACATTAAAAAAAATTAAAAAAAAAAGAATTGATTTTACTCATCTACATTCTGAAATTAATAAGTGTATTGCCACCTCCCAGGAACAACTGCCAAGAAAACAGTAGTGACAAAGACTTGCATTTGTGATGTTGCTGTGCTGTTTATACCATTTTGAAGAGATTTCCTTTATTAAAGAATAGAGCTGCTGAGCTTAGGCAAAAGAGGAAAGTAGCTGTAAGAAGTCATTGAGATTTCAAGACGTGATTTCATATGTATTGGTTGCATGAATTTTTTCTGTTCTCTGTGAGGTGGGGTAAGAAAAATAAATAAACTGTTAGGAATGTTTCAAGCAAAGTCTTTCTCTAAACTTCTCTAGCCATCTCAAAACTGTTTTCTGCATGTGCCTGGGTGGCTCAGTCGGTTAACCTTCCGACTTCAGCTCAGGTCATGATCTTATGGTTCATGAGGTCAAGCACCATGTGGGGCACTGTGCTGACAGCTTCGGGCCTGGAACCTGCTTCAGATTCTGTGTCTCCCTCTCTCTCTGCCCCTACCCCACTCATGTCCTGTCTCTCACTCTCTCTCTCAAAAATAAATAAACATTAAAAGAAATTAAAAAATAAAAACCCTTTGTTTTATGGAAAAAATGTAGCTTTTTAAAGAACTCTTTATTCCCATAAGGGCACATTTCTTCACAGGCTTTTCATAACCTTCTTCTGTCTGGAATAATAGTTGTTCTTTAGATTGGCAAGGCTGACATTTTGATCACTTTATCTCATTCTTGGAACTCCCATTTTTGTTCCTCATTAGGGCAGGGGAAAATAGACCCCCAACTTCATACAGCAGCTAATCAGAATCTGACCCCAGAATTGAGGACAAGCTCTCCCTGTGGGATACCTCTGTGACTCAACCCAAGATAGGGAGCTCCTTGGAACTTGTTCTATTTTCTCAAGATATTTAACAATACATCGCTGTAACAATGAAGAGGAAGCAAACTGAACTATTCTTAGTGTCGAGGAGGATACATTTAGGGTTAGGGAATTTAGAATCAGTTTAGTTGCATCATTGTGTAATTTAGATTGATCCATTCTTCTCCATCATTCAATTTAAGCTGCAGTTTAACATAGATTTAAAATTACTTATTAAAATATACTTCTAAAAACACTTTGATTGGCCAGGAATTAGCTTTAAAGTGTTATGTCATTGCTTTCTTTTTGCTTATTCAAGCTCCATGCTTGGAAGACAAGATATAGATTAGCAATCATACTTCACCCAATGCTTGGGCAAAGAGGGATGGTAACAGAACTTAAAGTCAATCAAGGATATCAAGTGTCACAGAGTAATGTATGAATAAAGTACTATAGTTTTAAAATATTTAGCTTATTTGTTGCTGGTGTGGTATGAATAAGGCACCTACTAATGTTCAGTCTGCATCATCCCTCAGAAGATGTACTAGAGAGACCAGGGCTGAACTATGGCGCTAATCACTTCAACTTAGCTCTTTGCTCCTTTACTGTATAATAGTAAAGATGAAAAGAATGAGAAGGTTTATAGACAAAAGTCAGTGTTTTTGTTGTTCTTCCAGTATAAAGGCCCAAGTAAAGAGAAGGAAAAGGATTTCAATACTAGCGAGTTTAAAGATCCAAAGAATAACAACAGCCTCTTGTTTGAACCACTAACAAGTCATTAACAATTAAGTTTTTTGCACTGTGATAAGCACATTAAAATATCCAAAACTCCATTTTCAAAGAGTGTAAAATCGATAGGATAAGATAAGCTTATTGTGAAACAATTAGGATTTAGAAGAGGGTGCAATGACATTGAAGGCTGAGATTTTTAAAGGTATTTGGAAGGGGTTGCCTGCCAAAATTATGTTAAGTCAGGTAACTAAACTCATCTAAAGTGTGTGTGTGTGTGTGTGAAGTGTGTATGTGTGTGTGTGTGTGTGTTGTATTTTGATGAAAGATACATGTTAAAATGGCAAGTACTTAAGCTAAATGTAATGCCAACTCCCAGACATCAATACACCTTAATTCTAATTCTGAAGAGGCCTCTGGAAAAGGGTAATTACTGTGTTAATTGCTATTTAGTAAAGATGAGCATGCGCTGTGCTTAGTACTAGGTCAATCTGGGTAAGGATAAGGATTCACAGATAGTTAACTATCCAACAAGAAAATCCTACACTTCCATTGTTCTGCACATTTGCCTAATGTGAGACACTTCACCGAGAATGCTTACCACCATCTATCAAAATACTTTTTAATCTTTCAATGGCTAATTAAAATTCTTCTTTCTCCAGAAAATCTTCTCAAGTGTTAGTACTCTCTGTTGTTCATTCACTTTTCTGTGGTCATCTTGCTTCCCAAAACTGAGTCACATATTTAGAGACAAGGGACATTGTGTGGCACCGACAACGCTAAGTATTCATCAAACCATCTGATTTACCTCCTGGTTACTCATGAAGACTACAGTGGAGCACTGCTGACTAAGCGAGACAATATGACTAATTTTGGCCGGTGTAATATGGGTGGAAATGATCTATCATTTTCAAACTTGGCTTCAAGTTTCAAACCATGTCTTATTGTTCTGTCCGTTCTCCTTTTGTCATAGCCACGGAATCTCTGTTGTTAGGATGACAGTGAAGGAGCTGGATTTAGTTAACAGAGAAGATGCCAGGATTCCTTAGTTAATAAATGGAGAAGTGATTCCCAGAAGAAACACCCAAGCAGCAACTTCCACACTGGATTTTGAATGAGTGAAAAATAAACTCCTATCATATAAACCTAGTGAAATTGGTTAGTTGTTGTATTTTATGGAAAGTTGTTGTATTTTATGGAAACGAGAATTACCCTGAATATTTATAAATCACAAGGCTTACGTTACATAGGTCTTACACTAGACATCTGGGGCTCAATAAAGAGAATTTTAATGGAGATTAAAATAGTCATAAGAAACTTCATAAGAAGCATGAAACTTAAAATGGCATAAATTATTATGCCATTATGCTTAATAAAGAATAGACATACTAGAGAGTATACATATTAACACAAGCATAGTAAAGAACCTTAAAAACATATTATTAAAAATGTAATTAAAGAAAGTAGGTATTTTTAGACTACAGGCTGAAAGATTAGTGAAAGTTTAGAGAGGGGACACAGCATCTCTCTGTCTAGCTAGACCTAAGCCATTAATCAGGAATCACAGAAAATGATTTTTGGTTTGATATAAGCCTTTTTTTAAATTTCTTCCTGAAGGCAAAATTGACTAGGTCAAAGATGACCATACTACTCTAGTCCATAATGATTTTTCTATATTGGAAGCATTCAAGCATTAGGTCAGCATTGAATTATCAGGATGTTTTAGAGGGATTTAGGTTGGACCAAATGCCACCACCACCACCATTTTAGAAGCTGGGCTGGGGAATGTAACAATATTGAACATAACTTTTATGAGGAAAAAAACACAGAAAAACTCTGCTACCATTTTTATCTTCAGCTCTCAGTTCCCCGTCAGCCTTGTCCTTGTCCTACAGAAGTTGTAACAGTCATTCATAGTAATGGCAGTAACCTGTCTTGGTACATAACTATGGAAGAGAAGAAACAATTCTGTCAGGAATCTGTAAATTACTGGTCTGAGAAATTCCAATGACCTACCTCCTGGGAGGAAAAACAGTATTATGCATGGATGTTAGTATGTACATACTACCCTTTGGAGTAACATTTTCTTCTTTCCGTTCTTTCTAATTCCACAGGGGTGCCGAGACGTCTAGTACTACAATATATACACACTTGCTAATGCCTTCTCTTGGTCACTCAAAGTCATTTGTGGATGAAGCTGAAAACTCTCTTTTTCTGCAGCTCCTCATTTGTAACCCACGCCAAATCCATCCATGCAATGACCGGTGCCCAGAATTAAGCACTGTACCCTATTGTCTTTCATTACTACCTGGTTATTTTCCATTTATCATCACTTACAAATTCTGACAAAGGTGTTTGTATTGCACAGTTACACCTATATCTCAAGTCTCAAGACTGACCTTTCTCTTTGTTAGTGGGGAAGAAAATATCATAGTCTGAGAGAGCACTGGTCTCGATCGCTTTCATTTCTGTTCTTGAGTCCTTTTCCTACTTGACTATTGTCTCTGCTTACAAAGGACAGATCCTTTTTCAAAAACCATAATGTTAGTCTATTTCACATCTTTTTCTTCTCTGCTGACTTTATTCATTTGTATTTATCTTGTTATTTACAACAAAAGAAACCTCTGACTCTTCTAGAGGTGGCATACTCTGAGGGAGTAATTCATTTTGCTTCTTTGGAGCTCAACTACATTAATGTTATATTGACACAGCATAGGTTTTATCTAAATATGTCAGCGTATAATCTTTTAACAACTCCCTGCTTCTTTCAGGTCTGACTAATCTCAGAATGAACTAAGGGTCATAAAAGGAAAATGTCAATCTTTCCACTTTGACTACTACAAAATATGTATCATTGAGAAAATATACTCCTTGATAATTTATAATTGTTTTTAAATATAATAAATTGAAAAAAAGGCTAACCGGAAGAGCAGCCAGGAGAACAATAAATTTATTATTTTTAAGTTATAACGACATTTATGTTGCTAACTGTCCCTCCTATTGCATCGTTAATTTAAACTAGCCTCTTTTGTTGACATGAGAGAGACTAGAGAAAGGCAATGGATTTGAATTTCAAGTTCTTTTTCATGAATCAAAAAAGAAAAAAAAAGTCTTTCTTTAGCTACTAATTACAGTTACATTTCACAGTATAACCATGAACAGAAATATTTCCACATATATATGTACATATATTTTTTTCTACTGTGAACATCATCAGTCTTTTTATGATTTGCCTTAAAAGAGAGTATAGTGATGTCATCATTAGAGTGGGTGGGGATATCTGTTCCTTAATAGCTCTCTAACTTTGGGAAACCACTTAGCATTTCTAAATCTCAATTTCCACATCTATAAATTTAGAATAATACATTTGCTATGATGATTAAATGAGATTATACATGCTAAGTTTATTTGCTACTTATAACTCATGAATTTTGGGGTGCCTGGGTGTCTCAGTCCATTAGTCAAACTCTTGGTTTCAGCTCAGGTAATGATCTAAGGGTCCTGAGATCAAGCCCCTCTTGGGATTCTCTCTCTCCATCTCTGTCTGTGCCTCTCTTAGGTAAAGTAAATGAAATAAAATAAAATAATAAAAGAAAAGAAAAGAAAAATAAAAAAATTTAAAAAGAAACTCAGGAAATTGTGTCTTCCACCGGCAAGTAAGGGGAGCCATCAAAGAATGTTATTCAAGATGGTGACATAATGAGAGCTTTGCTTTAGGAAAATTGATCTGGAAGTTAGTTCAAAGTTAAAATTAAGAGGAAGGTGTTGAGAGATATGAAAATTGTGCATCTCGTGTGGGTTAAGTGGGGATGAAAGAACAGGTATAAATGTGAGAAAATGGTTAAGGTAAAACCATAGCAATTCATGACTGATGGAATATGGAGACCTCAAAAGTAAAAATTCCTACTGGGAACACTGGAGTAGATACAATTAATAGAAAAGGTTCAGTTAAAAAATTTAGGAAATGCTCACTAGGTTGGCATTTAAAAAAGATAAGAAATGCAGGGAATTAATCAGAATGACCTAAGTAGGAGTACAAGATAATATCATTAAGCGAGATCCTACGAGTCCAGTGGAAAGAAGTCAAGCAAAATACAACCTAAAATATGTGTTCAGGAGGGCAATATACATCTCAAAAGGCAATTATTATATTTATTCAATGTATATTCAATTATAGTCTCTACAGGGGATTTTGTGGAAATTCACAAATCAATTATAAAATGTTTAGAGAAGTACACAAACAACTCCATGAGCATTTTTAAAAAGAAAATTAGAGAAAATAAGACCAAATTTGGAGGACTGACATCAAAATGCCCATCGAGGTAAAATAATCAAGTGGGAAAAGAAATCCTTCCCACAAATCGTGCTGAATAACTAGATATTCATATGGGAAAAAAATTAAACCTTGACCACTACCTCACGCCTTACACAAAAATTAATTTGAGGTGGATTATATGATGTGGGAAACAAAGGCAGAAGGAAATGTAGATAAAATTCAATTTCCTTATAACCTGCAGCCCATTGACAAATACTTGAGGCAGTCAGAGTTTGACATTCTGCCAGGAACTCCCTACCTACTCAGTGTTAATGCTTTACCAGAAAAAAACAACCTTAGCTTCACAATAGCTAGGCCTCCAGTATCCTAAGAGTCTTCTTTAGCATATGAAAATCCTTTTTGAAGCTTCCGCTTGGCTTTACCTCCTCCAACTCCCAAGTATATTATCATTCACTCCTCACAATACCTGGGCAGCTCTTTCTGTCCAAAGGTCCTGTCCCCATACTTTAATAAAATAACCTGATGCACTGAAGATATCTCGAGAATTTTTTCTTGGCCATCGGCTCTAGACCCCCACCACTACTCCAAAATTGCATCATTATAGACCTAAATTTAAAGGCTAAAACCATAAATCTTTTAAGAATAAACACAGCAGGGGGCGCCTGGGTGGCTCAGTCGGTTGGGCGTCTGACTTCAGCTTGGGTCATGATCTCACAGTTGTGAATTCAATCCCCACGATGGGCTCTGTGCTGACAGCTTGGAGCCTGGAGCCTGCTTCAGATTCTGTGTCTCCATCTCTGCCCCTCCCCTGCTCATGCCTCTGTCCCTCTCTCTCTTTCTCTCAAAAGTAAATAAACACTAAATAATAATAATAATAATAATAATAATAATAATAAAAGAATAAACACGGCAGACCATCTTCATTACTTGATGGTAAAAAGTTCTTAAAAAGCCCACAGAAAGCAATACATAAAATAAAAATAGTTATCAAAAAAATGTGACCCTCAAAAAATTATTAACAAAATGAATATTTAAGAATTAAGAGGAAATTTTCAGAGAAATGTGGTAGAAAAGTAAATTTGCAATTACAGTACATAGACTAAATGATAAAATAGTGGTATTCACGATGGTTGGGGTAGTATAATAGGGAAAGATTGGATAAAATAGGCAGAGAGGGAAAGGTTAGGACCTGAAGTCCCTGGATGGGGAAAAACACTTATTTTAGAATAATGCTGGGAGGGACTGACCACAGCAAACTCCCTGGGGAGTAAGATTCCTCTTAAGAATGTAACTGACACAACCTACTCCCCCTCAGGTTCCCCTCAGGAATTTGACAATGAAAATACTTAACTAAAACAAGAAAACCATAAAACTTAACATTACCCAAGAGACTGTATGACCATTGTCTGACTCCTCACATGATGGAGATGAGCCAATCAGGAATGGACAACCTGGCATCTAGAGGTATCCAGCCAGTAAGGGTAGAACCTAAGAACGAACAAAATGAGAAGGAAAGGGGGCCAACCAAAACCCTATAAAACAAAGTCCCTTGCCTGTAGTCCACAGGCATTCACTTTTGAATGCCCCCTCTCTGCAAAGAGAGCTTTCACACTATTCTTACTTTCTGAGTACATACTCCAATAAACTTTTGCCTGCTGCTAATTTTATTTTGTGTCCACCTCTTCATTCTATGAAGTGACTTGACAAGGAACCCTGGGTATTGAGGTGTAAAAAAAAAAAATCCTGCAACAGTAGCACTTTCATTCAAATGGAACTCTGGCTTCAAATACCCAGGTGTCAGTGTCTGAGTTAAGGGATTTTCATTTAGCTCGGCATGGCTGAAGCTTAGTGTGTCAGTAGGCAAGTTGTAAGAAATGAGACTGTATGGACATGCAGAACTTGTTGACTTATAAATAAGTAAGACCTTCTGATGGGAGATGAGGATTTTTTTTTAAGATTTTAAATAAGTGAGTCACGTGACTTTATTCGCATTTTAGAAACATCACTCTACAGCAATGTAAAGAGCTATACTGACTGAAGGGTATGAGACAGCAGGGAAATGATTTAGAGAGAATTTCAGTCATCTATGTAAGGCTTAATAAAGAGCCACACAAAGTTATTTACAGTATGAACAAAGAAAGGGAGGGGGTAGATATTAGAAGGAAATAGTATCAGTAGAAATTTTAGGATTCTGTTGGCCAGAGGTTATGGGAAGAGCCTAGAGTCACTTTTTTTTTCAATGTTTGTTTATTTTGAAGGAGAGTGAGTGAATAGGAGAGAGGCAGAGAAAAAGGGAGACAGAATCTGAAACAGGCTCCGAGCTGTCAGCACAGAGCCTGACGCAGGGCTTGAACTCATGAGCTGTGAGATCATGACCTGAGCTGAAGTCTGACACTTAACTGATTGAGCCACCCAGGCACTCCTAGAGTCACTTTCTGGGCAGATAATACTGTTGTTAACTAAGAATCATTTTAGAGAGGTAAAAGCATAGTTAGGGTACAGCCAGGATAAATTGTCTCAAGGTGAAAGCAAGCACATAATTAAAATGGAAGCCCGTGGTGTTTAAGTTGGTGTGAATAAATTCAACAGTGGCCAGGGGAGACACAGGGACTACTGGTCAATGTGGCTGAGAGAAGATCCAGTAGAAATCAGGAAGTAGAAATGGTAAAGGGCAAGAAATTTATTGAAGACATTTCTTTCTTTTTTTTTTCTTTTAACGAAAAAAGAAAAGAGGAGGGGAAAAAAAACATGAGAGATAAGCTGTCTCTCTCCCCTTTACCACACTACACTACACTACTATATAATAAAATAGCTAATCTCTTGCTATTATTTTATTCTAAATATTGAATTTGAAAGTACTTAGCTTAGTTAAGTTTCATGGGTCAAGGCTTGAAACAATTATTTTATATCTACACCACATTCTTAACTCAGTCATCATTTTACCAGAGTACTCTCTTAGTCAAAAGGAGAGCAGAAAAGAGTATATTTCCTCTAAAACTTTCAAGGATGCCAGTCTTTTAATATAAGCTAAGTTCATTCATCTAGTGACATCACCATCTGTCTTTTAGTAATTTTTCTGTTCAATTCAGAAGACAAATATTCACCCATGTATGTACAAGTAATGATTGAGCACAGAATCAAATGCTCAATTGGGTAGAAGAGATTCTCCTTCCATGGAAACTCTCCTGAGTCCTAAATTATGTGTATAATTTTGATAAGAAATCCTAAGTAATAAGTATTCCAAATAAGGAAATGGACATTTTCATAGTCTGATTAATAGAGTCCAAATTAATTCACTAATTTAGATTCTACAGATCAATTATCAACAGTGATGATTAAGAGCTGTCTAAAGGATAAGCCATAGGAAATGACAAAGTAAAAACCTTCACTATGAAAAATGCTAACACTACTTGTCCTTATGAGCCACAATCTATAAAGTCAGGATCAACTTTCTTACATACCAACTGAACACCTAACAATTTCCCCACAATTTCCACTTTCTCCTTCAAGTCACTATAAAATTTTCTTCTCAAATGAGACCTCCATTTCTACAAAATGTTAAATTTGCCAATAGATTTAAGTGCAAAGCAAAAGCTCTTCTAATTTGTAATCTAATTGTGTTTACTAAGCAAATAAAATTTATGGGCTTTATTTCAAGCATTTTATAAAATTAAGCAACTCATCCTGGGAAAACAAACAATGAAAAATACAGTTTCAGTAAATTCTTGATTGAGTGATTTGCAAATTCACTTATATGTTGTAAAAAATAAAGCTTTGTTAGACTAAGACAAAAATATAATTAGCAATCACTTCATAAAGTATGACAATGTTCATGCATTAGAAACAAATTAAAGTTTCTTTTAGGAAATAATGTTTTCTTAATGGACTTCACCTTGATATTTGACATCTTTCATAAGCAGGAAAGAATTGTTGACGAAAAAGCACAAAGCTGTGTTATCCTAAGATTTGCATTACTCTAAGAAAAATGTGCTTGCCTTTGAATATTTGCTCTCACTGTTTCCCTGGACCACACATTGATGATAGCATAAAGCATAGGGAATTTCACACACTTCCAGTAGGAGGGCTCCCACAATTTTTATCTTGGTTTTTTTTTTTGGTTAATATTTCATTTATGGAAAGAACAAGAGATAATGAAAATAATCAAGTAGCCCCCCAAAATAAATACATAAATCAAGTAGCCTGTATTAATGAGATTACCTTCCATTCTAAGTTTCATGATGGTAGTAAAGAAAGCAAGTGATATACTAAGTGAAATGGCAAAAATCCCTCCAGCAGAGGCAGATACTATGTCTCTGTTCACATAGAGACATGAAATGAGTCTGAAACTAAGTAAGAATCAATCACAGTCATTTTGAAGTTTTAGGTACTTTATTCTTTCTCTTGGGAGAAATATTTTTAAAGATCCCTATTATTATTAGAAAAAAATCAACTGGCAAACCAAGTTAAAGTGCCAAATTCTGTTTGTCTCTTCTGTGCTAAACACTGAGATAGCTATTTTGTATATTTTATATCAAGGACTCACCATAATCTTGTGTAGAGTTACCATTATTTTTCCCCAATAATAAAGGGGAAGAAACCTCAACAGATATCAATTTTCCTACTATATATAATATATAAATGTCAAAAACATGACCTAGAATTCATGGTTTTAAGAGACTCCCTATTTTATTTTATTTTATTTTATTTTTTTAATTTTTTTTTAACGTTTATTTATTTTTGAGACAGAGACAGAGCGTGAATGGGGGAGGGTCAGAGAGAGGGAGACACAGAATCTGAAACAGGCTCCAGGCTCTGAGCTGTCAGCACAGAGCCCGACTCGGGGCTCGAACTCACAGACTGCGAGATCATGACCTGAGCTGAAGTCGGACGCTTAACCGACTGAGCCACCCAGGCGCCCCGAGACTCCCTATTTTAATTATAAATCAGTTTTAACCTTGAGATTGAATAGTCCCATACTCAACTCTTCTCATTTCTCCCTCCCTCCTTACTCATTGCTTCAATTGATTCTTATTTTTTTAAGAATCTACCTCAACCATGGTATTTTAAGCTCCATTAACTGCCCCTCTGCCTTCCTTATGCCACTTCTAACTGCTTACTGCTCACTGGCCTCCTATATCACAAACAGATGCCCAAACACATCAAATTAGTTGTTTACCAATTAGCTGTGCTTTTCTCATACCCTTCTGATGCTCCAAATTTCTTGCTTCCAAATCAGACAAACTCCTACTTATTCTTCAGGATGTTGCTCAACTATCTTCTCTATGAAGACTCACAAATATCATGCTTATGGAAATGCTCCTTTTTCTCCTTTTCTGTGTTTTTACTGCACTGGATATATAGCTCTGGTGGCAAGTGTCAAATAGTATACTTTGTTTATTCTTGTTTGGAAATTGGTCAGTAGATCACAGAAGAGAAATTGATCACAGAGCAGGATTTAGAGACAGTAATCATTGCGAACTATTCTGCCACTAGAAACTAAATGTTTCTATTACAAGACTTTAATCTTTATAGATATTTAGAAGGCACTGATGGATAGAGATGGAGGATTTTCCTAGTTCATCTCTAATTACAACAGCCTTCTTTACCCTCTCACTTCACCATTTTCCCAGTGAGCAGTGAGGCCAACAATTGAAACCAAATAATGAATCTTCATAGCCCTCAGAAGTGAAGACCTAAAACCATCCAGGCAAAGGGAAAGGGGGGAATTTTTAGATGCTCCCTAACAAAAATGTGTGGCCTAGAACAGAACCTAAGTATTTTATTAACTTTATGGATATTTTATGTTTTTAATTTTCCCTGTACTAGTTTAACTGCCTGCCTCAGGATAGCTGGTGAGAGGCATGCTGTGTCCCTTTAACAAAGCCAAACTGAAACTTAAGAAGCTGTTGAAATAGACACTGAACCGCACATGACTGCTAAGTATCTACTAGTTTATGATTGAAAAAAAAATAGTTAATTCAATAATATTGAGTATGGGAGCCCTAATAGATGAGACCACACATTAATATTATGAGGTGCTGTTCAGTCTTCCAAGTTTCAAAAACAGATCAAATTGAGCTTACAATTGTCAAAATAGTGAGCATAATCACCCCTTCTCTAATAGGTCTTATATAACGGAAGCCCAATTTGTAAAGTCCCTTTTTTAGTTTATATTGTACTGTACTGATTACTTTAACCAAGAGTACAAGACCATGGGTAAAATTGTGTAAAACAAATTACATGACACATTTTAAATGTAATTTTAATTTATTACTCATTGGGTGAGAGTGGTCATGCACATTTGAAATCTTTTAAGGAAATATGTACTATTACTATGGGGAAATTAGTCAAGACTATAGTTCTGGGTGAAGGTAGGATATATCTGTTTTATGTTTGTTAACACTCCTAAGAGTATACAAAGTATTTTGTTAATATTCAATTTAAATTTTGTGATCCCTAGATATAATAATAATGTGAACTGTAATACTGATTAAGCTATTAAAAATTGCCATTTGGTGTATTTCAGCATAATTTCAAGTTAATTCAGAACCTAGGTTGCAGACAGTATGTATTTGTAATTATCTAATTACTCTGTTTGTTTTTATGGTTTTTTATTAAATTTTTTAAGGTTTATTTATTTCTTAGAGAAAGAGAGAGACAGAGACAGAGTGTGAGTGAGGGAGGGGCAGAGATAGAGAGTGAGACACAGGATCTGAAGCAGGCTCCAGGCTCCAAGCTATCATCACAGAGCCTGTTGTAGGACTTAAATTCACAAACCATGAGACCATGACCTGAGCTGAAGTTGGGTCGGATGCTCAACCAACAGAGCTACCAAGGTGCCCCTTTATGATTGTTTTCTTAAAGTTCTAGTTAGTGAAGAAACAAGCTTAGAGCCTATAAAATGTTCTAATTACTCTTGAAAAAATTCAAACATTAAATAACTTGGAGATGTCCTTTAATTAATTTACAGTGTGTTTGTGGAACACGGACACATATGTTAAACAACACTGACTTTTACAAAGCAAGGATTGGCAGGTTCTAAATAAGTCAGTATAAATTGAACACATAAAGAAGCCACTTAATTTTTTAATGTTATCTTTGAAAATACATTTTATTGCCTTTTTATTCTACTCAAAGTTGTAAAGATCTTCAAGGAGGCCTCTTATAAAACAACCTATATCAGAGACACAAGTATCAATGGTAATTCATTGCTGCTCCTATTTTATTTGTTCAGCATGTGATCATTAAAATCAAACTCTTGTTAAAGTTCTACCATTCTTCATTCTAGGCTGTGTCTTACTTTCAGGTAAGAGATTCATGAAAAAAATGTCACCATACTTAGTGACACCTTGGAATGTAATGTGTTATGTAATGTAAGCATACAACAATTAAATGGGAGTCAACCCTGTAATATCAATGGATATTCATGAACTCATAAGCCAAGGTAATGAAGGGACTATTACTATAATGAATAGTACATATTAGGGTATAATTACCAAAGCAGGAGCTTAGACCTTGATGGGTTTTTAATGAAGGGTAGGATGCTTTTATAATATAGAATTATTTATCTCAAAAGCTCATTAGCAATCCCATTCTCTAGTGTAACAAAATTTATCCAAGGAAGAAATGTGGTAGGTCTAGTTAAAATTTATTTCCCAGAGTAGAAATCAGAGGATTTGTAATTTTTCCATAAATTGCTCTAGTATTCTTAACCAATATTTTTCCCGATGATAATTTGCCATTTTCTTATGGGCCCCTAAAAGGTTAACATTTACTCAGTCCTCAAAAGATAAGGGGAGTCAGAATAACAGTAATAATACTTAAGGCAATTTGTTATGTTTCTGTGTTTAGCTAAACAATTAACTAGATGTGGTCTATTGTCCCGAGGATTTCAGAAAAGTCATCAGGTAGACTAAGAGAACTCTGGGCCTCTTGATTTTGACTTGGTGCCCCAAATAATCAAAGTGATACTGGAACTCAAAATTTCATATTTCAGGAAATACTTACAAAATAGTGGAATAAGAACCTGTGAAAAATCTGATGCTCCATAAAATCAATAAGAACTTAGGTCAAAATCTCTGAAATGATATTTTTGAGAATTATGAAAATTAATATATGCTTGTAAGAATCTGAGTAGCATTTATTTTTTTAATAAAAGGCTAAATTCAACTGAAAACAACAAATTTGTTGTATATGAATTGGCCCCATTCCCAATCATGTCTTTTCAGTTTTGCTGTAGCCTTAAAAAAAAAAGCAGCCTTAAAAATATGAAAACTGTGAGGAGGTTAAGAAGATAAGAAGATGGTGGCAGAATAGGAGGACGCTAGACTCACTATATCCTGTGAATACAACTGGGTATCAAATCACCAAAAATACCCTAGAAATTGACATGAAGACTGGCAGAATAAACTCCACAACTCAAAGTAGAGAAGAGGCCACATCGAAGAAGGTAGAAAACACAGAGACATGGTTTAGGAGAGAAACAGATTGTGGTCACTGAATTGGAGAGGGAGCTACAGTTGCTAGAAACAGACTGGTACACAGGAGAGAAAAAAAAAAAAATAGGGAAAAGGAGTCCCTATAGCAATTGGTTTGGAAAGCAAGAGGGGACAAACTTTGTGACTTCTGGCAACCAGTGGGTTTTGTTTTAAAGGTCAACAGGCCTGCAGAGGACTGACCTGAGATTAAGAGTCACCAAAACATAGCAGCAGAGTGCATATAGCATACATGAGACACATCTGCTGAAGTGCCAGGCCCTGGACAGTATATGACCTCTTCTTTATAAAGCCATTACTCTCAGGAGCAAGAAACATAGTAGGCTTTCCTAACACAAAGAAGAAGACAGAATTCTCGACAAAATGCCACAACAGAGAAATTAATCCCAAACAAAAGAACACGAAAAGGTCATGGCCAGAGATCTAATTGAAACATATGTAAGGATTATACTTGAACCAGAATTTAAAACAACAATCATAAAGGTACTATCTGGGCTTGAGAAAAGCATGGAAGACACCGGAGAGTCCCTTACCAAAGAGGTAAAAGACCTAAAAGCTAGTCAGACTAAAATTTAAAAAAAAATGCTATAAATGAGATGCAAAACCTACTGGGAGTAAAGACTGCAAGGATGGAAGAAACAGAGGATCAAATAAGTGATACAGAAGATATATTTATGGAAAATAATGAGGCTGAAAAGAGGGGAAAATATTGGATCACATAGACTTAGAGAACTAAGTAGCTCCATAAAGTGTAATAACATTCATATCATAGGAGTTACAGAAGAAGAGAGAGAAAAGGGGGCACAAGGTTTATTTGGAGAAGTAATCTCCAGAAGGCACAAAGAACTCCCATCAAAATCAACAAAATCAGGCCAACAACTAGACATATCATAGTTAAATTTGTAAAATATAGAGATAAAGAAAAAAATCCAAAAGCAAGAGAAAAGAAATCCCTAACTTACAAAAGAAAACAAATAAAGTTATCAGCAGATCTCTCCACAGAAACTTGGCTGGCAAGAAGGGTGTGGCATGATATACTCAATGTGCTGAATGGGAAAAATGTGCCACCAAGAGTATCTAGCAAGACTGTCATTAGAATAGAAGGAAAGATAGAGTTTCCAAGACAAACACAAGTTTAAAAAGTTCCTGACCACTAAACCAGCTCTGCAAGAGATATTAAAGTACTCTTTGAGTGGGAAAGAAGTACCAAAAGTGACAATAAGTAAAAAGGAACAGAGAAAATCTCCAGAAACAACGAACTAACAGGTAACACAATGGCACTAAACTCTTATCTATCAGTAATCACTCTGAATGCAAATGGAATAAATGCTCCAATCAAAAGACACTGGGTACTAGAATGGATGAAAATAATAACAAGACTCATTTATATGCTACAAGAGACTCTTTTTGGACCTAAAGACATCAGCAGATTGACAGTGAGGGAATGGAGAACAATTTATCATGCTAATGGACATTAAAAGAGAGCTGGAGTAGCCATACTTATATCAGACTAGATTTTAAACCAAAGACTGTAACAAAAGAAGAACACTATATCATAATAAATGGGTCTATCCACCAAGAAGATCTAACGATTGTAAATATTTATGCCCCAACTTGAAAATACCCAAATATATAAATCAATTAATAACAAACATAACAAACATAAAGGAACTTATTGATAATAATAACAGTAGGGGATGTTAACATCCCACTTACATCAATGTAGAGATCACCTAAGCAGAAAATCAACAAGGAAACAATGGTTTTGAAGGAGATACAGGGCCAGATGGACTTAAAAGACATATTCAGAATGTTTCAACATAAAGCAAAAGAATACACATTCTTTTCAAGTGCACATAGGATATTCTCCAGAATAGATCACATACTGGGTCACAAATCAGGCCTCAAAAGTACAAAAAGACTGAAATAATACAATGCATGTCTTCAGACCACAATGCTATGAAACTTGAAGTCAACTATAAAAAAAAAATCTGGAAGGACCACAAATACATGGAGGTTAAAGAACATTCTACTACAGAATGAATGGTTCAATCAGGAAATTAAAGAAGAAATTAAAAAAAAAAAAAAAACATGGAAACAAATGATAAAGAAAACACAATGGTCCAAAACCTTTGGGATGCAACCAAAGTGTTGTTAAGAGGGAAGTAGATAGCAACACAAGCCTTTATGAAGAAACAAGAAAATTCTCAAATATACAAACTAACCTTACACCTAAAGGAACTAGAAAAAGAACAAATGAAGCCTAAACCCAGTAGAAGAAGGGAAGTAATAAAGATTAGAGCAGAAATAAATGATATGGAAGTGCACAAGGAAAATAAATAACAGTAAAACAGATCCATGAAATCAGGAAATGGTTCTTTGAAAGAATAAAACTGATAAACCCCTAGCTGGACTTATCAAAAAGAAAAAAGACTGAGATAAATAAAATCATGAAGGAAAGAGGAAAGATCACAACCAACACCATAGAAATACAATAATTATAAGAGAATATTATGAAAAATAATATGCCATCAAATTGGGAAATATGGGAGAAATGGATAAATTCCTAGAAACATAAACTATCAAAACTGAAACACGAAGAAACAGAAAACTTGAACAGACCATTAACCAGTGAATAAATTGAATGAGTAATCAAAAATCTTCTAACAAAAGTCCAGGACCAAATGGCTTCCCAGTGGAATTCTACCAAACATTCAAAGGAGAATTAATACTTACTCTTCTCAAACTGTTCCAAAAAATAGAAATGGAAGTAAAATGTCCAAATTCATTCTATTAGGCCAGCATTACCTCAATCCTAAAACCAAATACTGCACTAAAAAAGAGCATTACAGGCCAATACCCCTGATCAATGTGGATGCAAAAGTCCTTAACAAAATACTAGTATATAAAATCCAGCAGTACATTAAAAGAATCATTCACCATGATCAATTAAGATTTATTCATGGGCTGCAAGGGAGGTTCAATATTCACAAATCAATCAACATGATACACCACATTAATAAAAGAAGTATAAGAACATTATGATACTCTCATTAGATACAGAAAAGCATTTGACAAAGTACAGCATCCATTCTTGATAAAAAGTCTCAACAAACTAGGGATAGAGGGAACATATCTAACATCATAAAGTCCATATACACAAGATCCACAGCTAATAACATCCTCAATGGGGAAAAACTTAGAGCTTTTCCTCTTTGGTCAGGAAAAAGATAGGGATATCTGCTCTCACCACTGTTATTTAACATAGTACTACAAGTCCTAGCCTCGGCAATCATACAACCAAAAGAAATAAAAGGAATCCGAATCAGCAAGATAGAAGTCAAACTTTCACTATTCACAGATGACATGATACTGTATGTAGAAACCTGAAAGACTCCACCAAACAATTGCTATAACTGAAACACAAATTCAATAAAGTTTCAGGATACACAATCAATGTACAGAAATCGGTTGCATTTCTATACACCAATAATGAAGCAGCAGAAAGAGAAATCAAGGAATTGATTCAATTTACAATGTACCCAAAACCATAAAACACCTAGGAATAAACCTAACCCCAAACTACATATTTACCCAAAGGATACAAAGATATTGATTCAAAGGGACACATACCCCCCGATGTTTATAGCAGCATTAATAATATAGAAAAAGTCCAATTGTCCATAGATTGATGAATGGATAAAGAGGTTGTGGAGTATATATGCAATGGAATATTACTCAGCCATAAAAAATGAAATCTTGCCACTTGCAACAATATGGATGGAGCTAGAAAGTAAAATGCTAAGCAAAATAAGTCAAAGACAAATACCATATAATTTCACTCATATTTTTATGAATTTTATGGAATTTAGAAAACAAAACAGATGAACGTGGGGAGAAAAGACGCATACCATCAAGCAGACTCTTAACTGTAGAGAACAAACTGAAGCTTACTGATGGGGAGGTCAGGGGGGGATTGGTTAAATAGGTGATGGGTATTAAGGAGGGCGTTTGATGTGATGAGCACTGCGTGTTCCATCTAAGTGATGAATCACAAAATTCTACTGAATGTAGTATTACCCTTTATGTTAACCAACTGGAATTTAACAACTTAGAAAATTTTTAAAAAAATAACAAAGAAAAGTATAAACACTTGCTTAAAAAGCAGTGTCTAATACTCAGGTAAGGATTTGGTTTTATTCAAAATGAGAAACAGCCAGCTATACTTCCACAAAAAGGCAAAAGTAGTTAATGGTAGAGTATAGAATGCATACCTCTTAACACCTGTGTAATCTTTGGGAAATTATATATATTCTTTGAGCCTCAATTTCCCTATTGTTAAATGAAAACTATCATAGCACTTACTTATCTGAGATGTTGAGAAAGATTATTATTTTCAAGCATGTAAATGTTTAAGTCAAAATAAATTGTCAATAAGTGCTCACTCTTACTATTATTTCAGTTTGGGGAGGACTGTAATCCAACTTCCCTGGATAGAGAAATGATATATATTGCTCTTCTACATTGTTGCTTATCCTTAAAATCATAAGCAAAGTGTGGGATAGCTGTATCTCTTCTATGCAGTCTTGAAAAGCCCATGTAAATAAGAGGTCAAATATAAAAATAAAAGGACTTACTCCTAGGTAAACAAAAGCAAGCAGATAAATATATCTTTCAAATAGACACACACACACACACACACACACACACACACACACACACACACAGAATACACTAAAAAATCATTCACCCTGATCAAGTGGGATTTATTCCTGGGTTGCAATAATTTACAAATTATAGTTCCTGGTAGTTCAATAATTTACAAATCAATCAACCTGATATATCTCATCAATAAAAGAAAGGATAAGAGCCATATAATCATTTTAATAGATGCAGAAAAAGCATTTGACAAAGTACAACATCCATTCATGATTAAAAAAACCCTGAACAAAGTAGGTTTAGGGGAAACATACCTCAACATAATAAAGGCCATGTATGAAAAACTCACAGCTAATATCTCCTTAATGGGGAAAAACTGAGAGCTTTCCCCTAATGTCAGGAACAAGACAAGAATGTCCACTTTCACTGCTTTTATTCACATAGTACTAGAAGTCCTAACCATACTAATCAGATAACAAAAAAGAAATAAAATGCATCCAAATTAGTAAGAAAGAAGTAAAATTTCACTATTTGCAGATGACATGATACTATATATATGTGTATGTGTATGTATGTATATATATACATATATATATAGGAAACCCAAAAAATTCCACCAAAAAACCGCAAGAACTGAAAAATGAATTCAGTCAAGTGACAAGATGCAAAATCAACATACAGAACTCTGTTGCACTTATATACACCAATAATGAAGTAGCAGAAAGAGAAATTAAGAAAATAATCCCATTTACAATCGTACCAAATATAAGAAGATACCTAGGAATAAACCTAACCAAAGAACAAGAAGATTGTACTCTGCAAACTACAAAACACTGAAGAAAGAAATTGAAGATGATGCAAAGAAATGGAAAGACATTCCATGCTCATAGCTTGAAAGAACAAATATTGTTAAAATGCGTATACTACCCAAAGCAGTCAAGAACCCACTATTATATGGTCAATTAATCTTCAGCAAAGCAGAAAAGAATATCAATGAGGAAAAGGTCTCTTTTACAACTGGTGTTGGGAGAGTTGAAAGCTACATGCAAAACAAATGAAATTGGACCACTTTCTTACACCACACACAAAAATCTGTTCAAGATGGATTAAGGACTTAAATGTGAGCCTTAAAACTATAAAAATCCTCGAATAGAACATAGGCAGTAACTTCTTTGACATTGGCTGTAGCAACTTCTTTCAAGATATGTCTCCTGAAATAAGGGAAACAAAAGCAAACATAAACTATACTACATCAAAAAAAAAATTCTGCACAGTGAAGGAAATGATTAAAAATATTAAAACTCAACCTATGGGATGGGAGAAGATATTTGCAAATGACATATCTGATCAAAGGTTAGTATTCAAAAAATATAAAGAACTTATAAAACTCAACACTAGAAAACCAAATAATACAATTAAAAATGGACGTAAGACATGAAAAGATATTTCTCCAAAGAAAACATACAAATGACCAACACACACATGAAAAGATGCTCAACATCACTTACCATCAGGGTAATGCAAATCAAAACTACAATAAGATATCACCTCACATCTGTCAAAATGGCTAAAATCAACAACACAAGAAGCAACAGGTATTGGTGAGGATGTATAGGAAAAGGAACCCTCTTGCACTGAAAGAACTCCATTCATAAGATTTTTCATTATTTGACATTGCTCAGAGCTCACTCAGTGAAAAAAGGCCTATAGCCAGAATTGTAATTAAAAAAAAAAAAAAAGATTGCATTTTAACATCATAGCTGCTTTACATGGTGATATAAGTTGGGCCAAATAATTGATTTGTCAAAAAACTTAAAGATATGGGAAATCAGATGTTAATAGGATATTTTAAAAGCTTCTCCACGTTTCTTGCAATCTTGAAGGCCACATGCGTGGGTTGAGGTATGCACATAACTGGGATAAACTGAGAAAGCCCTATCTCTCATTTCTTTCTGAATTGAGGCTCTGCACAAGTAGGGGGTTAAGGCTAAGACAGCATTATAAATTGCTGGAACAGTGAAGGCATGTCCTGACATTGCACACAAGCACTTGAGAAACGTTAGAAAAATTCCTGTTTAAGTAACTCAAGGGATTTTCTTTCTAACAATTAGCTGACTACTAAGGATACTGATCAGAGGCTTAAGCAATAACACACAGAAGGAAATACATACTTTATGTCACTAATCCATGAAATACCCCAAGCAAAAAATTAGCAAAAATAGAAGCAAAAGAAGCAACAGCCAATTCTGAAGGGGGAGGGTCTGATATCCACTATTGCCACATTATATAACTTAAAATGTCCAGTTTCAAAAGAAAATTACAAGACATGTAAATAAACGGAAAAGTGTAATGACAACACAGCATGGATAAAAGAAGTCAATAGAAACTGTGGCTGAGGAAACCCAGATACTGGACTTTAAATTAGAAAAAAAAAAGGCTTTGAATTGGCTATTATAAATATATTTAAAGAACTAAAGAAAATCATGTCTATTTACATAATATATTTGAACCAAGTCTTACAAAATAGACAAGGTAAATAAAAAGAAATTGTTTTTAAATGAAGAAAATAGAAATTTTGGATTTTATAATACAATAACTAAAATTAAAAATTCACCATTAGGAATCTATGGCAGCTTTGATTTGGTACAAGAAAAGAAACAAGGTTGAAGACAAGTAAGTTGAGATCACGCAGTCCAAGGAATAGAGTGAGAAAAATGAAAACAGCCTCAAATACCTGTGCAAAGACATCAAGTATACCAACATAGTCAATGGGAGCCCTAGGAGAGGAGAGACACAATGGGAAAGAAGAATATTTGGATAAATAATGAGTAAAAATTTCTGAACTTTGATAAAAAAAAAAACAAAAACATTAGTCCACATCTTCAACAAGTTTAGCAAACTACAAGTAGGATAAACTCAAGGAGATCCACATGTACATACATTATAAACAAACTGTACAAAAACAAAGGAAGAATATTGAAAGCAAGTGACAAAAGAAAACATAGGTAAATTGAACTTCACCAAACTTAAAAAGTTTGTGTATCCACCCACAAAATGGGAGAAAATATTTACAATCATGTATTTGATAAGGGACTTAAATTCAAAATATATAGAAAAGCCTTACAATTCATAATTAACAAAACAATGAATTTAACAATGGACAAAATAGCTAGTCATTCCTCCAAATAAGATATACAAATAATCAATAGTCACATAAAAGATGCTCAACATTGTTAACCATTAAGAAAATATAAATGAAAATCATAATAATAAAATATTTCACACTCACTAGGATGACTAAAATTAAAAACACCAATAATAAGTACTGCCAGAATATGGATTAGTTAAAACCCTCATAATAAATGCATAAATAAATATGTGCATACATACATACACACATATGCCTCATACATTGCTGGTGGGATTCTAAAATAGCACAACCACTTTGGAACACTCTTTAACAGTACCTCAAAATGTTATGTGCAGAGTTTGCATTTTTTAATACAATTTATTGTCGAGTTGGCTAACATACAGTGTATACAGTGTGCTCTTGGTTTTTGGGGTAGATTCCCGTGGTTCATCGCTTACATACAACACCCGGTGCTCATCCCAACAAGTGCTCTCCTCAATGCCCATCACCCATTTTCCCTTTCCCCCACCCCCCCGTCTACCCTCAGTTTGCTCTCTGTATTTAAGAGTCTCTTTTAGTTTGCCTCCCTCCCTCTTAGAGTTTGCATTTAATTTAGCGAGTCTACTCCTAGTTACATTTCTAAAAGAAATAAAAACATATTTACCTTAAAAACATCTATGCACAAATATTCATAACAGAATTATTCATAATAGCCAAAAAGGGTAAACAACCCAAATATCCACCAACTGATGAATGAATAAACAAAATGTGGTTTATCTTTATAATAGAATATTATTTAGAAATAAAAAGGGGGGGCGCCTGGGTGGCGCAGTTGGTTAAGCGTCCGACTTCAGCCAGGTCACGATCTCGCGGTCCGGGAGTTCGAGCCCCGCGTCAGGCTCTGGGCTGATGGCTCAGAGCCTGGAGCCTGTTTCTGATTCTGTGTCTCCCTCTCTCTCTGCCCCTCCCCCGTTCATGCTGTGTTTCTCTCTGTCTCAAAAATAAATAAACGTTAAAAAAAAAAAAAAGAAATAAAAAGGGGAAACAAACTAATATATGATACAAGGTAGGTATACCTTTAACACATGTGAAAATAATCAGTTACAAAAGACCATACACTTTATGATTCTATGTATGTGAAGTTTCCAGTAAAGACAAACACAAAGAGACAGAAAGTAGGTGAATATTTGTAAAGGATAGTGGATGGGGGAAATGGAAAGTTTATTTAATGGGTTAGAGTTATTTTAATGTTTCTTTCTTGGAGTAAGGAAAGTGTTATAAAATTAGATAGTGATGGTGAAGACACAACTCTGTGAATATAGTAAAAATAACTAAAATGTGCATTTTATTTTATTTTTTTAACGTTTATGTATTTTTGAGACAGAGACAGAGCATGAATGGGTGAGGGGCAGAGAGAGAGGGAGACACAGAATCGGAAACAGGCTCCAGGCTCTGAGCCATCAGCCCAGAGCCCGACACGGGGCTCGAACTCACGGACCGCGAGATCATGACCTGAGCTGAAGTCAGACGCTTAACCGACTGCGCCACCCAGGCGCCCCTAAAATGTGCATTTTAATATGGTGAACTCTTTGATACATGAATTGTATCTCAATAAAACTGTTAAAAAATAAAAATCTAATAGACCATTCATTTAGCTTGGCTAGGAACTTTTTTTAACTCTCTGATGTTACAGAAAAAATATATATATAGAATAAATTAGAGAAAAATAGCATAAGATGTTGCCAAGAAGAAAATAACAATGCTCTCGATAGGACTCCAAATGGTCACTGCTGTCTCAGTGAATGCACTGTCTATGCCTCTGCTGCAGAACTCTGCTATCTTCCAACCCTTCCATAAAACTTACAGGTAGAATTGGATTTTACAATTTCATTTGAGGGGACATCTATTCTTTATGTTAAGTTTATCAACTCCTGCTATTGATGTTTCTTTTTTTGTTTTATTTAACTTCAAGTTGGTTAACATAGAGTGTAGTCTTGGCTTTCAGAATAGAACCCAGTGATTCATCTCTTACATATCACACCCAGTGTTCATCCTGGAAACTGCCCTCCTTAATGCCCATCACCCATTTAACCCATTTCCCCACCCAACACCCCTCCAGAAACCTTCAGTTTGTTCTCTGATTTAAGAGTCTCTTACAGTTTGCCTCCATCTGTGTTTGGTTTCTTTTTTTTTACTTTTTAAAAATTTTTATTTTTGAAAGAGAGACAGAGCACACGCACAGGAGGGGCTCCCTCTGTGTTTGTGTCTTATTATTCCTTCCTTTCTCCTATGTGCTATTGAGTTTCTCAAAGTCCACATATGAGTGAAATCATAGGATATCTGTCTTTCTCTGACTTATTTTGCTTAGCATAATACTCTCTAGTTCCATCCATGTTGTTGCAAATGGCAAGATTCCATTCTTATGGATTGCCAAGTAATATTCCATTCTATATATATGTACCACATCTTCTTTATCCATTCCTCAGTCGATGGACATTTGGGCTCTTTCCATACTTCAGCTATTGTTGATAGTGCTGCTACAAACTTTGGAGTACCTGAGCCCCTTTGAAGAAGCATTTTTGCATCATTTGGAAAAATAACGTAGTAGTGCAATTGCTGGGTCTTAGGGTAGTTCTGTTTTTAATTTTTTGAGGAAACTCCATACTGTTTTCCAGAGTGGCTGCACCACTGTGCATTCCCACCAGCAGTGCAAAAGTGTTCCCCTTTCTCTGCATCTTCACCAACATCTGTTGTTTCCTGAGTTGTAATTTTAGCCACTCTGACCAGCGTAAGGTGGTATCTCATTGTGGTTTTGATTTGTATTTCCCTGATGATGAGTGATGTTGAACATCTTTTCATGTGTCTGTTAGCCATCTGGATGTCTTCTTTGGAAAAGTGTCTATTCATGTGTTCTGCCCATTTCTTCACTGAATTATTTGGTTTTTTGGGTGTTGAATTTGGTAAGTTCCTTATAGATTTTAGATACTAACCCTTTATCTGATATGTCCTTTGCAAATATGTTCTACCATTCTGTCGTTTGCCTTTCAGTTTTGTTGACTGTTTCTTTTAAGAAGATTTTCATCTTGATGAGATCCTAACAGTTCATTTTTGTTTTTGTTTCCCTTGCTTTCAGAGCCATGTTAAGTAAGAATTTGCTGTGGCCTAGGTCAGAGAGGTTCCTGCCTATATTTTCCTGTAGGATTTTGATGGTTTCCTGTCTCACTTTTAAGTCTCTCATGCATTTTGAATTTATTTTTGTGTATGGTGTAAGAAAATGGTCCAGTTTCATTCTTCTGCATGCTGCTTTCCAGTTCTCCCAGCACCATTTGGTAGAGACTGTCTTTTTTCCATTGGATATGCTTTCCGGCTTTGTCGAAGATTAATTGGCCATATATTTGTGGGTCCATTTCTGGGTTCTCTAATCTATTCCACAGGTTGATGTATCTGTTTTCTGCCAATACTATACTGTCTTGATGATTACAGCTTTGTAATACAGCCTGAAGTCCAGAACTGTGATGCCTCCAGCTTTGATTTTCTTTTTCAACATTACTTTGGTTATTCAGGGTCTTTTCTGGTTGCATACAAATTTTAGGATTGTTTGTTCTAGTTCTGTAAAGAATGTTGATGTTATTTTGATAGGGAATGCATTGAATGCATAGATTGCTTTGGTTAGTATTGACATTTTAACAATATTTGTTCTTCCATTCTATGAGCATGAAATGTTTCTCCATTTCTTTGTGTCTTCTTCAATTTCTTTCATAAGATTTCTATAGTTTTCAGCATACAGATCATTTACCTCTTGGTTAGGTTTATTCCTAAGTATCTTATGGTTTTGGTGCAGCTGTAAATGGGATCAATTCCTTAATATCTTTTCTGCTGCTTCATTATTGGTGTATAGAAATGTAACCAATTTCTGTACATTGATTTTATATCCTGAAACTTTTCTAAATTCATGTATCATGAAATCTTCTGGGTTTTCAATGTAGAATGCCATGTCACCTGTGAAGAGTGAAAGTTTGACTACTTCCTTGCCAGTGTGGATGCCTTTTATTGACTACATAATGAAAGGAAAGTTATTGCTGTATTAAATTATTTTCTTGTTCCCTAAAAAATTTTGCATATTAGACCTTAATTATAAACAACTGTTTTTGATAAGATTCTTTTATTTTCAGCATGTAAATAAAAGGCAGAATTATATTTTTAATTAAGGAAATGTGCAGACTACAACTTGGGCTTCCAAGAGGAGTACAACATCCTGACATGATGCAGTAGGGGCAAATATGCAGAAAATACTCCTCATAACAATTGGAAGTTCTCTAAGTAGATGGTGAAACCAATCTGGAGGTTACACTTTTTGATGGCCAGATTAGAAGCAGTTATGAAATTACTTTTAAGGTGTGGATGCATTTGGAGCTCATTTGCCAAGCCTCTTTCTTTCCATCATCATAGGATCCTAGAAGTGAGCTCAAGGGTAAAACAACCCATGATTTGTCACTTGATTTGTCACTAGGCCACTTGATCTAGACCTAGTGACATTACTGTATTGCTCCCTTCAGCTTTTGCTTCAGGGCTTTGCCCACTTTCATTTGAAATTCTCTCAAAGTTCACCTTCCCCATTATTTTAGCTTGAATATCTATTTCCTAATGGCAACAATGACGAGTCCTTGAACACGTTCATCTTTCTTTAAGGATGGAAAGAAATCATTTCGGTACACTGAGCAAAGAATAGAATTGACTCACTATTTGTAGGTGGATATCTGAAGTTGTACAACTATTTCCAAGGCCTTGGCTCCTCGAGATGAACATTATTTCAAGGAAATGACGAAAAGAAAGTGAAGATGAAGGAAACTTCAAAGTGAACTATTTGGGCTATCTAGATGGTGCTGAAGATGCCTTGGAATTATAGCCACCTGTACCTCTCCTCTGATTTTCAGGTGTGAAAACTGTGGAGAAAATCACTTCTCTTTCACAGGAGAATGGCTGAATACTTGCCATGTTTTAAATTATGTCTTCAAGATGTGACATCAGCTAGGGCTGGGATTCACTGTTATAAGTCTTACCAAATTTTTCAGCTTTATTCATTAGTAATTATATCACAGCAAAACCAAAGCTCAGAAAATAATGCAGCAAAATCTCAAAGCCTCATACAACATCTTTCAGTATTTCTCCATAAATGCCACCCATGACCAATTCATCTTTTGTGATTTTTTATGTCATTTGATAGTTGCTTCTGCCATCTCCTGAAAAGAATCCCTCAGTTCCAAAGATGCCTTCTAGTTTCATCCTACCATTTTCCCACAATTCAAGTGAATATTACCAACTATGCATGGTGACCCCTAACCACAACACCGTGGCAGACACAGAGAAGCAAAGCAGAGAAATGAGAAGAAAGATCTGAGCGTAAGTATAGAGATAGCAGAGACCTTCTGCACTATACCTTTAGTATCTTAGATAACATATTCCATGGGCAGGAATTCCTATTTTAAATAGCTTTACTTTTAATATTCTGAGTATAAACAATTTAGATAAAGCAAATCCTATATGAATCAATATTACAGTTCAGAGGAGAGAGTTATTAGAAATACTTGGATGACTTATGTGATGGATCAAAATGAATACTTCAGTACTTTTATTAAAAATAAGGAGATTTTTAAGGAAAGGGAGGGAAAGTTGATATATAGCGTCAAAACTAGTTAAGGCTGACTACCACTGAGAATCCCATATCAAAAATTTTTTGATCTAAAGTCTATTGTATTGGGCAGCATATCAGATACATATCTCTCCCAAGAGATTGAAAGTTCCTGATGGCAAGAATTGTGTCATTAACATTTTTATCATTGAACCAAACAGTGATTACCACACATGAAGCATTTGATAAAGACTAGTGGAGCATATAATATGCTAAATGTTAAATAAATCACACACATACACATATTCATATACATATTTCCCAGTATCAAATATTGATCCCCTCTTCAGTGAGATTGTCATAGATAATATAGTGAAGATCTTCACTCATCACTGCCTTCATTCCCTTCTGCATACAGTTATTAGAAAAAACATTATCTATACTCTAGTGCTCATTGAACTCAAGAAAAAAATTAAGTGTAGAAGATTGAGAAATGAAATAATTTAATTCAAAGAGGATGGAAAATGAAACTGGAATAATTGAAAATACGTTAGAGTTTAGGTTCATATCCTACAAATAGTCCAAGCAGATTTCTATTGTCCCTATGTATAAAGAGCTCTCATGTATCCTTAGGGTACTGTCTTTTGAAATACAACACAATATTCATCTCAAGAGACACAATATATGGTTGGAAGGCACACTCAGATAGTTATTAAATTTAATCATTAAATTAATTTAATCATTACATCAAAAATTCTGTGCCAGTATAAAACATGATCAACAAACTTCATGCAAGTTAGCAACAGTTTTGGTACTAAAACTTGTAGTGGTTTCTCATGTTCATGTTCCCTGCTTGGTCTTGAATCCCTCTTCTACAAGGATCTTCTTTGGAAGGTAGAATTTGAGACTTTTAGGAAGCATGCTCAAGTAACAGCAGATGTCCCTAAATTGCCGTTTATGAGACATATGTATAGAGAGAAGGGTGGGGTTCTAAGGAAAGAATAGGACAGAGACAGGACAACCGTGGGGATACAGGCAACCGGGACAACAAGATACAGACACTTTGGGACACTAATCCTGAAATGCATCAACTCTGACTATTTCTGTATCAACCTGCCCAAGGTTCAATTTCCCAGGATAGAGTCTGGAAACCTCGGATGTTTTTGGATTTTTTGTTTTTCAAATGTATAAAGTTTATTTTTTTCTGGCAATTTAGAAATACAGAACCATTTAAACTTTATACATATTAATGGTTTATTTTCTTACTATATACTTGATATTACAGTTGACCCTTGAAAAATACAGGGTTGAACAGTATAGGTCCATTTATACCTGGATTTTTCTTTCAGTAAATACACTACAACACTGTAAATGTATTTTCTTTAATTTTCT
This sequence comes from Felis catus, assembly GCF_018350175.1. Classification (NCBI taxonomy): domain Eukaryota; kingdom Metazoa; phylum Chordata; class Mammalia; order Carnivora; family Felidae; genus Felis; species Felis catus. The sequence continues at coordinate 66,317,133 of NC_058378.1, forward strand.
TTTCTTTAGAGTATTATCAAAATAATAGTATATAATCCATATAACATAACAATATGCATTAATCAACTATTTATGTTATTGGTAAGGCTTCTGGTCAACAGTAGGCTATTGGCAGATAAGTTTTAGGGAAGCCAAAAGTTATTGATGGATGTTTGACCCTGTGGGGGTCGGTGTCCTTAATCTCCATGTTGCTCAAGGGTCAGCTGTATAAGGAATTTCTCCATTCAGCTAAAATCTAATGAGTACTGTACATTTTTTGGACCTATTTTTCTGAACAGAATTAGTATATAAGCATATACATTTGTTATCCTTCTTTAAATGTTGAGAAAAGTTATAATATCATAATTTGCATCAAGCCCTTTTAAAAATCTGCTGTCACAGGTTGTAGATATAAAGGGTAGATGATAATCACACCCTTCTTTTTTTTCATTTTTTAAATGTTTATTTATTTTTGAGAGAGAGAGAGAGAGACAGTGTGAGCAGGGGAGGGTCAGAGAGAGAGGGGGACACAGAATCCGAAGCACACTCTAGGCTCTGAACTGTCAGTACAGAGCCCAATGCGGGGCTCACACTCATGAACCATGAGATCATAACCTGAGCTGAAGTCAGATACTCAACCCACTGAGCCACCCAGGTGCCCCAATCACAGCCTTCTTAGAAAGTTCTTCATAGAAGAAGCACTCAATACTGAGCAGGTTACATCAACATAAGAAGTCACCACAATTTTTAGTACCAGAACTGTTGCCAACTGAAAGTTTATTTGTCACATTTAAAAATGATCTATGGGGCGCCTGGGTGGCGCAGTCGGTTAAGCGTCCGACTTCAGCCAGGTCACGATCTCGCGGTCCGTGAGTTCGAGCCCCGCGTCAGGCTCTGGGCTGATGGCTCAGAGCCTGGAGCCTGTTTCTGATTCTGTGTCTCCCTCTCTCTCTGCCCTTCCCCCGTTCATGCTCTGTCTCTCTCTGTCCCAAAAATTAAAAAAAATAAAAAATAAAAAAAAAAAACATTGATAAAAATGATCTGCATTTGAACGTAGAGACCACGTCACAGTATTTTAAATCTAAAGCTTAAATCAGGAAAGTGATAGTAGTTAAGGGTTCCATTCCTAAAATACAGGAACCTGAATGTATTGATTTTTAAAATGGGACTAAAAGTGTGATTCCATTTAAAGTGACAATTCTCAGGGCTGGGGATGGGCAGCACACCTCAAATGACAGCCTAAACAAGACACAGAGTAGAGGAGAGCCGATCTTCAGATGCAAATTTTAAAAACTCATGATGTCAGCTAAGAGGCTTTTATTAGATTGGCCTCCAAACTGAGCCAATAATACCCAATAGACAAAGGAAGGGATGCCAGGCAGACAAAACATCAGATGTCCACTACATATTATTGTGGCAGGAAACTACTACTGGCAAATGTTTCTCTAATAATATTCATATGTAAACAGCACTTTGTGCCAGCTCCTGTTCTAAGACTTACTGATATTAACTCATTTAATACTCACAACAACCCTCATTATCCCTACTTTGCAGATAAAGACCCTTATGTGCAGAGAGCTTAAGGCTGATCCCACGTTACACAGCTAAGTACCTGCAGAAACAAAATTTGAACTGATACCACCTATTGCAAGAGTTTCCACTATTAACCCCTAGTACACACTGCTTCTCAAAAGTGTGCTGCCTGTGAAACACAGCAGCCAGTCTCGAGCTAAGGGAAGCCATGCAAAGGAAAAAAGGAAAAACAGAAAGCTGTTAAGCTGTTGCATTATACCACTTTATTGCATTTACTGAAAGAGTTTTTGAACTTTCATTTTATGAATCAGAATCCAATTCATGGCCTCAATTTCACTAAAGCTTGGAAGATTAAAAAGTACTCACTTTCACACATGAAAGTTCTTAACGATTCAGAGCATGTAATTGAGGTTTAGAGACGGAGCTTTTCAAGTCCACTGTCTTCAAAATTTGGGGACTACCATGCCTAAATGTTATCAAAAGGTACTTTTTGTTACACATTCAAAGATCAGAAGTCATTCCTTGAGGCAGGTGAGGTGACTAACATCATGTCATATTAGGGCCCCCATCACAATATTGGATGGAGACACATAATTGGAAGCTTGGCAAGCATAACAAGCATTCACAGGTGATGGTACAATTGGATATTGCCCCTAAGTCTTGCCTGCAAACTCACACAGGAAAGGTTTTACAGTCTCTGAAGGGACAAAAAAAAGAAGCTTATAAAAAGAATTTTCACAAAGGAAGAGCTATCAAAACCTTCTAGTGCCTGCAGGGATGTAGGGTTCTATCCATTCAGGGCTTATATTTCACCAAAAAAAAAAACAATAATAAAAAATAAATAAAAGCAGATGATGTCAAACAAAAGGCTTTTATTGGATTGGCTTCTAAACCAAGTCAATACAGAATGGCAGAGCAAATGAAAAAAAAAAATAATTTTACAACTGACCAGTAAACATTAAACACATCATTAACCTATTAACTCTAATTTGCTATCAGTGAAATTTTGTTCTAGTATGGGACCTGTGTTTTAAATATTCAACACCCTAATGTGGAGCTTTAAATGAAATAAAGTGTCACCTTTATGCAGGAAAGCATTTTTATGCTGATGCCAAAGTTTAATATCAACCCAAAATGGTTTTCTTTTTTTCCTCAAAGACTGTTCACCATCAGAGTCTTTTATAATCATTATATGTTTCTATCATGATATTTATATTAATGGGCAGAAACTATAGTGGTAAGTTCAAAGATCCACACTTAAATGGACTATTAGAAAGTCATTTGTGACAAGACACATTCTTAAAGTGATTGCTGTGAAAGGTAAAGCTGTTTATCCACACCCACTCATAGGCTACATGGAGAACAGAGTCAGCAAATGTCAATGCAGACAGAATTATAAAAGGAGATGGAAAAGGGAAAGGGACAATAGAGGGAGAGGGATATTGTAATGACAATTGTAGTACAACTTTAGAGTAAATTTGATTCAATTAAACAGAGAAAGATTCCAAAGCATTGTGAATTCTTTCTATGTTATTATTTCTCTCATGAACAAACTTCTTTAGGATGGAGATCAAGAAAAGACCTCATTGGTAGTGGGAGATACAGGCTTCCAGTTATGGAATGAGTAAGACACAGCTTAGCTTTGGCACTATAGTCAGTGATATCATAATAGCCCTGTATGGTGACAGATGGTAGCTACATTTCTGGTGAACATAGTGTTATGTATAGAAAGTGAATCTTTATGTTGTACGCCTGAAATTTAGTTTAACATTGTGTGTCAACTATACTAAATATATATATTATATTATATATTATATATACATATATAACAAATACATAAATAAATATATAACAAAACAGAAAAATAGAACCACTTGTAAGAATAAGAAGAATAGACCTTGTTAAAAGAGAGAGAGAAGATTAAATACCAGGTAAAATATTCCACTGATCTGACAAATACCAGGGACACCACCCAACTGAATGTACTTTCAATTCATTGTTCAGAGGAAACTTACCACTATATTTAACACATGACAAAGTTTCTGACGGTATTGAAGATCAGTCACCAGAAGCTATGGGTGAGAGGCTTCAGTGGGTCTCAATGTTGAAATGGCAGGAAAACATAAGAGCAGCAATCTCTCTCCAAACTTAAATTTTGTGGTGGTTGTTATTTGTTATTTCTACCTTCAGGATATGGAGCTTAGTTCCCCTCTTGATGAGTGTCCACAGAATCTGTAACTCACTTCTAACGATAGGGCACATTAAGAAAATCTTAGCCATGTGACAAAAGTTAACATATCACCAGTATTAAGTATATATTCCCTGATATGATATAATGAGAAGGCAACTTCACTTCTGTGGTCTTCTTTCCCCATATCTATAACCTAAGTCTAATCACGAGTAAATAAATATTAGACAAGCTAAATCCAAGCCACAAAATACTGACACTACTCTTCAACAGTATTGAAACTATAAAAGACAAGAAATAACAGGTAAATTTTCACCAAATGGAGAAGATAAGGGGACATGCACCCTAATACAATGGGATATACTAGTTTGAATCCTGGAAAAGAAGAAAAGCATCCATGGAAAAACTAGGGAAATCTGAATACCAATGTCAATGTCTTAGTTTTGATCAATGTACCATGGCTATGTAAATGCTAACAAAACAGAAACCTCGATGAAAGGCACGAGAGAATTCTATACTATCTTTGCAATTTTTCCCAAACATCTAAAAATATTTCAAAATAAAATGTTAAAAACATTATAATGCCAGAAAGTAAAGAACTGATCAGAAACAAAATGATGAGAGCATGTCAAAGGATTATAGTTGCCTATCTGAAAGTACATCCAATGGATGGGTAAAAAAAAACCCACAGCTGCAACAATATGAGCACCAAAGTATATCACATAGTACTAAATTATGTAAGTGTAAACTAAATATCCATGAATCCATATTGATATAAATAAATAAGTAAGTAAATGAATGGGAGAGAAGAGGCAAATTTCACTTGCAGATTTCCCAATTTATATAGATTCTTTCCTACCCAGTAGTTGATTCTTAACTCCACAATACATGCTAGGATTAATGAGGGCTGCACTTGGTGATCTGCTTCCAAAAAAGTAAAGCATCAAGAAGTGTAACTTTATATTGGAGAAACCTGGCACACACTTGTCTCAGCCAAGTGATCAAGGTCAGCATCATCAGTGATAAGTAATGTTGATAAAATATACTCTTGATACGATGTGTTAAGAATAATACTTCACCTCTATGGTCTTTCTCCCAGGAACCTGTAACCTTGGTTAAACCAAGGGAAAAACATCAAACATACCCAAATTAAGAGGCATTTTACAACATATTTTGTAAATACTCCTGAAAATCTCAAGGTCATCAAAACCAAGAAAGTCTGAGAAACTGTCACAGTCAAGAGGAGGCTAAGGAGAAAGGAAAACTAGATATAATGTATTATTCTGGATGAGGCCATGGAATAGAAATTTTAGGAAAATCTTGTAATTCGAAAAAAGTTGTTTCCTTTGTTGTGATCAACGTAACATAGAAAGTACAATAGGTTAAAGAAACAGGTTGAGGGGTTTAAAGAAACTCTGGACTATTTGTGTATTTTCAGTAACTCTAAAACTATTCTAAAGATAAAAGGTTATTGTTAAAGTTTAAAATTTAAAAATGTGTATGAACATTAGATATTTGGATGGATTCTCCTTAACACCCTTTATTTCGGAATCATGCTGTCTGCTATGTCCCCAGGATGAAAAATAGCTATAGGTTTCTTTTCTCTAGAACAGGTTTATCTTATTACAGCTTTACTTTCATTCAGTTTTTTTACATACTTGTTGCTCTGGTGGGTTTTTAAAAATCCACATTTTTGAAGTTTATCTGACATGCTATCATTGCGAATATCTTGTGACTTCATATATCTGAAATGGATCAGAAGCCACACTTATTTTAAGTAATAAATGTTTTCATTACTGTAGATATTCACAGAGAAAACCAACTTTTTTTCTGAATGACATAGATAAGTCTAAATGCAAGGCTGAAATGATCTCCTGGGTGCCTTCGATTTCTCATTTGTATTAAGACAAAGGACACTTGAATAATAACTGAACATTGGACCCTTCATCAATAAACCAGTTTGGAGAGCTTCCTATTCCTGCAATTAGAATGGCATTTTATGGCATCTAGAGACTGTTCTACTTAAATATATATTTTTAAATATATGTATATATATACACACACATACACGTATAGGCATACATACACACACACACACACACACACACACACACACACACACACACACCTCACAGTACCCTCTCATCCTTGTTCCTTTTCTTTTCTTCAGATTTCTCACCTAAACTGATAACATGCTGCCATTCATAAAATAGTCAGGACTCTAGTTATAAAATTTGTAATAAAGCTTTGTTTTTCTATTTGATGCAAACTGGAATATGGTGAGAAGACATTCAAACCAAACTTTGGAGTCACACAAGCTTCTTAGTTTCTAACCAAAGAATAAAATAGAGAATTAAATAGTATAATGCATGAAAAGCGCTTTTTAGAATCTAGGGAGTAGAATAGATCCTCAAATATATATTAATTTCAGTGGTAAGATGTATCTAACAATTATTACATTCCAAGCCACATACTAACTGACTTACATGCATTATCTCCATTAAGCAGAAAAACTCTACTGGTAGAAATTAATATTACCCTCGATATTCAAAAGGAAACCAAGACTCTCAGAGATAATTTGCCTTCAAGTCACACAGTAGGAAAATAGCAGAACCCGTGACTCTGGGATCAGACTTGTAATCACAATACTGCACTGTAGTCCGTATACTATTACCACTCTCTCTTTCATTTCCTTTGATGCCAGATGGACCCACTCTGACTTGAATCCTGCTCCAAATAGTACTGCGCCATGACAAGGAGATTCCAGTATACAATTACAAAGTTATCCACTCTCTTCTACATACTGTCACTAAACAATTATTCTCTGCCCTTTTGCTTGTATTCACTTTAGACCATCAGAAAGCTCTTTCTGTCCTATTCTCCAGTTCTTCCATTGTCATCTCTGTGGCCCCTTTAACAACAGTTACCCCTCTGGCTTTGTCCATCATTGCATTTTCCTCTCTCCTAATGGCTTCTCTCCCCATCTCCTAATTGCTTCTCTCCCTATCACCTGTCTATTTCTAGCTACAGCAATGTCGGAGAGGAAGCCTTGCCCTAATGAAAGATTCACTGGAATCTTCATTTAGACTCAAGGAGAAAGAGCTTGATTTCTAAATTTGTAACACACAGAGCCGCCAAATCTGAAACAAAGTTTTAAAAAACTATGGTGTTACAATGGCCAAAGCAGTGATCACAGATAATGAAATACAAAGGTAATGAAATATGCAGCCTATAGCATATTTCAGGATGCAAAATAACAGGATAAATTAAATGCAGTGGAGACATAGAAACACTACACTAACTTACTTTCAGAAACACTTGAATAAAAGTTGCTTGGTGGAAAAAAAATTCTTCATAACAGAAACATTGATAATGTTGTCCAAGTAAGCTCTCTCAACTCAACTGAATTTTCAAAAGTAAGTATCATGCTACAAAAACAGACACTTAGATCAATGGAACAGAATAGAGAACCCAGAAATAGACCCACAAACATATGGCCAACTAATCTTTGACAAAGGAGGAAAAAATATCCAATGGAATAAAGACAGTCTCTTCAGCAAGTGGTGCTGGGAAAACTGGACAGTGACATGTAGAAGAATGAACCTGGACCCCTCTCTTACACCATACACAAAAGTAAACTCAAAATGGATGAAAGACCTCAATGTAATACAGGAATCCATCAAAATCCTCGAGGAGAAAGCAGGCAAAAACCTCTTTGATGTTGGCCACAGCAACTTCTTACTCAACACGTCTCTGGAGGCAAGGGAAACAAAAGCAAAAATGAACTATTGGGACCTCATTAAAATAAAAAGCTTCTGCACAGCGAAGGAAGCAATCAGCAAAACTAAAAGGCAACTGACAGAATGGGAGAATATATTTGCAAATGACCTATCAGATAAAGGGTTAGTATCCAAAATCTATAAAGAACTGATCAAACTCAACCCCCCAAAACCAAATAATCCTTTGAAGAAATGGGCAAAAGACATATATAGACACTTCTCCAAAGATGACATCCAGATGGCCAACTGACACATGAAAAAATGCTCAACATCACTCATCATCAGGGAAATACAAATCAAAACCACAATGAGATACCACCTCTCACCTGTCAGAATGGCTAACATTACCAACTCAGGCAACAACAGATGTTGGCGAGGATGTGGAGAAAGAGGATCTCTTTTGCACTGCTGGTGGAAATGCAAGCTGGTGCAGCCATTCTGGAAAACAGTATGGAGGTTCCTCAAAAAATTAAAAATAGAACTAGCCTATGACCCAGCAATTGCACTACTAGGTATTTATCCAAGGGATACAGGTATGCTGTTTTGAATGGACACATGTACCCTAATGTTTATAGCAGCACTATCAAAAATAGCCAAAATATGTAAAGAGCCCAAATATCCATTGATGGATGAATGGATAAAGAAAATGCAGTATTATATATACAATGGAGTATTACTGGGCAATCAAAAAGAAGGAAATCTTGCCATTTGCAACTACGTGGATGGAACTAGAGGGTATTATGCTAAGTGAAATTAGAGAAACAAGAATATCATAGACTTCACTCATATGAGGAATTTAAGATACAGAACAGATAAACATAAGGGAAGGGAAGCAAAAATAATATAAAAACAGGGAGGAGGAAAAACATAAGAGACTCTTAAATATGGAGAACAGAGGGTTACTGGAGGGGTGTGGGAAGAGGGATGGGTTAAATGGGTGAGGGTCACTAAGGAATCTACTGAAATCGCTGTCACACTATATGCCAACTGATTTGGATGCAAATTTAAAAAATAAAATTAAAAAAAAAAGTTTAAGTGTTTATAACTAAATAAATAAAATTAATTTTTTTTAAAAAAGGGTACATGGGTGACTCAGTCGGCTAAGCATCTGACTTCCACTCAGGTCATGATCTTGTGGTACGTGAGTTCCAGCCCCATATCAGGCTTTCTGCTGTCAGCTCTGAGCCTGCTTCAGATATTCTGTCTCACTCTCTGTTCCTCCCTTACTTGTGTGCCTGCACTCTCTCTCCCTCTCCCAATAATTAATTAATTAATTAATTAATTAAAAGATATAAAAATAGAACTTTTATAACTAAAAATAATTGTTAATAAAAACTTATTTAGCATTCTGGACTGTATGAATATACTGTATTAAACACTGTATACTAATAAGCTGCCTTCTCACTCAAAAAAAAAAAAGTAAATATCAAATAAGCAATAAAACAGAGGAGCAGCCCTGGTACACAGTGTAATATCATGCTTTTTTCAAAAGGTATTTCATTTATTTATTTATTTATTTATTTATTTATTTATTTAGAGAGAGAGAGAGAGAGAGAGAGAGAGAGAGAGGAAGGGGCAGGGAGAGAGAGAATCCCAGGCATGCTCTGCACTGTGAGTGCAGAGCCCCACGCGGGGCTCAAACCCACAAACGGTGAGATCATGACCTGAGCCGAAATCGTTAATAAAATGCTTAACTGACTGAACCACTCAGGTGCCCCTCGAAGGGTATTCCTTATACTTTCAAGCTACAAATGGCACAGGAAGAAATCAGTGCTTTTCTGGGTAGACTAAGCATGAAAAAACCCTTAACCATGGGAAATAAAAGGAAGAGGTCACAGAGCCACAGCTGAGTCTGAAGAGCCATTCTTCAGTCTATGATTTATTAACCTCTTACTAGGTTTCAGACACTGGTTGTACATATGTATCTCATTGAATCCTTACAACATTGTAAGGCATGACATTTTAAACACATTGTACAAATGAAGAAAATGACTTAAATAACAAATCCAATATCAGTATTCATCCAGGGAATACTACTCATACACATTAGAGTGGCTAAAGTTGTTTTGTTGTTGTTTTTGCTTTTTTTTTTTAAAGAACAATTCCAAATATTATTGAAGCTATGGAACAACTTGGCTTTTTAAGCTGGGTTGTTTCTTAGAGGTAAAATATGTTTCTACCCTATATCCTTTTATTACCATTCCTAAATATTTACGTAAGAAAAGTGAAACTGTATGTTCACAAAAAAGAAATGTGGAATAGTGCTATGGTAGCTTTATTTATAGTGGCCAAAACCTGTAACGAAACATATATCAGCAAGCGAGTTGTTAAATAAACTGTAGTATATTTATTTCATGAGATATGTAGCAGCCAAAAAAGAAGTAAGCAACAAATTCTATAATAAGGGTGAACCTTGGAAAACATTAATCTTGATGAAATATTATGAACACCATCGTTGCATTTATGTGAATTATGAGAAAGTAATACAAAGTGAGAGTAATCAGAACTCTTTGCTTGTGGTATGGGGAATGAATAGAAGGGTTTGCGAGAACTTTCTAGGGTGAGGGACATTTTCTATATCTTGAGTGAGTGGAGGTTATATGTATAAACATTTATCAGAACTCATTGAATTATAAAATTATTTTACTTGCCTTTTACCATTTGTCATTTTTCTCAATTGAAAAAAGTGATATTAAGTTCTGGGGGTGTCACGTACAACATGGTAAACAGAGTGCATAATAGTCTGTCATACATTTGAAAGTTGTTAGGACCATAGATGTTAAAAGTTCTCATCAAAAAAAAGAAAAAAAAAAGAGTTCTGATTATGTGAGGTGATGGGTATGTTAAATAAACCTATTGTGATAATCATTATATTGTATGCATTAACCTTATAGAATATTATATGTCAATTATATCAATAAAGCTAGGGGGGGAGAGAAAAAATTGTTAATGCATTTGAGCCAATTAAGCACACTGCTGAGGACATTATACTCAGTAATGGTCAGTTGTTACTCTTCTCATTAAACACTTGGTATGGGGGTAGGAAGTGAATGTATATTGAAGATGTTAAAGTAATTCCTTAAGTGAGCCAAGTATAAAACCAGAAAGGGAAACCAATTTTCCTCCAAAGTTTCTTGCACCCATTCAGTAATAGATGGGCCATACACACACACAGTGATTCTTATAAGTCCATTAAAACAAATATTTTATTATTCCTTTCATTGGCAGATGCAGTGTTTCTTTAAATGTGACACTTTTATTCAACAAAAATAAACAGAAAATATTCTGAAAATACTAATATTTATGTCTTATTTCACTTGTTAAGCAATTCTTGTTTCCTGAGGAGCATGATCACTTTCATACCATTCCTGTATTTAAAATGTGATAAATATCAGGTCTCCTGGGAAGCTTAGTTGGTTAAGCATATGACTCTTGATATCAGCTAAGGTCATGATCTCACGATTCATGGGTTCGATCCTCATCTTGCACTCTTTCCTGACAGCAGGGCATGCGTGAGATTCTCTCTCTCCCCCTCTTTCTCTGCCCCTCTCCTGCTCATTCTTTCTCATTCTTTCTCATTCTCTCTCTCTCTCTCCCTCCCTCTCTCTCTCTCTCTCTCTCTCAAAATAAATAAATGAACTTAATTCTTTTTTAATTTTTTTTCAATGTTTTATTTATTTATTTTTGGGACAGAGAGAGACAGAGCATGAACGGGGGAGGGGCAGAGAGAGAGGGAGACACAGAATCGGAAACAGGCTCCAGGCTCTGAGCCATCGGCCCAGAGCCTGACGCGGGGCTCGAACTCACGGACCGCGAGATCGTGACCTGGCTGAAGTCGGACGCTTAACTGACTGCGCCACCCAGGCACCCCCCAAATTTTTTAATATCATAAATACCATTAAATCTGGTAATTTTATCAGTTAAAGACATCGATATAAAATTCATTTATAAAAGAAGCAAATTTCAAGCTCTATTATTCTCTATGTAGTATGTTTGCTACAAATTTAGACATTGTCACACACCCCTATGTTTAATAACTATAAGAAATAAACAATGTAAAGGAGGGAAGAAAGAAAGGAAGGAAATGACACCTTTGTGGTTCTACTTACCTATGCAAAATTACAAATTAAAGATTATGAAACTAATACATAAGGGAAAAGATATCCTGACCTGAAAAAGACCAGATGGATTATTCAACCAAACACCTTATAAAGTTGAAGAAGCCCATCACGTCTAAATTTCTATATTGTTTTATTTATTTTTTTTTAATTTTTTTTTTCAACGTTTTTTATTTTATTTTTGGGACAGAGAGAGACAGAGCATGAACGGGGGAGGGGCAGAGAGAGGGAGACACAGAATCGGAAACAGGCTCCAGGCTCCGAGCCATCAGCACAGAGCCTGACGCGGGGCTCGAACTCACGGACCGCGAGATCGTGACCTGGCTGAAGTCGGACGCTTAACCGACTGCGCCACCCAGGCGCCCCTCTATATTGTTTTAAAGCACTTTACTGTGTGTACAAGTAATGATTTGTTATAACTATTTCAAGGAATATAAAAAGAATTTTAAGACAAAAGTTAAAAAAATGTATCATCTCTGTTCTTGAGGATGAGATCCCAAGGGCACATCATAAAGGTGTTAGATGGAAAAAGTCATCAAGGAAACTAACATTTTGAGGAATATTACATATTGTGATCAAGCTAAGATCTGGATTTAGTGATCTAATTTAGGTCTGTGTGAAAAAAAAAATCCAGCCAAGCATTCTCATACATTGAAAATTCTTCTTGATCACTTAAAAGCCAGAAAGGATATATAACCATATAACAAGCATGCCACATGCCCTAATGTAGTTCATATTATTGAAGTGTTTGGTAACAGTATACATTTTCTTTATGAATCCAGCCGTGAGGCTTGACTCAAATGTAATGGGCAAGATGGAAAGGATTGCTATCACAGTGTCAGCCAGCACCAGAACATTATTGAGAAGCAAATCAGACAAATATCAAACAGCTATGACTCTATGGCACAGTCATGCATTAAGCATCATACACAGAGACCTCACACCAAAGAATCTGAAGGATTTTGAAGGATAATTCTATGGATACCCCAGTAAAGTTTATGTCTTTGGATTTGCCTGAATGGACCAGGGTGACATGACAACACTCCAATTCACACTTCATTATGTAGCACTTCGGGCACTGGAGATGCAGAGAAACCATCAGAAGGGCCTAGCATTATGATTACCATCTTGACACACTAAATGAGGTTCACTGTCAAGGGAGTAGGGAACAGACTGGGAACAACTCAGCTGAGGCTCTGGACAACAAGTTGCTCTGTGCCCAACTGATGATGGAAAAAGCTGCAATTGTGAAAATCCATCAGGTTCATGTGGGATAGTTGCCTCAGAATCAGTCAGCCTCAAACCCTTGCACTCTGAACAGTCCCATTCAAAAAAGAGGAAGTTAAGTTCTCTAAGCCAAGGGGCAAAATTTCCATCTACAATAGTGAGAATGGAGTCAAAGATTCAAACTTCTCCATGGAAAATCTCTAAGATGTGATGCTCATTTTATTTTCCTACTTGCTGGAAAAAAAAAAAAAGATGAGAAGTTGATTGATGTCACATAGGAGCTTTGGAAGTATAATGAGAATGCAAATCTTTAAAAGATACTCCACAAAGCTTCAGTTGGCATGTTGAGAAGTCATGCATAAAACAGATTGACTAAACTGGCAGAAATTGTGGAACAAGTGATAGAAAAGCAAACCATGTCCCATGAATTCCAAAAATGTCAGCTTTAAGCAGTAATAATTTTTGAAGTTTGAATTATCATTCTTTAGTTGTATAATTTTGAATGTCTTAATACCCTGCAATTTCATTCCATTTTTATACAGTTTAACTATGCTGTATAGATATAAATAAAGAAATCACTGGTAGCACAATATTTTTACAGAAAAACTCAGTTCCTGGAAACATTCTATTGCTTTAAGACTGTTTCTTCTAATGTATGTAAGAGAAGAGATGGTATTATCAAGGAAGATCCTTTTATTTGTAAACAGTATAAATAAACCATCCCTAAGCAGCAGGCATATAGAACCAAGTGCAGCTGACCCTTGAGCAAGGTGGTGGGGGGGGGGGGGGGGGGTAGAGGTACCAATCCCTGTGTGGTCAAACATCTTCATATAGCTTTTGAGTCTCCTAAAACATAACTACTAAGAACTTTCTCGTAACTGGAAGTGTTACCAATAACAGTTAATTAATACATATTTTGTGTGCTTTTGATCGAGGCCCACATCCAGCTCTACACAGACAGCACGGAGCCTACTAGAGACTCTCTCTTCCTCTCTCTCTACCCCATTACCACTGGTGCTTTTTCTCTTTCTAAGTAAATAAATTTTTTTAAAAGGTCTGAAAAAAACTTAAAGATAAAATACATTTATGGTACTGTAGTGTATTTATAAAATAAAATCCAACACCATTTATTGAAGAAAGCATCCATTCCCATTGTATATTCTTGGCTCCTTTAAATGAATTAATGGGCAAATATATGCATGAGTTTATTTCTGGTCTCTCTGTTCTGTTGTATTGATCTATGTGTGGATTTTTGTGCCAATATCATACTGTTTTGATTATTATAGCTTTGTAATTTAGTTTGAAATCAGGAAGTATAATGCCTCCAGCTTTGTTATACTTTCTCAAGATTTCTTTGGCTACTCAGAGTCATTTATAGACAAATTTAAATTTTGGGAATAGTTTTACTACATCTGTGAAAAATGTCATTGGGATTTTAATAGGGTTTGCATTGAATCTGTAGGTAGCTTGGGTAGTATGGACATTTTAACAAAAATAATTCTTCCAATTCACACACAGAACATGTTTTCATTTATTTATGACTTCATTTTTTTAATTATTACTTGAGTATAGTTGACAATATCCCTCCATCCACCAATCCCTGGCAACCATCAGTTTATTCTCTGTATGTATAGGTTTGATTTTGCTTTCTGTCTGCTTATTCATTTGTTTTATTTATTTATTTTTGGATATCACATATAAGTGAAATTATATAGTATTTGTTTTTTATCTGTCTCACTTATTTCTATTAGCATAATAAAACCTGGTAGGTGCATGCATGTTGTTGCAAATGATAAAATCTCATCCTTTTTCATGGCTGAATAATATCCTCAAACTATTCCAAGATAGAAAAAAAAGAGGAAGAAAAGCTTCCAAATGCATTCCATGAGGCCAGCATTACCCAGATAAAGATACCATGCATGCACACACACACACACACACACACACACACACACACACACACATACACACAAAACTACAGGGCAATATCCCTGATGAGTATAGATGCTAAAATCTTTTATAAAATATTAGCAAGGGCTCCTGGATGGCTGAGTCAGTTAAGCATCCAACTCTTAATTTTTGGCTCAGGTCATGATCTCATGGTTCATGAGATCAAGTCCCAGGTTAGGCTCTGCTCTGACAGCTCAGAGCCTGCTTGGGATTCTCTCTCTCTCCCTCTCTCTCTGCCCCTCTCCTGCTCACTCATGCTCTCTCTCTCAAAATAAATAAACATTTTAAAAACCTATTAGCAAATCACATTCAACAATGCATTAAAAGGATAATTAATCATGATCAAGCAGGACTTATTCCAGGGATCAAGGATGGTTCCATATTCATAAATCAATCAATGTGATACACTACATCAACAAAACAAAGGATAAAACTCATAATTAATAGGTACAGAAAAAACATTTTACAAAATTCAACATCCGTTCGCAATAAAAACTCTCAACAAAGTGGGTTTAGAGGAAACATACTTCAACATAATAAAGGCCATATATGAAAAACGCACAGCTAACATATTCAATGGTGAACAACAGAGCTTCTTCTATACTATCAGGAACTTGACAAGCATGTCTAATATTGCCACTTTTATTCAACAACAACTACTATGTTGTTCTAGCCTCAGTTCTAGCCTCAGGACCAGATAAGAAAAAGAAAATCATCCATTTTAATAAGGAAGGAGTTAAATTGTCACTATTTGCACATGACATGATACTATACATAGAAAACCCTAAAGATTCCACAAAAATCTATTGTAATAAATGAGTAAAGTTGAAGGATACAAAATTAATACCCAGAAATTGGTTGTGTTCCCACATACTAATAACAATGTAGCAGAAAAAGAAATAAGGAAAACAATTCCATTTACAATTGCACCAAAAAGAATAAAATGCCTAGCAACAAAATTAACCAAGGAGATTTTAAAGACCATTAATTTCCAAAGCAATCTTAAGAACAAAGCTGGAGGTATCACAATCCCAAATTTCAAGATATACTACAAAGCTGTAGTAATCAAAACAGTATGGTACTGGGACAAAAACAGACACATAGATCAACAGAACAGAAAAGAGATCCCAGAAATAAAGTAATGCTAATATGGTCAATTAATCTATGACAAAGGAGACAAGACAACTTCTTCAATAAATGGTGCTAGGAAAACTAGGCAGCCACATAAAAAGAATGAAACTAGACCACTTTCTTACACCATTCACAAAAATAAACTCAAAGTGTATTAAATACCTAAACATGATACCTGTAACCATAAAAACTCTGAGAACATAGGCAAAATTTCTTTAACATTGGCCATAACAACATTTTTCTTTCTTTTTTAATTTTTTACTGTTTATTTTTTGAGAGAGACAGAGAGAGAGAAAGAGGCAGAGCATGAGTGAGGGAGAGGCAGAGAGAGAGAGGGAGACACAGAATCTCAAGCAGGCTCCAGGCTCCCATCTGTCAGCACAGACCCTGACAGGGGCATCCAACTCACAAACAGTGAGATCATGACCTGAGCCAAAGTTGGACACTCAACTGACTGAGCCACATTTTTCAAGATAAGTCTTCAACTTCTTTCATTGATTTTCTAGTTTTCAGTGTATAAATCTTTCACTTCTTTGATTAAATCTGTTACTAAGTATTTTTAAAGTATTGCAAGAGGGATTATTTTCTTAAAATTTTTTAAATAGTTCATTGTTAGTGTATAGAAACTCAGCATCTTACTATGTTACCATCTTGGTGACATCCTTAAAATTAGTTCTTCAAAAGTCCATTTTCTTTAGTAAATCTCATACTTAGAACAGATTATGCTATTTCCAATTTTCTGGTATTATGAACTCTAATGAATGAAATATTCTCATGCATACACCATCATGAACTTGTTTCACTATTCCCTTGGAATAAAAACTAATCAGCTTTTGGGGCATCTAGGTGGTTCAGTCGGTTAAGTGTCTAGCTCTTGATTTTGGCTCAGGTCATGATCTCACAGTTATGAGATTGAGCCCCATGTAGGGCTCTGCGCTGCCAGCATGGGGCCTGCTTGGGATTCTCTCTTTTCCCTCTCTCTCTGCCCTTCCCCTGCTTGTGCTCTCTCTCTCTCTCTCTCTCTCTCTCTCTCTCTCTCTCTCTCAAAATAAATAAACTTTAAAAAAAAGTACTTTAAAAAATTAATCAGCTTTTCTCCAAAGGGCAAAAATCTTTTTTTTTTTTTTACATTTATTTATTTTTGATAGACACAAAGAGAGCACAAGTGGGGGAGGGACAGAGAGAGAAGGAGACACAAAATCCAAAGCAGGCTCCAGGCTCCAAGGTGTCAGCACAGAACCCAATGTGGCCCGAACTCACAAACTGAGAGATCATGACCTGAGCCGAAATCAGACACTCAATCAACTGAGCCACCCAGGCGCCCCGCCAAGGGGCAAAATCTTGTACACTGGACTAGATATTAGTAACCTAGAGACTAGAGGTAGTTTTGGTTTCCTTTATTGCCTTTATCTGTCTCAATATGCAGGTTAGAATGAGAGAGATGTCCTGCGACACTTCAAAACTTTGAAGTTCAACTAAACAAATGTAAACATTCTAGTGCAGTGATAAAAGTTAAAGGCCAGTCATATTTGGTTTTATTATGTGTTCTGAAAGAAATTATAATTTTTTTATCCATTGATTTACTCAACAATTTATATTTTGTTTAGGCTAATATCAATTTCAGTTGCATTCCTGGTTACCTATAAAATTAATATGAGAATTCAGACAGATGCTGGAAGTTAATCTGAAATTAACAATAAATGTGGCATTTCAGAGGTGATAGCACATTGCCTTAAAAATTAGGGCTTTCTTCCAAGACATTCAAAGCAAATATTACATACCATCAAAATCAAACATCCATACTTTTCAGCCAAAACATGACTATTTACTACATTTTGACATACCATAAATTAAACTGTCTTGAGTATGGTCATTTACATCATGGAGAAAATTATAATTTATATTTCGTAGTTTATAAGCAAAACTTTTAGCACCTACCTCTAAACCACAAACTACTTCTAAATACAGACTCATAGATTTTAAATACATCAAAACATGAATCTTCTATTTTTTCCATACATAATCCAATAAGGGTATTAAACCTCCTATAGACCTTTTCCAGGCAGATAAAATCTCAAAAGGGATTTGGATGATGACCTCATTTATTTTCATAGCATCTTTATGAAATACAAGTGGTGGGGATTACTCTTTCCTCCATTCTCCAAATGAGAAAACTAAGGGCGAGGGGTAAAGAAATGGGCAAAATGTATAGCAAGCCAGTGTCAGAGCTTTCATTTGAATCCAACTCTCCAGTCGCTGCTCCAGGACTTTATCTGCCAGTATCAAGCATCAGAGGAATTTTTATATCAGCGATATTTAGTTGCTCTAGTAAAGGCACAGATTATTAAAGCATCAAATACCATTTTATCTTATAAAATTTCCAATTTATTTTATTTTTAAATATTAGCACCTAGTCTTAGCTATGAGGTATAGGAGCAGGCAATATGTATTAAAAAGACTAAAGAAGTTATGCCATTTACATTAATATGTCTACAAAGTGGAATTTGTCTGGAAGATATATTATAAACACAATATTAATAAACATTAAATACTTATAATAGAGAAAAAAAACTTGACTAAGAGGGTATTGGAAAAATAAGTTACAGTACATGGAAATGGTGAAATACAGCCCTTAAAAGTTGAGACGTGGAATAATATTAAAATAACACCCAAACTGAATGAAGTGTTAAGTGGGAGATCAGTTTATCAAAGAGTAGACACCATAGAAAACCAATTTTATAAAATAGAGCTCCAGATAAAATACACACATGTATGCATAGAGAAAACAATGGAAAGGTCTACAGAAAATAAAAAAAAAAATGCTGGGAATTTTGTTCAGTTACATATATATATATATATAACATTTTCTACATTTGTCTTCTGTATTTTTCATACTTTTTTACAATAAATCATTGATCCTGCTTATAATCAGAAAAACTGATGAGAATATATTCCAAATCCTCTTCTCAACAGTGTGGATAATTATTAGTGTTCCAAATCTATTTTGAACTAAATTACAGCAGTCAGATGCTTTCCATCAGTATCTAAATTCAAAGAATGGATTTATTTATTTTTAGAGAGAGAGAACGAGAGAGAGGGAGAATCCCAAGCAGGCTCTGCACTGTCAACACAGAGCTCAACACAGGGCTTGAACTCACGAACCATGAGATCATGACCTGAGGCGAAATCCAGAGTCCAACACTTAAACAACTGAGCCACTCGGGTGCCCCAGTCACCTTTTCTAGCCACAGATCTTCACATTAAAATAGATGCTCCCTTGTGAATTTCCTTTCATGCAGCAATGACATCAGGCTGAAATACTGTTTTATGTACTAATGTCAGAATGGGTTTCAATAGATCTTTAACACCCTAGAAAGGTCACTAGCCCATGTGCTTGGTATAACTCTTCTTCATAATCCAAAAATTTCCCCTTGTGATCTTATCTTTATGTATTGACTAAACAGGCAAACTTTCTACTCTGGACTTTAACCCAAAGTGAAGCGAGTTGGTCTTCATGCTGAAGTACTCCTAAGTATGGTTTGCTACATTTCTTATAATTTTTATCTGTATATTATGATCAGGGTCAGGAGGTCACTTAGGCAGAAGTGGCCACAAACAGTTCAACCTGAGTTTTTTCCTCAGTTATACTTGGTTGGACTCCTGCTGGGCTCTTGTGGCCCTAAGAAGGCAATTATGGTGTAATATTATTGTGTCTGTTTCCCTCTAAGAGTTTAATTAGCTATATAATTTTTTCCTAAATACAATATTTCAATTTGTTATGTTATTAACTAACCATGAAATGTGTGCCTTCTCAGTACAATAAATTCCATTACTGATTAAAGCCTTCTATTTAATAATTTGAGAAAGAGCAGTTTCCACTCTCCTTACATTTACTTTACATCTCCATCACAATTTTACCATTTCTTCTATTGTACAAAACAGAAGAACTAAGAACATGCTGAAATAGGAATCCCTTATCTCTCATTCCCTAAATGGTTCCCCTAAATAGGTTCTATCCCTCCCCACCGTAAGTATCCTTGGCTATTAGCAAAATTTTTTAGAATAGTTATGGATTGATGATCTTGAAGAATTTCAAGTTTAGTGAAAACTTAAAATGACCAGCTTGATGAGAAATCTGGACAATTTTTACATGGTAATTGATTAGAGGGTGAACGTATTTTTAGGAAAAAAAAATATCTAGTAGAGATAAGATGGTAGTATCGATAGCTAAAGGTTCATGGGAAGATTATGGAGTCAAAGTGAAATATTAGACCTGTTAAATAAACTGTTCTGCCACACAACAAACAGATCCATCCAAACAGCGCATGCACTTGGCAAACTTGAGAACCATTAGAAGTGGAGGGAAATAAATACTCCCTTTAATAAGATGTCTTAAACTCAAAAATTTTAAAAATGAAAATATATCACCTCATCTTTAAAAAATTTGTGTCAAAGACAGAAAATTCATTTTACAGAACTACATTTTCCAGAAATGTGGATGAAACATTTTTAGCTGGGATGGGTTGTTGAATTTCATGGCCTCTAGGGTCCTTCTCAAATTCTAAAATTAAAAGTGTTCTGGTGAAAACTTTCCTTGCTTCCTTTCATGAAAACAAAATATGTTGGTGCCAAATTTTAAAAAAGAATTTTAAAAAGTAAAAATAAATACACACTAGAATAATCTTTTGAATAACTACAGACTTGGGTGTTCTAAAGAAGTGGAACATTTTTTACCTGCAACTGTATCAGTGATCATGTGTCGAGGATATTCTGTGGTATCAGAATAATATGTAGAAGATCAGATGAGGAGTCAGAAGGCCAAATCTATTGTCCATTGGAGAGGTGAATGACCTTATAATAAATCACTTTACCTTTCCAAACTTCAGCTTCCTCAACATGGTTCTAAAGATAATAGTACCTGCCTGATTTTCTTCCCAGGAAAATAACCAAACAACTTTAAAACCTTGAGATAGTATAAAAATACAAGAAAATGTAATTACATGATTTTTCTGAAAATGAAGTAACAAAAAACTTACCTGTGCCTATTACTAAATTGCCAAAGACTATCCCCCAAAAAAGCAAAATGATCCAGTTTTATCCCAAATAATTGGCTTGCAGTTTACACACACACACAATATGCTTGACTCATAGTCTACCATACCTGCAGTTGATATAGAATATATATTTTTTTACATAATGGATACTCAATGAAAAAGCGCACTTTTGTTACCTTTTTGACGTCTTGTTGGCTTGCGCCCTTAAGTTTTCTTTACAACATCTGCAAAAACAATAAACCAATTATGAAGTCATCTGTAACAGAGCAAAGAGAAAGTATGATTTTTTTAAAACCTCTCCCCTGAATAACTGGAGCTCTAATGGATGGCACGTTAGCACAATAATATTAACAAGACCATTTTTGATAAAGAAAGTGAGATCTGCCTAGAAATTATTATTAAAATAATAAGTTATTAACATAATAAAAATTATCATCAGACACAGTGGGTCACATACTGGTTCACAGCTGAAAGAGGCTCATCATCCATTTTCATACATATTTGAAAAAGAAGGTGGGACCATCCCATTTACGCCTACAGAACACCATGCTCTTCAATAAAAACATGTTTTTTTGTTTGTTTGTTTCAAGTTTTTACTTAAATTCTAGTTAGTTAATGTGTAGTGTAATATTGGTTCCAGGAATAGAATTCATCATTTACATATAACACCCAGTGCTCATGCTGTATGATTCACCACTTACATGTAACACCCAGTGCTCATCAACACAAGTGCCCTCCTTAATACCCATCACCCTTTCAGCCCATCCCCCATCCACCTCCCCTTCATCAACCCTTGGTTTGTTCTCTATAATTACGAGTCTTATGGTTTCCTTCCTTTTTTTAACCCATTCCCCTATGTTCATCTGTTTTGTTTATTAAATTCCACACACATGTGAAATCATATGTATTTGTCTCCATCTGACTTGTTTTACTTTGTACAACACACTCTAGCTCCATCCATGTCACTGTAAATGGAAAGGTTTCATTCAACAATATGGATTTTTAAACAATGACCCGTGACATAGAACCACAGATTTGTTGGAGAAACTCAAAAAAATATTAGTCTCAAAATTCTATCCGCTTATTTTGTGAAAATGAATAAAAATTGAAACCCACCACTCAGAATCTGTTACTGATAATCTCAGACTATCCCATAGCTATTTGCCCTACTTTATATCAATAGGAAGACAGAGATATATGGTGGTTAGGGATGAGAGCACCGTTTTAAATGTCGAATCTGGTAATTACTGTATGGTATTAATCTTACTAGCATTTTGACATTTTTAAAACTCATTTATTTGAAAATTGAGAATTATTGTAGCAGCTTATTTAAAAATTATATAAGGGGCGCCTGGGTGGCTCAGTCGGTTAAGCCGCTGACTTCAGCTCAGGTCATGATCTCACGATCTGTGAATTCAAGCCCCGCGTCAGGCTCTGTGCTGACAGCTCAGCGCCTGGAGCCTGTTCAGATTCTGTGTCTCCCTCTCTCTGACCCTCCTCCATTCATGCTGTGTCTCTCTCTGTCTCAAAAATAAATAAACGTTAAAAAAATTTTTTAATAAAAAAATAATAAAAATCATATAAGAAATTAATTCACACTACCATCACGCCTATTGTAAGCAGAAGTACTTCACATACTAGCCATATTATTTTCATTTTTAATTGTTTTATCAATATACGTTGTCATTCTCAAAAACGGTGAATAAATTTCTACTTTCTCCTCCTTTGATATCTTCCCTCAAAAACTGTGTAATTAAATTTAGAAATACTATAAAAATTAGAAAGTAATCAATAACCACATGCAAGTGAAATAAAATGAGAAAACAAAAAAAGATCTCCTTATTTTTCCTGAATTAGTGTGTCAGTATCAGGACATGAAGATACTTGTTCTGGACCTGGCTCTGCCACTGAATGCCTGCATCCTTGTGTAAATCACTTAAATTTCCTCGGGTTCATTTTCTTTTAAATGAAGAAAATAATGCAGGTCTTGCTCTCTTCATATGACCCCCATTAAAGTCTAAAATCTGTGGGAAGATTCCTTATCAATTTAACTGGTTGTATTTAGGATTCACAACTTTTGTCTAGTAGTATCATTCCTAAAAATTTTTCCTATGGAATGATCAAATTAAAAAGAAAAACACTAGGGGCGCCTAGGTGGCTCAGTTGGTTAAGCGGCTGACTTCAGCTCAGGTCTGTTCTCACCCTTTGTGAGTTCAAGCCCCACATCGGGTTCTGTGCTGATGGCTCTGAGCCTGGAGCCCGCTTTGGATTCTGTGTCTCCCTCTCTCTCTGACCCTCCCCCACTCACACTCTGTCTCTGTCTCTCTCTCTCTCAAAAATAAATAAACACTAAAAAAGAAAAAGAAAAAACACCAAAGCACAATCTATGGGAAAATAAAAAGTTAAGATGGACTTCATTAAAACTTAAAACTTGTACCTGCAAAGGACACTATTAAAGGACATATATCCAAAATATACAAAGACCTTTTATAATACAACAATAAGAAAGCAAATAATCCAATTTAAAAATGGGCAGAAGATCTGACTGTATACATCAAAGAAGATATAAAGATGGCAAATATGCATACTAAAACTTTCTCAGAATCATATGTGATATTAAAACAACAATAAGATGCTGTAACACATATATTAGAGTGGGCTAAAATGCAAACATGAATAACACCGAATTTGGCCAGGATATAGAACAATGAGCCTTCTCATTAATTGTGAGTGGTATTGAAAATGGTATATAGGCAGTTTGGAAGACAAAGCTAACAAGTTTTATCCTGCAATCCAGCAATCACCCTCCATAGTATTTTCACAACCAAATGAATTGAAAATTTATGTGCACACAAAAACCTTCACATTAATGTTAATAGCAGCTTTACTCATAATTATCAAAATTTGGAAGCAACCAGGGTGCCTGATTGGTTCAGTTGGTTAAATGTCCGACTTGGCTCAGCTCATGAGCTCGTGGTTCGTGAGTTTGAGCCTCACATCAGGCTCTGTGCTGACCACTCAGAGCCTGGAGCCTGCTTCAGATTCTGTGTCTCCCTCTCTCTCTGCCCCTCCCCTGCTCACGCTCTGTCTCTGTCTCTCTCAAATAAATAAACATTAAAAAATGCTTTCATTTTTTTTAATATCTATTTTTGAGGGAGAGAGAGAAACAGAGCATGAGCAGGGGAGGGGCAGAGAGAGAGGGAGACACAGAATCCGAAGCAGGCTCCAGGCTCCAAGCTGTCACCACAGAGGCTGACGCAGGCCTCGAACCCACAGCTGTGAGATCATGACCTGAGCCAAAGTCGGACACTTACCCAACTGAGCCACCCAGGCGCCCCTAAAAAAATAAAAAAGAAAACTTGGAAGCAACCAAGATGCCCTTGAATAGGTAAATGGATAAACTATGGTATTTCTCTACCAAAAATATTATATAGTTATATAAAAAGTTAACTAGCAAGCTATAAGAAGAATAGAGGAAATTTAAATGCATATAGCTAGGTGAAGGAAGCCAGTCTAAGAGTTCATGCTGTATGATTTCAACTACATGATTTCAGAAAAGGCAAAACTCTAGAGAAGTGACAAGAGAAGAGTTTGCCAGGGTGCCTAGGTGGCAGCTGAGTCCAACTCTTGACTTCAGCTCAGGTCATGATCTCACAGTCCATGAATTCAAGCCCCACGTTGGGCTCTGCCCTGACAGTGTGGAACCTGCGTGGAATTCTCTCTCTCTGCCCCTCCTCTGCTCATGCTCTCTCTCATTTTCTCTCCCTCTCTTTGTATCTCTCTCTCAAAAAATTAATAAACACTTAAAAATAATAAAGGTTGCCAGAGTGTAGGGGAAGGGAGTGACAGATGAATAGGTTGAGTACAGAGTGTATTTAGATCAGTGAACTACTCTTTAAAATACTATAATGGCATTTTTAAAACCCATACAACTGTACAACATGAGACAAACCTTAATATAAACTATGAGCATCATTTTGCACTAATATATCAATATTGGTTCATTGTTTTTTACAAATGTATGAAACTAATGCAAGACGTTAAAAATAGAGAAAACTAGGAGGGGACAGTGTACATTAAGAATTCTACTTTCTGTTTTATTTTTCTGTAAACCTAAAACTGCTCTAAAAAATAAAGTCTAGGGACACCTAGATGGTTCAGTCAGTTAAACATCTGACTCTTGTTTTCAGCTCAGGTCATGATCTCATGGTTCATGGGTTTAAGCTGCATATTGGGTTCAGAGCCTGCTTGGGATATTCATATTCATTCACTCATTCATTCTCTCTCTCTCTCTCTCTCTCCCCCCCCTCTCTACCACAAAATATGCTTAATAAAATAAAAGTCTACTAATTTTAAGAAAACATACATCAAAATATAGTTCAGCTGTCTTTTCAAAGTATTAATCAATTGCAAATAGCAAAATTCCAATAATTTTCCAAATCTATTTTGATGTTATATAAATGTGATTACATATTAGATCTCCATGAAAATCAAATTCATAACTATTACTCTGAGTAAATGTTTAAAATACAACTTGAAGATAAACGATTGAACGGTTTTAAAATCAATTATAACATAAAACACTTGTGCATTGTCTGATAACGGTATCAAAATTTATATTAGGGTTATAACATGTTATATTATTAAAAACTTAATAAACACAAATTAATGCTATAGTAAGTTTCCTTCTAACATTCTACTTTCGGGTAATTATAGACCAGGCATCTGCAAAAATAGTACACACTCCTTCCCAGATTTTCTCAAGGGTGAAATCTTATATAACTGTAATATAATATCAAAAACAGGAAATTGATATTGACACTATATTGTTAACTAAGCTATAGATCTAACCCAATTTTTTTTTGAGACGCATTTATTGGTATGCATTGGTGTGCATGCATGGTTCTATGCAATTTTCTCCCAAGAATAGATCCGTGTAACCATCACCACAATCACGACACAGAACTTCAACATCACAAAGACATTTGTGTTATTTGCTACATGTTAGCTCTACCTGTCCCCCTACTCCTGTCTTGTTTTCTGGCAAGTACTAATCTCTTCTTCATCTCTATAGATTTGTCATTCCTAAATATGATAGATATGTCATCACACAATACGAAACCTTTTGAGACAGACTTTTTTTCATTAGGCATGTTTTTGAGATCCTTGTAGGTTTTTACATGTCCCAATAATCATTTTTATTGCTCGATAGTATTCTATTGTATAGATATCCTATAATTTATTTAAGCATGCACCTTTTGAAGGACATTCATGTTTACAGGTTTTGTTATTACAAATAAACCTGCTTTAAACAATCACATACAGTCTTTTATGTGTGTCTTTACTTTTATTTTTGTTTAAGACCAGGTTTATTTAGGTATAATTCACATATAATAAAACACACAAATCTTAAGTATACAATTGATGAGGCTTGACAAACATCTAGTTATATAATCCCCATCATGATCACGATATTGACTATCTTTATCAATTCCAAAGATTTCTGTATGTCCTTTTGCATTTATGTATTTTTTTATTTTCTTTAATGTTTGTTTATTTTTGAGAGTGTAAAACAGAGCATGAGTGGGGAGGGGCAGAGAGACAGGGAGACACAGAATCTGAAGCAGACCCCAGACTCTGAGCTGTCAGCACAGAGCCCAACACAAACTAAGATCATGACCTGAGCAGAAGTCAGATGCTTAACCAACTGAGCCACCTAGGAGCCCCTATGTCCTTTTGCATGGCATCTCCTCACTTCAATCCCAATCCCTGGCACCATTCATGTATTTTCTAATATTAAACTTGTGTTCTTTTTTAGAATTTATCAATAAAATTGTACAGTATTTAATCTTTAGTGCCTGGCTTTTCATGCTCACCAAAATTCTTTTCAAATTCATCCATCTTGTAACTGTAGCTTTTCCTTGTTGAGTAGGATTTTATTGTCACTGTGCCACTAATTTCTTATTTATCAGTTTATGAGCATTTGAATTGTTTCCAATTCTTTAAGAATAAATTGCTATGAAAATTCAATGAGCCTTTGTGTGAATCATTTTTCATTTATCTTATGTAACTATCTAAGAATGTGACTCTTAGGTTACAGATGTGTCTACATTTAAAAAAAACCACAAGCTATCTTTCTTTCTTTCTTTCTTTCTATTTTTTAGTA
This sequence comes from Felis catus, assembly GCF_018350175.1. Lineage (NCBI taxonomy): Eukaryota > Metazoa > Chordata > Mammalia > Carnivora > Felidae > Felis > Felis catus. The sequence goes on from NC_058378.1 coordinate 66,344,258, forward strand.
TAATTTACTGTCAAGTTAGCTAACATACAGTGTATACAGTGTGCTCTTGGCTTTGGAGGTAGATTCCCATGATTCATTGCTTACATAGAACACCCAGTGCTCATCCCAGCAAGTGCCCTCCTCAATACCCATCATCCATTTTTCCCTCTTTACTGCCACTCCCCCCATCAACCCTGAGTTTGTTCTCTGTATTTAAGAGTTTCTTATGGTTTGCCTTCTTCTCTGTTTGAAACTATTTTTCCCCTTCCCTCCCCCCATGGCCTTCTGTTAAGTTTCTCAAATTCCATATATGACTCATAATATATGCTATCTGTCTCTCTTTGACGGACTTATTTCACTTAGCATAAAACCCTCAAGTTCCATCCACATTGTTGCAAATGGCAAGATTTCATTATTTCTCATTGTCAAGTAGTATTCCATTGTATATGTAAACCACATCTTCTTTATCCATTCATCAGTTGATAGACATTTGGGCTCTTTCCAAAATTTGGTTATTGATGATAGCACTGCTATAAACATTGGGGAACGTGTGCCCCTATGAATCGGCACTCCTGTATCCTTTAGATAAATTCCTAGTAATGCTATTGCTGGTTTGTAGGATAATTCTATTTTTAATTTTGAGGAATCTCCACACTGTTTTCCAGAGTGACTGCACCAGTTTGCATTCCCACCAGCAGATCAAGTGGGTTCCTGTTTCTCCACATCCTCCCCAGCATCTGTTGTTTTCTGAGTTGTTGATTTTAACCACTTTGGTGTAAGGTGGAATCTCAATGTGGTTTTGATTTGTATTTCCTTGATTATGAGTGATGTTGAGCATCTTTTCATGTGTCTGTTGGCCATCTGGATGTCTTTGGAAAAGTGTCTATTCATGTCTTCTGCCCATTTCTTCACTGGATTGTTTTTTGGGTGTTGAATTCGGTAAGTTCTTTATAGATTATGGATACTAACCCTTTATCTGATGTCATACTCATACTGTTGGCTGCCTTTTAGTTTTGTTGATTGTTTTCTTTGTAGTGCAGAAGCTTTTTATCTTGATGAGGTCCCAGTAGTTCATTTTTGTTTGCTTTTAATTCCCTTGTCTTTGGAAGGAGACTCATTGAGCAAGAAATTGCTGTGGCTGAGGTTAAAGAGGGTGTCCCCTGCCTTCTCCTCTAGGGTTTTGATTGTTTCCTGTCTCACATTTAGGTCTTTCATCCATTTTGAGTTAATTTTGTGTATGGTGTAAGAAAGTGGTCCAGATTCATTCTTCTGCATGTTGCTGTCCAGTTCTCCTAGCAACATTTGCTAAAGAGACACTTTTTTTCCATTGGATACTCTTTCTTGCTTTGTCAAAAATTAGTTGGCCATAGGGGTGCCTGGGTGGCGCAGTCGGTTAAGCATCCGACTTCAGCCAGGTCATGATCTCGCGGTCCGTGAGTTTGAGCCCCGCGTCGGGCTCTGGGCTGATGGCTCAGAGCCTGGAGCCTGTTTCCGATTCTGTGTCTCCCTCTCTCTCTGCCCCTCCCCTGTTCATGCTCTGTCTCTCTCTGTCCCAAAAATAAATAAACGTTGAAAAAAAAATTAAAAAAAAAATTAGTTGGCCATATATTTGTGGGTCCATTTCTGGGTTCTCTATTCTATTCCATTGGTCTATGTGTCTGTTTTTGTGCCAATACCATACTGTCTTAATGATTACAGCTTCCTAGTAGAGGGTGAAGTCTGGGATTGTGATGCCTCCCACTTTGGTTTTCTTTTTCAACATTACTTTGGCTATTCAGGGTCTTTTGTGGTTCCATACAAGTGGATTAGATTGTTTGTTCTAGCTCTGAGAAGAAAGCCAGTGCAATTTTGATTGCGATTGCATTGAATGTGAGTTGCTTTGGATAGTATGTTCAGTTGTTCTGCATCTCTATCAACACTTGACTTTGCTGGTTACTTTTATTTATTCTAATGAGTATGTAATGGTATGTCAGTGGTTTTAATTTGAATTCCCTAATGAGTTATGATGTTCAGCATCTTTTCATATGATTGTCATCTGTATATTTCCTTTGGTGAAGTGACTATTGAAATCTTATGGCTGCTTTTTAAGTTTTAGAATTTTTTAAATAAATTTTACTTTTTAAAATAGTTTTAGATTTACAAAAAAAGAAACCTGTAATGACATTACAGAAAATTTCCATATATCCTACAGTTCCACCTATCATTAACATATTATATTAGTATGATCTCTGTGTCACAGTAAGCCAGTATTAATACATTATTCTTAACTAACGTCCACATTTTATTAAGATTTCCATGGTTTTTATCTAATGTCCTTTTACTGCTCCAGAATCCCAACCAAGACACTATATACATTTAGTTGTTACCATTATTTACCATTACATTTAGTTGTTAGGTTGCCTCAGGATCCTTTTGGCTGTGGCAGATTTTTTAGAATTGCCTTGTTTTTTTGACCTTGATAGTTTTGAACAGTACCGATAAGGTATTCTATTGAATGTCCCTCTATTGACATTGTCTAATCTATGTCTCATGATTAGACTGGTGTTTACTGAGGGGAAGACAACAGTAGTAAGGTGCCATATTCATTACCTCATACTAAGGGTACATATACTATCTACATAAATTATCACTTTTGATGTTGACTCTTATCCCTTAGCCAAGGTTGTATTAGATTTCTTCATTGTAAGTTTATCCCCTTACTTTTCTATATTGCACTCTTATAAAGAAGTCACTACTCACAGCTTACCACTTCAGTAATTGAGAGGTATGCTTCATCCCCTTCAGGGTAGAACATCCACGCAAATAATTGGGAACTAATCAGCATAGGAAATTTGCCTATTCTCCTTCAACTATTTATTAATCCATTCATTTCATTCATTGAATCATTTATATCATTATGGAATCAGATATTTACTTCATATTTTGGGTTATAATCCAACACAGCTTCATTTGTTTTGTTGTTCAAATTGTCCCAACTTTGGCCTCTGGAAGCTCTTTCATTTGGCTCTGTGTCCCTTTGACATATTCTCATCATTATGCTTTTGTTTTTGTTTTTAAGTGCTCCAATACTTTCTGGCACTGTAAGATGCTCCAGCCTTATTTTGCATATTTCCTGCCATAATCCTAGGATCAGGCATTTCTGTAATGAAACTTTAATCTTTTCCCCCATAAAATTGTCTTTGCCTTATTGTCAAAGATCAGTGGACCAGATTTGTGGCTCTATTTTGGGGTTCTCTATTCTGTTCCATTGATTGTATGTCTATTCTGTAACTAATATGCTTTCTTAGTTCTTATTACTTTATGATAAAAATCATGAAATTGGGTAGCATTTGTCATCAAACTTTTTATTTTCCAGTATTTTGTTGGCTATTTTAAGCCTTTCGTCTATCCTATAAGCATTAGAATCAGTTTGCTTCTATCGACAAACTAGAATGCTGGCATTTTTATTGCCATTATATGAACTCCATAGGTCAAATTTGGAACAATTAATATCCTAAAAATATTGAGTCTTTAAATCCATGAACATGGAATACCTCCCTATTTAGTTACATCTTTTTTTTAATGTGTATTTATTTTTTGAAGGAAAGAGACAGAGAGAGGAAGAGGCGGGGGAGGGGCTGAGAGAGAGAGGGACACACAGAATCCAAAGCAGGCTCCATTATCTGAGCTGTCACCACAGAGCCTGATGTGGGGATCAAACCCATGGACAGTGAGATCACTACCTGAGCTGAAGTCAGAGGCTCAACCAACTGAGCCACCCAGGCGTCCCTAGATCAACCGTCTTTATCAAAGTTTTACAGTTTCTGCATAATGATTCTGTACATATTTTGTTAGAGTTATATTTAAGTACTGCTTTATTTTTAGTACTGTTTTAAAGGTTATTTATTTCAAGTTCCAAAATGTTCATTATTTTTATATAGGGAAGTAGTTGGCTTTTTGTATTAATCTAGTGTCCTGTGACTTTGATATATTAAATTTCCCATTGTGGGGTACCTGAGTGCCTCAGTCATTTGAGTGTCTGACTCTGGATTTTGGCTCAGGTCATGATCTTCCGGTTCATGGGATCAAGCCCTGTGCTGGGCTCTGCACTGACAATGTAGATTCTGCTGGGATTCTCTCTCTTCCTCTCTCTCTCTGCCCATTCCACTCCCCCTCTCTCAAAACAAACATTTAAAAAATAAATTGTCCATTTTAAGAATGAATCGAAACAGAAGAAATCAGAGATAGTTATGTTTGACAAAATATAAAAGGTCATTATACATGTGAAATAAAGTTCTATTCTAACTCATCATTTGTCTAATTGCCTACAAAGGAAAGGAAGCAAGTCATTCAAACATCACTGAGTGAGAACCTCCTACATATAGGATGCTGTCCTGGAAGTTTTTCAGGAACAAAACAAAACAAAAAAGTTATCCACATTATCAATGATTTTACAGTTATCTTTTTAGCTAACATCAACTGCAGGCTTCCCATGTGTCAGGCATTACAGAGAGTGCTTTACATGCTACTTCATTCAATTTCCACCACATTCCTACAACTCTAGTCGAGTTCAAACAAAAGTACAATTCTAACTAAATTAAGTGAAATAAAATCAAAATAGGTAATTAAGAGATTTTAACATTTCAAGGCTCTGAAACGTGTGGGTGAAAATGGATCAGGCACTATACACACACACACACACACACACACACACACACACACACACACACACATAGTGCCTACTCTTCTTTACCCACTTCTCTTTATGTTTTGACCATTCTGTCACACTAAGAACAGATTCCTCCATATGGCAGAGACGGTGGATACTTATAGCTATCAAGGAGAGTCCCCATTGCATTTTCAAGCAGGGAAGTTCCAAGATAATGTCTCTATTGACATTGATTGGGTCATATATCTATCCATTAACTAATTACCATTGGCAAAAGAACAAAGCTCCCTTATAGGCCAGTCCAGGTCCTGTATTCAACCTTAAAGGCCATAAAGTGGAGCCTCATGATTGACAGTCCCACTGGAAATGAGTACTGGATGGGGGATTTTAAAAATCTAATGCCAGTTATAGGTAGGTATCATTTTATAGATGAGAACATGAAGCTTAGTATTTATATAAGTTATTGAAAGTCATCTATGTAAAGTGCCAGAATGATATTTGATTTTGGTCTGATTCAATTATATACCCAAGGTCTAAATACCTAAGTTACATTGCCTTCCCCATTCCTGTTTTAGTAGTGCTTACAACCTATAGGGAAGGAAGAAGGAAGAAGAAGACCAAACTAGATAACCAATATAGGATAACAAGGTGACCCAGAATCTTCTCATCAGTCACAGAAGATATAATGATCAAGTAAGGGAATTGATAAAGAACTTCTTGGAGAAATGAAACTTAAAGTAAACTTTAAGAAGGATAAAGGATTGGTGAAGGGGAAAAAAAAGAAAATATGAATCTATGTTTTTCTAGTTCCAGTTAGAACTTTATTTCTTGTCAAAATAGCATAGAGATTAGAAATTAAAAAAAAAATGGATTCTAGGCTTAGCTGCTGATTCATTTGTCACTATGGACAACTCATTCAGTCTGTAAGCTGTTTTTACTCATCTACAGCATATGGACACCAATATCTGCCTATTTGATGGATGTGTCATGAAATTCAAACTGGGGAGCAAGTATCAAAGCACACTGAAACCAATAAAAACTCTTCAAGTAAGAGCACTGTTTTTCATACTATATGCTTCCTCTTCTGCATAACATTGTCATCAACATTCTTTAGAAAATCCTAGAGAAATTAAATCCTTATTACAAAAGCAGTTTTTTTTTTGACAGGTAGCTGAAGGGGCAAATTTTATACCAGCTAATTTATCCCTTAACTATTAGTTTATCTTACTCTTTTAATCCGAGAGAGCTGTTTTTGCTAACCATTTCTCTTGTGAATTAAATTCTGTGCCTCGAGTATTTTTTTTTCACTTCACCCAGATGAAATATTTATTTCTTTATGCTTTATAATCTTCAGAAGACAGGGATATCACACTTTCTCCACACTGATCATTAATTTCCCCTGAATCTTTTCCTGTGTAATTTAAGCCATGCTTTCATTTCTTCTTGTGGGAAATGTCTTTTTCCCCTCAAATACTTCTAATCCTCTTGGGGAACCCTCTTCCTATGCAATTCCAGGTGAGAATAAGGCACTGATTTATGCTGTCTGTATCCACAACCCTAAAGCAAAAAGTGAAATGCCTCATTTTATGAATAATTGTTTTGTTAAACAAACCCAGAGGCAATGAAAAAGATAATGAAATTTGTGTTTGATCTCATTTATTTTGACAGTTGCAAAAGTTCAAGTCCAATTATGCATGTTAATATTGGTAAGTAAAGGTACATAAAAAAATTAAGTCAAAAAAGATGCAAACTCACTAGTGCTCAAAAACCATTAAATTGTGACTATGTAGGATAGCACGTTTCTTATAATTTGGGGATGTATTTTGTCAAAATGTCCTGCACATTTCTTGTTTCTTTTTTTTCCCCCACAATAGGATAAACAGCCCAATGAAAACATTCTTTCAGGGAACCCACAAAGAGCAGCAGACTGCCCTTTGACCTCATAGCGATGCTGTTCCTGGACAGGAAACCTGGATCTTAGAAAGAAAATGTCTGTTTTCTTCAGACTCAGTTTTTTTGGTTTGATTTAGAGAGAAAAGTGGTATTTTTAAAAAGGGATATATGTATAGACTATAAATTAAATGAATAAGGTAAAAAAAATCAAGACAAGGATATAGAAATATTATTGAAACATTGTGATGTAAACATAGAAAAATAAAAGAAATTACTAAAGTTGTTTATATCCAGGGAATGAGATTATAGCTAGGGTTCAGTGGAGTGGGAATTTTTCATCATAGAGCTTTTGGTACTATTTGGTTTGTTTTTATTATGGATATATTACTTTAGTGATGATATTAACAATGATACCAATAATAATAATAATAATATAATAATAATAATAATAATAATAATAATAATGTTAGAAGAATTAAAGTTAGTAAGGAATAGCACTGAAGTCTACAAAATAATGAAGTCATAATTCACAATTATTAGTCTAATATAGCATCATAATACCTCTTTGAGTTACATAGGTCAGTTTTATTATCCTACTATTCAGATTAAAAACTTAGGGTTCAGGGGCACCTGGGTGGCGCAGTCGGTTGGGTGTCCGACTTCAGCCAGGTCACGATCTCGCGGTCCGTGAGTTCGAGCCCCGCGTCGGGCTCTGGGCCGATGGCTCAGAGCCTGGAGCCTGTTTCCGATTCTGTGTCTCCCTCTCTCTCTGCCCCTCCCCTGTTCATGCTCTGTCTCTCTCTGTCCCAAAAATAAATAAACGTTGAAAAAAAAATAAAAAAAAATAAAAAAAATAAAAACTTAGGGTTCAAAAACATATGGATTTCTCCCAAAGTTATCTAGCAAGTTGGGAATAGGGAAACAGAGAACCTGTCTCCTGAGTTACATTCTAGTGCTCTTTCCTGCTTACAAGATTCAAAAAGATGTTCCCAAGATTCTAATCACAAGACCAAGAGAGATTTAGTGCAAAGAGGAGCAGTGAAAATACCACTTCAGCCAAAGAAATATCAACTGAGAGTTGATAGTCAAAATTATTACCTGATTCAATAAAGTTTTAAATAATAAATGTGAAAGCAGTTGATCTATACAGATCTGAGAAATTGCAAATAACTGGGCAGAACCCTGATATTTTTAAAGGTACACATTTTCTCATAAATCAGCCCTGACCAAACATACAAACACATGAACACACAAACACAAAAATGAGTGAACCATAGTCTGACATAATGGGGCAATGCTTTGATTGTAGATTTAGAGACTGTCATAAACAAGTACTACATTTCTTCCACTAAAGTAAGATCAGTATAAATGTATAAGCAAGTACTGAGTAGAACATGTCTACAATTATCAGTAATACATCCTGAGCAACTCACATCATGCCCCCACCGCTCTTCCAGTCTGCCATGCCAATGAGCAGTCCTACTTGCATCTTTTCCATTCTGATTATGGTAAATATTTGAAGACATGTCCAGCATTAGGAAAATATCACAACAAGATATAACCTAAAGAATTTGGGTGGGTGATATTCAAGCAGAACAAAGTGGGAAGAACAGGAATAAAAACTCTGAATTGGGAAGCACAGAACTCATTGACGAACAAGAGATAGTCAAGCTGGGTTGGAGCTTCAAGGGAGAGAGGAAGGGTGTGGGACTTCAGAGAGGGCCAGGGCCAGTTCCTAGAGGATACTATATGCTGTGTTGATAAATTTCACTCTCCAAATGTCCCCATGGTTTACTCCCTTACCTCATGTGAAACAAGTCAGATGCACAGACTTTCCTTGACCACTACATCTAGAATAATAGGTCCACTCTACCACTCTTTATCCCTTTATCTTGTTACTCTCTCTACAACTCTTTACCATATATATCTTGTTTTATCGAAAAAAAACATTGTTATTCCCCACTAGGGTGTAGACTCCAAGAAGATAGAATCTGTTTCTGTTTTGTTCACTACTATATCCCCAGTACCTAAAATAATGGAATATATATAATAAGTGTTCTATAAATGTCTGGAAGATGAATGAATGAAAGAATTTGCTTTTGCTGTTGTAGCTGGGAGAATTGAGCAATTCATTCAGCCTCTCCATATTCACGTATACATACCTCACTGGGCTGTTGTGAGATCAAAGGACATGCATGTATTTACTCTGGGTCTGACACACAGTAAATTCTCAAAAAAAAAACAATAGATTTTAGAATCAGAGAGATGTAAAAAAAAAAAAAAGAGAGAGAGAAGCAAGAGTCAACCAAACTATGCATCCATTCTATTTTTCAGACATAGCACTTCTATTGATTTAAATAAGTCTCTGTCCAAATGTGAAAAAAAAAAATCTCTTCTATCTTCATCAAGGAAAGAAACACAGAGAGAAATAAAAGAAAAAATGAAAGAAAAGCCTAAGAGTTTAGTGAGGGATACCACCAGAGTTTCACCTATTATTTTACAAAACCAAGCACGATAGTCCTGCCACAAGTTTTTCTTTCCCACAATAGTACATAAGATTCTGCATAGGAAGAGTGTGCTCGTGTATGTGATAACTGTGTGTGTAAACACCTAACTACAAAATCACATATAGAGTCAGTGGGAAAATTGAGACTTTTCCTCTCATCTTCAGTACACAGTAGAAACAACAAAAAAATAAGCAAGTCTTTTTGGTTTTGCAAAATATCTTATTCCTGACTCTGAGGAGTTGGATTTCAATTTATAGACATATTTGTTGCATGATTCCTATCCAATTAAAAAAATCAATAATGTAGCATTGATCAAAAAGACTCAAGCAGGATGCCCATGGATCAGAGAATCAAAAGCCTGAGGCTTCTAAAATATACTCAATTTTGAGGTTTATCTACTTTGTTTATAAGCCATAGCCTATTTGCCAAAAAGATTCAAAGTAGTTTAAGGAATACTTGCTTTTATAACAAAGTTGTGTTTTCCACTATCCCAAGTCTTTCGGGGGGGCGGGGGGGAAGCCAGAGCTAACCCTGTTCATCCTATCCAAGTGCACTTGTGGATGTGGGAGAAGTGAGGGGGATGGGGATGAAGATTATCCAATCACTATTTCTAAAGTAAAAATTCATGACAGGTAGTAGCTGAATTATTGCATATTTGTATTAGCTTCAAAAGAACCAAAGTGATAGATATATCATAGGCCAGTGGTTCTCAAATCTGTGTCTTTCAGGATTACTCTCAGAGCCTGTCAAAAAAAAGTTGAACTCCAAATCTAGCCCCCCTCACCCCAGGTTTTGATTATGGGTGCCATAAGTGAGAACAAGGAATCTCAAAGGTTAGGAATCACCTGAGGTGCAATTTATGGTCCGTGAGCCATATTTTCAGTACTCCTAGAGTAATCAATCCTCTGGTCGCTGTCTTGCATAGGACTTGTTTATTGCACCTTTTTTATTTCATTAATTCCCTCTTCCATAACCCAACCTCCCTAAATTTTCTCCTAGTCTATTGTGTGAGTTTGAACTGGTCCCACTGTAAATGTCACTTTATAAGACGACAAATGCCTATAGATAGCCCTCCCCAGAATTAAGTAATAGTGACAGGTAAAACAGCAGATATGACAGAGATACAGAAAGACTGTAATCTCATTTAATGACTACAGGATTTACATTGGCATTTTTAGTAGTTGAATAAACTAATGTTCATAAAGGTCAAGTTACTGGTCAAACTCACACAAATGGGGTAGGAAAGGCTTTAGGAAAAGCAAAAAGTAGAATGGAAAATTATTGTGAATGGGAGGTTGGAGGTTAAATTTCAGTTTTTGGGGGGCACATTATTGATATTAATTATTCTCTGAAGGATCAAAGTAGTCCAATAAACTGGCTGTGCTAAATAACATGATTACAAAAGAAGATTGTAGTGCCTGTTATCCAATCCCAAATGCAAGTAATTCAAAAGTGAACTGAGTGAGGTTGCACATGATACAGGAGTGAAAAGCCCTTGCCAAAAGGGGTATATGTGCATATGCATGTGTGCACCCACAAGCTTGGGCGATAAACTTCTGGGCCAAGAGGTTCTCATCTTTTTCAAAGAACAGCTGAGATGGAGCGGATCACAAGGTGGCACAAGGCATGCAACCTCAAGAATTAAAACTTCCATTTATAACCTTTCTTTTAAAAGAAGAAAAATTGATTAGAAGTTTCTCAAATCAAGTGAATTAACTTCAGTAATTCTAATCCCGATGCCCCAGGCTCTCTACAACCCATCTCTTCAGGTCTTCTTGAAGCTAGCTTGTAATTTAATCCTGTGTGGTCTGTATGAAGATAGGAATCACATGTTCTCAGCCAGATGAAAAAATGTAGGCCCTTTTGTCAAGGGACCTCATCCATAAAACATGATTGAAATTAAGCCATTAGCATGAAGAGAAACTAGCATTTCATAAATTTCAACTTTCATTGCTATGTAAATTTAATGCATTTAAAATAATGTATGAATATTTATGTTTATATTATCTGTCTGGGTTTTTTTTTTAATTTTAAATGATTTAGAGTGCATTACTGCATTTTATAAAGCCCAGTAATTGGCTGTATATGGAGCTACAAAAAAGAGATCCATTTCCTTCTCAAAGAAAAACTAACTATACTAACAACAAAGTCCCAGAAGGATGTATTTAAACACACACACACACACACACACACACACACACAATTTACAATTGAACAAAAAATTATAAAATACCTGGACAAAGCTTAACCAAAGAGCTGAAAGACCTGGGCTTGGAAAACAATACAACACTAATGAAAGGAATTGAAGATGACACAAATAGAAAGATATTCCATGCTCATGGATTGGAAGAATTAATATTGTCAATGTTCCCATATTCCCCAGAGCAACCTACAGATTCAACGTAAACCCTATTAAAATACCAATATTCTTTTTCACAAAACTAGAACAAATAACTTTAAAATTTGCATCAAACCACAGAAGACCTTGAATAGCCAAAGCAATCTTGACAAAGAAGAACAAACCTCGAAGTACCACAAATCTAGATTTCAAGATATACTACAAAGTTGTAGTAATCACAACAGCATGGTACTGGTACAAAAATAAACACATAGATCAATAGAACAGAGAGTCCCCAAATAAATCCACAATTATATGGCCAATTAATCTATGACAAATGACGACAGAATATACACAAAGGTCACAATTTCTCTGACATCAGCCATAGCAACATTTTTTCTAGATAGGTCTCCTCAGACAAGGGAAACAAAAGCAAAAATAAACAATTAACACGCATCAAAATAAAAAGCTTTTGTACAGCAAAGGAAACCATCAAGAAAACAAAAAGACAACCCACTGAATGGGAGAAGATATTTCCAAATGATATATTCAATAAGGCATTAGGATCTAAAATACGTAAAGAACTTCTACAACTCAATCCCCAAGAGAAACCAAATACAATTCAAAAAAATGGCAGAAAATGTGAATAGACATTTTTCCAAAGAAAACATATATATGGCCAACAGGCACATGAAAACATGATCAACACTCAATATATGCTAACTATACAGTAATTAAAATAAAAACTTAATAAAAACTCAGAAAAAATATACTCCACATCACTAATTATCAGGGAAATGAAAATTAAAACCACAAAGAGATATGACCTTGCACCTAGTAGAATGGCTAAAATAAAAAAGACAAGAAACAGGGTGCCTGAGTGGCTCAGTTAAGCAATGGACTCTTTTTTTCCGTGCAGGCTATGATCTCATGATTTGTGAGTTCCAGCCCTGTGTTGGGCTCTACAGCTGGCAGCATGGAACCTGCTTGGGATTCTCTTGCTCACTATCTCTCTCTGCCTCTCCCCACTCACGCTGTCACTATCTCTCTCAAAATAAATAAAGAAAATTTAAAAAAAAAGACAAGAGGGGCACCTGGGTGGCTCAGTCAGTTGAGCATCCAACTTCAACTCTGGTCATGGTCTCACAGTTTATGGGTTTGAGGCTCACATCAGGCTCTGTGCTGACAGCTCAGAGCCTGGAGCCTGCTTCAGATTCTGTGTCTCCCTCTCCCTCTGCCCCTTCTCTGTGTGCTCTTGCACTCTCTCTCTCTCTCTCTCTGTCTCAAATATAAACATTTAGAAAAGACAAGAGAAAACAACTGTTCGTGAAAATGGAGGAAAAGGCACTGTTAGGAATGTAAATTGGGGCAGTCACTGTAGAAAACACTGTGGAGGCTCCTCAAAAAATTTAAAGTACAGATATATGTCCCAATAACTCCACTGTTGAATATTTGCCAACAGAAATAGAAAACATTAGCTTAAAAAGATGTATGCACCCCTGTTTATTGTAGCATTATTCACAATAGCCAATAGATGTAAGCAGCACAAGTAACCATCAATAGACAAATGCATAAGGAAGCGTGATATGCGTATACTACGGAATACTATACAGTCATAGAAAAGGATCAGATCATACCATCTGAGACAACATGGAAGGACCCAGACAGTATAATGCTAAGTGAAATAAGTCAGACTGAGAAAGACAAATACCATGATTCCACTCCTATGTGCAATCTTTAAAAAGTAGTAAACAAAAAGCAGAGTCACTACTATAAATACAGGGAACAAATTGATGATTGCTAGAGGGGAGGGGTTGGAGGGTTAGGAAAAATGGGTGAAGTGGAGAGGGAGATACAGACCTCCAGTTATGGAATGAGTTATTCATGGGAATAAAAAGCAGAGCCTAAAGAATACTGTCAATGACCTTGTAATAGCAATGTAATGGGACAGACGGTAGCTATACTTGTGGTAAACATAGCATAATGTATAAACTTGTCAAATCACTAAATTGAATACCTGAAACTAATGTAATATTGTATGTCAACTATACTCAAATTAAAAAAAATAATAAAAATAGGGATACCTGAGTGGCTCAGTTGATTGAGTATCCAGCTTCAGCTGAGGTCATGGTCTCATGGTTCATGAGTTTGAGCCCCACATCAGGGCTGTCAGGGTGGAACCCACTTTGGATCCTCTGTGCCCCACCCCCGTCTCTGCCCCTTCCCCACTCGTGTTCTGTCTCAAAAAAAAAAAAAAATTAAAAATAAATAAATAAATAAATGAAAATTAAGAAAAAGTAACTACTAAGACCCTTCTAAACTAAAAAGGAAGAGGAGTGATACCAAATCTAAAGGCACCAATATTAAGAAGCACTATGGAATAATCAAGTGGCTCTACAAAATGCACATTTAAAAATGACTAATATTTGAGCCATATGAAATGTAAAACCAGCAACGACTAAAATTTTAACATTTATTCATAATTGAGCTATGCTCTAAGCACCAAAACATCGAGGGTTTTATTCTTTTTTATCCTTGGGGCCTAGCACAATCCTCAACATACAGTATATGAATTACAGGTTCATGTTTATGACAGAGGCACATTTCATCCTGAATCTTCTGAAGCTACAGACAGTCTCTGGAGAACCCTGGATAATACAGAACCAATAGGCTATCCATCTATCCATCCGATCTATCCATCCACAGATACACATTTATATACATATACATACATTGTGAGAGCTAACAATTCTGAAATTTACAGGTCAGGCCAGCAGACTGGAAATTCTGGCAGGATTTCTATGTTACAGTCCTGAGGCATAATTCCTTTTCCAGAAAATGTTTTGCTCTTAAGGCCTTCAACTGATTGGACAAAGCTGGTCTACGTTACCAAAGGTAATCTTACTTAAAGCCAACGGATTGTAGATGTTAATCACATCTATAACATATCTTCATAGCAATATCTAGACAGTTTGACCAAACAACTGGCACAACCGTCTAGCCAAGATGACACAAAATTTAACCATTGCAGACTCAGAGGTGGGGAAAAGCCTCATGTTGAAAGTTGATGGTAACAGAAATTTTTTTTTAACAAAGATGCCTCATTATTTTTATGATTTAATGAAATAGAAACTCATCTTTTTAACCTTATACAGCCTAATGTGATATTTTACATGGGTAAGCATTCTTCTGAGCATAGTTGTTCAAAGACTCAGTTTCCTTCCATCTTTTACTTCCAGTATCTCTCAGGTCCTCATTATCCTCTGCACCTGGTCAGCAGGGCAGGAAATATAATATTGGATATGAATAGCTATTACTTCCCAGCTCTACCCCAGAAGTTCTATTTCTTCCACTCCCACTCCAATCACAAAATCTAATCCTATGGCCATATTTAGAAGCAAAGGGGCTTGGCAAGCTTATTGTCAGCAAAACTTACTTACTCTACCAGGGGGGAAACACACAGTCTCTCGGCCATCTAGACACTACAATGCAAAAGGAACCTCAAGAGTTCATGTAAATAAAGTCATTTGTTTATAAATTAGGCTCTGGGTCAGCCTATCACTAAGTATGTAGGAAGTTTATTTTCAAATACATATTCCTGTGGCTCTTGATTCATAGGTCACACTTTAAGAGGTCTGGTAGGAACCAGAAATTGGTATTAAAAAAAACAAATTCCCTCAGATCACACCTCTGGTTAGAGATGCACTCTAACCAGAACCACTTAATTCAAATCCAGTATTCATCTCCAAGCAAGGTCACAAACTAGTTGATAAATGGATACCTACCATGGAAATCCATGATTCCCAAACCAACCCCCAGCTAATAATTTTAGCTAAACTTTATTAGGCATTTTAGATGTAGTAAGCATTTTTCTGGGAGTACTGCATGAATTACTAATTTTCCCTGTACAGAAACATCAAAACTTAACTATTATCTCCAATATTTTACAGATGAGAAAACCTAGACACAGGAAGATTAAATTAAATTCTAAAAGTTATACTAGGAGATGAGAGAGATAGGATTTAAACCTCAGTCTTGCATGTTTCTTAGTGCACTATTATCCAAGTGATTCTGATACGCATGGTCTAAAACACATTGAGTGAAGGACTTTTGACTGAAATTGAGCAAAGTTTTGTTGGGAATCACTGCAATAAATAATACTTGACTTTTCCTCTCTCACTTAAATCTCTCTCCAAATAACTTCTCTGAATTCCAAGTCTGTATATCTAACTACTTATTCCAGA
Source organism: Felis catus (assembly GCF_018350175.1). Taxonomy (NCBI): domain Eukaryota; kingdom Metazoa; phylum Chordata; class Mammalia; order Carnivora; family Felidae; genus Felis; species Felis catus. The sequence continues at coordinate 66,359,867 of NC_058378.1, forward strand.
TAGCTCAAAGGCAATCATAATACATGACCTAAAACAAACCGGCAATCTCTTTCTAAACATTAGGGTCCCTCCTAGTGTTACCCATCTCAACGAATGTTGACGTCTCCCCCCACCCCAACAGTGCAAGTCTATTACCCGGGAATCATGCCAATACATTCTTCACCAGCATTCCCCATCATCCCCATACAGCCATAAATTAGTTGTATCATTTTATTTACACATTCTCTCTCAAAACCATCGTCTTCCCACTTTACCAGCTTCCAAATTCTTACCACCATCATGTTTCTTTGGCAACTCCCAAAGCCTTCTAAACAGGCTCCAACTTTCTGATATATATACTGTGCAGTTGCAAGATTGATCTTTGAAATGTGTAATGATTGGAGCCCAAAATACTTAATCATCCTTGTTATCTCACAATCCTCTGCTCAGACCACTCTTTCCATTTTTCCAACTTTCATCCCCTCTTTTTTTAGGGTAAGTTTTTGCACATATGGGCTTGCAGTTCTCCCTTTAATCCACGTTGGATGCTCACTTAACCACTCTAAACCTCACCACCTCATCTATAAAATGGGACCAAAATCCCACCATTGTTAAATGATAAAAGATGAAACAAAGTTTTCAATGGACTTATTTCCCCTTAAATAGTTCTAAATTATAAAAGATTTCATCCAACATTCTAAAAAGATATATCCATTTTCTTGTTCCTAAAATTGTGATTGTATTGAATCTCTAGGTTGGAAAGAACCTTTAAAAGGATTTATTTATCTCATTTCATAAATCTGTTAAAACAGCGTATTTTTATCTGAAGGCAGCAACAGACATCTTAAATTATTGTCAAGTTAATAACACCCCCAGTATGTTGCATCTTTGCCAAATATTGAACTATCATAATTTGCAATACTACTGCTTTGTTCCAGAATCATTAATGAAATACACATGCCTTCATAGGCTCTGACATGAGAAAAGGACAATTTCAAATAAATGAGCAAGAAAAAAAAAATAGTAACTAGTATCTAATTTCAAAGAGCAGAGTGCAGCACTCAATTTGAAAATGAATTAAAATTTGATGTTGGTATAAAAGTTGGAAGCATAGCCAGGTTCTCCTTGAGATAATATTAATGTTAACTTAATAAACATATTAAGAAAACTGGCTTGTTTAAGAAACAAAAGTAATTATATAAGGAAGATCTGTATCAGTGCACATCCAACTTGGTACAGCAAAAAATTAGAGTGTTTGAAGGATAGCGTAGAACTGTGAAAGTGGACATGCAGGGGAATTCTGGAGATAATAAAACAGCAGCCAAGACAACAATGGTAGTTTTATTTAAGTTTAAATCATTAGAAAATTGCACTAGAATGTTGGCTGATGTGTACAAGAATCCAAATAAACAAGTTTATAATAATTGAAAGAACTGTTGGTATGATTTAAGTCTTTTGGAAATTGAAATTATTTAAACTCAATACTCAATAGTTTTTTAAACTCCCTTGAAGGAATCTTTGTAATTCTCAATTTTGCTTACTGGAGTTTTAGGCAGAATTATATAATTTTTTAATTAAAAAAATATTTATTTTGAGAGAGAGAGAGAGAGAGAGAGCATGAGCTGGGGAGGGGCAGAAAGAGGAGAGAGAGGATCCCAAGCAGGCTGCACGCTGCCAACACAGAGCCTGACATGGGCTCCATCTCTCAAACCGTGAAGTCATGACCTGTGCCAAAATCAAGAGTCCGACTCTTAACGGACTGACCCACCCAGGGTCCCTGGAGGAATTATCATTTTATCAAGCAGTACTGTGCATAGTTGATAGAGACAAAGGACCGATCATCAATCACTGTGGGTATATAGTACCATGACTGAGAGGCTAGGCTTTACACTCAGACACAGGTTCAATTCCACCACTAAACCTTGCAGACTGTGCAAATTTGACCAATTACACAAGCTTTCTAAGTCTCAGTTTCCTCATTTGGAAGATAGGGTTAATATTACCTACTCATTGGTTTATTTGGGATGACGGATCAAATAAGGTTATTACGTAAAGTGGCAGAACCAGGATTCCAACCCAAGTATTCTAACTCTAAAACCTCGCATTTTAAAAGGACAATGCTATGCCCACCTTTCCATTCTACCTACAGGACTTGGATGTCCTCAAGTGTGCCTAGAACACAGTAAATGCTCAGTAGAGGTAGAAATTATAAATCCAGAACAACAGTTTATTTCTTATTTTTTGGACATTTAACCCAAATTGGTCAGAAAAATAAATGCCAGACTTTGGCCTAGCATATTGTCTTTAAAGACTGAAACCCAGCAGGAAATCAGGTAAGTCTGGTTTCCATTTCCTAGAGGTACTTGCAGAGATAATATGGTATACAAGCTTGGGCTGTATTTTTTGTGTGTTCTGATTGCTTTACTCATCACAAATAAATATCAGTCACTCAAACTAGCACTTGTATAGGGAATCAATGCAGCTTAGTCCAGACATGTTGGACCTTACCCTATAATGAAGGCTGACCTTTCAACTCACTTAGTCCTGCGGAGAATCTGATTTATAAGACAACCTCCCTTTTTGTACTAACTCAAAAAAAAAAAAAAAAGTTTTGCCCCTAGAGTTTTTGAAAAATAAAAACTGTGTTTTAATACACAAAGAGACTACTATCTTAAAATTCCCCAGATAAAACATTTCTTAAGGCAACAAAATTTTATTTACAAGTACATAATAGGGGCACCTGGGTGGCTCAGACAGTTGAGCATCCAATTCTTGATTTGGGCTCAGGTCATAATCCCAGGGTCATGGGACAGAGTCCCACATTGGGCTCTTCTGAGGGTGGAGCCTGCTTGGGATTCTCTCTCTCTCTCCCTCTGCCCCTCTCCCCTACTCTATCTCTCACAAAGAAATAAAGTAAATGAATGTACATAATAGACAGCAAGGCTTGACATAGAGGGCCTGGCCTATTGGCCTGCACTTTAAGAGTGAATTTCTGGGGAGAGAGAGAAGGAAGATCCTGAGCTCACCTCCCACAGACACAGGGGCAACATCAACACGTAATGCAACTCACTCTGAAAATGTCCTGAGACTGATGGACCAGATCTTCCACAGGGCAGGAGGGAAGACACATGGTAGGGAACAACCCTCCCCACCTCCCACAGTGCAACAGCAGCCCACAGCAAGAGAGATGTCAGAGGCATGAGAAGGAAGAAGGGAGGGGATCAAGCCCCAAATTAGGCAACTATGGTCCTGGGGACCTGCACCAGGAATATGGGTCCCCACAATGCCTGGCTTTGCAAATTGGCAGGGCTTGGCTTGAGTTTTGAAAATCAGTGGAGCTTACCTCTGGGGGAGCCAGAAGGCTAAAGGAAATGTAGTCTCTGCTCTTAAAGGGCCAGAGTGCTTTCCCACTCAGCCCAAGACCCAAAGCAGCAGTTTGAACAGCACCTGGGGTATACATGAAGATTTATTAACTAATTTTAGGAAGCGTGCTGGAGGGACAGGGATCTGTAGGAGCTTTCTCTGGAAAATGGAGATCTAAGCCAGTGCCATTTTGCTTGCCAGCTTTCAACTAGCTAGTAAGACACTGGTGCCAGCCAGTTCCAACACCCCCCACCCATGTTGCTAGCACCACTTGCTCCACCCAGGGGTTCCTTTGTGGATTTGCCCTGGCAGGCACTCCTCCGAATGGCTCCTGCCTTACCACACCTGGCAGGCAACGTCAGGCAGGACCAGCACGCCCCAGAGGAGCTACTGTGGCACCAAACCTGTCAAGCAGCCACAGCCAAGACTGGTGTCCCTCCAGAAAAACTCCTGCCCCGGGAATTGGGGGAGCTAGCCCCACCTACCTGTATACCTGCAGAAGCTACAGCTAGCCCTCTCAGTCAGTCACACCAGGGCAAGCTCTGTCACCTAGGCACCTGCAGCAGTCACAGCCAGTCATTGCAGACAGCCAGGCTGAGGCCCGGCCCCACCTCTCAGAATGCTCAGAGCACTCATGGCCCAGCCACAAGAGAAGGGCACACACAGCTCACACAGGGGATGTCTCTGGAACACCTGTTTCTTTGTTTTTTCATTTTTAAAAAAATGTTTATTCATTTTTGATACAGAGAGACAGAACGTGAGTGGGGGAGTAGCAGAGAGAAAGGGAGACACAGAATCTGAAGCAGGCTCCAGGGTCTGAGCTGTCAGCACAGCTCAACTGACTGCACCACCCAGGAGTCCCTGGAACACCTGTTTCTTGTGACTGGAAAGGACTGTATCACTGGGTGCCATAGGACATCTTCTATATAAGGCCACTACTTTTCAAATCAAAGACATAGCTAGAAAATGTGCCCCCAGGAAAGAGACTATTTGAAGATGCTCTGATGGCTGGTAGTCATTGACTTCTATATTTGTCTTGTCTTCTTAAACAAGTTCCTTTGAGACCATGGGCATTTCAATTAAAAAAAAAAAAAAGATGTCTGAAATGACAGCCTGAGGTGACCTAAACAGAGGAGAAAATTTAATCTCCATATTTATTCAATTAAACTAATGGAAAACTGCACCTTTGTCAAATCTATTAGCATCTGATAATAAAGTTGTTAACAGAGGTTCAATAGCTGATTTTTTTTTCCTTTTTTTTTTTTTTTTTTAGTGACAACAACTTGCTGACCTTTTACTTTTTGGTTCAGTGCTGATTAGCCTTTCATCTAAACTTTGGCCTTGCAAACTGTGTTTAAAAGTATCTGAAAAAGGGGCACCTGGGTGGCTTAGTCGGTTGAGGGTCTGACTTTTGTTCAGTTCATGATCTCATGGCTTGAGAGTTCAAGCCCTGCATCAGGCTCTGTGCTGACAGCTCAGAGCCTGGAGCCTGCTTCAGATCCTGTGTTTCCCTCTCTTTCTCTCTGCCCCTCCCCTGCTCGTGTGTTCTCTGTCTCTGTCTCTCAAAATAAATAAACATTAAAAAAAATTTTTTTAACTATCTGAAAAAGAGTTCAGTAAAATAATCACTGGAAGGCTAGGTCTATTTAGAGATGTATGTGTAAGGCTGATGGTTGAACAAGGCCAAACCAGCAAGAAAATGAAGCAGATGGGGAAGCAACATCTCAGGAGGAGACTGGTAGCTATTGAAGAAGTTATGATATGAGCCAAGTGCACCCAGGAAGTCCAAAGAGGTAACCTCCACCTAAAGGGTGGGGTCCTGTGCTCTCTCAAGGCCAAGAGAAGAGGAACATGCATACTTCCCCTGAGGCACACATTAGTCACCATGCCTTCCCTAAGGACCACTGAATGAATGAACTTATTCTGGGTGAACAAGACAGAAAGCTTGAACATTTAAAGGCAAAGACTATGTATAAAGTAAGAGCTATTAACTAAGGCAGATGTGATTCCAGTTCTTCCTACAGGAAGAAAGCATGACATTGAGAAGATAGTTATAGGGCTGGGAAGGAAGAGACCTGGGCTTAAATCTCATTTGAAAAACTCATAACAATTTGAACCTTGTGAAAGTTCCTTGGTATCTATGAGTACCTCTGTTTTATTTTCATTTCTTTCCTCAATAATAATACAAAGCCTTTTGAAGAAAATGTGGAAACACAGAAAGCTAATAGAAATAGGTTTTTAAATCGCCATGATGTGACACCCTATAAATACAAAGAAGAGGGCTGAAATGGACTTCCTTGAGAGAGGTGCATCATGGGACTGGGACCCAGACCTCGGAAGAGAGGCTGCTAGCAATGCAGTGCTGAAGTCATTCAACTAGAAAGAGTGATGAGGAGGACCCAGGACCTAGACTTTTTGAACAGGCTCTCAGGCAGCTGGTGTCTAGGAGCATGTGGGGGTCAGTGTGAGAGGATGGTACGGAAGGCATGGAGGAGATATGTGCTGAGAAAACTGTAAACAGGATTCAGCTGCGGCCACAGGAGGGTTCTGCTGCTGCTGAGGCAAAAAAGCATTTTTGGGATGATGCTTCCAGGAACTAAAAACAGAAAATGCAACCCAGAGAAGCACTTCTCCTCTGGACAAGTCCCAATGTACAGACATCCTTGGGACTACCCTGCTCATTCTATGGTTCCCTAAATTAATAAATTTCACTATCGTGGGCTTATTCCTCTTATTTCCAACTAAGCTTCTGTCACATGTAATCAGAAGGGTCCTGAGAGAACTTCCCAGCATGAACACTTAAACTGTGAGAGGTCCGATAGAGGGTATTTGGAAGAGAGGGCATTTGGAAGAGGTGGAATCTAAACAGGTAAGGGGTTCCCACAGGTGAACATCAGAGGAGATATGTCCTACAAAGAGGAAATAGCCTAAGCCAAAGCACAGCAACCAAGAAGAATAGAATGTGTTTTGGGCAAAGCCAGTGAGGCCAGAGTACAAGAAAAAAAAACCAGAGATGTCAATCTGCTATGTCACTGATGTTTGCATGGCTGATACTTTCTCATCTCTCAGATACCATCTTCTCCTAGAGGTCTTCTCTGACTACCCTACCTTGTTTTCCTGAATGTGTAGCATTTATATCACATACCATCTTCCTTGTGGATCAGTCTGTATCCCCCACTGAAACGACAGCACTCTGAGGAAAGTGCCCTCGTCCTTCCTCTCCCCAGTGCTCACAAAGAAGGCTGAACAACGCAGGCTCTCAGAGAGCATCTGTGAAGTGAGCAGGTGATAAGCTCCGCAAGAGCAGCTGGAGCCAGATGTTGGGGGATGCAAAATCTGGCCTTTACTCAGAAGACAGGACTGGACATAAATTTTCAGAGCTATGCTGTTAGGAGATTCATCTCGTATGGAGCTAGAGACTACAGGCAGTACAAAGGGCAAAGAGAGCAGTTTAGAAGCCCACTTGAAAATATTGAAGCAATAGGTAACATTTATTTGATTGAGTGAATGAGCTCAATGAGTGAGTTTCTGAACCTTCCCCTCAGGTGAAGGAAGAATGAAAAATGGTTTGTAACTCTTCTTTTCCTTTTTCTTTCAGACCTGACCGCACTGCAGACTTTCATCTTCCTTCAGATAATGTTTTGTGACCATACATGAATGGTGTCTTACACATCAATCTGTAACAGCTATTTTCCCCCAGGTAACAGCTTTGAAAAGAGGACAGTGGCTGCTTGATCAGATAATGAAAGAGTGATTCTCAAAGGTCCAGCGATACAGCCGGTATTTCACAGGCTGTCCTACTCCAGGCACCTCTAGTCTGAGCCAGATGACAACAATCCTACCTTCTGCCACACAGCCTATTTCTAGTCCAAAATATTCCCTCCTCCCTAGAATGTTCATTCGGTCTTTTATTGGTTTGTTTGTTTGTTGTATTTTGCTTGTTTTCATTTTTGACATAAATGGTATCACATGATATATAACGTTCAGAACTTATTTTTCTTCTAAAATGTGGTTAAGTTGAAATATGTAGTCTATTCATTTTCACCATGATATAGTTTTCCCCTTGAGTATGTATACCACCAATTACTTAGCTACTTCTTGCCAAGGACCACTGTTTTGGGTTTGCATGCAGTACTACATTGGATATTCTTCCAAATCGTTCCTTGCACAAATATGAAAGAGTTTCCCTAGGATAAACGGGCCAAACACAAAATTGCTTCAAAGGTATATAATGAATACTCAACATTACAAAATATTGCCAACTTGCAATCAAAAGGATTTTACCAATTTGCATTCCCACCAGCAGTCTATAAGAATTATTTTTCCACATCGTTGCCATCTGCTTAACATTTTGCAAATACAATTATTACAGAATATTTCAGTTATTTAAATTTCTATAACTGATAGTTTGAGAAGTGAGCATGCTTTCATATCTTTACTATTTGTGTTTCCTCTTTTTTGAATGGCATTTTCATTAAATTATATCCCATTTGTTGATTTGCTTTTTGCACATTGATTTGTAGAAACGCTTTGTAAATTCTTTACATAATTATTCACTAGTTTTATTCATTTTAAGTAATTATTCCAAGTCTGTAATTTTTGTTTGGATCAAATTTGTTTTTAATTTTAAAAAGGGTCAAGCAAGATTTTTTATGGCTTGTGAGTTTTCTGTCTGGTTTTAAAAAGTGTCTTTTCACGTCCTACTATCATAAAGGTAGTCTCCTACATTGTCTTCTTAAAGTTTTAGGGGTTGATTTTCATTTGTAGAACTTTAATCCACCTGTAATTTAACTTGTATTCACTTTTCTTCTGCTACTTCCCAGGAACACTTCTCTCAAGTACCCTGCATGTATCCCTCTCCTTGTCTAAATTCTGTTATCTTACAAGACAACTTCATTCTCACTTCTTTTTTGAGACTTCCTCTCTGACTGTTCCACCCTCACTTACCTTCTCCTCTCTGGACTCCTAAGGCAGCAACCATTGGGCTGGGATTTAGTTATTGCTTAATCAGATATTATAAACCTATAGACATATAGTACCAGGAAGGTCACCCAAATGTGTGAATGAAACTGAATTAAGACAACAGAAAGCAGAGAGACTGGAATAGTTCCTAACAGTCTTTGGATGTGGAAATGTGGGCCTCCAGTTTCTAAAACTTTGAAATTATACAAATATAAGTATTGTTAGGAATCCATTTTTATTTTAATAGTATTTATCTTTACAGGTTGGAAAGTGATTCATTTTAAAGCAATTTGTTTAAAGCCAAACAATTTTTCTATACTGAATTCATCTCATTGCCCTTTGGTCTATCTTTGATTTATCTTTATATAATCATTTTGTAATTTCTTATCACTACTTGTCTACTAAATAAAAATTGAAACCATTGAAGTATAGAGATTCCATTAGTATCTAATACAGATACAATCTCAAAGAAAAACACATGATAACTGATCAATAAATCCACAGTTGCATGCTGGTTGGTGGGAGATCTTATAACCACACCTTTGAACACATAACTGCCTCCACAGTCCAAATAGAGGAGAGGTTTAAAAGATAATTGCACATATCAAAGTGACCAAATGCCTTCCCATCCATTGTGTTTCCATACAGACATGTTTACAAGTGAACTACAGATAGACAGCAACCTCCCCTCAAGTCCTGATTATCTAAACACCCAACAGGCCACGATGCTGTGGGTTTTTTGTTTTTTAGTGTTTATTTGGGTGGGGGAGGGGCAGGGAGAGAGGGAGAGAGAGAATCCCAGGCAGGCTCCACACTGTCAGCACAGAGCCCAAGGTAGGGATTGATCTCCCAAACCCTGAGATCATGATGTGAGCCCAAATCAAGGGTCAGATGCTTAACCAACTGAATCACCCATGCACTCCAAGGATGCAGTGGGTTCTGAATCTATTATAACAGCATCTGTGTGTTTGGTTAAAAGAACAGTTGCACATATCTCAAATATGTAATCCCCGTTGTCTTCTGGGGGGTAAGCACTTGATGCTAAGTCTGTTTGAGACATACATACTGCTGTTTTATTTCCAGAGCTGGGCCTTAGTATCTAAGCTATATTTCTCCCTTTTCACCTGGTCAACATCTATACATCTCATTGCCAAGTTGAAATTGACCTGAACTAGGAATTGGGTTTGTCCTGGAATATCCCTGAGTAGGGCAATCTTTCTGAACCTCTTTTTCTTTCATTTATAAAGAAAGAATAATCATAATGTCAATTCCAATTTCACAGTATAACATGAAGATAATAAATCTACCCATCCAATTGATTGCTCAGAGGATCAAATGAGATTGAGATCAACCTGTAAAGCTATCTATAAATGCAGGTATAATAAAATAAGTTTGAAGGTGTGAGAGAAGGGGAAAATGTGTAATGCCACTCAAATATTAAGATTTTTTTTAGAGCTCATTTGGTCTGCTATTCACATGTCTCAGCACTCCACACTCAAGGGGAAACTTTCAATAGAATTTCCTTTCTGGGGGCTCCTGAGTAGCTCAGTCGGTTAAGCATCTGACTTTGGCTCAGGTCATAATCTCTTGATTTGTGAGTTGGAGCCCCACTTCAGGGTCTGTGCTGACAGCTCAGAGCCTGAAGCCTGCTTTGTATTCTGTGTCTCCCTCTCTCTGCCCCTCCTCCACTCACACTCTTTCTCTCAAAAATAAACATTAAAAAAAAAAAGAATTTCCTTTCCCATTGATATGTTGAATGGTTTCCTCCTTTGAGGCTACAGTTGCCATCTTACCTTGCATAATACCCATATAAGTGAGCAATCTGGGGGCTTGCACTGAGCTGGGCTCAATTATATCCATAGAGAAACAGTAGATAATCCCTAATGATGTTCCAAGCAAACAGGAAAAAAAACTTCTAAGGTCAATATTGTTTTTAATTTTTTTAATGTTTATTTTTCAGATAGAGAGAGACATAGCGAATGTGGGGGAGGGGCAGAGAGAGAGGGAGACACAGAATCTGAAATAAGCTCCAGGCTCTGAGCTGTCAGCACAGAGCCTGATGCAGGGCTCTCAATCTGAATGGCAAAATCATGACCTGAGCTAAAGTTGGACACTTAACCGACTGAGCTATCCAGGTGGCCCTAAGGTCAATTTTTTAATGTTTCTCTATCTTTGTGTCTGTTTATGGCTTCCTATTTGGTCCCTCTTGGTCTCTGTATGGACGATTCTGTATGTAAATCTTTGAATGTTTTTATTGTGGGCAAGTCTTCATGCTTACAACTGTGTCTACACAAGTAAGTGTTAGTATGCGTGTCTATGTTTCACATTAGTCTTTGTGTGTGTTGTACCTTAACATACCTGTATCTGTGCATAGCTGTATCTCCATTTGTGTGGGGGGTCTATGCACCTATGTCATTCAAGTGTGTTTTTATGCTACATGCTTGTGCCAGTGAACATTCTAGAATATGACTGCATGTCATATACCTCAGATATACCTGAGGCTGTAAGTGTGTCTCCAAGCATGTTTGTGTATCTGCCAGTGAAACTATCTTTGAGCTATATATATATGCCTGAGTTTTTGCGCAACAATGAAGGATTGAGAAATTCCTACTAGGTCCACCAATACTCCTAAACTATTCCTTACTGTTATCAAGCATATTCCTCAGAAAGCAATTTGTTTAGTATTCACCTGCAAAACTACATCACCTGGCAGCTCTTAAAACATATTGATGTTAAGGGGCACCTGGGTGGCTCAGTCACTTGGCTGTCCAACTTCAGCTCAGGTCATGATCTCACAGTTCCCGAGTTTGAGCCCCGCATCGGGCTCTGTGCTGACAGCTCAGAGCCTGGAGCCTGCTTTGGATCCTGTGTCTCCCTCTCTCTCTGTCCCTCCCATGCTCATACTCTGTCTCTCTCAAAAAATAAACAATAAACATTAAAAAATATTGATGTTAAGACTCTATTTCTAACAGTTTTTAATTATTCATTCTTTTTTGGAATGAGGCCCAGACACCAGAAATGTTTTAAGCCCCTCTCTTGATTTTAATATACAGCTAGATTTGAGAACCACCATACCAATGAAAAGGGTACAATTCTTTACAGAAAACTTTAATGTGCTTCAATGATATGTGCTTTTAATTTTATCACAGTTGGAGAGGAAGGAGTATTTAAATCCCATGAGGGGCCACCTGGGTGGCTCAGTTGGTTGAGTGTCTGACTCTTGGTCTCCACTCAGGTCATGATCCCAGGGTCATGGGATCAAGCCCCGCATTGTCCTCTGCACTGAGTGTGGAGCCTGCTTAAGATTCTCTCTCTCCCTCTGCCTCTCTTCCAGTTGCGTTCTCCCTCTCAAAAAGTTAAAGTAAAAAAAAAAAATAAATCCCATATAGAAAAGGACTGATCCCCTCTTTTCCTTCTGAGGGGGTGGAAGCCCCACCAGACTGGAACACATGAGTCAACAGCCCTAGGATAACCTGTGGAAATAACTGAAGAACAAAACCCTCCAGCCTATCTTCTCTTTCATCCAGCACTTGTTTGTTCCTATATAGAGCTCTATATAATTAAAATGACAGAATGTTTACTTAATTTACATATAAACTCTTCATATCCACTATGGGCCTTTGGCAAACAAAGAGAAGATTTATTAGTATAATAAAGTAAGTACTACATAAAAATTTAAATGCATGTTTTGGAGCATTCTTTACATAGTAATTAAAAGAAGGAGGACAGTAAATGGGACAAAATTGATAGCCTTCAAAGATGGGAATCCAAGGATAGGAGGGACACAGGATCTAAAAGTTGAGAAGAAAAGAAATAAAATCATTAATGTTTAACCCTGAAAGGCAGGGCTCCTTTCATCCTTAAATACCTTTTGCACAAATTAAAAGCCTGCTTTCCTCCAGAATTCAGCCATGTTTACATCATCAGCTTACACCTGTTTTTCAGTGAACATCCCAGAAGCCCTACTGGAGATGGATAGCCTGTGTGGTGTCCACATAGCCCTTCTCTCATTTCCAACTCTTCACACTTAGAGAAGCTCTCCAGGGCACCGACTATTTGTGCCTCCCATTAACATGAAGTCAAGGGAATAAACTCTTGATTAGGCAAGAGGGAAACAGACATAAACATTCTTCAGTTCAGTTCTTCATTAAACTCATAGAGACATACTGAAAGGGTGGGCCTACGCTGGCCGACTCCATCTTGTTCTGTGTCCTCCACCTTGAGTGACTATGTCCCCGACATGACTCCTTTTCCGGGAAAATCGCAGAAACCTCAGACTGCGCCTCCTCCCCTTGAGTAACCTCCCACTCACCCGTTCAAACTTCCTGATCAAAACACGCCCAGCGACCTGTGTAACAGGACTCCGACCCTTCCCTAGCCAATCGGCTGAGGCCACGACCCTTCCCCAGCCAATCGGCTGAGGCCACAGCCATTACCTCACCAACTGCCCCTAGGCCCCAATAAAACCTTTGTGCTTTTGAAACTCGCTCTCTCTCCCTGGTATCTCACCCCTGCGTCGGTGCAGGTAGGGGATTGAGCTGGAGCTAGCTCGAATAAAGACTCTTTTGCTTTTGCATCGGACTCGGCTCCCTAGTGGTCTTTGGGGATCATGAATTCTGGGAATAACATTTGGGGGCTCGTCCGGGATCCTCAAGACCCCCGAGGGACCCCCCGACCCGGAGAGCCTGACTGGCCATGGTTAGTGTCTGTCTGTTTGTTCTGTCTTTTTTGTGTGAGCTCATTTCTGGAATTCTGGTAGTGCTCAACGCGGTCTAAGTGGACGCACAGGAGGACCACGGGCCGGGAGTTTCGGAAGACGTTCCGATTCTCCCTTCTGGAGGGACGTGGAATCCCCTCAAAGGTCTAAGCTAGCTTTCAGTTTTGCTTCCATGGAGTTGGAAGACTTTCTAGGGGCCCTCTGTTTGTCTGTTTTTGTGTTTCTCTGTTTTGCTCTGTGGACTTACTGGACGGACGTTATGGAACGGACTCAGACTACCCCTCTACCCACCCTCTTGGCTTAAGCCCTTCCTAGCCCTGCTCCCTCTGGAGCCAAAACCCATTCTTGCTTTGCAGGGGACAAAGAAGAAGAAAAGTCTTATCCAGCCTTCAGCACCCCTCTACCCTGTCTTACAGGGGGGTACTGAAGAAGAATTAATTTTTCCTCCCCCGTATAACCCCTCTAGGATGCCGGAAGAACACCATCCTCCCCCTCCGGGGGAGGCAGACACTGTTCCGAGAGCAGGAGGCGGAAACGCTCCAGTGGGAAGCCCGCCCTTTACCAGACAAAGGGCTCAGAGGGAACAACCCGCCTCCACCACCGACTCCACTATTCTGCCCCTGCGAGCCACCAGACCCCCAGACGTGGAGGGGAATCAGCCCCATCACTATTGGCTTTTCGCCACTAGTGACCTCTACAATTGGAAAGCTCAGAATCCTAAGTTTTCCGAGAAACCGGCAGGGCTTATTGATTTATTAGACTCTGTTCTTTTTACCCATTAGCCCACGTGGGACAATTGCCAGCAGCTTTTGCAGGTTCTGTTCACAACTGAAGAAAGAAAAAGAATCCTCAATGGAGCCCGAAAACTAGTTCCGGGCGCAGACGGGAATCCCACCACCAGCCAGGCTCAGATAGATGCCTCCTTCCCCTTAACTCGGCCCCAGTGGGATTTCAACACAGCAGAAGGTAAGGAGAGGCTCTGGGTCTACCGCCAGACTCTAATGGGGGGGGTCTCCGAATGGCTGCTAGAAAGCCAACCAATTTGGCCAAGGTAGGAAATGTACAACAGGGAAAAGATGAATCTCCGGCTGCCTGTTTAGAACGGATCATGGAGGCATTCCATACCTATACCCCCATAGATCCAGAGGCTCCGGAAAGCAAGGCAGTTGTTATCATGGCCTTTGTAAACCAATCGGCCATAGACATTAGGAGAAAATTACAGAAAATAGATAGACTAGGAGAAAAAAAAAAGTCTGCAGGACTTACTGGTGGTAGCCGCAAAGGTATATAACAACTGGGAGCCTCCTGAGGACAAGCAGGCTCACGCCATGGTGGCTGCCAGCAGTAAGCAGACTCGAGACCTGGCCAGAATACTACTAGCTACCACTGCTGACTCCCCCAAGGAACGAGACCGCCGTCTCCGGCAGCTGGCAGACGACGCAAGAAAAGGTAAAGGAACCACCAAGGCGGGGGGCGGGGGGGAGCAGAGGCTGCAGAAGGATCAGTGTGTATACTGCAAGGAGATAGGGCATTGGGCCCGAGATTGTCCAAAAAGGGCCAGCGGGAAGGGAAGCAAGACTGATCGAGTAAAAGTCCTAGAGCTAGGTGAACTAAGTGATTAGGGGAGTCGGGGTTCGGACCCTCTCCCCGAACCCAGGGTAACTCTTAAAGTGGAGGGAACCTCTGTTGACTTCCTGTCGACACCAGAGCACAACATTCAGTCCTCTGCACCCCACAAGGAAAACTAGCCAGCAAAAAGTCCTGGGTACAAGGGGCAACTGGTATGAGCCAGTATTCATGGACTACCTGAAGAACAGTATATTTGGGAATGGGCCGGGTATCCCACTCCTTTATGGTAATACCAGAATGCCCCTACCTGCTGTTAGGACCGGACTTACTGACCAAGATTGGAGCTTAGATAACTTTCAGACAAGGGGGGGCCTCAGGTCACCAATGGCAAGGGCCACCCCATCCAGGTACTGACCATGAAACTGGAGGATGAATACCATCTCCACCAGGAGGCGCTTCCGAGAGAGGATAATATAGACAGATGGCTACAAGAATTCCCCTCGGTTTGAGCAGAGATGGGGGGAATGGGACTAGCCGCTCACAGGACCCCAGTCCTGGTAGAGCTCAAGCCAGGAGAGAGTCCGGTAAGGATCAAACAATACCCCATGTCTCAGGAGGCCCGGAAGGGGATACAGCCACACATCCGGAGACTACGAAGCCTAGGGGTACTAGTTCCTTGCCAGTCTGCCTGGAACACCCCCCTACTGCCGGTCAAAAAAGCCTCACACAAATTACTACTGACCCGTACAAGACCTCCGGGAAGTAAATAAGAGGGTCGCGGACATACACCCAACTGTTCCCAACCCATATACTCTCTTGAGCTCCTTGGCGCCCTCCAGGGTCTGGTATACTGTACTAGATTTAAAGGACGCCTTCTTCAGTCTGCCGCTGGCACCCCAGAGCCAACCCTTGTTCACCTTCGAGTGGCATGATCCGGAGGAGGGCTACAGTGGGCAACTCACCTGGGCATGGCTACCTCAAGGAAAAATTCACCCACCATCTTCGACGAGGCACTACACAAAGACCTGGGTGAGTACAGAAGGGAGCACCCTGGCCTCACCCTTCTACAGTACGTAGATGACATCCTGATTGCTGCCGACATGGCCAAAGACTGTGAGCGAGGGACCCAGGACCTGCTGGCTACCCTGGGGGCCTTAGGGTACTGGGCATCCGGGAAGAAGGCTCAGATATGCAGGGAGAGGGTAAGTTACCTGGGATATATCCTGGAGGGTGGACAGCGGTGGTTATCAGATGCCAGAAAAGAATCTGTCCTAAAGATCCCTACTCCCACCTCCCAAAGAGAAGTGAGGGAATTCCTAGGATCAGCCGGCTACTGCCGCCTCTGGGTTCCAGGTTTTGCTGAGATTGCCAGGCCCCTATATGAAGCTACCAAAGAGGGGAAAACATTTAAATGGACTGAAAAAGAAGAAATTGCCTTTAATCAGTTAAAAAAGGCCCTCCTAAGTGCCCCAGCCCTGGGCCCACCAGACATTACGAAACCCTTCCACCTCTTTGTAGATGAACATAAGGGAATAGCGAAAGGGGTTCTAACTCAAGCCTTAAGCCCCTGGAACCGCCCAGTGGCTTACCTGTCTAAGAAACTAGACCCAGTGGCTGCCGGCTGGCCGCCATGCCTAAGAATTATTGAGGCGACAGCACTCCTAGTCAAGGATGCAGACAAGCTGACCCTAGGACAGGAGATCTGGATCACAACCCCACACGCCATTGAGGGGATTCTGAAACAGCCTCCTGATAGATGGATGAGCAACACACGTGTGACTCATTACCAGAGCCTCCTACTCAACCCTCCACGAGTGCGGTTCCACCCCAGTGCAGCCCTCAATCCTGCAACCCTGCTGCCCGACCCTGACCTAGGTGCTCCATTACATGACTGTGTGGGAATCCTGGAACAAGTACATGGATTCCAGACGGACCTGACCAACCGGCCCCTCCCCGATGCCGAGGCTACTTGGTTCACTGATGGCAGCAGCTTTGTGCGAGACGGACACAGGAGGAGTTACAGCGGATCAAGAAACTCCCCATGGCCCAGGAGATAAAGGGATGGTGGTATACACCTAACAAGGAGCTCGTGCTGCCAGACCAGCTCGGAGTCTCAATATTAGAGCACATGCATCGGTCTACTCACATGGGGGCCCGAAAATTAAAAGACTTAATCCGACGTGCCAGAATCAAGAGTCACCAACAGGACACCAAAATAGAGCAAGTTGTATCTGCCTGCAAGACCTGCCAACTCACCAACGCGAGAGCCACATCAAATAAAAAAGGAACCAGGCTCAGAGGCACCAGACCGGGAGCCCAATGGGAAGTCGACTTCACTGAAGTCAAACCAGGAAAGTACGGTGATAAATATCTTTTAGTATTTACAGACACCTTCTCTGGCTGGGTGGAGGCATACCCAACCAAGCATGAAACGTCTCAGACGGTGGCTAAGAAGCTACTAGAAGACATCTTACCCAGGTATGGTTTTCCTGCCATGGTAGGATCAGACAATGGACCAGCTTTTATCTCACAGGTAACACAGGCAGTAGCCAAGGCGGTGGGGGCAAACTGGAAATTACATTGTGCTTATAGGCCCCAGAGCTCAGGACAGGTAGAAAGAATGAATAGAACCCTAAAAGAGACCCTTACCAAATTAACCATGGAGACTGGCGGGGACTGGGTGACTCTCTTACTGTATGCCCTTTACCGGGTTAGAAACACTCCTTACACTCTGGGTTTTACTCCCTACGAGATCATGTTTGGCAGGCCACCCCCTGTTATTCCCAGCCTTCGAGCTGAACTTATTGCTGAGTTTAAAGATCAAGAACTTTTTCTTTCCTTGAGAGGGCTCCAGAGGGCGCACGAGGACATTTGGCTGCGCCTCTGTGCCATCTACGAGGCTGGCCCGACCCCAACACCTCATCAGTACAGGCCGGGAGACTGGGTCTATGTCAAGAGGCACCACCGAGAGACCCTCGAGCCACGCTGGAAGGGACCCTACATCGTGGTGCTGACAACCCCCACCGCTCTCAAAGTAGACGGCATCGCGACCTGGGTCCATCACACCCACGTTCGGTCAGCAGACCCCTCCTCGATCTGGAAGGACTTCGTCATGCGATGGGCCATCAGTCGGGACCAACACAACCCGCTCAAGCTACAGCACATTTGACCCACCTAATATTGGTAACTCTGTTAACTCTGCTTGTCATTGCTCATGCTGCCCGGAGTCCCCACACCCCCCAAAACATCACCTGGCAGATCATAGACACCAGCTCAGGGACAATACTTAATCAGATGTCCCAGAGCCACCCCAGGGACACTTGCTTCCCAGAACTTTGCGTAAACCTCCAAACTCTGTTCCCCTTGTCACCATAAATGCAGCCGGTCCCATGATTGGGTCCCTAAGCTACATGACAAGGGGGGAATGAAAGGGTGGGCCTACGCCGGCCGACTCCATCTTGTTCTGTGTCCTCCACCTTGAGTGACTATGTCCCTGACATGACCCCTTTTCCGGGAAAATCGCAGAAACCTCAGACTGCGCCTCCTCCCCTTGAGTAACCTCCCACTCACCCGTTCAAACTTCCTGATCAAAACACGCCCAGCGACCTGTGTAACAGGACTCCGACCCTTCCCCAGCCAATCGGCCGAGGCCAGGACCCTTCCCCAGCCAATCGGCCGAGGCCACAGCCATTACCTCACCAACTGCCCCTAGACCCTATAAAACCTTTGTGCTTTTGAAACTCGCTCTCTCTCCCTGGTATCTCACACCTGCGCCGGTGCAGGTAGGGGATTGAGCTGGAGCTAGCTCGAATAAAGCCTCTTTTGCTTTTGCATGGGACTTGGCTCCCTAGTGGTCTTCGGGGATCACGAATTCTGGGCATAACAATACTAAGGGGTGAATAAATATTTGTGGAACAAAGAAACGGATTACTGTTTAACAACCTATCTGAACTGAAAGAGCAACTCACAAGGCTGTTCCAATGGAAGCCAACACAGAGCATCAAAAGGAAGCTTTGTGTCATGAGCACAGTTATCACTATAGAGATGGGTCTTACAAAGTATCCATGGAAAAGCATGAAGAAGATTGTTATTTCTATGGTGTGCCTCAGTTGATATCCTCAACTTCCTGATAAGGTAGGTCCTCTTTCACCAGTGAAAAAACCTAAGTCCAAGAGGCCAAATAAGATAACCAAGGTGTGACAATAAATACTTAAGTAAGGAATCCTGAAATCCAGTTCAGATCATAGGACTCCAGACCCTGTACACTTAATATACCACTTGTTTTCTGTACACCAGGGACAAGATAGTAGAGCAATGGATGAAGACGCATAGATTGGGCCCACTTTAAATTCTCCCTTATGATGCCAGGCCCTTTTATCTCATATCCTAAGTTACTTGGGTATATCTAAGATGCTAATTGACTCCACAGGGTGAGGGATGCCTTAATGAGGAAGGTTGCAATTGCCTTGCTTGGGACTTTTTGAACAAGAAAGATGAACACTTTATAGAATGCTTATCTGGAAAAGAATTCTGTCCAGGCTAGATGTCTCATACAATATGAGGAAACTGGTTTTCAAAGATGTAAAGTGATGTGTTATCACAGAGCTGGTCAATGATGGAACCAGAACCTGTACCCAAAACTACTTTTCCTTATCCGTTACGTTTTTTAGTAAATCGTGTTGTTTTCTCTCTCTCTATCTTAACAAAACTTATTTAGCAGCATAAATACAGACTTACTGATCTCATGAACCTTGTGCTAGACCATTTGACCCCAAGAAATTCCATTTTTCCAGATCTACAACAAATTTATTCATCAAAAGTTCAATATAATTTCCTTCCCCCTATTGGAAACAAGGACTCTTCCAGTTCCTTTTCTTTCTTTTCCTAATTTGTATTGTTATGCAAATCAAGTCACTAAAAAGAAATTGCATTTTGCCTGCAGAACTACTTTAGCTTTTAAATTAGAATGATGGATCTGTGTGTTGGTGGGAGCTAATAAATGGTACATGTGCATATCCTACAATGAAATCAAATCTCTATTAAGAAGGAGAAAATCAAACACACACAGAGACACATACAAATGTATAATCTTCTTAGAAATAAACCCAAAGTTTTGAAGTTCATCCAGTATTTAATCATTTAAATAAGGTCATGATTGGAAGTAACACCAATTACTAAACTGATTGTTTTTGTATTTTACAGTTTTTATCTGACCCACAGTTTTGCTCATTTTTACAATCCATACACTCCCACCACTACCACCAAATGTATTTCCACATGTAGCTATCTGCAATAATAAATAAGATAAAAATAAAAGAAGAACAGACTGTGACTTACTATTGGAATATCAACTTTGAGGAACAAGAGTGAAGTGTAGCAGGGTTCTCACATAGAGGGACGGGACACTGAGGCCTCCTATCCAGAAAGCAGCTTTATTTGTGCTGGCATGGGCTCAGTTGGGTTCATACCTGAAAAACTGAGCCTTCAGCACAGTGAGGTGTAGCCTTTTATACATTTTCTACTTCTCTGTCTCCCATACATGGTAATATATAGACATACAGTCTCACTGGGTGGTCTCATGTTGCAGGGTCATGAGGGATGTCACTTACAGATATAGAGTCATGAGGAATGTCAAGTATCTCCAAGATGACGCCAGATTGCCTTCCCTTATCTTGTTTTTTCTTTTTTCCCCTCACCACATTCCTTAGGGAGGGGACCCTACCACAGCAGGATATCCAGATGTG
Source organism: Felis catus (assembly GCF_018350175.1). Classification (NCBI taxonomy): domain Eukaryota; kingdom Metazoa; phylum Chordata; class Mammalia; order Carnivora; family Felidae; genus Felis; species Felis catus. Next base: position 66,380,201 of record NC_058378.1, read on the forward strand.
GAAATGAAGATAAGCAAATGCCAGATTTTGCCATCAGAGGCTCCTCCCCACAGTGGGAGACATTTTCAAGGATGCAATGTATTATATGGACCTGAACCCAGTTCAGGCCTCTAAATTATCTTTTTAAATTTTTGGCCAAAAGGCATGGAAATATACCCATTTTTCAGCTGCCCAGGACAAGCCTTGTATGTAAAAGCCTTGTTAAAACTGCCACTTAGCAACCTGGAGCAGCCTGCCTTTTTCTTTGGTCTCTCTCTGCCCTCCATGTACAGTGACCTGTTTCAGATTTTACCTGCAAAGCTCCTGTATTTGTGAACCAAGATCTTGGTAATGATTTAAAAGGTCCTAATTAGTAATCATTCACACTAGCCAAACAACAACAACAAAAACAAACAAAAAAACACCTCAAATGAGCAACATTGGTATGCATTGACTACTTACCCCCAATGTTTATTAGTCATTTTCTATAAATATTTGCAAAAAGAGAAATTACATAAATTATCAAAAATAAACTTTGGAATTTTCTGGTAAGGACATTTTAGTGGAGACTTTTTAACTGCAGACATATTTTAAAGCTACTGGAATAAATCTCAAAGAGCCAAAAACATGAAATTCCTTTATTTGTATGTAGTTTGAAATTTTACTAATCTACGACAAACTTATCCTTAGGCTTAATAATTTTCCTAATTATATATTTGTTACTTCATGTACAAGAAACTTTTTGAAATTAAAGGCTTCTCATTAAATATGAGAAAAGGTAGCCAAATACTAAATGGGATTACAGACTATAGAACAAGAATATGCAAACAAAAATAGTCATTGACAAATGTGCAGAAGCCAAAGCTTGAAAAAATGAACTGTAATGTTATTACTCCATGTTAAACACATATCCATTTATAGAGGTGAGTTTAAAAAGTAAAAAAAAAAAAAACTAAACGACAACAATAACAACAAAACAGGTGTTGGATGAAAGTGTTGAATCACTTTATTGTACACCTGAAGCTAATGTTACACTGTAAGTTAACTGGAATTTAAATAAAAACTTTAAAAAATACATTAATGTGGTAGAAAAGTATTAATTCACTTATTTTCCCTTTTGCCTTTCTGTATTTTTTTCTGTTATGATACATGTAGCATTCAATAAAAGAAAACATTTTCTGCCTTCTATTTTGGCCATTATTTTCATTGCTCATTTCATGTAATAATTAATAAGTAATTATCACCTAGAAGAGGGAGGGGACTGCTAAAAAAATGCGCATTCTGATGCCCAAAACACTAGGTATACCATTGGGTACTAGGTAGATTGGCACATGAAATTCACCTGTGGCTATGCTTCTATTTTTCCCCCCCCCCCCCAACTTGCCAAACTCCCATAGAACAGATATGGTTACTCCAAGTTCCTTCCAGGTATACTGAGTGGGAAAAATCTAACCTATGCCAGCTTGAGGTAGTAAGAGTATTAGTAAATTTTAGTTAAGAGGCTACAAGGAATGTATTAGCCACTATGCCCAAATAGCCATAAATTAAAAGACCTGAAGTAGCTTGTGATTGCTTTTCAGCATATCTGTTTGCATTCCTTGAATCCTAATTATACATCATTATGTAGTGATTCCTTGAGGATGTAGGCAAACCACAACCCAGTTACTGTCAACCCTCTTGCCAACAGGCTGCCCAGCTGTTATGCAAGACAGCATAACAGCAAAGAAAATAATAGACAAACTTCAATCAACTCAATGGATATGTCCCTCAAAAGCTCTGGGCAAGCTTAGTCTTTGCTACTAAAATTCTATTTGAAATGCAAAAGGGATGCCTACAACTTAACCCAGTATAATTACAATGATTAAGGGAATATGGGCTACAGTTAATTAGCTATACACATAGTGTATGCCATCTTTTTTTTTTTCTTTTGCGTGTTCCTTGTTAGAAGGTCAAACTAAGACTTACCTCAAGCACCTTGAGGCATATTGGGTGGGAGGGATTAACTCCTATAAAAAACCTCACTGGTTGACCAGTCTATAAGAAGAGAAACCAAGTGGACACAAACTTGGGCACTTATGAAAATATTCAAAAAAAGACCCTTGCTTCCTTGAAAAAACTTTAAATCTTAGGAGAAATTGAAGAAATAAGTTAGAGATAAGTGACAAAAGTTATGTATCAGTCAGAGTGTTTTCAGCTTCGAGTCACAGAAAAGTTGAAACATGGCTGTTTAAACTTAAAGACATTCATCATTCATGTAACAAGTCATTCGGAAGAAAGCGGTTCCAAAATGACTACAGTGCCTCAACAATGTAATCCTAGCCCATTATCTTCTACCTTCTTGTTGGCTTGTTCCTTTCTTCCCAAGATGGTGCTTCACACATCATGACAAAGATACTCAAGGCAAAAAGGAGGAGAAAGAGAAGACATCTAAGAGCTCTCCCTTCAAATTTGGCTCCTGTTAGAAATTACAGTACTCCCCGGAACCCTCCTAACAGTGGTCTCTTCATTTCTCTTTGTCTAGAATTGAGTCACTTGGACACTCCTAAACCTAAGGGAAATTTGTAAAGTTGGTATTTGGCAGAATATAACACAGTTATAACCGTATCCCCTTAAAAAGCCATGGTTGGTTAGCAAGTAAGTTGGAGAAAGAGCAAAGAGGAACTGTTGGGTAGTAAACTATTCTTGATGCATTTCCAGACACTCTCTGATGCAATCACTATTGATGAGTAATAGGTCCCCACTTAACTTATGAATTTGAATGTAACAACAACAAAACAAAACAAAACAAAAAACATCCAAACTATTTCAGATGTGTTTTGGAGAATAGTCAGCCTGCAAGATGGCCCAGAAATAAATTAGAATATTTTTAATTCACATTACCATATTAAAGCTTTTGGTAATCCTGTAGTTATAACAAAATCTCTTAATATAATATTTCTCCCATGTATTTTACTTATTTATAATTTATCTACAGAATAAATTGTTTTGCATAACACTCTTGGAATGCATTCTGGAGTACATCTCTCTTCTACTGATTAGCTCAGACTCTAAAGTCTTTAGTTGAGTATTTGGTATTTTCTTAGGAAAGATTGTCTAATATTATTGATTATACCTACTTACTGCTCACCATGATGTCCATCACGACTGTTTGAGATATTTCTCTCTGAACAAAGTATAAGTCAGAAATGAGAAAGCTATCATATAACTTGCATTTAATAAATATCTAACAGAAACATGAGTATAAACATGCAAAGGCAAAGCAGAATATAAGGCTACTGGCATCTAGAATTATAATGTAGAACTAGTCAAATACTGTTTAATGGAAAATACTGTTTTCTGACACTTGGAAAGATTACAAAGAGTGGAGAATAGTTTTTATATGACTGAATCGTTTTATGCAACTTTACTCTTGCCTCAAATACTCTATCTAACCTGCAAATAGTTTAAAACAAAGAGAAGTCATAGAAATAAAGAAGTTGTGGAATTGCAATCTCTCTCTCCTTATACCTTTTACCCACACTCCCTAACCTTCACTGTTCACTATTCTAGAATTGTCAGTCCCTAGGTAAACCAAAGTCTGGAAGATATGGATGGACTCTTATGTTCTCCTAGTTTTCAATAATATCAATCCCAAGCTTCATGACCTGCAGGCTGATAAACACAAAGTAAGTTCTCACCTGGATATACAAACTCCATTTTTCCAGAAAGATTTCTCACTGCCATCGTTTGCTGGATTAGAGAAGAGCAAGATCGAAATCTATGCAGATCAGACATATCTTTAAAAAAACTTTCAAGGTTCCAACACAATCCATGCAGAAAGCCTCACCTAATCCAATGTCTCTGGAGGGGAGGGGACCCAATCACAGTATTGTTTAAACAAGCACACTCCAGCATATTCTGAGACCAGAGTTCTTCATGACTCATTTTTTTTTTCTGCAAACACAGATCCAATTCTTTTTCTTTAGCTGTCAAGAAGACCTAGCACCATTTTACTACATTCATTACAGGAATTAGGTTAGAAAGCAAGAACTTTAGGGTTTGGATGCTATAAATAAACACACACACACACACACACACACACACACACACACACACACCTAGCTCCTCTAGAAACCTCTACTTCCCTGAGGTCCCTCAAGTAGAGATCAATTCTGATTCATCTAGAAATTACTCAGAAATGCTCTCTCCTTCATCTTACATGATTGTCTTCCTCAGCCTGGTGTTTGGCTATGTGGGCCCATTTGAGAATACTCACATGGCTGGAGCCTCTAGAGCCTGGGAGAAACCTAGTACAAACTTGTTAGAAAGGAAAATAATGGTGAGGATTACAGAAACCAGTTCTCAGTGCTCAATGGATGAAACTTCCTGATCAATACTGTCTTCCCCAGAGATTCCACCCGTCAGATCCATTGGTTCATAGATGACCAAACACAGCATTTGACTATCTACCCTGACTTAGATTTCTCTTGAATTCACTTCTCACAAAGTGCTGCCTTAACCCAATGAAAGCCTACCAGGACTCCACAGCCATGAGCTTGGGGAAGATGAGTGGGTCCCAAGGTCACATACACTCCTAACTGCTTCAGAGAACAGTAGGGCATTGGCCCTAGTAAGAGGCAGAACTGGTATTCTACCCAGGCAGTCTAACCTCACTGTCCATACCATTAGCTATCTCACCGATAGAACCTCCAGAGAGCACACTGGCTAGTAAAATCACACCCACTCACATAACTTCCACTTTTCAGACTTTTCACTGACAAGTTGGTAAGGGGAAGTCAGGGGCATTAAGGAGGCAGGGGTGGGACTGGAGGGGGAGCAGCATCAATACAATTAGGCTGCCTCATGTTAGTGTCTCCACCATAAAGCAGGTTTGACTAGCATTTACAAACCCATATTTGGGGCATGCCTTAGGAAAAGAATTACTATAAAATTAAATCTAAATTCCAGTCAAATATAACTGTCAAAAATTTCACCATTTTTGCGCTCCACACTGAGTGTGGTGCCTGCTTAAGATTCTCCCTCCCTTCCCTCCCCCCACCCCCAGGATGACTCTGTTGGTTAAGTGTCCAACTCTTGATTTTGGCTCAGGTCACATGGTTCATGAGATTGAGCCCTGCATCCACACTGACAGCATGGAGCCTGCTTGGGATTCTCTCTCTCTGCCCCCTCTTTGCTGTTCCCCCATCCTTTGTTCTCATTCTCTCTTTCAAAAATATTTTTAAAAGTTTCTCTCTCTCTCTCTCCCTTTGCCCCTCTCCCCCACTCACAGGAGCTCTCTCTCCTTCTCTAAAATTAAAAAAAAAAAAAGGGGGGGGGCTTACCACATTGTAAAGTAATGGTTTTGTCTTCAGTGTGTTATGTTCACAGGACAAAAATATCAAGTAAAAATCTCTTCTTGCTCTTGACCCTGAAAAGCTACAGATTCTAAATAACAGCCAGTTATTTCTGGAAATCAGAAATATCTCCTGATAAAAGAGAGCCCCTTCCTCTATGAAGGTATTGGGGAATAACCCAGGATCAGAACATATGTTAGTTACATCTGCAGTGTCCCCATTCATCTGTTTGTAGTTTCTAGATATTAATTTCCAGGTCTGATTAAAAACAGCTATAGGAGGGGCGCCTGGGTGGCTCAGTCAGTTAAGCATCCAACTTCAGCTCAGTTCATGATCTCACAATTGTGGGTTTGAGTCCTGCATCGGGCTCTGTGCTGACAGCTCAGAGCCTGGAGCCTGCTTCACATTCTGTGTCTCCCTCTCTCTCTGCCCCTCCCCCACTTGTGCTAGTTTTCTCTCTCTCTCTCTCTCTCTCTCTCTCTCTCTCTCTCTCTCTCTCTCTCTCAAAAATGAACATTAAAAAGGTAAAAACAAAAAAACAAAAACAGCTATAGGAACAAGTTTTAAAGTTTCCTCAAAATGTCACCAGGGCTTTGGTACTGCCATTGCTAATTCAAGTTTATCTGTTAGTAAATCACTGACCTGAAGTGAATTCTTTACAAGTTTTATAACTCCTCCTCATCTCCCAGTACACCCTCTCATTTTATCTGTATGAACATCTTAACACATCTAATAATTAGCTTTTATAGTAAATAAAGTGTTCCACGTTTATTTAATGGTAATGTTTTACACAGAATATGTCTCCCCAAGGCTCTTACAGACTTTTTTAGACTTAGTTTCACCATTGTCTTGTAGATTTTTTATTGTTCGAATTCATACTAACTATAAAAGTTCATACTATTCAAAAGAAATCCCTCAGTACCTTAGAGTTTCATAGCATCTTATATATTCTTTTCTTATATTATTTATCATTTGCCTCACTATAGAGTTGTTTTGTGTTTTTTTTTTTCAATTTCATCTTCTGTACCAGACAAAATACACCCTCTTGGAACATAAAATTTGACAAGTGTTTATCTTCTTGGCTTTCACCATGTCTAGAGCAGAGTCTGACCAGTAGAACTAATGTTATCTATTCTGGCTCAATCAGTATCTGTAAATGCGATAATTTAACAGTCAATATGTTAATGACCAATCACCATCTAAACAACTTCAAACCATAGAAAAGTAATATAGTTGAGTAATTAAAATTTAAAATTTCCTGGTAGCCTTAGGTTTGGGTTTCTGCCCACTTAAAGTAAGAGCTTAGTTAGGTGATTTAACCACTCCAAGTCTCAGTATCTTCTCTTTTCAAATGCGAACAGGAGAGGATAAAATTTCCCGCTATGATTCACGATGAAAAAGAACTGGTCATAAACTGCAGATTTTCTAAGAGAAAAAAATACTATTGTTCTTTTTAATGGGGAGGAATGTCAATAAAACCATTGCTTTCTCTTTTTTTTTAAGTTATTTAATATTTATTTATATTTGAGAGAGAGCAAGCGAACGCAGGAGCAGGGGAGGTGCAGAAAGAAGGGATCCGAAGTGGGCTCTGTGCTGATGCAGTGAACCCGATGCGGGGCTCAAATCCACAAACCAGGAGATCATGACCTTAGCCAAAGTCAGACACTTAACTGACTGAGCCACCCAGGTGCCCTAAAACCATTGCTTTCTATATAGTCAGGAAAACAAAAGTGGATCTCGGTTTGGCACATTGTGTGCCAAGGCTGAGGAGGCTCTACACTTTGTGCATTAGCCTTGAAGAGCAGAAGTCACTAACAAGAGCAGTGAGTGACAATGATGTAACCCAGAAACCAACACTTTTCTACTTTTCAACTCTTCTGAGCTTCTAGAGATGATTGCAGAGGTGGAGGTGCATGGGGGAGAGAATGTGGGAATAAAATGAGGAAGGGGAAAAAAGTATACCTCTGAAAGAAATAGGGGATAATGAATTATTATTTCATTCAAGTAACAGCAACTTGAGAATAAAAAGAACACTTTCAACTAAAACCAAATGAACTAAAAATTTACTTTAGCATCTGCCACTGACTTACCTGAAAAATTTTCCCTAAGACACAACTTATCCCTCAGAGTTCATCAATAAAAAGCCTAAAATTAAGTATTTCATCATCCCTTCCAGCTCTAAGGAATATCATAGGACTTTGATGCTACTATTTAACCCCAGGAAAATCTAGTAACAGTGGTATGTGAGTAGAAACAAATGTTGTTGGGGTGCCTGGGTGGCTCAGTCAGTTAAGCATCTGCCTCTTTGTTTCAGCTCAGGTCATGATCTCATGGTCAGGTTCATGAGATAGAGTCCTCTTGGGCTCTGCGCTGACAGCAAGGAGCCTGCTTGTGATCCTCTCTCTCTCTCTCTCTCTCTCTCTCTCTCTCTCTCTCTCTCTCCCCCCCCCCCCCCCCTCACTCACACACATGCTCTCTCTCTCAAAATAAACGAACTTACAAACAATAACAAGATGTTTTCTCAGGTCCTCTCATTACAAAAGCATGGACCCAGATTGTTCCAAAGTTGTGTGAAGGTCCATTATGAATTCCTAAGCTGAGGTATGCAAACTCTTAAGAAGGAAGAGAAGGAGGAAAAGTAGGAGGGTAGAAAGGAGTTGGGGGAAGAATCAGGACAGCACAGGAGGGAGAGAGGAAGGAAACAGGAGAGGCGAGGGAGGACAACTGAAAAATTGTGTAGTTACCAGAAGTCATCATGCAATAGGTTCTTTAAAACTAATTATATCCAATTTTCCTTTCTATCCAAGACTGTTGAACTACATGGGGCAAAGGAGGATTCAGAAAGAGGAACACTATATACACAGTGACTGTATATAATTTATATTATATCATATCATATCATATATTATAGGTACTCTGTCATATTTCTGGAAAGTGGACATTATAAAAACCTAATTTAAAGGCTAAGACTAGGACTTCAAGTTATTCACTGCAACCACCACCACTACCAACTTCCTCCTGTCCTTGGGAGATATTTAGAATAGAATAAGCAAACCTAATTTGATTTTTAAAAGTCATACATACTATATACAATTATGTTGTCCTGATTTTCAAAAATGGGAGAAATAATTCCATTCCAACTGATGAGTCTAATGAGGTTCAAACAAAATATGCTTGTTTGGACAAACATCAGTGACAAGATAAGGGCTCTTATCTGGATAGATTCACACTTGATTAAAACTCTTATCAATGTGACAAACTTGGAAGCTGTTTCTATGTTTTGCTTCAAATTTCTTCACTTGATTTGGACCATGTCTGGTAGAACACTTCTTCAGGAACTTAAAAAATAACAAAAAGAGGGCCACTTGGGTGGCTCAGTTGGTTAAGTGTTGGACTTGGGGTTTGGCTCAGGGCATGCTCTCACAGCTCATGAGTGTGAGTGCCAAGTCAGGCTCTGCACTGGCAACATGGAGCCTGCTTAAGATTCTCTCTCTCACCCCCTCTCTCTGCCTCTCCCTCACTTTCTCTCTCTCGCTCTCAAAATAAATTAAAAAAAAAATAAAAAATAAAGAAAAACAAAGGAACTTTTTATCATATGGAGACCTAATTAAACATCAAACAGCCATTAAGTTAGAAAAATAAATACTCAAAACAGAATACTTGAAAAATAATTCAGCAAGGAGCACCTAAAATAAAGTTCTATAAAATATGCACACCTTTTTATCCAGTGAGTCAAATTAATCATTTTTATCCTAAGAAAAATATTAGGCAAGAATCAATGATATAACACTAAAATTTGTCATTACAGCTTAATTTAAAATAGTCAATTATAGAATCCACAAACCCACAAGTACAGTATTAGTTTGGGTATATTGTTTTTGTTGTGTTTTGTTTTTGTTTTTAAGTGTATTTATTTTGAGAGAGACAGCATGTGAGAGGGGGAGAGAAAGAGGGAGAGAGAGAATCCCAAGCCAGCTCTGCTGTTCTTACAGAGCTGGACGTGGGGCTTGATCCCATGAACAGGAGATCATGACCTGAGCCGAAAGCAAGAGTCAGACATTCAACCCACTGAGCCACCCAGATGCCCTTGTTGTTGTTTTTCCAATATTGCATAAAATGTGACTTAGTGACACTATAAAATGGCTATAGCGTTTTGTTAAGTTGGAGGGTGGGAAAAAGACACAAAGTAGAGCATTTTTTTGTTAAAATATGCATTGACTGACTAATTAGGCATAATCACAAAGCTCATGATCTCAGGAGTTTTTGTAAGTTGAATCTGATTCATTTAGCTTTAGGAATGCTCTCTGTACTCAAGTGGGGAAAGGTGTTTTGTTGACTAAAATTCATTAGGTTCACACAATGAACTAGCCCCTGCAGCAATAGGGACTATGGCTGGAACTGGAAATCAAGAGCAGGGAATAAAGTGAGGAAAAGTCTAGAAGAAAACACATAACACAGCTTTGTGGAACCCAGTGAAAAAGACCAGAAGCAGCAGGAACATGGGAGACTGAAGAGTGAATAGCGCTAAGTTCCATCAAGAGTGAGCACTACATGTGATAGAACCTGGGTGGGATGGTCTTTTCTCTTCTTCCTTTCTGAATTCTCAATTGATCATGTGCCCAGCAGTGTTATTTACTGTGGAGGATACAGCAGGAGAATGAGACACTGGCATTGCCTGTAAGGGTGTTTTAAAATCGGGGCACCTGGGTGGCTAGTCCGTTGAGCTTCCAACTTCGGCTCCAGTCATGATCTCACGGTTCATGAGTTCGAGCCCTACGTTGGGCTCTGTGCTGACAGCTCAGCGCCTGGAGCTGATTCTGTGTCTCCCTCTCTCTATGACCCTCCCCCGTTCATGCTCTGTCTCTCTGTCTCAAAAATAAGTAAACGTTGAAAAAATAAAAAAATTTAAATCATGGATGATGTGGTATATGGAATGGAGAGTGTCAAGGAATGTTCATTTGAAATGAGTAATAATTAAATGCAGATAGGAGAATGATGCCTATGTTTACATGACACTTTTGATTAGGTTTATCAAATGGTATTTTTGTCCCACATTAATCTGGTGGGTTGTGTAAAACAGACATTCATGCCCATTTTATGGAAGAAGAAATGCCACTTGTTATCTACCCCCAGTGATAAAATATAATGGTAATCTTTCACAGCACAGGAAGAAACACCTTGGTGTGAGCTTGCCATAATTTGTAAAGTCCAGGTGGTAAAGCCACATAGGTAGAATATAAATTCCATGAGGGTAAGCACTATAGCCATCTTGTGTATTACTGAATCATCTGCACTGAAACAAATACTCCATGAATTCAGAATGAAGGAATAAATTAAAGAAAGAATACATAAACAAAATGCAGGGGACTGTGGCACTCTCTGACTAGGATGTCAATAAGCAACAAATGGCCCCCTGGTGGACTTTAGGCCATGTGGTTTGGTGTCTGCCCACAGAGATGAGAAGCGGGAGGATTATTCTTCCCCACCCCATCAGCAAATATTTACCTAACACTCACTGTGGGGCAGGTGCTGCCTGAATGCTTGATTTTTCTAGCCTGGTTCAGGACCTCTTATGATTTCTCAGAACAACAGCAAGGGCTTTGTTGATACCAACAACCCTGTTTCTATTCAGGCCTCCAGCCAAGAGATGAGGAGTGAATAAAGCTACTATCAGAACCTCAAGAGTACATCAGAGCTCCCTGTATTGCGAAGTTGATAACATCAGCTTCCCTTTCTGTTCACCTTCACACAGGGGCCTTGAAATAGGATCAATCTCTGGCAGAAAGCACAGCTGAAGTCTTCATTCTTTTTCCATTGTGGCCAGATGAGAGTCAAAGGAACATGAAGAGTTGGAAATAATCTTACATTTCCAAACATCTCCTTCTGAACTAGGAGCCTCACAGAGTACAAGGTCTGCCTTAAGTCCCCAACTAGTAAACAGCAGCTCCTTCCCCATATCCTAGCAATATATAAGCAGACCCTTGAACCACACAGGTTTGAACTATGTGAGTCCCCTTACTTGCAGTGTTATTTTTGAATAAATATGTTAGAAAAGTTTTCGGAGATTTGCGACAATTTGAAAAAACTTGCAGATGAATTGTGTAGCCTAGACCTATCAAAAAATTTAAGAAAAAGTTGGTATGTTATGAATGCATAAAATATATGTAGATACTAGTCCGTCGTATTTACTACCATAAGTTATACAAATTATAAAAAGCTAAAATTTATCAAAACGTACTCATACGTAGACCATACACAGCACCATTTGCAACCAAGAGAAATGTGAACAAATGTAAAGACGCAGTGTTAAATTACAACTGACTAAGATTAACTGTAGGACATACCGTCCTACTGCAATAATCTCGAAGCCACCTCCCAGCGCTACAGCAGTGAGCTCAAGTGCTGTTGAGCGTCCCCTTCAAACTCCACGTGACACTAATCATCTCCACGTGAGCCGTTTGTCTCTCTAGTAAATTGCATACAGTCTTAAAAAGTGATCTCTCATGGTTCTCGCGTATTTTTCATCATGTTTAGTGCAAAATACCGCAAACCCTGAATAATGCCATGAGACCCATACAAAGTTCTATTAGTGATTCTGGAAGTGCTCCCAAGAAGCAGAGGAAAGTCATGACATGACAAGAAAAAGTGGAATCTCTTGATATGTACCATTGATTGACGTCTGCAGCTGAGGTTGCCTGTCATTTCAAGGTAAGTGAATGGGGGGGGGGGTGGGAAGGAAGAAGAAAAGGACATTTGGACATTTGTGAATCTATCACTGCAGCTATACCAGCAGGCATGAACATCTTGCACTTTTTGTGAAATACCTTTTCATCTCCTATTGAAAAAGCAACTTTTATGTGGGTGCAGGATTGCTAGAAGACATAGCTATAGACTAACACAATTAGAGGATAAAAAAATTCATTAGATGACAACTTTAAGCAAAAGCAAGGTGAGGGATCTAAATAAAGCTGGAGCATTTAATACCAGCAAAAGATGGTTTGATAATTTTAGACAGAGGTTTGGCTTAAAAAGTGCAAGATATCAGGGGAACCTGGGTGACTCAGTTGGTTAAGTGTCTGACTCTTGGTTTCAGCTTGGGTCATGACCTCATGGTTTGTGAGATCGAGCCGCGAGGCCCAAATTCAACTCTGAGCTAACAGTACAGAGCCTGCTGGGGATTCTCTCCCTCTCTCTACCCTTCCCCCATTCACGCTCTCTTGGTCTGTCTCAATAAATAAATAAACTTAAAAAAAAAATCAAGATATCAGAAGCAGCTCCTGGTTTTGTTGTTTTGTTTTGTTTTGTTTTAGAAGCAGCTCCTGTTGGCCAAGAGTTAGAAGACAAGTTCCCAGATGCCATTAAGAAAACCATCAGCAGAAAGGATATCTGCCTGAACAGGTTTTTAATGCAGACAAATGTGCCCTATTCTGTGGGTGGAGGGAAATGGCACAGGAAACAATTTTAAGTAAGGAAGAGAAGTAAGTACCAGCATTTAAGCCAGGAAGGGATAGACTAACTCTATTGTTTTATGCAAAGGCAGTCAGGTTTATGATCAGGACTGCCCTTATCTATAAAGCTGCTAACTTAACTTTGAAGGGAAACAATAAACACCAGCTGACAGTCTTTTGGTTGTACAAAAAGAAAGCCTGGACAACAAGAACTTTTTTTGGGCTGGCTCCATCAATGCTTTGTCCCTGAAGTCAGAAAATACCTCACCAACACAGGACTGCCTTTTAAATTTCTTTTGATATTGGACAATACCCTTGGTCACCCGTGACAACATGAATTCAACACTAAAGTAGTCTGCTTGCTCCCAAACACATCTCTAATTCAGCCTCTAGATCAGGTGGTCACAAGGACCTTTAAGGGTCATTAAACACATTACTCCACGTAAAGGTCTGTCAATGTTATGGAAGAGAACACTGAGAGAACATCATGTAAGTCTAGAAGGATTACACCATTGAAAATGCCATCGTTGACATAGAAAAAGCCACGAATTCCATCAAGTCTGAAACCATAAATTTGCACTGAAGAAAACTGTGTAAGATGTTCGACTTGACTTCATAGGATTTAGGGCAGAGCCAGTCAAGGAGATCATAAAAGAGATTGTGGATATGGCAAAGAAAAGTGGACAGTAGAAAATTTCAAGATATGGATCTTGGAGAAATTCAAGAACTAATACATACCACATCTTAAAAAATTAATTGAAGACACTTTGGAAATGAGTGCTTCTGAATAGTGCCAGATGATGAGGAAGAAGACAAAGAAGCAATGCAAGAAAACAAACTGACAGACAATCTGGTAGAAGGGATCCAATTATCCAAGACTGATTTTGACTTCTTTAAGGACGTGGGCCTTCTAGGATCTGAGCACTGAAACTACAGCAAACAGCGAAAGAAGGATTGGTACTGGGTAAAAACATTTAGATGAAAAGCCAACAAAGGCAGACAGAAATCAGGATATATCTCCATACATTTTCACTGAGTGCACCTGCCTCCCCTTCCCCTTTTTCAGTCTCTGCCACCTGAGACAAGACCAACCCCTCCCCCTCCTCTGCCCACATGACAGGAAGACAACAAAGATAAAGACTTTTATGATGATCCATTTCCACTTAGTGAGTAGTAAATAACCTTCATGCTGTACAATTAATAAATGTATCTGTCCTCTAGGCGTATGTGGGTCTTCTTGTGAAAATCCAAGAGCTGTACACAAAAACCGTGTGTGATGCTTGTGCCGCCATCATCACCTAAGTGTTGAGAGTGTAGAATGTCTTGTGCAAGACTTACATAGAAGTGGACAGCCTATCCTTAAATAGATACCGAGTGATTTTTTTTAATTTTTATCTATTTTGAGGGAAAAAAGAGTGAGGGAGCGAGCAGGGAAGGAGCAGAGAGAGAGGGAGACACAGAATCCGAAGCAGGCTCCAGGCTCTGAACGGTCAGCATGGAGCCTGATGGGGGGCTCCAACCCATGAACCATGAGATCATAACCTGAGCCAAAGTTGGACACTTAACCGACTGAGCCACCCAAGCACCCTGATACAGAGTGGTATTTAATATAAAATTAATGTTAGTTTTATAACTTTGCTGCTGCTTTATAACTTTGCTTTCAAAGAATTACATTACCGTACAGCATTACTGTGGAGAAACTGCACATTAGCCTATTAACAAGTGGGTTTTTCTAAATACCTGTTTCCAATACTAGCCTGTGAATATGATTAATATTGTATGCCATAAAATTTGTATTACGATTCATTCATTACTGTATAGGCTAGGCTACTAGGAAGCAACTGTATTGATTTCACCAGGTTACCATAGAGCAATCATACTGCTGCTTTGTTATCAATGCATGAATCATTACACCTATAAATATGAATTTATTTTTCACATTATCTTTTCATTTTTAATCTAGTGTTAGTGAGCCATAAGATTTACGTGTTTTGCATCATATAAGACAATATTGATGTAGGTACGGACAATTCATCTTGTAAGCAGATGATGTAAACTTACTATATCAATAAAGTACTGTAAATGTATTTTGTCTCTGATTTTCTTAACATTTTATTTAGATAAGAATACAATATGTAATGCACAGCACATACAAAATGTGTGTTAATTGACTGTTATTTGTGAGGTTTCTGGTCAACAACAGGCTGTTCGTAGTTATGTTTTGGGGAGTGTCAAAAGTTACTCATGGCTTTTCAACTGTACAGAGGGTTGGCACCCCTAGCCTCCATGTTGTTCAAGAGCGAACTGTATTCACCTCCCCCTCCCCAACCCAGGAGCCCAGTGATAGAGCAGGGACTCAAGGGATCATGAACCCTTTCAAAAGCAGCTCCTGCTCCCCAGGAACACAGGACTCCTTATTTAAAAAGACAATACTTGCTGAGGGAGAAGTAGTTGCTTCCAGGCTTGCTCTCCAAGGCATAATGGACCCCTGGCTGCTCCCTAAGAGCTAGGAAAGCATTAAACATGAAAGAAATGTGATCTTTAAAAAGCTCCCCTGTCAACTGTTATCTTACCGGTTATCTCTAAATACAGTTTAACCACTCCGCACTAACAACTGCAATCAGAGTATATAAAATGCCTGCTCATGTCGACAGGACAAATGGGCTTCAGAAGGGAGGGGGAAACACGTGGGAGCTACAGGGTCCACAAATGTGAATTCTCCCATTTCTGTGGCAGGAGAGTTTATGATTTGGCTGTGGGGCTTTAGGGAAGAGCCGATGTATCTGGAGCTAAAACTGCGACAGTAGGGACATGAAAGTGAAGAAGCTTCTGACTTAAGGGGTCACAAAGCTTGTGAGCAGTCATTCCCATTCAGTACAAAATATTACTCTTTTGTTTATTTTTTTTTAAGGACAGGGTTGTTTTTTTTTAATTAACATTTTATTTATTTATTTTGAGAGAAAAAGAGAGGAGCAGAGAGAGAGGGAGAAAGAGAGAATCCCAAGCAAGCTCCACTCTGTCAATGAAGAGCCCGATGCAAGGCTCAATTTAATGAGCGTGTGATCAAGACCTAGGCCAAGATTGACCCATGCTTAACAGACTGAGCCACCCAGGTGCCCCACAAAATCTTACTGTTTAGTGCCAAAGTTGGACAATAAAATTCCACCTCCTTAGGACCGCATGAAGCTCTTAAAGTTCCTTAAAGGATTTCCATTGTTGTAATTTCATCATTCTCACCACCACCCAGACATATGAAATAGCTTTCATGATTTTCCCATGAGAAGACAGTACCCACTGAGACATAATGGGATTTGCCCAAGGTCACGTCTCAAAGAGAGGGCCAAGTTGGGATCAACACCTGTATCTCTTGCCTCCCATTATCTGTGCTCCTCCACTAAGGCAGGGGAGGGCTAACTACAGCCCTAGGGAAGATCTGGCCCTTAACCTCTATTTGTCAATAAAACTTTATTGAAACAGAGTCACACCCAAACCAAACCTTCTTCTGAACTACAATAGAGTTGAGTAACTATGATGGAGACCTTATGGTCCACAGAACCTCAAATATTAACCGGCACATTACAGAAAAAAACTTATTGATTCCTGCTGTGCACCAACCCAGCACCTCGAGGGTCATTACATGGCCCTTTTAATCCTCAGGTCTGACTCTGATAATGCCTCAAGGGGAGGTTTCAGACTGAACGATCTGTGCTGTTACAACAATTTAAAAGTCTATTATGACCGAAACACTCTCTGTGGAGTGACTCATTTGTAAACTTGTCTAAGTTTCTTCAGCCTCAGCTCATAAACTGAGCCAAGTGCTCATGATATCCAAGGGACAGTTTGTACAACTTGCATTTCTTCAGTATGAATTACGGCTCTAAAAACACACTTTTTCTAAAATCCCATCTATGGCTTATGAGTTCACATATTTGAATCTGGTACCCTCCCACACCTACTCTGCACAGGCACCTTCCCAGCCTGGTTCTTAGGTCAATCCACCCTCTCCCATTCATCCCCTTGGCCTTGCTGTGCTGCTCTCTCACTCAGCACAACTTAATTTCTTTCTTGCGGGCTGTGAGACTTTCTCACCCAGCTACAGAAGGGGATGCATTGCCCCATTTTTCCACAGAAACTTCATCTGCAGGGGCCCCAGATGCTCTTCTTCCCTGGGGGACCAGAGAAAGGAATGAAGGAATTGGGAGAAACTCAAGGAGCAGGTAGAAGGGAGAGTAAAAACAGAAAAGGGAAAATTTTTTCCTGAATTATATTCCGACTGTGAGGTTTCCATGTGCTTTTCCATGAAAGTGCTCACTCGGTGAAAGACAACAGGATACTGGCTTTGTTCACTGATGACCCACCCTCCAACACAGTACCTGGTACTTAGTCACTGAATAAATACATGTGAAAAAATAAAGTTAGGCAGATTCAGGCCCTGCCAAGGATTGTGAAGGGTAAGTTTTGCCTCAAATACATTATATTTTGCCAGCAATTATGACCATTTTACTTAGGATTGCTTTGTCTTCAAAAGAAGCTCAGGTTGGAATTTAAAACCAGAGTCTCAGCAAAGGGGAGACCCTGGACACAGTGGGGAGAAAGCAACACTGAAAAGACACCATTCCCAGCCCTGTCTTTATGCAACCACGATTTCTTTTCAAATAAATTCTCATTTACAGGAACTAGCCTCTCCTAGAAACCAAAAGTCGAGATAAAAATTCAATTCCCTTAAATTTAAATTTAATTCCCTTTGCTTGCATTTATGCAGAGGTTTGGCTTGTTTTTATAGCATAGACAAAACTTTTGAGGAACACATTAGTCCACACGTGCATGCAATGTCAAGTTTTGTGAGACTGAATGGTAAAACTCAGTATTTCCTCTAACCTTGTATCCAGGAGCACAGCGAAGGATCTATTATTTATTTGTCCCATGTTTTGTTTCCCCAGGAACTTTCCAGGAGATGCTTCAGCAGTAGAGCAGGCAACCAAACATTTAATCCATGAGGCAGGAAAACCAGTGATGTTTATCCCTCAAGTCAAACAGCCAACAGAGCTACCAAAGCAGTCTGGGTGCAGTGGTAATGAGCTTAAATAAGCACAAATGCAGGAGCGTCAGCCTGCCGTAAATTAACCTGGAGATTGGCCCTGAGTAGATGCACCTGCCTTGGGTCATTACCTGCCTTTTCTGGGGTCAGATCTAAGCACACATCACTTGCCATGGTTTCTTATTACTAAAGCTAGCTTTGAGCTGAGGCAAATTAGGTCCAGGTTCTGTGTTCCACAATTTCAGGAGTGCATTTCCTATCAGTCAGAGACAGCCACATAAGGATTCAGTATATTTGGGAGAAAACATAACTAAGCCAGATGCTGTTAAACTGAACCTAGCCTAAATATCCATTAACAAGTTGTGAAAACACAACCTATGATACACCCAACAGTTAAAAAAAATAATAAAGGAGGCACATCCACATTAATAGTTGCCAGGCCAGCTGCCTATCTGATTAATCTGGGGACTTTTAAGCACCCCCAGAATAACTGAATCAGAATCTCTACAGGTGTGAGTGCAGGTGTGGGTATTGTTTCTAAAGCTCTTCAAATAATTATAATGTGTATTCTAGGTTGAGAAACATCATCTTACACATGCTAACTTGAAAAAAAAATGAGTTATTCTGGATAAAAAGCACCAGTTTAAAACAATACGGAAAGTATAATTGTGTTTTGTTACAAAAATCAACCAACTTAATTTTGATTGTACATTTTTGAATGAGCAGAGAAAAAATTGAAATATGACAAAATGTTAAGTTTTGACAAAGATAGGTTCTTGAGTACACTAGCGTCCATTATATTGTTTTCTAATATGCCATATATATATATATATAATTTCATTTTTTAAAGAAAATGATGTAAAATTACTAAAAACACATTAAACTTCATGCTGGATACTTTTGAAAGAGGCGTTTTTACACATCACTGTATTTCTTTTTGTAATTTTATATTTAATGAAAAACTTACTTCCCCTCCTTCTCGCAGAAAGCTAAGGTTGATTGATATAAGGGCAGATAACCTGTAACTGCCTACTATCCCCAAAGCAAAGGGAGGTACTGAATCCTCTTTATTCTCTGTAGGCAGTCTCAATCTTCAGCTGAAAATTCTCAGGGGCTGTTTACCCTTGGGAGCCTGCTCGGAATGCTGAGGTAACATCACCTCCCATAGTTATCCAAGTAAAAAGAGAAGAGCAACAAAGAGAAGGGGGCTCAGAGTGCAAATCCTTAGGGACAGTCCAGCTCACAGCCCAGAAAAAGCCCCCAGTATAGGGACCACTTCCCACTTGCACCTGCCTTCTTGGAAGTCAGCTTTACAGTTTTTCATGTCACAGTCACCAAAGATTTGTAGATACAATTCTATAGCCAGTTACTGAGACAGAGAGAGGGCAGAACCGAGCCTAAGAAAAGACAACTGGTACAGTATTTCCAGAATTTATTAAGCTATTTGGAGGGGGAAAACGAAACTGGATATTAAACAGAAGTATGCAGGTAAAATAAGCATTAGTCCTTTCCAGCAAAAAAATTAATTGAAAACCTTTTATTCATTGGGTATATAATTGGGGTGTTAAGCACCCCATGGTTTTGCTTTCCACAATTTCAGTTACCTGAAGTCCACCACGGTCCAGAGTAAATGGTCTTTCTGACGTATCATCCAAAAGTCAATAGTAGCCTAACACTACATCATTCACCACACTTCATCTTTTTATGCAGGCATTTTATCATCTCACATCATCACAAGACAAAGAAGGGTGAGGACAGTACAAGAAGATATTTTGAGAGAGACCACATTCACATAATTTTAACTAAAGTGTATGGCTATAATTCTTCTATTTTCCTATTATTGTTGTTATTCTCTTACTGTGCCTAATTTATAAATTAAACATTATTATAGATATATATGTATGTATAGGGGGAAAAAGCACAATAATATAGTGTTCTGTACTGTGGCTTCAGGCATCCACTAATAGTCTTGGAACATATCTCCGATGCATAAGGGGAGACCACTGATCAGATACCCTGAGTCAGTGCTGGCAGTAATGTAAATTGACCCAACCAGTTAAAGTGTCAATCTGATAACATCTAACAAGGATTATACAAATCAGGTCCTTTTGATTAAATTGATGACATTAATTGCAACATTCTTGATACAAGGCAGGTTCCTAGCAGATGGGATTAAGTATCCAATCAATAGTGATCCATAGTATTTTCCTAGAATTAGTCTTTTTAGGCCTGCAAAGAAGAAACGGCTGCTGTTGGAAGGGCCTGACTTATGGTCAACAGTCAGAATGAGTTCAGGGCATCTTTCTGGTTCTACCTTTCAAAACCTTAGGATACTGTCAGCTTTTCCCTGAACTAGGCTGCTGGAAGTATAGCCATGCATCTGCTGGTTCTTTGGAGTCCAAATGGGATAATGAGTTGGAAAGACAGCTGCACTTGGATTGTTTTGCCCAAGTTGGAAATTAGACCTTCAGTCTGTAATAGACTAAGAGGGCAAGTGGGAGTTGCAGCTCTGGGATCTGCATATTAACAAAGTCCTTAGATAATTATGATGTCTCCCAAAAATAAAACAATCTTCCCAACCTAATGATTTGATACTTACTTTTCTGGACAAAAACAGATCATTTGTTATGTTCACACGACAATCCCCTGAGCATAGCTGACTCCTTTCCATCATTCACATTTGAGCTGAAATACCCCTTCTTAGAAAGTATTTCCTCAACAACCCAATCTAATGGTTCCTCTTCTGTCACTCTGTGTCAAACTGCCCTATTTAATTAAATATACATAATTTATCATCATCCAAAGTTAATTATTTATTTCATGTATTTCTGGTTTTAGCTCCTGTCCTATCTGATCTGCAGAATTAAATAATGTTAATATTTGTTGAATGAATATGTTAGTGAGTGAGTGAATGTGTCAAATAATTTTTATACATTGATTAAGAATTGCAAATCCTGAAGGGTCCAAGAAGTGAAGTGACTTGCCCAAGACTATTGATTTATTTATTAGCTATATGAATAATAAAATTGAACTTTTTATCTTTGGCCCCCAAATTTATGATCTTCCCAGTACCCTGCACTAACTCTAAGGACTGACATCTATATATGTTCTTCACCTATCTCCATGCATTGACTAGCCCACCACACACAATGGAGGCTGCTGTTACATCTGTGTGCTGTGTTCATACCACACCTTCTGTGTTTCTCCTTTTTCAGATCTGGATCCACAAAATACTGGGCTTAGATCCAGGAATTGGGTGGCCGGGTCATCTGACTACTACTACCAACACGGTGGTTGGCATACTGGGTGTGCTCAAAAAGTACCATTGAATCCAGCTGCAGTTCTGATGATGGCCAACACAGTACAGCACTGAACTACATGTGGGATGTTTTACCTGCAGTATCTTTCTTGATTCCTGCAATGTCCTTTGTGTGTTTAAAAACAAAACAAAATAAAAAACAAAACAAAAAAAACCCCAAAAAACAAAACAAAAAAAACCCCCTGAGACTCAGAAAGCCTTCCCTAAAACTGATGGTTGATTGTAGGCTGAAAGTTTTTCTTTTCTTTTTCTTCATTATTTTTCCAACTTCCAAATGTCTCATTTAACATTTCTACTTGGTGAGCTGCAATTCAACCTTCTAGACCCAACAAAAACTTCACCACTTCTGTAACAACCCCCTGAAGAGAGTTTATAACAGGTTTAGTTATAAAACCTGGAAATCACCAAGATGTCCTAGCACAGGGTAATGTTTAAACAAATTACAGTACATCCATACAATGAAACAATACTCAGCAATAAAAAGTGATGAGCTACGAATTCATGCAAAAACATATTTGGATGTAAAAAGCATTTTCCTGAGTGAAAGAAGCCATACCTAAGAGACTATATGTTGCATGACTGCATTTATGTGGCATTATGGAAGAGGCAAAATCATGACATAGAAAGGTGATCAGTGACTATCAATTGTCAAGGGAAGGGGCAAGAACTGACTATAAAGTAGCAGCACAGATGAAATTTTAGGGTGATGGAAGTATTCTTATTGGGACTGGATGATGGTATTTTGTGCCATTTCTTAACTGGAGTTTCTGATTTTTTATATGCTCTCTCCTCTTCCTTTCCAAGATCTTTCTTTCAAGATATGAACAAATACAGAAGTCAAAGGGGTAAGGTGTATTTTCCACTTGGAAACTTAGAAAGCAATAAATGGCAGAAATAACTCAAGTCCAAAGTTCTTTGAATCTTTGCTTAACAAGACTTGTATGTTTCAAAAACTTAAAATTTCTGCTTAAATACAGAACTTTGATTAATTACTTAAAGCAGCAGGGAAGTTATTTAATTAGTATAAGAAGATTCAAGTTCAAATTAGAGGATTAATTTTCAGGGTTAGGATATGAAAGATATGGTAATTAAGCTAGGAAGTGAAGGCAAAGTCTCTCAAACCTGAATGGAATTTCTGATTCAATTATTTGATTAAACCACTCCTGGGAATGATATAAAATCATAACTTCTGACAAAAAGGTTGAATTGTAGGGTAAATCCTGTGGATGATATCATACTAAATACATTATCATGATTTGCCTTAATGTGATATATACCTCTGTACCAAAGAAACAGAAATGAGTAGACTATTATTATAAAACGTGCACAAAGTAACACTTTTCTGAAAAAAGTTCTGGCAATTACAACAGAAAACACGAGAAACGTACCAGGCTGTATAACCTGTGCTTTTCTGAGGAAATAGTCTGGAAATAGATTTGCTTTGCATAGAAGTTTTCTGGATACTTGGATTGAAGAAGAGGAGGATGAAATGGGGATGAAGGCAGTTTTTTCAGCAGATTTTATCATTTCTAAGAAACATGGATGAAGGTTTAGTTCACAGCGTCTCCCAAATGCAGTCGTCACCTTACCCCCACTCCGCTCCTCCGCTGGCTTTAACCCTTTTCACCCTTCATCTCTTGGCCCCCAGCCCCATCACCCTTTCTCTATTCGCTCTGCACATTTTTTTCAAATGATTTACTTTTGCGAGAGAGACAAGAGTGTGGGTAGTGGAGGGGCACAGAGACAGGGAGACAAAGAATTCGAAGGGGAGGGAGGGGGGAGAGAGGGGTGTAGCTCCACCCCAGGACCTGTGAGATCCTGACCCGATTGGAAGTTGGGAGGCTCCACTGCTTGAGCCACCCAGGTGCTCCACTTTATGAGAAATTTTGTTTTAACCAGACCAGCGGACCACGGCTTGCTCCGGTGCTGAGTCTCGGAGCAAATGCGTGGCTGGTTCCGCATGAGCTCCTCCATCCGGAGACTGATGTCTTTGTCCTTGCCTCGCTTCCTCGGTTCAGGGCTCTAAACCTGGGCTCCCACGCCCTTCCCCCTCTCCACTCGCTCCCGATAGAGGGCGCCCTGGGCGACGCAGGGGCGTGGGGGAGCCCTGCCTGGCCTCCGCAGGCTGAAGTCCCACCGCCGTCCCGGAGTCCCACCCAGAGCCACTGGGCGCCGGGTGGGCGGAGGCCACAGATCCGCCAGCTCCCGCGCGCAGAGGAACGCGAGCCGCGAGCCGGCCCGGAGAGCTGGTGCCGCGAGCCCCAACCTTTCCCAGCTTTTTCCGACGTTAAACCGGAGGGAGGTCCCAAACCTGAGTGCCGGCGCAGCGATCTCCCCTGACCGGTGGTAGGGGAGGACGCAAACGGCCCCCGAGTCCGTGCCAACTGAAGGGGTTTCGGCGAAGTCAGTTCTGCGGCAGGCGGCAGCCGCTTGAGGTGGAGGAGCCACTACCAGGTGTGGTTGGAGGTGGACGGAAGTCACAGGCAGGCAGAGGGGCTGCCACCCTGGCTGTGCGCGGGTTGCGGGCGCCACCCCCGAGTCCACCCCCCCACCCCCCAGTGGCCCTCTCTTTCCGTCTCTGCCTGTACTGGCCCCACACCCACCTCACTTCACCTCGCCCCTCCTCTTCTCTCTTTGCTGCCGCCTGTGCCCGCCAGGAGCCAGTCTCCAGGGCTCCAGGAACTCTGTCCAAACCATTTGTGTGCATGCTGGGGGTGTGTGGAGGTAGGGATGGCTCCCTTTCTGCTCTTGGGTTTTGGGAATTGACACCGTGCCCTGACCCAGAGCACAGTGTAAGTGTTCTAGCCCAGAGGACGTCCCAGAAATGCAAAGCAGCAGTAGGGTTTGTGTGTGCAAGGTGGTGGGGGAAAGGTAACCTAAGGTCGTGTGTGTGTGTGTGTGTGTGTGTGTGTGTGTGTGTGTCACACACGCCCACATGGCTTTAGCAAACTGAAATCCCTTCTAATGTCTTTAGAGTTTTTGGAATCCTGATATATCTCCATGTAATCAGTAAAGAATGATGCAGAAAAGTACAAAACAGTTACCACAAATAATACTCCTTCCAGTTTCTAACAGAACTTTGTTGTTGTTTTTTTTTGTAATACCTAACATGGTAACCTCACAGAAAACCTAATACCTGTCTCTCTGATGTAACATCCCGAAGATAAAGCAATTGTTTATCATCAAACATGATAACTTTTAGGTGGTATCTAAGAAAAATTAGTTATAAAAAATGGTATTTTCGGGAAATGGCTGCAACAATTTCACTCATCCCACTAGCTCTACCTATCGTATGACTTTGACATTCCATTCTCTTAATCTGGGCAGACTGTGGCTACAACACCAGTGACATTACTCTTGAGGTTAGATAGAAGATGATACACATTCTGTCTGGTTCTCTTCTGACACATGCTTTGGAGCTCAGCCACTATGCCATAAGGAAGAGGAACAGAGGCCCTCAGAACTTAGCTCCAGCTGACAGCCAGTACCTCACGTGCCCTTGATAGCAATCAAGCTATCTCAAATGGGGATGCTGAACCCCCAGTGAATCTTCCCCAGCTAATGCTGTGACAAGCAGAAGAGCTGACCCTGCTGGGCTCTCCCCAAAGGGCAGATCCCTGAACAACTAAATGAGTGTTGTTGTTCTAAGCCACTAAGTTTAAAGCTGGTATGCAGCACTAATAGAAAAGTGATATATTTAATTGCTTTGTAAATCTTTACCACAATCTTTATTCAACAATCCTTCCCCCAAACTGCTGCAGATACAAGGAGAGGAGGCATCTTGGTCTTTGATAATGGGCGGAAGGGAGGAAGTATCCCTCTATCTTCAAAAGAGCCTAAGGAATGAAGGGGTCCGGGGGGCGGCAGGGCAGTGCCTGGGTGGCTCAATCCATTAAGCATCCGACTCTTGGTTGTGGCTCAGGTCATGATCTCGTTCATGGGCATCTGGCTCTGTGCTGACAGTGTCCAGCCTGCTCGAGATTCTCTTTCTCCCTCTCTCTGCCCCTTCCCTGCTTGTGCTCACTCTCTCTCTCAAAATAAATAAATAAACATTAAAAAAAAAAAAGACCCTGGGAAGTTCAAAAGCATGTTTGCTATCCTTGCTTATTGGCTTATTATTGAAACCTAGGTTTGAACCCTAATACAAATGTGTTATCTCTGGACTAGCTGTGGCCTCTAGATAGCAAAGAGAAACAAGAGTATTTTCCTATCTCTCCAGCAGGATTAACAAGGTCCCTCTGTGGAAGCCCAGGACAGCCATTTCCCTCTCCTCTCTGATGGTCTTTAGAGGTTTCCAGCATCATTGGTTTAAGGTTCTTCCCATTTTTGCTAAACTCAGTCTGAATAAGTGAGTTGGGAATTCCTGGAGGATAGGAAAAATTTTAAATATTAACATATATTTATATTAACATATATTTAATGTTAGTATTTAAATATTTAAATATAGGGGTGCCTGGGTGGCTCAGTCAGTTGAGCATCTGACTCTTGATTTTGGCTCAGGTCATGATCTCACAGTTTGGTGGGGTTAAGCCCCACACCAGGGCCTGTTTGGGATTCTCGCTCTCTCTCTGCCTATCTCTGTCTCTCTCAAAATAAATAAAAAAACATTATAAAAATTAAATATTAACATAGGACCAAGAATGACAAGAAGAAAGAGAAGAAATCAGTGGATGGAAGGCTAAGGGACAAAGCTGATTTTGAGTGAATTCACTTAATTATCTAATCCTAGATTATTATTAATCTCACATGAACCCAATTGTTCATCTAATCTAAAACATTTTCTGCAGAAACTTGGTGAAAATGTAACTGAATTATTGTCTCTCCATAATAATTAGACCTCCCACCTTCCCAAGCACACTGGCCTCAATCATTTCTTAAAGAGGGGATGTCTGAGATCAGTTTGATGTCAATGTACTTAGACCTAGAGATTATTTTAATGCTTTGTGTTAGTTATTCATTTGAGGAAAGGATTAATAAGATATAGATTACATTAGCTTCAATTTTTGGAAGTCATTACATTTAATTTTATACATCTCTACATCCCACTGATCCATGCCAATAAGCAAATTGAAAATATAACAAATTCTCCACATCAATTCCTTTTGGTCAATCATATAGTAAAGTGAGCAAGTCAAATTAGAGGTGTTTTTAGTCTAGTAGCCTACTAAATTCCCTCAGTAGACTTCATTGCTAGAATTAAAATGAGTAAGCACTGAATGGGAAAACCATTGATGCTATGAGCCAAAAAAAAAAAAAAAAAGTGGCTATAGTCCTGTAATTCCTACATTAAATCTCTACATTATGTATGAGAAAAATATATCTTAACATCATTGCCTTTTTAACCTCAGAATTGCCACCACCCTAGTTGAAGCTGTCCTCAGTTTTCACCTGGACACTCACAGTAGCCACACTCGTCCACTTCCTATCTCCACCATGACTGTGCTCCAGTCTCTTTGATACTATAGCTGTCTTCCACATGGGTCACATTAATTCAGCAGCACCACAGGATAATGGATATAGGATAAATATAATAGAAATGTTAGGTATACTTACATTTGTATAACAAAAGTAGAAATATACTTTTATTAACATTTAATTACTTATCTCATTTGATGACCTGTGTATATATACAATTTAAAAAAAGAATGAAAGACCCAAACTCCCAATGTAGCATTTGGACTGGAGATGATTGGGAGAGGAAATATATCTCCCAAATTATATATAGGAATTGCTCAGTCATAATTTTGATTTACTTCCCAAAACTTGCAAAATTACATTTCTCTAATCATATGGTCCCTACTAAACCAAGTGTTGTCTTTTTTAAGGCTTATTTATTTATTTTTGAGAGAAGGGGAGAGAGACAGCACGCCTAAGCTGGCAGGCACAGAGAGAGAAGGAGACAGAATCCCCAGCAGACTCCACACTGTCAGCACAGAGCCCAACACAGGGTTGAATCCACAAACCACGAGATCATGAGCCAAAATCTAGAGTTCTGACGCTTAACCAAGCCACTCGGGGGCCCCTAAACCAAGTTTAAGTTTTTATCATTTATGGTTGCTCTTTACAGTTTTTTTTTCTTAAAAAATTTTAATGTTTATTTTTGAGGGAGAGAGACAGATCGCAAGCAGGGTAGAGTCAGAGAGAGAGGGAGAAACAGAATTCAGAGCAGACACAGAATCTGAGCTGTCAACACAGAGCCCCAAGTGGGGCTTGAACTCACAAACCGTGAGATCATGACCTGAGCCAAAGTCAGACACTTAACCGACTGAGTCACCCAGGTGCCCCTGCTCTTTACAGTTTTCAAAATAAAATGTAAAAAATCTTTTTCTTTAACTTGAAATGTCTTCTTATGAATATATATGTTTTTTTTCTTTTGAAGCCATCCGTTTGATACCATCATTATTGATGAAAAACTGCAAATACAGTTTATAGATCATTACATTTGTAATCTTCTTTCCCTGTCATCATTTTTCTGTTTCCAGTGTTAAGCCATTCTGGAATCAAGCAAAGAGCTACAGTGACAGTGATGAGTAAGAACATTTTGTGCTTTGTCAATTCAAATAAACCCGGAGCTAGTAAATGACAAGCTATGTTGTTAGCAAGGATTAACATCCAGTGATGTCTAAAAAAGGGACTGTGTCTATACAATCACAGGTAGTGCTGATAGTGTTTCAAAGGCTATTCTTAAAAAAATCCATCATTCCTTTGATATGGTTTGAGCATATGCAGTATCTCTTCTCCTTAGTTGTCTATCACCAGTTCTATTTGAAACTGACTTGAAATGCAAGGTATTTTCTCCTCCTGAAACCAATTAGGAACCAAATATTTTGTCAACTATAAATATATTGTTGTAATTACAATACATATATGATTCAGTGCAAGATGAAGCCCAATTAAGAATAGGACAGCCCATCAGAGGAAGAGCAGCAAAGGGAAAATGGTGTTGCCTAATGTCAATATGATAGAGTTACATGAGTAGTAAACATGTTTTTTCTTTTCAACACAATAGAAAATTGAAATGGCAGGTACATTTTCCCCTCAAATAGTCTGTACAATTAGATTTGTTTGTGCAAAGTAACTACAGATGCCCAAAGTACTTACGAGAGGGTGTAGACAATAACAGTTATAGAAGCACAAGCAACATTGAACAATAGTTAAACACCTGGTTGTGAGAAAAACTACCAAGGTCAAGTCCCTGCCTCCTTCACTAACTGATTAGGATGAAAAATGTTTGGAGATATTTGTCCATAAAGCAGCACAAGAGATATTTTAAATGTAAATTATGTCATGCTTTGCTTAAAACCTTTGCTTAAAACATTTCAGATGGGTTCCCATTCCACACAATTAAATCCAAAAATCCTTACAATGGCCGATGGTATGTATCTTCAGTGAGCTGAATCCTGACTATTTCTTCAGGACATGATGCCCCCTCCCCTCACAATGTGCTCTACCTACCTTTGTCTATCAGGTTTTGTTGTTGTTGTTGTTGATGATGATGATGATGATGATGATGATGATGATGTTCTTAACATTCTAAGCATGTTCCCTTCTCATTGCATTTGCACATGTTATTCACCTGCTTGGATGCTTTTCCTCACATTCTTCACACATCTCTCATCCCTTAAACAGATCATTGGTAATAGTAACTGCTCCTTTCTTGGTGATTCCATTTCTAACATCTTAGTTAATCTAGATCCCTTACCATTTCTTTTCTTATTTCATCCCTTCATTATTTACTTATAAAATGTATTAAGCTTTGAAATTAGTTCATTTGATTCTGTGTTTTGTCTATCTTCCGTACTGATGGAAAGCTGTTAAAAACAGAGACTATGACTGCTTGCCAAACTGCTCTGATTCCAGTGCTTCTCTTGGCATCTGGTATGGTCACTAAATAATGGCTGACTGACTGAGTGATACATGAACAGCAGCACAACCTACAAAAAAATATTATCACCTAGTATTTATCAAATGTTTGCTACCTGCCAGAAACTTGCTATATGTTCTACATGCATTATATCATTCATTTTTACAAAAACTATCTGAGACAAGTACAATATGCAAGGAATAATAATACTGTTAAGTACTACTGTTTAACTAGTAATGACACTCCAGTGGTATTAAGTTAGGAATTGCCCTAGCCACACAGCCACCTAATAGAAGAGGCCGCACTGGAACTCAGGCAGCCTTTCCCACAATACATGCTGCCTTATGATCAGATAACAACTACTGGGAAATTATTATTTCCAACCCTCTCATAAGCACTTTGGGTCATTTTTTGTTATTTTGTACAAACAAATTTGATTGTACAAGGTACTTGAACAGAAAAAATGTGTTTTCCATTTCAAGTTACTATTATGTTGAAAGGACAGTAATCAAGTAAATAACATGGTCACTGATCATGTAATCCTAGTGTGTGAGCATTAAGTAACATCATCCTCATTTTGCTGTCCTTCTCCTTAAAGGTGTTCTATACCTAATGAACAATTTGGCTTTACTTGCACTCAAAACATGTCCTATAATTAGAACAATGTTTTTATAGTAATTAACAAAATACTTGGTTCCCAGTGGGTATCAGGCAGAGAAAGTGTCTTGCATTTCGGATCAGTTTCAAATAGAACCAATGATAGAAAACCAGGAAGAATAAAGATATTGGATGCACTCAAACCATGTCAAAGGAAAGATGGATTTTAAAAAATATATTCTTTTTTTTAATTTTTTTTTAACGTTTATTTATTTTTGAGACAGAGAGAGACAGAGCATGAACAGGGGAGGAGCAGAGAGAGAGGGAGACACAGAATCTGAAACAGGCTCCAGGCTCTGAGCTGTCAGCACAGAGTCCCACGCGGGGCTTGAACTCACGGACCGTGAGATCATGACCTGAGCCGAAGTCGGATGCTTAACCGACCAAGCCACCCAGGCGCCCCTAAAAAATATATTCTTTAAAATACTATCAGCACTACTTGTGATTGTGTATACACAGGTCCTGTTTTCAGACATCACTGGTTGTTAATCCTTGCTAACAACATAGCTTGTCATTTACTAGCTTGGGATTTATTTGAATTGACAAAGCACAAAATATCCTTGCTCATCACTGTCACTGGAGCTCTTCGCTTGACTCTAGAAGAGCTTAATGCAGGAAAAAGAAAACATGATGGGGGCGATAAGATTATAAATGTAATGATGTATAAACTGTATTTGTAATTTTTTTATCAAAAACAATTTTAATGTTTATTTTTAAAAGGTGGGGAGGGAGGAGGGGCAGAGAGAGAGGGAGAAACAGAATCCGGTGCAGGTTCCAGATTCTGAACTGTCAGCACAGAGCCTGACACAGGGCTAACACTCACAAGCCCTGAGACCATGACCTGAGCGGAAGTCGGACATAACTTACTGAGCCACACAGGCGCCCCTAGATAGTAGATGGTAGATAGTATGGAAAATGCATATTAATATGAAGACTTTCCAAGTTAAAGGAAATAATGGTTTGTTTTTTTTTTATTTTATTTTGAAAACTTTAAAGTGCAACCATAAATATCTAAAATTTTAGTTTGGTTTAAGGAGACAATCTGGTTAGAGAATTATAATTGTGCAAGTTTAGAAAGATAAATCCATATATAAGATTTTTTAAATATATTCCTTCTCCTGATCATCTCCAAACCCAGTGCTGATTGGAGATAAGATCTTCATTGCAACTCACAAATGATGTTAACCAAAAACATGCCTAAATTTGTTTTTTTCCATCTATTTATTATCTCAACATCTAATAAACACCTATTTTGCTGCAGGAATGGTTTCTCTAATTCTCAAATACCCATAGCCTTGACTATAAATCATACATTGCAATATATTCAAAATGAATTTCAACCACACACCAATATATAAGACATGAGAATTTCTAAAGCAAGGTTTTAAACCATCATATGCAGAAGTTAAAAGGTGTTCCAACTATACTCAAAAAAAAAAAAAAGACAATTCTGTAAAATCAATTCTACAACTTTTGGATTCCTTAGCTAGATAAAATACATAAAAAGGGATTGGCAACTGGAAAGAAGGGAGCATTTTCTAAGAATTATTTGAAAAGAATTTTTCTTTAGAAAGAGTTATTCTTAGGCTCTGATTTGCCCACCACCTTGAAGGAAGGCTCAGGAGTCCTAATTGTGTTATCTCATTTCTAGTGTAAGACATAACCCTGGATCTACCCAGCAGTTATGACCCCTCTGTGGCTAGTGTGACTTTCACCACAGAAAGAAAGAGAGTGCTACTTTGCGGGGCATATAACAGAGGGCTGGTACTCTGTAATGAACCTGGCGACCTCTAAGATTTGGTCAAAACAAGGGATATGTAGGTATTTCCTGCAGGTATATGGAGACCTTCTGAAAGGAGAAGAACCAGCCTGGGTCTATAATGGGTGTTGTACAATTGGCTCACCATAAGGGCTGTACAAATCCCAGTAGAAGATAATGCATCTGCTTGCCCAGGTCACCTGAATTGTGGCTGGAAAACAAACAAACTATAAACTATACAATGTCTGACAGCACTATGAAAGAAAAAGAAAGAGAAGAAGGAAGGAAGGAAGGAAGGAAGGAAGGAAGGAAGGAAGGAAGGAAGGAAAAGAGAAAGAAAGAAAGAAAGAAAGAAAGAAAGAAAGAAAGAAAGAAAGAAAGAAAGAAAGAAAGAAAGAAAGAAAAAGAAAGAAAGAAAGAAAGAAAGAGAAAGACAGAAAGAAAAAGAAAGAAAGACAGAAAGACAGACAGAAAGAAAGAAAGAAAGAAAGAAAGAAAGAAAGAAAGAAAGAAAGAAAGAAAGAAAGAAAGAAAAAGAGAGAAAAGAAAGGGGAGGGAGGAAGGGATCCATTTTAAACATCTTTGATTCCCACAGAGCATAAAAACAGCTTGCTATTGTACCATTTAAATAAAAGTTTTCACTTGCCTTTACTACTTTACCCTCAGCCCTTCTGGACCCTGAAGATGTCAGAATGTGCCCAGCAGGTGAGGTAGGGGTAGAAAAGCACAGATAAATAATTAAACAAGAAGCTGATCCTGCTCCCCTTCCTACTAGAGGCTTCCATTCTCAATGAAGTTCTTACTGAAGGAGAAGAGGTTTTAATAGTAAGTAAAATTCAGAGTTTTAATTAATATTTTGTATCAAGCATTCTGATTTCTGAAATGAGACTTAGTGACTTCAAGTAGATGTAGAATATTCTTTTGTAAAAAAAAAAAAGTGAATGTACAAGACATTTGGTCTGGAAGAGTTTTCATCCAACAGCAGAGGAAGATCACCCTGACTTGAATATATCTTTAAAAGATGATGAAAAACAAAAATAAAGTTGTGCTTGATGATGTCAGTTGTTGCACTTCATCAACATATGGCTTTACATGCATTCACACTTAAGAAATTTGCTTCAATTCCAAGTCATCTAGAGAAACAGAGCTAAGTCAGTTCTGTGCACAGAAACCTGTTCCATAGCCAGTTCACATGTACACAAATGCAGTTGTGGTAGAAAACACTGACAATTTAATTTCAAAATAATTTGCAAAGTTAAAAAGTACATTCACAAGAGCAATGTGAAGTAATGAATCTAGACTCCAATTTGATCTAGTCTTTTCTTGTAGCTATAGGCCTGTTATCTTTTATACAGACATTAGTTTTTACATCTGTGGAGTTATAGGCTGCACTAAATTATCTTTAAAATGATGTACTATGAGACTATGAAATGCTTATTCAAAAGAAGTTAATGAGTAAACAGTGAATTCAGTCCTGGTTCTCGCCATTGACTTGCAGTGCAACCTTTGCAAGTTTCCTAATTACTCTACGCCACATATAGATTCCCTTTGTTCCTATAAGGTGGATGTGCATCATCATTTTTGAAAATTCCACAACTCTATGCAAATGTAGGGTTCAACGGGAATTAAGATGGCATTATAAAATTGTGTCACGTGAACATGGTTTTATTTGAAATGTTCCAGATTACAGCCTAGGTGGGGAGAGAGGTTTAAAACTATTCACTCTCCACTCCCATATTCCATTTTTCTCCTTATCTAGATAGCATATCCCTTTACTATTTCATGTGCAAAAATTCAACAAAAATGCTCTGCCACCAATTCCACAATTCTTGTAAATGTACATTATTTCATCTAAGGCATGTTAATGTTTATTTATTTTTGAGAGAGAGAGAGCGAGAGAGAGAGAGAGAGAGAGCGAGCAGGGGAGGGGCAGAGAGAGAGGGAAACAGAATCCAAAGTAGGCTCCAGGCTCTGAGACAGCAACACAGAGCCCGATGCAAGGCTCGAACCCATGAACAGTGAGATCATGACCTAAGCTGAAGTCAGACACCCAACCAACTGAGACACCCAGGTGCCCCTAATTAAGGCATTTGATAAAAAAGGAGATGACAATAATTTTGATCATTAATGGCACTAGAGAAAAGAAAATATTTGCTCTAAATACTTAAAGAAAAGAGATTCCACCTTCAACAAGTTAGGAGCTGTTTGCTAGAGTGCTTTACTCTAATTATTCTTGTTTTTAAGTGACATCTACTGTTTGACTGCTGGAATTATCATAAGAGGCTAAAATATGTTGCAAAATGTGTTTTGCTACTGGATTGGTGATCACTGCTAACACAGAAATCAAAATAGGAAAATTTCTTTAAAGAATCTTTAAAGTGAATGATTCAGTGTTCCGGGTGGGTGTGGGATGAACAATGATGTTGCATGCCCAATATTCTCTCACTTGAATTATTAAATAGTGATATACTAGGTTTTTGTTTCACATATAATTTTTTATTGGCAAATGACTTATTTGCAAGTCCAAAATTCCTACAGTGGCTCAGCAAACTCAATTACATTTTTATCTGACTTTTTTCTTTGTTTTTTTTTTTTTGGTTTTTGCTTTCTAATAAGATTCGTAATAAGATAGAAAAATGCATTCTTCAGAATTTTCACATATCTGGGTCTCATTTATCTTATTTCTCAAAGAAATAAAAAAAATGAGCCAATAAATTGGTTTTCTTTCATCCAATTCCTCCTATAGCTTCCATGTTAAAAAAATAATATTGTGAGATGTATTTATTTTTTATGGCTTAGGTCATCTCTCTCTGAAGGTTGTTGAGAATTATTACTATTTCCAGAATATTATAGTTTTTTGGAAGTAGCTGCATTTTTTGGAAATTGGTCAATATTTTTAATTAGTTCTGGGGGGAGGATTTGTCATGTGTACATTGCCCACTATTACTGGAATTATCATTTGTTTAGTATTTTCAAAATTTTGAGTTATGATATGTAAAATGTATCCCTGATTTCTTAATGGTCAGTTTTTCTTCCCCTTCTCAGTTTCTCTGATATCCCTTTCCACTGAAGAGACCCATAAAAGACACAAGTTGTTTGAGCTGCAGCATCCCCTGGGGCTTTGCCTACAGAGTTGGGTACTCCTTGCTTACACTTCCACAGTGCTCACTTCTCTCTTTCTTGCAAGCAAGAGAGAGCATTGTTGTAATTCCCAGAACTGAACTTTGATATGTGATTTTAAAAATTCATTAATTGTTAAACATGGTAAGGATAATTGTGATGGGTATAGGGATCACCACTGCTGCAGTGGGAAGAGATTGGGCTCAACTCCAAATATGACACAAGAAAGTGGGAATTTACAGCCCAAGAGTAGGGTTGGGGCAGGGGTCAGTAGATAGAAAATTACTTGAGAGGAAACACAAGGGTAAAGAGGCTTCTGGCTAAAGCAATGCAACAGGATTCGTGCTGAAGATAAATCAGGATGATAGGACATCAGCTGGGAGATGGTGGAGAATGAGGAACCTGATTAGATACTGAGGGTAATTAGACATTGAGGGAAGACGGTTCTAGTTAAACTGACTTAGCAGTGTTCTTATTAACACTCAGTTTTATAAGAAAGTACAGAAGTGGACCTAGGTGAGGGTTCAGGATCCTGTCTGAAGTTTTCAAGCAAAGAATTTTTGTCATATACAGAGATAGTGGTTACCACACCTGTCTCAGGACATTTCTCTTACAATTTTCTTTTAACACTGATTTATTTTTTGAGAGATAGAGACAGAGCATGAATGGGGGAGGGGACAGAGAGAGAGGGAGTTGCAGATTGCTTAGCAGGAGCCAGGCTCTGACCTGTCAGCACAGAGAACAATGCAGGGCTCGAACCCACGAACTGCAAAATCATGACCTGAACTGAAGTTAGAGGCTTAACCACCAACTGTTAAGCTCCCAGGGTACTCAGGTGCCCCAGGACACTTCTCTTATAAAAAGGTAGGTGTGGGGTTGATCGGTGGGAAGATGGCGGTGTAGGAGGATGCTGGGCTCACCGTGTCCTGCTGATCACTTAGATTCCACCCACACCTGCCTAAATAACCCAGAAAACCACCAGAAGACAGCAGAATGGATTCTCCAGAGCCAAGCATAGACGAGAGGACCACGGAAGAGGGCAGGAAGGGCAGAGAGGCGGTGCGCACTACACGGACTGGGGGGACAGAGCCGGGGCAGAGGGGCAGCCCGCCGGCAAAGCAGAGTCCCCGATTCTGGCTGGTAAAAGCGGAGGAGCCGAACAGAGTGTGTTCTGACAGCAAGCGGGACTTAACATCTGGAAGGTTATAAGTTAACAGCTCTGCTCAGAGAGCGGGAAGGCTGGAGGACAACGGGAGGGAGAGTTGTTGAGCCCCGGACGACAGAGCGCAGCTTGGCGGGGAACAAAGGCGTTCGCCAGCACCATCTCCCTCACCTGTGCCATCTCCCTCGCCCATCCCCCAGCCAAAATCCCAAAGGGAACCAATTCCTGCCAGGGAACTTGCTTGCACCACGCAAACACCAAAATGCTGTGCTTCTGTGGATCCATCCCTCCAGTGGGTCTGACTCCCTTTGGGTGCCGCAAGGCCCCTCCCGAAGCAGATCTCTGAAGGAAAAGCGAGCTGAGCCTGCCCCACCCACTCCTGTGTACTTTGCGGATCCACCCCAGCTAATACGCCAGATCCCCAGCACCACAAGCCTGGCAGTGTGCAAGTAGCCCAGATGGGCCACGCCACCCCACAGTGAATCCCGTCCCTAGGAGAGGGGAAGAGAAGGTACATACCAGTATGACTATGGCCTCATAGGTAGGCTGGGGGCAGACATCAGGTCTAACTGCGGCCCCGCCCACCAGCGTGAGTTATTCAAGACAGCACAGGGGAAGTGCCCCCATAGTCCCGCACCACACCAGGGACTATCCAAAATGACGAAACGGAAGAATTCCCCTCAAAAAAACCTCCAGGAAATAATGACAGCTAACGAACTGATCAAAAATGATTTAAACAATATAACAGAAATTGAATTTAGAATAACAGTCATAAAATTAATCGCTGGGCTTGAAAACAGTATAAAGGACAGCAGAGAATCTATTGCTACAGAAATCAAGGGACTAAGGAACAGCCAGGAGGAGCTAAAAAATGCTATTAATGAGCTGCAAAATAAAATGGAGAAGACCACAGCTCAGATTGAAGAGGCAGAGGAGAGAATAGGTGAATTAGAAGATGAAATTATGGAAAAAGAAGAAGCTGAGAAAAAGAGAGATAAAAAAATCCAGGAGTATGAGGGGAAAATTAGAGAACTAAGTGATGCACTGAAGAGAAATAATATACGCATAATTGGTATTCCAGAGGAGGAAGAGAGAGGGAAAGGTGCTGAAGGTGTACTTGAAGAAATCATAGCTGAGAACTTCCCTGATCTGGGGAAGGAAAAAGGCATTGAAATCCAAGAGGCACAGAGAACTCCCTTCAGACATAACTTGAATCGATCTTCTGCACAACATATCGTAGTGAAAATGGCAAAATACAAGGATAAAGAGAAAATTCTGAAAGCAGCTAGGGATAAACGTGCTCTAACATATAAAGAGAGACCAATAAGACTAGTGACGGATCTCTCTACTGATAACTGGCAGGCCAGAAAGGAATGGCAGGAAATCTTCAATGTGATGAACAGAAAAAATATGCAGCCGAGAATCTTCTATCCAGCAAATCTGTCATTTAGAATAGAAGGAGAGATAAAGCTCTTCACAAACAAACAAAAACTGAAGGAATTCATCACCACTAAACCAGCCCTACAAGAGATCCTAAGGGGGATCCTGTGAGACAAAGTACCAGAGACATCACTACAAGCATGAAACCTACAGACATCACAATGACTCTAAACCCATATCTTTTTATAATAACTGAACGTAAATGGACTAAATGTACCAAGCAAAAGACATAAGGTATCAAAATGGATAAAAAAACAAGACCCATCTATTTGCTGTCTACAAGAGACTCATTTTAGACCTGAGGACACTTTCAGATTGAAAGTGAGGGGATGGAGAACTACTTACCATGCTACTGGAAGTCAAATGAAAGATGGAGCACCATATTTATACCAGACAAACTAGACCTTAAATTAAAGGTTGTAACGAGATGAAGAAGGGCAGTATATAATAATTACAGGGTCTATCCATCAAGAAGAACTAACAATTATAAATGTCTATGTGCCGAATATGGGAGCCCCCAAATATATAAAACAATTACTCACAAATATAGGCAACCGTAATGACAAGAATGTGGTAACTGCAGGGGACTTTAATACCCCACTCACAACAATGGATAGATCATCTAGACACATGGTCAATAATGAAACAAGGGCCCCGAATGATACATTGGATCAGATGGACTTGACAGATATATTTAGAACTCTGCATCCCAAAGCAACAGAATATACTTTCACTCAAGTGCACAGGGAACATTCTCCAAGATAGATCACATACTGGGTCACAAAACAGCCCTTCCTAAGTATACAAGAATTGAGATCATACCATGCATACTTTCAGACCACAATGTTACGAAGCTTGAAATCAACCACAGGAAAAAGTCTGGAAAACCTCCAAAAGCATGGAGGTTAAAGAACACCCTACTAAAGAATGAATGGGTCAATCAGGCAATTAGAGAAGAAATTTAAAAATATATGGAAACAAATAAAAATGAAAATACAACAATCCAAACGCTTTGGGATGCAGCAAAGGCAGTCCTGAGAGGAAAATACATTGCAATCCAGGCCTATCTCAAGAAACAAGAAAAATCCCAAATACAAAATCTAACAGCACACCTAAAGGAAATAGAAGCAGAGTGGCAAAGACACCCTAAACCCAGCAGAAGATGAGAAATAATAAAGATCAGAGCAGAAATAAACAATATAGAATCTAAAAAAAACTGTAGAGCAGATCAATGAAACCAAGAGTTGGTTTTTTGAAAAAATAAACAAAATTGATAAACCTCTAGCCAGGCTTCTCAAAAAGAAAAGGGAGATGACCCAAATACATAAAATCATGAATGAAAATGGAATTATTACAACCAATCCCTCAGAAATACAAGCAATTATCAGGGAATATTATGAAAAATTACATGCCAACAAACTGGACAACCTGGAAGAAATGGACAAATTCCTAAACACCCACACACTTCCAAAACTCAAACAGGAGGAAATAGAAAGCTTGAACAGACCCATAACCAGTGAAGAAATTGAATCAGTCATCAAAAATCTCCCAACAAATGAGTCCAGGACCAGATGGCTTCCCTGGGGAATTCTCCCAGACATTTAAAGCAGAGATAATACCTATCCTTCTCAAGCTATTCCAAAAAATAGAAAGGGAAGGAAAACTTCCAGACTCATTCTATGAAGCCAGCATTACTTTCACTCCTAAACCAGACAGAGACCCAGTAAAGAAAGAGAACTACAGGCCAATATCCCTGATGAATATGGATGCAAAAATTATCAATAAGATACTAGCAAATTGAATTCAACAGCATACAAAAGAATTACTCACCATTTTCAAGTGGGATTCATTCCTGGGATGCAGGGCTGGTTCAACATTTGCAAATCAATGAACATCATACATCACATTAACAAAAGAAAAGATAAGAACCATATGATCCTGTCAATCGATGCAGAAAAAGCATTTGACAAAATTCAGCATCCTTTCTTAAAAAAACCCTCGAGAAAGTCGGGATAGAAGGAACATACTTAAACATCATCAAAGCCACTTATGAAAAGTCCACAGCTAACATCATCCTCAATGGCAAAAAACTGAGAGCTTTTTCCCTGAGATCAGGAACACGACAGAGATGTCCACTCTCACCGCTGTTGTTTAACATAGTGTTGGAAACTCTAGCATCAGCAATCAGACAACAAAAGGAAATCAAAGGTATCGAAATGGCAAAGATGAAGTCCAGCTTTCACTTTTTGCAGATGACATGATATTATACATGGAAAATCCGACAGACTCCACCAAAAGTCTACTAGAACTGATACATGAATTCAGCAAAGTCGCAGGATACAAAATCAATGTACAGAAATCAGTTGCATTCTTATACACTAATAATGAAGCAACAGAAAGACAAATAAAGAAACTGATCCCATTCACAATTGCACCAAGAAGCATAAAATACCTAGGAATAAATCTAACCAAAGACGTAAAAGATCTGTATGCTGAAAACTATAGAAAGCTTATGAAGGAAATTGAAGAAGATATAAAGAAATGGAAAAACATTCTGTGCTCATGGGTAGGAAAAATAAATATTGTTAAAATGTCAATCCTACCCAAAGCCATCTACACATTCAATGCAATCCCATTCAAAATTGCACCAGCATTCTTCTCGAAACTAGAACAAGCAATCCTAAAATTCATATGGAACCACAAAAGGCCCTGAATAGCCAAAGTAATTTTGAAGAAGACCAAAGCAGGAGGCATCACAATCCCAGACTTTAGCCTCTACTACAAAGCTGTAATCATCAAGACAGCACGGTATTGGCACAAAAACAGACACATGGACCAATGGAATAGAATAGGAACCCCAGAACTAGACCCACAAACGTATGGCCAACTCGTCTTTGACAAAGCAGGAAAGAATATCCAATGGAAAAAAGACAGTCTCTTTAACAAATGGTGCTGGGAGAACTGGACAGCAATATGCAGAAGGTTGAAACTAGACCACTTTCTTACACCATCACAAAAACAAACTCAAAATGGATAAATGACCTGAATGTGAGACAGGAAACCATCAAAACTAGAGGAGAAAGCAGGAAAAGACCTCTCTGACCTCAGTCGTAGCAATTTCTTACTTGACACATCCCCAAAGGCAAGGGAATTAAAAGCAAAAGTGAACTATTGGGACCACATGAAGATAAAAAGCTTCTGCACAGCCAAGGAA
This sequence comes from Felis catus, assembly GCF_018350175.1. Classification (NCBI taxonomy): domain Eukaryota; kingdom Metazoa; phylum Chordata; class Mammalia; order Carnivora; family Felidae; genus Felis; species Felis catus. The sequence goes on from NC_058378.1 coordinate 66,420,534, forward strand.
ACAACCAACAAAACTAAAAGGCAACCAACGGAATGGGAAAAGATATTTGCAAATGATATATCGGACAAAGGGCTAGTATCCAAAATCTATAAAGAGCTCACCAAACTCTACACCCGAAAAATAACCCAGTGAAGAAATGGGCAGAAAACATGAATAGACACTTCTCTAAAGAAGACATCCGGATGGCCAACAGGTACATGAAAAGATGGTCAACGTCGTTCCTCATCAGGGAAATACAAATCAAAACCACACTCAGATATCACCTCACGTGAGTCAGAGTGGCCAAAATGAACAAATCAGGAGACTATAGATGCTGGAGAGGATGTGGAGAAATGGGAACCCTCTTGCACTGTTGGTGGGAATGCAAATTGGTGCAGCTACTCTGGAAAACAGTGTGGAGGTTCCTCAGAAAATTAAAAATAGACCTACCTTATGACCCAGCAATAGCACTGTTAGGAATTTACCCAAGGGATACAGGAGGCCTGATGCATAGGGGCACTTGTACCCTAATGTTTATCGCAGCACTCTCAACAATAGCCAAATTATGGAAAGAACCATCAACTGCTGAATGGATTAAGAAATTGTGGTTTATATACACAATGGAATACCACGTGGCAATGAGAAAGAATGAAATATGGACCTTTGTAGCAACGTGGATGGAACTGGAGAGTGTGATGCTAAGTGAAATAAGCCATACAGAGAAAGACAGATACCATATGGTTTCACTCTTATGTGGATCCTGAGAAACTTAACAGAAACCCATGTAGGAGGAGAAGGAAAAAAAAAAAAAAGAGGTTAGAGTGGGAGACAGCCAAAGCATAAGAGACTCTTAAAAAACTGAGAACAAACTGAGGGTTGATAGGGGGTGGGAGGGAGGGGAGGGTAGGTGATGGGTATTGAAGAGGGCACCTTTTGGGATGAGCACTGGGTGTTGTATGGAAACCAATTTGACAATAAATTCCATATATTAAAAAAAATTAAAAAATAAAAGCATTAAAAAATTTTAAAAAATAAAATACTTATCCATGCTGCAAAAAAAAAAAAAAAAAAAGGTAGGTGTGAAGTATTGAGCCATACTCTTTCCTTAAAATAAATAAACAAATAAATAAATAAATAAATAAATAAATAAATAAATAAATATTTTAAAATTTTCTAGACTTGTCTTCAAGGAGAAAGAAGACCTGTTTAAAATTTTTTTTTATTTATTTTTTCTATACATAGAGAACATAAGCAGGGGAGAGGGGCAGAGGGTGAGAGAGAGACAATCTTAAGTAGGATCGATGCTCAGTACAGAAACTGACATGGGGCTCAATCCCACAACCCTGGGATCATGACCTGAGTCAAAATCAAGAGTTGGACGCTTAACTGACTGAGCCACGTAATTGCTCTGAAAGGACTTTTGTAAATGTAAAAGGCTATTTAAAAAATGACTATATTAAAAAGCAATCCAGCGGAGCACCTGGGTGGCTCAGTCAGTTAAGCATTCGACTTCAGCTCAGGTCACGATCTCGCGGTCCGTGAGTTCAAGCCCCACATCGGGCTCTGGGCTGATGGCTCAGAGCCTGGAGCCTGCTTCCGATTCTGTGTCTCCCTCTCTCTCTGCTCCTCCCCTGTTCATCCTCTGTCTCTCTCTGTCTCAAAAATAAATAAATGTTAAAAAAAAATTAAAAAAAAAAAAAGCAATCCAGCTAGAAATGGCTATATAGTCTAAGAGAGCCATTTTCTTCACTCTGCACACATTTTTTTCTTTATTGAAATTATTGGAATTGTGTGAATGTTTGGGAAGTTTTTATTTATTCCTCTCAATAAATAATGGGAAATGGAATTATGCACTGATTTCACTGAAGATATCTTAGTTAATGGGTACCAGAACTCTCTCTAATGGTGGGGACAATTAACAGAATTTTAAAAAATAAAAATGTTCTCCACACCCTATTATCAAGAATACACTATTTAGAAGTTAAAAAACTTCACCTCTAGATTCTGACTGAGCCAGTCAGATATTCTGATTCCCTCCTTCTTTGTTGTGCATACTTAGGAGACTTACTTAATCTCCATGCCTCCATTTATTCCAGAAGTATCTTGGAACACATCAAGGAAGAAGCCTCATACCCCTAGCACATTCCTCCAAAATAGTTTCTGTTCAAACATTTTTAAGGTTACTACATTTGTTTTAAATTTTTTAATGTCTGTTTATTTTTGAGAGAAAGAGATACAGGGTGTGAGCAGGGTAGGGGCAGAGAGAGAGAGACATACACAGAATCTGAAGCAGGCTCCAGGCTCTGAGCTGTCAGCACATAGCCTGACGCGGGGCTCAAACTCACGAGCAGTGAGATCATGACCTGAGCTGCAGTCAGATGCTCAACCAACTAAGCCACCCAGGCACCCCAAGGTTACTTCTTGATAGAAGAGTTATTAAGACTATGATAAAATGAGAGCCTTAGAAAAGACTATTTGCTGCGATGTTAAGACTAACTGAAGGACTAGGGTTCAATTTTAGGTTTAGGGACCTAAATAATTAGAGGATTTAGGGATGAGCAGGAAAAGGATTTCTTCCTATAAGGAAGTTACAGTCCAGCAAAGGGAGAACGATGTTATAGATGACAGGTTGTCCCATACAAGAAATACAGAAAATTTGGAAAACTCCAAGAAGGAAGAAAGATCAATTGCAAATGAGAAACAGTCAACAGGAGAGCACAAAGGAAGACACTTTGTTAAAAAAAAAAAAAAATGGACCATGAAGATTGTGTTACATTCCAATTATGAGAAAGGGCACTCAGTTCTGTGGGATATCCCAGATCAAGTGTAGGCTGGCAAAACAGGTAGTGAAAGAATTCACTCAAAGCAGAACAAAGGAGATAGAAGTTTATTGAATACATTGCAAAGGAGTGGCAGACAGGACAGCAAAGGAGAGACTGTTTGCAAGGAGGCAGTGGTGGGGCACTGGAGTTAAGGGGGAAGGTGAGGAGGTATGGGAACATATGGAATTTTCCTTTTTTGGTACTTGTGTCCAGGTGTAAGTAACCCATTGGTCAGCTAGGGCTTATGGATATTTTGAGGTGGGTCGCCTAATAGGTCTGTTTGTATTCAGCCAGGTGGTAAGAAGTCACTGTGGGCCCTTCTACCTTACCCAGGTTTCCATTCTTCAAGTTAGTTGCTTAAAAGCTGCCTCTACAAGTTCCATCTGAATTCATTAGTAAGTTTTATTTGGATTAATTAGTATGGTGAATCTAGAAAAAAAATTAAACTACTTCCTCAGGAAATACTTAACTGGATTTAACTAGGAAGTAATTAAAAATAATAGGCTAAGAGTCTTAATGAGAATACCCTTGGTACTTAATAGAACTCATAAATAGGGGTGCCTGGGTGGCTCAGTCAGTTAAGCGTCTGACTTCAGTTCAGGTCATGATCTCATAGCTTGTGAGTTCAAGCCCCATGTTGGGCTCTGTACTGCCGGCTCAGAGCCTGGAGCCTGCTTCAGGTTCTGTGTCTCCCTCTATTCCTCCCCTCCCTCCCTCACACTCTGTCTCTCCCTCTCCTTCAAAAATAAATAAACATTAAAAAAATTTTTTTTGAATAGTACCCAAAAATAAATGGTGGTCCAAATATTTGTTTTGTAAACTCTGCAGTTAGAGTTAAATGCACAAATTTGATAAGGTTCTTATTCACACTTTAGCATATATGAGAATATCACATAACTGTATAATTGTATGAAATTAGATTTTAGTATGAAATATTGAGATCTTATTTCATTAAAATACCTTAGATGTAAAGGAAATGGCCCATTCCCATACTCATTTTATGCAAACATTATACTATTTGGTTAGGATCAAAGATTGCATTCTTTTGAAAGACGTGTATTCCAAAAAATATAAAACACTAGTGATAGAAATTGAAGACACCACAAGCAAATGGAAAGATAGTCCATGCTCACGGATTGAAAGAATCCAATCCATATTATTAAAATTTCCATACTACCGAAAGAAAACTACAGATTCAATGCTATTCCTATCAAAATCTCAACAGTATGTTTCACAGAACTAGAACAAATAATACTAAAATTTGTATAGAATCCAAAAAGACCCCAAATAGCCAAAGCAAATTTGAGAAAGAAAAGAAAAGCTGGAAGTATTACAATCCCAGAGTTCAAGACATAACACAAAACTGTAGTGATCAAAACAGTTTGGTACTGGCACAAAAACAAACACATAGATCGATGGAACAGAATCGAAAGCTCAGAAATAAACCCATGCTTATATGGTCAATTAATCTACAACAAAGGAGGCAAGAATATACAATGGGGAAACAAATGTTTCTGAGAAAACTGGACAGCTACATGCAAAAGAGTGAATCTGGATCTCTTCTTTATACCATATACAAAAATAAACTAAAAATGGATTAAAGACCTAAATGTGAGGCTTAAAAAACAAAAAAACAAAAACACTCCTAGAAGAAAACAAAGAGATCAATCTCTTTGACATGAGCCTTAGCAACATTTTTCTAGATGTGTGTTCTCAGGCAAGGATAACAAAAGCAAAAATAAATTAGTGGGTCTATATCAAAACAAAAAGCTTTTGCATAATGAAAGAAATCACTGACAAAACAAAACAGAAACCTACTAAATGAGAGAACATATCTGTAAATGAAATATCTGATAAGGAGTTCATATTCAAAATTTATAAAGAACTTATACAGCTCAACAGCAAAATAACTAACAAAACAATTAAAAAATGGGCAGAGGACCTGGATAGACATCTTCTAATGAATATTTACAGATGCCCAACAGATAAATGAATAGATGCTCAACATCACTAATCATCAGGGAAATAGAGATCAAAATCATAATGAGAGGCGCCTGGGTGGCTCAGTCGGTTAAGCGTCCAACTTCGGCTCGGGTCATGATCTCGCAGTCTGTGAGTTTGAGCCCTGCACCAGGCTCTGTGCTGACAGCTCAGAGCCTGGAGCCTGCTTCAGATTCTGTGTCTCCCTTTCTCTCTGCCCCTCCCCTGCTCATGCTCTGTCTCTGTCTCAAAAATAAATAAAAACATTTTAAAAAATTTAAAAATATCATAATGAGATTTTACCTCATACCTGTCATAATGGCTAGCATCCAAAAGACAAGAAATAAGTGTTGGTAAGAATGTGGAGGAAAAGAAACCCTCAGACACTTTTGGTGGCAATGCAAATTGGTGCAGCTACTGTGGAAACAGTATGGAGGTTCCTCAAAAAATTAAAAATAAAATACCATATGATCTACTAATTCCACTCTGAATATTTATCTGAAGAAAATAAAAACATTTATTTGAAAATATACATGCATCCCTATGTTTATTGTGGCATTGTTTACAATAGCCAAGATATGGAAACCACGCAGGTGTCCATCCACGGGTGAGTGGATAAAGAAGATGTGGTGTATATGTGCAATGGTGTTTTTCTCAGCCAAAAAAGAGAATGAGATCATGCCATTTGCAACAGCATGGATGGATCTGAGTAAAATAAGTCAGACAAAGACAAATACCATGTGATATCAGTTATATGTGGGATAAAAAACAAAACAGACTCTAAATTACAGAGAACAACCTAGTGATTACAGGAGGGGAAATGGGTGAGGGGGTGGGGGGATGCTAAAATAGAAGGGGATTAAAAAGTATAGACTTCCAGTAACAAAATAAATAAGTCATGGACATAAAAAGTACAGCATAGGGAATACAGTCAATAATATTTTAATAATGTTCAGTGACAGATGATGAATATACTTACTATGGTGAGCCATGAGTAATACATAGAATTCCTTAATCATTTTGTCATATACCTGAAACTAATATGACATCAAATGTTAATTATACTTTAATAAAAAAAATGCATTCTCTTTGTCTCTCTCTCTAGATATCTGGATATATGAATATATATAAATAAATTATATATTTATAAAAGACATATGTACATACACATATGTACATATATATTATGTATCATATGATATATATGATATATGTAACGTGTTTTGGAGTAGAAGTGATGTTCTAACAATGTTCATCTGTAATCCTGACAGAATCTGGAAACTAAGTAAAGCTGTCCCAAATGACAATGGATCTGCCCACCAGGACAACTCTAGATCTCTAAACTATAGCTAAATAAATTTACTAACCACCAGTATTTGTATCATACTTTTAACTGAGTTAAGCTATTTGAACATCTACCAGTAATCTTTTCTCCATTTTTTCATTATTTTTACCACAAATTAGATCTCTGAAGAGAGAAGGTCCAAAATATAATATGACTGACTGACTGGCAAGGATGAACTGATATTGATTTTAAATAGCCCGTTTCTTTAGAAATTGACATCTCAACTGAATATAGTGACTGGAAGTCATATAATAAGAGATAAAGGAAAATGTATTATCATTAGTCTGTAGTCAAGATTATCTATGCAGTTCTGCTGGTTTCAATCCTTTATAGTATGGTGTAGAAAAACATTCCACTAGTTCTGCTTACTGACTTAAATGTCTGCCTATCCTTATCTGGACTGAAAACTCAATGGCAGCAAAAAGTATGTTTGTTTCTTCAATGTTTTATCGCTTCTTTCTAGTAAAATATCCAGAATAGAATTTCACTAATAAATTTCTATAGGGAATTTTTTTTTTTAATTTTTTTTTTCAACGTTTATTTATTTTTGGGACAGAGAGAGACAGAGCATGAACGGGGGAGGGGCAGAGAGAGAGGGAGACACAGAATCGGAAACAGGCTCCAGGCTCCGAGCCATCAGCCCAGAGCCCGACGCGGGGCTCGAACTCACGGACCGCGAGATCGTGACCTGGCTGAAGTCGGACGCTTAACCGACTGCGCCACCCAGGCGCCCCTCACTAATAAATGTCTAAACATTCTATAGAATTGATTAGAATTGATCTCCTAAAAATTAAATTTATTAACAGTATTGCAATGATAGAAAAATAAAAGGAAAAATTATGATAGTGAAGTCACAAGAAAAAAGAACCACTTCAGAGAAATGACAGAGACATCAGTATCCTTAGAGTCACATCATTAGAACAAAAAAAAAACAGGCATAAATAGCTTTAGTAATTTACAAAGAGAAGTCTCCTATCCTGTGCTCACTTTAAGTCATGCTTAATACCAAATAGTGTCATAGACTCTGGGCCTGGAGTTCTCTCTTGTCCAGGAAAGGGACAGGAAGAGACCAGATGCAGGATTGAAATGCAAGAGAGGCTAATGTCCAGGAGGAGACAAGATCCTCAAGTAAGGGTCCTGACTCCATTTTTATTAGGATCAGAAGGCTTACAAGCATGATGGACATGCACAAAGAGACAAGGAAACTGTGAATATTAACTCATGGGTGTGGAGGAAAGGGGGTTTTGAAGATATGTGGTATTAGGGGATTGGGTCAATACAAAACAAAATTCTGGTGCTGGAAGGAAGGTTTTTTACAACAGACATGAGGTGCCACCTCTGTTTACCTAAACTGGCCTAGGGGACAAGAAAGAGCATGCTACCTCAGGGTCAACAAGGCACCTTTCTTTTGCTAATTAGCTCTGCTCTGGGCAACTTAGCCTTGCGTCTATTGCCCTGTTTACCTGTCTTTGTCCTTCCTTTCAGTGAAAGCAGCTTTCTGCCATTGTACTAAATTGGAGAACACTTCCACCCTGAATACCTAATCTTGTTTACCTAATCTTGGATGTTTTCATCCAGAGATTTCCTATTCCTATACCTTTGTCCTATACTGGGGGCTTTTGCCCTGTTTACCTAATCTTGTTTACCCAAACTTGGGTATGATCATCCTGTGGCTTTCTAATTCTTTAGGCCTTGTTGACCCATCTAACCCATCGGTGTAAGCTCAGGGAATTCCTAAACTTAATCCCCACAAAATAGGTTAAGGTATTTTTGAGATATAATTTCTATACCACAAATTTTCATCTTTTTTAAATGTAAAATTCAGTGGTTTTTAGTGTTTTCACAAACTTATGCAAATGTCAACTGTTATGCCCAGAATTCGTGATCCCCAAAGACCACTAGGGAGCCGAGTCCGATGCAAAAGCAAAGAGCCTTTATTCGAGCTAGCTCGAGCTCAATCCCCTACCTGCACCGACGCAGCGGTGAGATACCAGGGAAAGAGCGCGAGTTTCAAAAGGACAAAGGTTTTATTGGGGCCTGGGGGCAGTTGGTGAGGTAATGGCTGTGGCCTCAGCTGATTGGCTGGGGAGGGGTCCTGGGGAAGGGTCTGGCAGGTGAGGGAGGGTTTACTCAAGGGGAGGAGGTGTGGTCAAGGTGAAGGACACAGAACAAGATGGCGAGGGGAGGAGGTGTGGTCAAGGTGAAGGACACAGAACAAGATGGCGAGGGGAGGAGGTGTGGTCAAGGTGAAGGACACAGAACAAGATGGCGAGGGGAGGAGGTGTGGTCAAGGTGAAGGACACAGAACAAGATGGCGACGGCTGGCGTAGGCCCGCCCTTTCATCAACAATATGTAATTCCAGGATATTTTTATCACTCCATAAAAAAACCTCTTGTGAATTAGCAGTCATTCTTCCCTTCGCTCCCAACCTCAGGTAACCACTAATCTACTTTCTGCCTTTATGGTATTACCTATTTTGGGTATTTCAAATGAATAGAATTATAAAATATATGGCCTTTTTGTCTAGCTTCTTTCACTTAGTTTAATGTATTCAAGTTCATCCATGTTTTAGCATGTATCAGTAATTCATTATTTATTATGACTGAACAAAATTCCATTGTGTTGTCATTCACATTTTATTTATCTATTCATCAATTTGACATTTGGGTTGTTTCTACTTTTTGGCTATTATGAATAATGCTTCTATGAATACTTGTGTAAAAGCTTTTGTGTGGACATTTGTTTTAATTTTTTTTATTTTCATTACATACTCAGGAGTAGAACTTCAAAGAAATATGGTAATCTTATGTTTATCTCTTTGAGGAAATTCCAATCCAATTTTCAAAATGGCTGCTCTATTTATTACCCCAAATATATTTGGGTCCCAATTTCTTCACTTCCTGCCTTAGATTTGTTATTATCCATCTTTTTGTTATTGTTGTTATAGCCATGCCAGTGGGTGTGAAGTGATACCTTATGGTTTTATTATGCATTTCCCTAATGATTAAGGATGTTCAGCATCCTTTATATGCTTATTGATTATTTGGATAACTTCTCTGGAGAAAAATCTATTCAAATAATTTGCCCATTTTTTAAAATTGGGTAGACTTTTTATTGTGAAGTGGTACAAGTTCTTTATATATTCTAGATACTTCTCCCTTACAAATGTGTTATTTGTAAATATTTTATCCCATTATGTTTTTTTGTTCATTTTCTTGATAAAATCATTTGAAACACACATCATTTAATTTTGATGAAATACAATTCTTTGTTGTTGTTGCTTGGGCATTTTGGTCTCACATATAAGCAGCCTTTGCCAAAGCCATGGTCATAAATTCTAATGCCCATATTTTATAGTTTTAGTAATAACACTTTTAATGTACTTTGAGTGAATTTGTGTGTGTGGTGCATCAAGTTGAGGTCCAATTTTTTCATTTTGCATGTAGAAATCCAGTTATCTCACTACCATTTGTTGAAAAAACCAGTCTTTCCTCCATTAAGTTACATGGGCACCTTAGTCAAAAATAAGGACCTTAAATGCAAAGGTTTATTTCTGAACTCAAAATTTGATTCCATTGATCTATGTGTTTATACTTATGTCAATACCACACAGCCTTAATCACTGATGTTTTCAGTGTTCAGTGTTCAGTATTTTTTTTTTTAAATAGGAAATATTAGTCCTTCAATGTTGCTCTTTTTTTTTTCCCAAGATGGTTGTATATATCCTGGTTCCACTGAAGTTATACATGAATTATAGGATCATTTTGTCAATTTGTTCATAAAAAGAAAAGAAAGAAACTGGGATTATGATATAAATGTGTTGAATTTATAGATTGATATTGGGAATGGTACTATCTTAAATTTTCCAATTCATGAACATCATATGTTTCTCCATTTACTCAGATCTTCTTGAATTTATTTCAATTATGTTTTGTAGTTTTCAATATACAAGTCTAACAAAGTTATTAAATTTATTTCTAAATATTTTCTTCTTTTTGATGCTATAATGAATGTATTTTAGTATCTTTGGAATAATCCTTGTTAGTGTGTAGAAATAAAATTGGTGTTTGTATATTTATCTTGTATCCTTCAATCTTTATGAAGTTGTTTATTAGTTTTAAAAGTTATGTGTGAATTTTTTAACACATCTTGTTTCGTATAAACAAGATGATTTCACCTGTGAATAGAGAGCATTTTTACTTTTTCTTTTATAATATGATATCTTTCATTTATTATTCTTGCTAGTCGATCCCCCTAACACCTTCAGTGTCACATTGAATATAAGGAACAAGAGTGGACATTCTGGTCTTCTTTCTGATCTTAGAAGGAAAGCTTTCAATCATTCATTATTAAGTAAAATGTTGGCCATGGATTTTTCATGAAAACCTTTTATTAGCATGAGGGAGTTTCCTTCTATTTCAATTTGTTGAGTTTTTTTTTTTTTTTTTTAAACATGGATAGGGGTTTGATTTTGTCAAATACTTTACCTGTATCAATTGAAATAATCATGTGATTTTTGTCTTTTATTTTTGAACACAGTCTATCATATTGTTTAATTTTTGAAGTACCTTTGCTGTACTGTCATTTGGCTATAGTTTATAATCCTTCGTATATTTTGCTGGATTTTAGTTTGTTCATATTTTGTTGAAGATTTTTGAGTTTATATTTTGAAGGGCTATTGGTCTGTAATTTTATTTTTATATAACATCTTTGTCTGCTTATTAGGGTAATACTGGCCTCCTAAAATACATTGGGGAAAATGTTCTCTTCAATTTTTGAAGACCTTATGAGGGTTGCTGTTAATGTCCCTGAAAACATTTTGTAGAACTCATCAATAAAGCCATTTAGTCTTAGCCATCTCTATATATCTCAGCTCTGCCAGTCTCTGGTGGAGTGAAAGTAAAGGAGGTCCTTTGTTTGGTGCCCTGAAATATTGCGGAAGCTGGTTTCTCACTCAACTATTCGTTTTCGAGCAGGAGGAATTCTTTCAAGGTACATCATTCCCACTTGGTGCTGAGCAGTGCTATCTTATGGGATAAAGTGATGCAGACAAATAAAGCTGTTCTTTATTCAGGTTTTGTTTGATTATTCTCAATTTTTTATTCCACTGTGTTGCTAAAGTTTCTTAAGTGGAATACTGAGCTCTCCAGACTGACTCTCCAGGACTCCAGAGCTGTTTTTATTTATGGATATCTGTGTAATCATTGTCTCTGTTGGGGGACATAAGCTGGGGTTTCCCACTATGCCATCACAGTGATATCATCTCCATATAATTTTCAATTAGTACACCTTTTGATTAGAAATCATTTATAGAATTCTATGAGATTCTCCTCTTGACACCTGCCGTGTAGCATGTATAATATTTCAATTTAATCATTTCTCACTGAAGATTAGATAGAAGGTACTCAATTTCATAAATTGATTTTGAAATATGAAAATCATTTTTGCACTTGAATTGAGGTCCAAAATACACTAGAGTTTAAATCTGAAAATTTGAGAATTGAGCACTGAAAATTTGTGTGAGAATAATGACTTTATTTTTTGTTTTAACTCTTTTCAGTCTGGGAAGGTAATAAGGGATTGACATTACTTGTGCTTCAAACAACATTAGTTTTTTAATGAAAATGACTGTAAGGCAATATAAATTTCACATGTCAGCTCTGCTTTGTCTTGAAATTGTAGGTTGAAATCACTAATAAATATCAAGCCTCAAAGAAACTATTTACTAAAGTCAGTCAGTTTATAATAATGGTGGAGGGCAGTCCTCATTCAGAAAACACTGAATTTTGGACCTGACATCAAATATTACAATAAAATGTCACCAGTGGTAAACCATCAACCTGCTGTAAGGTAAAGTATGTTGGGATATCCATCTTGTATTTCTGACAAAAATTCATGGAATAACAATGTTTAAGACCACTAGAGCAGACAAAGTTTGCCACTGACACTACTGATTCAATACCACAGGGTAGATTAAAATATTTTCCACAAGGAACATGCTGATGAATAATAAATAAACATAAACTTTAAATAATGTATATTTATGTGAGCTTTGTAAATCTGCCCCAAATAATCTTTGTTATGCTTCATTCATACTTTTACCATAATCAGTTAACATATCATAGTAGATTCTACCTCAGGTTTTAATAAATTAATGTCTTTTCAACTTTGAAAATAGTCTTGCCTATATTTGTTCCATGTAGGCTATGCTTCAAGAATAAAGGCTAATTCTTCAATCACTTCAGACTCAGTACTGAGCCCCTGAAAAAATAAATTATTTTAACTCATTGAGAGTCAAGAAAAACTCAAAATCATCCAGGTTATTTTTAATTGACTACTGACATTGCTCCTTATCTCCACTGTTTAGTTTTTTCTTTCACAGAAAGCCAAATAGTTTTTAACAATTTTGTTCCCTCTGGACACCTTTCCTTTGCTGTTTCAATCAAACATGATTTAATTAACTTGCCGTTAGTAAAATGTATTGTTTGCTTGGCTAACAAATGATTCACTCAGACACTTTAGTTGCCATGTCATTTTTAAAATTTTTTTGAAGAAATTCTGCTATAATGAGGTATTCTGCTTTAAATGTTCTAATTTTTCTAAACATTGCTTTACTGTCAGTAGAGATACTGTGATGAGTACTTAGTTTGGGTATGCCAGTGTATTTTGTATTCTTTTAAAATAGCTATAATATCATTGCATAGTAAACACAATACTTTGACATCTAATTCAATACCAAAATAATCCTCACTCTAGTGTGCCTTTAAGCCAAATTATTTTTTCTTCTTTTTCTTGTTATTTTGACATTGTGATTATGCACTAGTAATAAAATGTAAATAAAATATCTTGATGTAGTATGCCACATTTGAGTGTAATGTATGAGGTACCAAAATATTGTCAAGTTATAACTGCCTCACTCCAAACTGTAGTGTGCCAAGAGGCAGTGTAAAGTGACGAGAGGATTGAGGATGAAAGACAGAACACAGGGAATGCAATCGATGATATGATAATAGTGTTGTATGGTTATGGATCATGACTAGTGAGCATAACATAACATAAAGAGTTACTGAATCACTATGTTGTACACCTGAAACTAATGTAACATCATGCATCAACTATACTTCAATAATAATATAAAAAAAATGATGGGAGCACCACTTACAATCTCTGTTAAAACAACTCAACTCCGCCATTATAGCAGAAAAACAGATATGGACATTACATAATGACCATTGCTGTAATGCAACCACATTTTATTCTAAATATTTACATTTGAATTAGGTATAATTTTAATGGATCAGGAAATATTATTCTTCTTTGATTTTGTTCGACCATTTAAAAATAGCTCACAGGTCATACAAAAACAGATAGTGGACCAGATTTTGCCCTTGATCTAATTTGCCGATCCCTGGTTGAGAGTATGGATTTTGAACTTGACATTCTTGCATCCATCACTTTCTTAAGCAAGAGAGTTCTAGAATACATGTATAAGCTTCAGAGTCTTTATCTGTACAATTGGAATAATAGTAATAACTATGCAATAGGGCTATCATGAAAACCAAATAAGTTTATGCTGAGCTTGGTACCAGGTATATAATAACATTCGTTGATAATAATCATTATTTCCTGTTTCCATTTCTGTTGACTACAGACTTAGGGGTTAATTTCAATGATTAATTATCCTCTAGCCAGGGACAAAGATATTTTTATCCAGAGGATCTTCTAGAAAAATTAAATGCCAAATGCTCTAACTTCAATTATTATTTCATCCCTGTTAGTTTACAGACAGGGAAAAAGAAGTTGCTTAAAGCTAAGTAGAGAATCTGAGAACACATTTGTGGACAATATATAGATTCACCTAGTTATTTTATGTCAAGAATCTATAGGGCAGGAAATTTAGATTAGTCCATCCTTTCCACCCAGAGGTTATATCAAGGAACACACTTTTAGCTCAAAGGTTCATACTTTAGCTAAGGCCATCTCAATACTTGTTAGCAATTGGATACAAATAAATTCAACATACAAATTCTTCACTTCACAAAATTATTTTTCTAATAGCTTCAAGTTGTATATCTTCATTATGTAAAGTGGTTGGACAGGAAGTTAGTTACTGCAGTATATTTATTTTGAAATATCTATTAGGTCTTGAGTGGAAAACAAATGTGAAAAGTTTGTACTTATTATTTTCAGAACAATGAATCTTACAAAGGAGGTGTTGAGTCCCATTTATTGGTATACATTGTCACAGAACCAGGTGCCATCCCTGGTTTGACCATAAGAAGTATGATTATACATTCTAGTCAATTACTGTTTGAGGAAGGGTAGGCTGGTCTCCAAAACTGATGATACCTACAGAGTAACCTGGGAGAGCTCTACCTACAGCAAGTCACACTCTGTTCATCAGTCCCAAACTACCTCAAGTAAATATACAATGTAGATAAAAGCAATGTCTTCGATATGCAAATATATCATCAATGCATCTTGGTGAATTTATAGAGCAGCCAAAATATCCACAATTGGCAATATACTGTAATATTCAATAAGACTACAAGAAGTTTACAAAAGGACAGACTTGCTTTGTTAAATCCTTTTTAAAGTCTATTTCACAACTACCAAACTAATCCAACAAAGCCCTGCCAGTAATAATAGTTTGAATACACAATTATAATTGTGTATCCTGCATTACCTGAAGCCTAGCATAATTTGTTTATAATCAATTTACATCAACTGGATATTCTATCATTTCCAATATAGGGATGGGGATGTTTGGAAGAAAATTTTCCCAAACAACTAATTTACAGAGCACAGTCCATCATGGTATCCAGGGAAAGACAGAGGGCATTAAACATAAATGTAGATTATAATAGCTCACGTCCAGCCTAAATTGGTACATTTACTTTTCATTTGAATTTGATTACTCAAGTGGTGTTATTACTATGATTCTAACTGTTTTAATTTGCCAGTGTGGATAAATGCCCCCCCAACCAAAAAGCAAAACAAACAAACATACAAAAACTGTGCCTGTAAATATAGAATGAAGATGATAATTTGCTCTGAGCATCTACGAGGAGGCCAATTAATTCAGGAAGCATTTCACTTAAGAAGCTTGAAGCAGTGTGTTAGACAGAACCTGGATACTTAAAACCAGCGATGGAGATATGGAAAGAATGTTGAATTTGAAAACAAGCTCTGCCACGGAATCCTTGCATGGTATTAGAACAAGTCACTCCTCCTTAATGCAGTTAGTATCACATGCACTTCTATTTAATGCTGTGATGGCTGTGCTTAAGTTGTCTGCTCTTTGAAGAATGCCTTCCTCCCAGTCTTACACAGGTAATGTCAGCATCATGGTGGCATGAGTGGTTCCTTTTTTCTCTCTTCTTTGATTTATAACTAATTGAATATCCATAACTGAAAAAGGCAAAAAGAGCACCTCTGCACAGCATACCAGGATAGCCAAAAGATCTGTTCATAATTGTGTACTCGAAAGTGGGTGGTCTGGGCTTTGGAGGAGGCAGCAGAGCAAGGGAAGTGGCAACAGAGCCTGTGGTTCTGCGAAGGAAAAGAAAGTGATAACAGGTACAGCAGCAGGTAAGCACAGCTTTTCTGGCAGAGGAGGTGGAGGGTGAAAGCAGTGAGTGGGTGATTTCCTGGCCACAAGTGATACAGCTGGAGAGACCAGTTGCTCTCTCTAAGGAGAGACCACGATGACTTGGGGACAGGAGGAAGGAAGTGGGCAGACAAAAAACATAAAGGAAAGTACCTCCTGCTGTCTGCCCCAGGAGGCAAGAGGACAATCCACAGACTTCTGGGAGCCCTGACTTGAGGATTCTCCTACTAGGCTATGGGCATACCCAAATTCCAAGGGCTAGGTATACACCTCCCCCTATTGTGCTGCCACCCTTTGTTTTTGGTTTTTTCTTTGTTTTTTGGTTTTCTGGTTTTTTTATTTTTATTTTTTTGGTTTGTGTTTTTGTTTGTTTGTTTGTTTGTTTGTTTGTTTTGGTAATGCTTGCTCCCAACCTTAGCAGGATATAAGAGCCGCTGAGAGGAAACCACAAACTTATGCTATAATACCACCTCTTGGAAAACAAAGGAAAGGTCCCTAACTTCCAGTCTGTCAAATGGTTAGAATTAAATTAAACAAAGCCTTGTCTAAAAAAGAAAGATGTTCACTACTTCCAATGCTGTGGCAGAGGCACTTTTTATCAAACATGAAAAATCACAGTAATACAGTATCACAAAAAGAAAATGACAGTTTTCCAGCAACCAAATCCAAAGGCATAGGATATAGCAAGGTAGCTGACAAAGAATTTAGAACAGTCATTAGGAAGAAATTCAACAAGCTACAATAAAATTCAGAAGGATAATATGATTACCTCAGGAATAAAATTAATAAACAAAAGTAGTACTTTATTGAAAAGATTGAAATTCTAAAAAAAAATCTTGGAACTGAAATCTCAATAAATGAGATGAATAATGCATCAGAAACAGAGCAGATAACATGAAAGAGAGAGTTAGTGAGTTCAAAGATAGTAATATAAAAATGACTCAGGTGGAAAAGAACTAAGTTGTTTTTTTTTTAAGTTAAGAAACTCTATGAGAACTATCTGACTTTAATAAAAAAGCCAACATAAAAAGAGTGGGTATCTCAGAAAGAGGCAAAAAGGAAAAGGGTGCATAGAGCATATTTAAAGAAATAATAGCTGAGAACTCCCCTCCCCTAGGGAAGGAACTGGATATACACGTTCACAAAGATGATATAATACCTTATTATCTTAATGCATAAGGACCTTCTCCAAGACACATTATGTTATGTTAAAAATGCTGAAAGTCAACAATAAAGAAGAACTTTGAAAGGAGCTGGGGGGAGGGGCAGTAACATACAAAGTTATCCCCATTAAACTATAAGCAGATTTCTCTACAGAAATTCTGTAAGTCAGAAGAAAATGGAATGACACATTCAAACTATTGAAAGGAGAAAATTGTCATCCAAGAATATACTGTCTAGCCAAGTTATCCTTCAGATATGAAGGAGAAATAAAGGCTTTCCCAAACAAAAGCTGAGGGAGTTCACCACTACTAGACTTGCCTTACAAGAAATGTGAAAAAGAGCGTTTTGTGTTGAAAAGACAAAAGCATGCAAAATTCTGATTAAAGTGATAAATAGAATTAGAACACCATAACTCTTTTTTAGAACAGTATATTAAATTCTAATTGTAACATAAAAGCTAAAAGAAAAGATTCGATGAACAGTCATAAAAACCAAAAAAATATTAGCAAACTATACTCCACAATACATTAAAAGGATCATTCACCATGATCAAGTGGGATTTATTCCAGAGATGCAAGCAAGGGTGGTTCAACATTCACAAATCAATCAGCACGAAACACCACACAACAAAGTGAAAGTAAAAATCATAGGATCATCTCAATAGATGCAGAAAAAGCATTTAATGAAATTTGACATTTGTTCATGACAAAAATCTCTCAACAAAGTATGTGTAGAGGGAGTGTAGCTTAACATAATAAAGTCTTATATGACAAACCCACAGCTAACATTATATTTAATAGTGAAAAACTGAGATCTTTTCCTCTAGTATCAAGAACAAGACTAGGATGTCCACTCTTGCCATTTCTATTAATATAGTACTCCAAGTTCTAGCCACAACAATCAGATAAGAAAAAGGATTAAAGTGTTCCAAATTGGTAAGGAAAAGCAAAATCATCACTGTTTACAGATGACATGATATTGTACAAAGAAAGCCCTAAAGACACCACTAACACCTATTAGAATAAAAGAATTCAGTAAAACTGCAGCATACAAAATTAATATACAGAAATTTGTTCATCACTACATACTAACATCAAAGCAGAAAGAGAAACTAAGAAAACAATTCCAGTCTTCTGGGGCAGATGGCAGAATAGGCACAATCCTTGTTCCATGGATACAATTAGGTAACACTCACATCAGTGTAAATAACACAGATCACAACCCAAAGACTGGCAGAACAGGCTCTGCACAAGTAAATGTAGAGAAGAGGCCATATCAAAGGGGTAGGAAAGGCAGGGCATGGTCAGGAGCTAAACTGACCCAGAGTACGGCCACAGGAAGGAGGGATGCTGTGAGTGCAGTGGGGAGAAGAACAAACTCCACACCAGACACCACAGGCATGAGGAACCCATACTGGGAAGATAAATCCCCATAATATTTGGCTTTGAAAATCAGAGGGACCTAACTTCTTGAGTTCTTATAATCAGCAGGACTTAATACCTAGACTTTAAAAATAAGTGTGCTCAACTCTAGGAGAGCTGGAGGACAAGAGGAAACTGAGTCTGTGCCATCAAAGAGGTAGCACAACAAACAGCCCCACTGAGATATAGCAGAGGAGAAGCAGTTTGAAAAATGCCTGGATCACACAGGAAGATTTATTTCCTAATCTCAGAGTCTGTGTTGGAGGAGCAGGGATTTTCAGATTTCTCCAAGAAAAAAAAGAGCTCGTGGGTACATTTTCCTCCCCTTCCCCCCAGCCTAGATACCCTAACACTAGTTCACCAAAGCCTGACTGCTCTCTACCATGCTTGCTAAGAGTGGGCCCTGCCTCCATGAACTTCTGCAAATCTGATCCCTCCAACCCAGCCAACCTCCACAAGAGTTTTCCTTGGTGGTTGCAGGTCCCCTTCCACAACAGACCCGCATGGATATTGCTAGCACTGCAATTGCCCCTTATCCTCAACCCTCACTCTCCTGCAGACTCAGCCCATCTATATCAGTGGCAAGAGTTTTCTAAAGCAGCTCCAGGTCCCACCCCACAGCAGACTAGTGCACACCTTGCTGGCATCATGTGTCCCACCCCTGAATTCTCCCATTCTCCTGTGGATCTCTGCTGTGCAACATGCCCTTGTCAGGAGTCCATCCAAACCAATGCCACAACCCTGGCAGTGTGCAAGCAGCCCCAATAGGGGCAAGCAACACTCCAAAGAGACACCTGTTGAAAGGAGAGAAGAAGATAACCACATACACCAGTCCAACTGTGGCCCCAGAAGTGGGTTGGGGGCAGACATCTAATCTGGCTTTAGGTTCTATCCACCAATAAAAGCTTCTCAGGGGACAACACAGGGAGAGCACCCTGCAGTTCAGTGCTATTGCAGCTCTGGAAAAGGCCTGGTCTGACTTAATTCAAGCCCAAGGCATGCCTGTACTGGCCCAATAACACAGGGAAAAAAACCCTGTCCATAACAAGGAAAGAGAACCATTGTAGATGACTAGACTGAAGGCAAGCACGGCTCAACCACAGCAGTAAGGCAAACACAATACACATAGGAGGTACCCCTGAAGTGCCAGGTCCTGGTGAAGAGGGGACTTTGCACTGCAGGGCACTATAGGATCTCTTCTTCATAAGACCACTACTTTCAAGAGCAGATGGCATGGCTGACTTTCCTAACACATAGGATCATATATGTCTATGAGTCTACAGACATAGAGAGTAGGACAAAATGAGGAGACAGAGGAATATATCTCAAATGAAATAACAGGACAAAATCACAGCAAGAGAGTTAAGTAAAATGGAGATAAATAACTTGTCTGATAAAGATTTTAAAGTAATGGTCATAAAGATACTCACTAGACTTAAGAATGGAGGCCCTCAATGAGACCCTCAACAAAGAACATTAAAAAAGGACCAATCAGAGATGAATAACTCAATAACTGAAATTAAAAACATACTAGCAGGAATAGTAGTAAACTAGAAGAGATAGAAAAACAAATCTGTGACCTGAAAGACAGAGTAATGGAAGGCAATCAAGTTGAACATGAGAGATAACGACAACTAATAAAAAATAAAAACAGATTAAGTGAACTTAGCCACACAATTGAGCAAAATAATTTGCAGTACAGGGTTCCCGGAAGGTTAAGAGAGAGGAAAGGGGGCAGAGAATTTATTTGATTAAATAACACCTGAAACTTCCTGAATCTGGGAAAGGAAACAGAAATCCAGATCCAGGAGATCCAGAGATCCCCCAACAAAATCAACCCAAGGAGTTCCATACCAAGCCACATAGTAGTTAAAATGGCAAAAATGTAACACTGCATGTTAATTACACTGGAATTAAAATGAAAAAAGAAAAAGAAAACAATTCCATTTACAATCGCACCAAAAGAATAAAATACATAGGAATAAATTCAACAAAGGTGGTTGGCCCTGTACTCTGAAAACTATAAAAAAAAATGTGAAAGAGATGGAAGATGACACAAAAAAATGGAAAGATATTCCATGTTCATGGGTTGGAAGAATTTGGTATTATTAAAATGTCCATACTACCCAAAGCAATCTACAATTCTTA
Organism: Felis catus; assembly: GCF_018350175.1. Lineage (NCBI taxonomy): Eukaryota > Metazoa > Chordata > Mammalia > Carnivora > Felidae > Felis > Felis catus. The sequence goes on from NC_058378.1 coordinate 66,441,004, forward strand.
TCAAAATACCAATAGCATTTTCCACAGAACTAGGACAATAATTCTAAAATTTGTGTGGAACCACAAAGACCTTGAATAGCCAAAGCAATACTGAGAAAGAAAGAACAAATCTGGAGGTATCACAATCCCAGATATCAAAGTATACTATAAAGCTATAATAAAACAATATGATACTGGCACAAAAATAGACACAGATCAATAACACAGAATAAATAGCGCAGAAATAAGTCTATACTTAATACATGACAAAGGAGGCAAGAGTATACAAAGGGGAAAGATAGTCTCTTCAACAAATGGTGCTGGGAAAACTGGAGGTGCCATGCAAAAGAATGAAACTGGACTGCTTTCTTACACCATACACAAAAATAAACTCAAAATGGATTAACAACCTAAATGTGAGACCTGAAATTTAAACAAACAAACAAATAAATACATAAAAACTCTAGAAGAAAACATAGGCAGTGATCTCTTTGGAATTGACCTTGGCAACATTTTTCTGAATATGTCTCCTTGGGCAAGGGGAACGAAAGCAAAAATAATCTATTAGGATTATACCAAAACATAAAGTTTTTGCACAGCAAAAGAAGCCATCAACAAAATGAGAAAGCAACACACTAAATGAGAGAAGATATTCTCAAATAATATAACCAATAACAGGTTAATATCCAAAATATATAAAGAACTTATACAACTTAACACACACACACACACACACACACACACACACACACCCCAACAACAACAATTTAAAAATGGGTAGAGGACCTGAAAAGACATTTTCACAAAAAAGACATACTGATATCCAACAAACACATGAAAATATACTCAACATCACTAATCATTGGGGAAATACAAATAAAACCACAGTGAGATATTATCTTACCCCTGTAAGAATGTCTAGCATCAAAAGACAAGAAATAACAAGTGTTAGTGAAGATGTATAGAAAAAGGAATCATCATACACTGTTGGCGCAAATGTAAATTGGTATAGCCACTATGAGAAACAGTACTGAGATTCTTCAAAAAATTAAAAATAGAAATGCCATATGATTCATTAATTCCACTGGTAGATATTTGCCCAAAGAAAACAAAAACATTAATTCAAAAATTTGTATGTTTTATTTACATTTATTGCAGTATTATTTACAATAGCCAAGATATGGGAGTAACGCAAGTGTCCATGTATAGGTAAATGAATAAAGAAAATGTGATATATGTTACAATAAAATATTAATCAGCCATGAGAAAATATGTGATCTGGACATTTGCAGCAACATGAATGACTTAGAGAGTGAAAAAAGTCAGAAAGATAAATGCCATAAGATTTCACTTATGAGGAATCTAAAAACAAACAAACAAACAACAAAAAAGCAGAAACACACCTATAAATACAGAGAACAAACTCATGGTTGCCAGAGGGGAAGTGGGTGGAGGGATGGGCAAAATGGGTGATGGGGCATTGCTTCCAGTTATGGAAAGAATAAGTCATGGATAAAAAGTAAGCATAGAGAATATAGTCAATGGTATTGTTATAGCATTGTATGGTGACAGATGGTAGCGACACTTATGAGCATACCATAAGGTTTAGATTCGTTGAATCACTATGTTGTGCACTTGAAGCTAATGTAACATTGTGTGTCAACTATAAATCAATAAAAAATAAAAGATAAATGCATTATTCACAAAGGAGAAGAAGGAGGAGGAGATGCTGGTGTGAATGTAGTGAAAATGGAATCCTTATACATTGTTGGTGGGAATGTGAACTGATCCAACCACTGTGGAAAATAATATGGAAAATAATATGGAAAATAATAAAATTAAAAATAAATCTACCATATGACCTGGAAATTCAACTTTTGGGTATAAACCCAAAGGAACTCAAAGCAGGATTTCAATGAGATATATGCACCCCCATGTTTACTGTAGCCTTATGCACAATAGCCAAGACATAGAAACAACCCAAAGGCCCACCAACAGATAAATGGGTAAAAAAGATATGGTACATATACACAATGGAATTATTATTCAGCCATAAGAAAGAAAGATATGTTCCCATTTGTGACAGCATGAATGGAACTTGAACACACTATTCTAAGCAAGGTAAGTCAGACAGAGAAAGATCAGTGTATGATATTACTCATGTGTGGAATTTAAAAATGTTGAAGCTGTAAAAAACAGAGAATAAAATAGTGGTTACCAGGGGACGGAGGGGAGGGGATCACAGTAATGGTGTTCAAAAATAAAAACATGTAATGAGTAGGAAATAAGCCATACAGATCTAATACACAATGGAATGAATATAGACAATGATATCGTATTATGATTATGTAATGTAATAAATATCATTACATCAGCAATCATATTATAATATGTAAATACATCAAAGTCATATGTTGTACAACTTAAATTTATACAATATTACACATCAAATTTATTCAATAATTTTTTAAATAAAAAATAAAAGGTCACAATATTTTTCAAAGAAAAAAAAAGAATCATCTCCTTCCTTTCACCCAACACCCACTTGGTAAACCCTCTCATTTGAAGTTTGAACTCAAACATAATCATATGTGTTTCCTTATCTTTTCAGGTTAGATTTTGCTATATAAAGCATTCAAGGTATAAAATTCCATGTCGGCAGGGATGTTTTTTTCCCTCACTTAGTACTTTAATTAGGTCATTCTGTTGTCTCTTAGCCTTCAGTTTCTGATGAGAAATTACTGGAATTTTTATTTTTATTTCTATGTAATATATGATTAATTCTTTTTCTGCTTTTAAAATTGTTTTTCTCTATCTTCAGCGTTCAACAGTTGACTAAAATGTACCTTGATAGATTTTTGTTTGTTCATTTGTTCATTAATCCTGCTTGGGTTCCACTAGACTTCTTGGATCTCAGAGTTGCTGTTTTTGGTGAAATGTGAGGGGGAACAAATGTAAACCAATGTTGCATCACTTAATTTTGCCCCATTTTCTTTTTCCATATTTCTTCGATTCCAGTTTCAAAAATATAATTGTTTGATACTGAACCACGAGTCACTGATACTCTTAATTTTCTTATTTTTCTTTTGTGTCTTCCTTTTTCTATGTTCTTCATTGTCTAGTCTTCATGTTTATTATTCATTTTATCTATTGTGTTCTTTAATTCCACTGTTTCATTATCTCTCCAAACTCTTAATATATTAATCTATCCACTCATTTCCAGTGTACTTTTAATTCACTTATCAAAGTTAAAGGCTTTTCTAATTTCAACTGTAATCTTCTTCTTCACTGTGGCTGATATTTTCTGGGTTTTTTAATGTCTATTTTTTAAAATTTATTCAAGATCTTGTGGATGATGCATCATAGAGACTTTGTTTTTGGCAATCATCTGAAGATAAATGATTTTGTTTTCCTATTAGCTATGTAAGTCACTGTCATATCCAATTGACTTTATGTAGCAGAGAGTAGAAAAATACAGCCCTATACCAAATCTAGACCATCATTTATTTTTATAAATAAAGCTTAATCAGAACACAGCCATGCCCATATGTTTAAGTATTATCTATGGCTGCTTGGGGCTAGAAATACCAGAGATGAGTCATTGATACAGAGATTTCATGGCCTACAAAGCCTCAAATATTTAATAACTGACCCTTTACAGAAAAGTTTAGCAATCCCTATTCTAGGCTATAAGCTTGATATTTGTATTTTGGGAAAAAAAAGAATATTCCAAGGTGATTTTAATGCATACCCTTGTATAGAAACCACGCTACTAACATATCTATAAGATCTCTTACATTTCTAAGATTCTATAATTCTAGATATCAGTGTGGATGTTGGAAATCATGAAATAGAGCATGTAACTTTAATCTTAAAATAATGACACAAAATCCACACTCTCCTATTAGTTAACTCATACTGATACTGTTACTCTATTTTAAATATAAAAACAAAAAAATCATTTGGGAGGTCAAAGAAAAATAATCTCAAAGATATTTAAATATAGTCATGGTCTAAGATTCAGAGCACATTTATCATATGTTAGTTTTGTGTTTTGATTTGTTTTTGTTCCTTCTGCTTTTTTCCCAAACTGACTATTTTCTGCGTGGCTAAGAATACAGCACTTGGTCATAGGAGGCAAAGAGATATCACAACCAGAGAAGGCACTCAACATAATTTACTTTGGAACAATGTACAAGAATTTTCAGATGTCAATTTCAAGGATTTTGGACATAAATGAGGTGGGAAATGCTCATTAATCAAACCCACACTGCCTATTTCTCAGAGGACATAGAATCAATATAGGTCAAATTTTCTATTTCTCCAAAGCCTATCTCACTAAGCACCTTGAAAGAGACTTTATGGGCAGTTTTCTGTAGATTTACTGCTTGGCATGCAAGAACATCAACCTCTTTAAATGTTGGGCAGCAAGATCTTTAAATTGTGAAACACATATGCCTGATTGAAGGGTAAAAACAATCAAACCCCAATTCTATTCTATGGGAATTAATTCTGTAATGAGGCAGTGGTATGGGAAGAGAAGTTTGAATTTTCATGTTGCAAATATTGATTTTAGAAAGAATAATTCTATTATTCTCTACCCCTAAAATAAGTATGTAAACAGAAACGATACCTTTTACCAACACATGTGATAAAAAATCAAATGAAAATACCTGAAATGAGAGGAAAGAGTCACTATGCTAAAGATTTAAAGAGCTCCTATAATCAATAAGAAAAAATAAATATTATAATAGATTAATATCCAAAACATATGCACAGGCAAATATATTAAATACTATATTTCACTAATATTAAGAAATGCTAAACACAAAAATTCATTATTAATGTATTATATTGGAAAAAATACTATTGATTTTTTTTTTTACTAAAGGTACACATGTCCTTTAGGAGATTAATGTCCAAATTAACTGGTACATCCAGACAATGGATTATTAATCAGTGCTGTAAAGAAATGAGCAATCAAGCTATTAAAAAACATGGAGTAATCTTAAATGCATATTAAGTGAAAAAAATTTAAAAGACTGCATACTGTATGATTCCAACTATATATGGCATTTTGGAAAAGGCAAAACTGGAGACAATAAAAAGATGACTTTGCTGGCAAGGGAATGGGAAGAGGGGAGAAATGAATAGGGAGAGCACAGAGGATTTTTAGGGTAGTAAAAGTACTCTGTAAAATATTATAATGATACGTGTAAGTCATTATACATATATTTAAACCCACAGAATATAGAATATCAAGAGTGAATTCTAAGGTAGGCTCTAGACTTCAGTTGACTGATGTGTCAATGTAAGCTCATCCTTGGTAATAAGTACACCATGCTGATAAGCTCTTCTCTATTGTGCCTCATAGGATCTTGTCTCATGCATGTGAAGCTTAGTATTCAGTCAGAGATGCAAGGGAAGGCTGACACAGGCTTTTGAGCTACTTCTCTGTACAACTCTCTCTGCTCCAACTCTCTTCCCTGTAAAGTTGAAGCAATATCCAAGTCCTCATCTCTTATCTTTGTTTCCTCTGCTCATTAAGACCACTACTCTGTGTTTGGGCTTCACCTCTCCATATTTGGTGAATCCCCCTACCACACAGCTTATACAAGTGTGGAATTCACCTCATGTGTTTCTCTTCATTCAAAGATCACATCTCTGGGCTTTTTTTTTTTTTTTTTTTGGTCCAATTCCTGAAAGAAAATTCTTCATATATTATATACAGTGTCATATTTACTTATGGTGGGAGGTTAATTCTGATAACCATCACTCCATCATTCTCAGAACTGGAAGGTCATGTGCTTTCATTTTAACAGGAACACCTCATATTCAGAGTTCCATTATTCAGAGTTTAATTGGTCCATTCTGAGTAACAACTTATATTTACTATCTGAAGCATAACTTAATTTCCTTATGGAGTTCCCTGACATATTCAGGGGACCAGTCACTTTTAGGATAGGGGTTGGAGTCCTTTTCTCTCTCACTGTGCTCTGCTTGCACAAAGCTGTGGCTCAAATTCTCACCCATTAGAGCTGGTTGCTATCTCCACTGGAGGATTTAGGTTGGGGGATTACAGATTTTGGTAAAAGTAAGAAAGAACTGACTCTGTTCTTTATCTCATCCATGAAACTTTTTCAAATATTGTTATTAGTTTCATAGTCCTGGTAACAAAGTACCAAAATATAATGGCTTAAAACAACATACATTTATTCTAGTATAGTTCTGGAAATCAGACTCTGAAAAGAGCTTTTTATAGGACTAAGGTGTTTTCAGGACTGGTTCCTTTTACAGGCTCCAGGGGAGAACTCTTTCCTTGTGTCTTCCAGCTTCTAGAGGCTGCTGGCATTCCTTAGTATATAGCCACCTCACTCCTATCTCTGCTTGCATTCTCCCACTGCCTTCTCTTCTCTCCTATCTGCTGCCTCCCACTTATAAAGACCCTTATGACTACACTGAGCCCACTGGGTAATACAAGAGAATGTCTCCATCTCAAAATCCTTAGCTTAAATATATCAACAAAGTCCCTATCATATGTATGGTAACATGTTCACAGGTTCCAGCAATTAGAACATGGGCATCTTTGGGGGATTATTATACAGTCTACCATGTAAATGAAGAGGCAAATTTCTCTGAAGTCCCAATTTAAATGATATAAAAGGTATTACATACCTCTTCAAATATATTTTATTCCAACTATTACACTGCTTAAAAATATACTAACGACAACAACAACAAAAATTAGAGCAGTTTTAAATTCAGTATATAATCCCATGGATAATTTCCTTTAAATAGCTCAGAGATGTGAATGAAAGAACTTTATGTCACTGCAGGAAGGCTTTTCTCTCTATGAGATCTACTCGCTGCAATCAATGCATTACAGATTGAATAAAAATGTCATTCAAAATGACTTTAAAATCAGCCTTGGAGGAAAACCTAATACCTGAGTGTGAGATGCCTGTGCATATATTTACAATATTCATCTTCCTAGGAGCTCTTGGTTTCAAACTTTCTCCTCTGTGCACAGCAACTTATCTTCTGAAGTCACTTCCAAAATAATTCTTCTCATATTCCATTTTCCTTGATGTGGACTGGCCTGTCCTGATAGATTGCCATTGTGTGAAATTCTTTAAAAATATATATTTTTAATGTTTATTTTTGAGACAGAGAGAGACAGAGTGCGAGTGGAGGAGGGTCAGAGAGAGAGGGAGACACAGAATCTGAAACAGGCTCCAGGCTCTGAGCTGTCAGCACAGAGCCTGATGCAGGGCTCAAACCCATGAACCGTGAGGTCATGACCTGAGCCGAAGTCAGATGCTTAACCGACTGAGCCACCCAGGCCCCCTGTGAAATTGTTAATATTATTCCCCTAGAGGTTTTTCTCTTCCTGCTCTGCAAAATGGAATAGATGTATAGATGTACGTCAAAAAATTCAGGACACTTGGGCAGTTTAGATGTCACCTCTTGGGGAATTGTAGTAGTAGATAAAAACATGAAGCCTAGTTCCAAATAGCTTTAGGTATGTTTCTATTCTTTCTTTACTATTAAAAAATAATATAGATAATACTACTCTACCACTATAGAATTTTTAAGATAGATTTCCCCCTCAATCTAGGACAGGACTTTAACAGTGAACTATCCCTTTTGCTTGACATAGTTCTAGGTCTGACATATAAAGAAAATGCCATCTTCAAGGACTTTGAAACTCAGGGAGGATTAATAAATTATACAAACTTGAACAGCTAGTCTACGTCTAGCCAGGATTCTAAATTAGGACTTTAAATGCCCTGGTAGCTCAATTTTTTATCTTGCTTCCTCTGAGAAGTATTATGTTTGACCCATAACCTATACCACAAAATCTTTATAGGAAAGGATGTTCTTTTCCATTCAGGGTCACATGCATCTCCTAGCACAGGGCTGAGTAAAATAATAAACAGTGCCTGTTGCTGCAGAATGCATTTATTCAGTACTTCTGTCACTGAAGTTGCCATTAAGAGAATGAAACATCAACCCAGAGAAAGAACTGAGGAAGGTGTGCACGTGTGTGTGTGTGTGTGCGTATTTCATAAATATATATTTATGGGAATATCAACTTATATCTAGCCCTATAAATCTATAAATAAAATATATACCCAGCCCTATAAATACAAAAACACACAACCCAGTGGAGAAAAATGGGCAAAATCCTCAACCAAACAGAGAAAAATTGTGTGTGTGTGTATATGTGTGTATATACATATGTATACACATATACACACATATGCATTTAACTTCATAAAAGATATACAAATTGTCAGTAAAGCAATAAAAATGTGCTCAGATTCATTAATCACTAGGCAAATGCAAAGAAAATTACAATGCAAAATATCTACATACTCCCCAAGTGTTAATAAGAATGTAGAGTAACTATTACTCTTATACCATACTAGAAGGAGTATAAATTGATATGTTCACTTTGGAAAATTATGACTTCTCTATGGCATTGCTGCCCTCATTTATTTACCTCATTTATTTATTTACTTCATTTATTTACCCTGTTGTTACTGTATTTCTCCATCAAGAAGTAAGGTATGGTCTCTTGCTTTTCAATTCTGCGTTCATTTATATGACTTGCTTTGGACAGCACTAGCAAATGTTATACACGTAGACTCTTGTAAAAGCACTTATGGATTCTGCTTGTGCCCTCATATCTTTGCCTTTGTAATAAGACTATGTCTGCTGCTAAAGAATAAGAAGTATAGAAGCAGTTAGGATACTGTTTTTCCAGCCGAGGTTAGCTTAAATCAGCCAAAAGCCAGTCGGTCCCACTCAGATGAGCCAGCTCATCCATAAATAGTAAAATCATCTAACCGAACCCCAGGTGACCCCAGTGGAATACACTGCTGAAAACTATTCAATGCCATTTCATTCTATCCAGGAGAAATCCATACTCTGTGGTATGACTTGGAAGATGTTACCTGATTTAGTCCCTTCCTACCTCTCCAATTTAATTATTATCCTCTTATTTTTCTTTACTTTCATTTCCCCCCCAGTTTTATCAGGGAACAATTCACATACATCACTGTATGACTTTAAGTTATAGCATGATGGTTTGATTGACATATATTGTAGAATGATTACCACAATAGGTTCAGGTAACATCCATCTTCTAATACAGATTTGGTAAAAAGTAAAGAAAGACAAAAAGAAAAAAGAAGAAAAAAAATCCTTGTGATAAAAGCTCTTAGGATTTATCTCTTAAAAACTTTTCTATGTCCTACAGCAGTGTCAGCTATAGTCATCATGTTGTACACCACATCCCTAGTACTTATTTTTCTTACAACTGAAAGTTTATATCTTTTGACTGCCTTCCTGAAAGTCCTCCTCCCTCCATCTTCTGCCTTTAGTAACTGTAAGTCTGATCTCTTTTTCTGAGTTCTGGGTATGTTTGTTTTAGATTTCCAACACAGCTGAGATAAATACATTATTTGTCTTTCTCCCTCTGACATATTTTACTTAGCATAATGCCTTCAAGCTTCCTCCATCCATGATGTCACAATGGTAGGATTTAATCATTCTTTATGGATGAATAATATTCACAACTTCTTTATCCATCAGTGGACACTTATGTTGTTCCCATGTCCTGGCTATTGTAAATAATGCTGTTATCAATATGGGGGTGCAGACACTCTTTCAGGTCAGTGTTTTTGTTTCCTTTGGACATAATCTAAGGTGTGGAATTGCTGGATCATATGTTAGCTCCATTTTCTTATATATACCAAATATAGAAATGTAAAAAAGTAATTATTTGTCACCTTTACTGGGTTCTTCTCCCTTCTGTTTTCATATATGAGCCTTGCTAAAGAGCAGCCACTCTGTAAACAGAATGGGTCTGAATATCGTGTCCATCACTGACCCTCCTCTGAGTTTCTACTTTCTTACAAGCACATATTTGTTTTTAAAAATGCTGGGGCGCCTGGGTGGCGCAGTCGGTTAAGCGTCCGACTTCAGCCAGGTCAGGATCTCACGGTCCGTGAGTTCGAGCCCCGCGTCAGGCTCTGGGCTGATGGCTCAGAGCCTGGAGCCTGTTTCCGATTCTGTGTCTCCCTCTCTCTCTGCCCCTCCCCCGTTCATGCTCTGTCTCTCTCTGTCCCAAAAATAAATAAACATTGAAAAAATAAATAAATAAATAAAATAAATAAAAATGCAAACCATTCATTCTCAAAGAACATTTTCTATGACTGCCCTGGCCACATTCCACCTCATTTTTCCTCTACTTTGTTCCATTTATAACCTGGGTATATATTTACAGTAATTCTTACCAATAACTTGATAATAGTTTATCTCTTTGCCTTTCCTCAAAACACTGCAAGCACCTTGGGGACAGGCACTGGACCTAATTCACTTTTGAATCACTAGTGCCAGCATTTGATCCACTGAAGATGTTCAGTGCACAAGATTCCTTTTGTGAATTTTGGAAACACAAGGCCCAGCTTTCCTAGAGAAGAGAATGAATAGTCATAGTGGAAAAGGCTGTCAAGGATGAAGAGTTCTTGGCTCAGTGAAGGTTGTTCACTCAGTTGTCTTCTACATCAGTGACTGGAAGAAGTATTTTGCCAGCCAGCTGAATTCTGACAAACATGAAGATCTGGTAATTCAGGCATCCTACCAGGATCCTGGATCTAAATAACTGAGATACAGCCAAACCTTGGCTCATAACAAGAACAGCTGATTTTGATTCTAGCCTCTTCATGTAGTTATAAACTCATTTTCCCTCAAAGATTTCTATGTAGCACTTTTCTTCAAATATGCTAACTGATCATTTATTGTGGAAAAAAACTGCCACTGAGAAGCCCGTATTTTAGGTGAATATGAGAGGTTATCCTCTTTGGAAAATTGAAGGCCTCATTTTAATGAATCTGCCAATGTTTCCACTTTCCAAGAGCAACAGATCTGATTATGAGACATATTATGATTTTCCCATCTGGAATTTCAAAGCAGTCTCTCATTAGCTCGGCCACGTTTCTCTTTCAAGAAAGATTATTACTTCCAAAATTAAGAATATAATATTCTTAGCCCAGAGGCAACTTTTTCAGTTTTAAGTTCAGTTTCCACTGTAGAGGAGATTTGTTTCCCTTCTTTTAATGTTTTTCTCAGAATATGATAAAATTAAAAAATCAACACATAAGAAGGGCACCTGGGTGGTTCAGTCAGTTGAACATCTAACTTTGGCTCAGGTCATGATCTCAATAGTTGGCTGTGCTGACAACTCAGAACCTGGAGCCTGCTTCAGATTTTGGGTCTCCCTCTCTCTCTGCCTGTCTCTCTCTCTCTCTCTCTCTCTCTCTCTCTCTCTCTCAAAAATAAATACAACATTAAAAAAAGAATCAACACATGAGAGGTTCAAAAATAAGCACACAAAAATTCATACAGTTATAGATACATGATAGATAGATAGATAGATGATAGAAAGAAAGAAAAAAGAAAGAAAGAAAGAAAGAAAGAAAGAAAGAAAGAAAGAAAGAAGATAGATAGATTATAGATAATTTTTCTAGATTCTCAGCAAAATTATTTGTCCCAGCAAAGGTCATAAATCTTCACTTTTGCATCTAGACAATGGCATTCCTCCTTGGGTTGCTAAGGATTCCTTGGCAGTTACTAGCACAATTTTTGTGATCATGTGTGATATTCAGATTTTAACTGTCAGTTTCATTTTGACTCTCATATCCTATCCTTTTTCTACCTTTTCTTTTCTTTTTAATCTGATTTAAACCACTTCCAGAACAATTCTCTTTCCCATGTTGTTTGATTCACAGGATGTGGGTAATATATAACACTTGACTTTTGTAAAACCTTTCACTTTATGGGCAGAGATAACTGAACTGCTATTTATCAAAACACGTATCACCACTGTTAAGATATTGTGATGATCCTACACTCTAAAAGAATAAGATACTCTAGAAACAAATTCCAAATTGCCATATTCATTGATTCATGAGCTTCCAAATATTATTTTAATATAATGAAAACATTTAGAAAGGAAAGCCAGTTGTAATGTAAATTCAGTAAACTCCCAATTACTCATCATTCCATGTTGTGTTGTATTTGTGTTTTGTAATGTGTCATAGTGAGGCTTACCAGTGGTAGAAGTGCTTGATTTCAATCAAGTATTTGAGAACAAGGAACTGTTAGACTTTTTTTTGGAATACAGGAGCTAAGTACAAAGAAAACATTCATGTAATTTTCAATGAGGCCAATTTGGACTAGTAAAAGCTAAACTGTGTCTTCTCATCACCATTCATTAAATAGTCTTATCACTGATCAGTATCTAATCATTAGTTTCTGTTAGGTGGAAGGCTGAAGGCTAAAGACCAAACCATGCTGAGAAACAGACATAGTAACCTACAACAATCGTATCTATCACTGAGGTATGATTATACTTTAAGACTTGAAAATTTTAAGTGACTTTAAGGTAAAGCTATTTAAAAGAAGATAAAGAAGCATTAAAGCCTTGGTAACCAGATATATCAATTTGTCTGTATGTTCTTGTTAAAAACATTAGAATTCATAAGATGAAGGACTTCAAATAAATAAGACACAAACTAAACATTTTAGCCATCTCTATGTAAATCTATCCTTGGGTAACATTTTTGAGTCCATACATTTGGAAAATTTGAGACTCCTTTTTAAGGAATGATAATTATATTAGTAGGCAACATTTCAATGAAGACTTGACAGAATGAAATGCTCATTCTACTGATAGACATTATTAATCACAGTAAAATTGACCCCTGATTTTAAGATGCCTGTATATGGTGTCAAATCTGATTTCTAGGTCTTTCTCTTCCAGGACAGAAAGCACTTCCTTCACCTTAGTGCACTGTGAGATGAATTCTTTCTTAGAAGCAACTGTGACTTATGAAAATAAAGACTACTAAGCCAGAGTGGCTCCAAGTATCATTTCCATGTACGTAAGAGCCAACTGGAGGGCTAAGTCTTAAAATCTGTATTTGTTCCATGTGGAAATAATCTTTTTGTTGCAATGCTGACACCTCACAATTTGGCACTCTTTACCTTCTTTCATGTTTTTAATATAAAATTTGCAACATTTATAACTGTTGACAAAGTCATTCAGTCAAAATAAAATCACAGGCTGTCATGAATTCTCAAATCCCCACCCCTCCTGGATCGTCTTTCATGAACATGTTGGCTTTCCACTTAAAGTTAGTTGTACCTTCTCCTTTATCTAGTCACCAGATTTTAGTTTAGTAAATATTTATTGAGAGCACATTATGTGTCTTACATGATGACAGGCAGAAATTTTGTCCCTGAATTAAGCCCCAAAGTTATGTATCCCTTTTATACTCCTATCCTGGAGTAACAATCTCCTAATTGGTCTCCCTATCTCCTTGCTCTCTTCTCTTGTGTATTATATTTATTAGCAGAAATTTTTGCCAATCTGTCTGGAGAGCTAACACCTATTTTGCACCATAAAGAAGACATCAATATATCCCAAGACCTTAATAATGAAAGGAATATCATGTTATGTCTTAGAGGCCATAGGATTTCCCTGTTGATAACACCCTGAATTGCAAGTCTCCTAATCAGCAACAATCAAATAGCAGGATTGAATAACACAATGACCCCAATGTTCTTACTAGAAAGATCATTACCCTTAAATTTAATACTTTATTTAATCATGTATAATACATTCATAGTTCTTTAGTCAATATGAATGTGTTCTGTGTGTGTGTATTGAACTTGCCTCAATTATTTGTAATTCTGCAACATATTATATGCATCACCAGCCATTTCTCATGCCATCTTCAAGCATCTCTGTTAAAAGAGCTGGAAGCAACAAGATTGAACATTGATTTGTTGAGAATAAATAAAAAGAGTCAAGGCCAAGGCCAACTTTTATAACCTGGAGACCATTTCAGTTTAGCAAAATTTGGTCTCCCTGTCACCAAAAAAAATTCCTTCACATTCACCTTGTCCTACCCTAAAGAAAAGAATAAATTAAGGAGTGAACAAAATTCTCTGCTTATCACATAGATACTACTCTGCCTTGCTGCAGCTGTGAAGATATTGAAAATTAAAGTGTTGAACACTGCAGGGCATGCCCCCACTTCCCTTTGAAACAGGCCATTTTGCTTACATTTGTATTATTAGGTTTGTTTTTTCATATTCATTACAGAGTTCTGTGTGGCTCTAAGGACAGCATTCATTAAGTGTGGGCAGTCAGCCTACAGCATTAATAGACAAATAGCATTCTGTTTGGAAAATAGTACTATTTTGATGCCTCACTTCATCTTCTCTTTGCCCTTGCCCCTTGATTTAATTTACTCATATACTCATAGACTCCACCTCAGTGGCAGGGGGGTAATAGGCAGCCACAACTTTTTTCTGTTTGAGGGAGAGGACATTACAGATTCCAGTGTTTGAATACCTAGCAAAGATTAGTCTCTTTCTGAGAGTATCACCCCCACACCCTGTCAGTGCTTTGCAGGATCCCTGTCTCCAAAAGCAGATTCTATGGCAGAGTTAAGAGGTTTCAGAGTAAACCTACAAATTCAAATTTCTACTCCTTCACTTACCCCTTAACCTCATGGTTACCATTTATTTAAATTTTTGAAGCCTCACTTTTATCATCTACGAAACAGTAGGGATGAGTCAGCATTCAATGAAATAAAGATAATGCCAATAGCTTGTATCTGGAACAAAGCATTTGCTCAGTAGATGTTCATGACCATGTTTTTCTTCTTCTTCTGATAATCCTGGGGATATAAGAGGCTTAAGGAGGCCTATTCCAGTGTTTCTGCAGACAGGTGGTTTCAACAGAATCACCTGGATCTGCTTGATAAGAAATACATGTTTTTCATTCCATTCATGTGTATAACTCATACAAAATGAACTAGACACTGTGCTTACCCCATGCCAAACAATCCTTCTGGGTGAGTTTGATGGGTAGTCAATCTTGCAAGCCACTGTCTCATTCCTCCAACCCTAAGTGGCATTGCTTGTGTCCTTTTTTGCAATATTGCTGCCAGATGCTTCTATAACTTTTGTTTTGTTTTTACTTTTTTAAACATTTTATGTTATTTTCAGAGAGACAGAGTGTGAGCAGGGGAGGGGCAGAGAGAGAGGGAGACACAGAATCCAAAGCAGGCTCCAGGCTCTGAACTGTCAGCACAGAGCCTGATGCAGGGCTCGAATCCACGAATGTGTGAGATCATGACCTGAGCCAAAGTTGGACACTCAACCGTCTGAGCCACCCAGGCTCCCCACTGTAATTTTTCTGTTCAAATACTTAAAATAGTGAACTCAAAACACCTCTTGAAGCTTCTCTGTCTATATAAACAGCTTTAAGGGGTGCCTGGGTGGCTCAGTCGGTTAAACATCCGACTTCAGCTCAGGTCATGATCTCACAGTTTGTGAGTTCTAGCCCCACATAGGACTCTGTACTGACAGCTTGGAGCCTGGAGCCTGCTTCAGATTCTGTATCTCCCTCTCTCTCTGCCCTTCTCACACTCACACTCTATCTCAAAAATAAACACTAAAAAATAAAAAGAAGTGGTTATTTCTCTCCAGCAAGATTTCTCTCCAGCATCTCTCATTCACTGATGAAAATTCAAACCTCTAGAGTCATGAAGGGAAAAAAAAAAATCAACCCTTCTTAGTGACTGATAGTCATTGATCTATTTAAAATCACAGTTGTCCCCCCCAAGACTTCTCTCCTCTAGTCTAATATATAGCTCACCAAATTGCCATTCCTCAGTTCCCAAATTCATGTTTACCTAGTCCTTTCCAAGTACATTCTACCACTAGAGTTCCAGCTACCCACATATTCCTATGCTCTGACTGCTGGACCACCTTTGGAATTTTGCATTGATTTAATCTAGTCTCTCCTTCACTTGGGAAAAGAATACCAAAAATGCATATAAGAGCCCATTTGGACTTGTCTGTCATCTTCTACAGTAGGATCCTCAAGTCTTTCTCTCTTTTTTTTAATTGACGTGTTTTACATCTCAACCATTTTATGAATGGCTCAAATTCAATACTATGAGTTTTATTATGAACATCTGAGATTTTAGAGAGGCAGGAGTAGGTATAGAGAGCACTGGAAAAGAGTTCATAGTTGAGGCAATTAAAGCCCTAGGAGGTCATATGCCTTACCAAAGTTGGTATCATAAGTATATATCTTTGTTCTCTAGGACAGTAACTGTTTCTGAAAACAAAAACAAAAACAAAAACAAAAACAAATTCCTGCTCATATGGTACAGATGTCTCAAGTCAGAAGCCTCTAGGCATGTTTTGTTGACCTTCGTGGACATAGTTCTATTTTTGCTGTTGTTGTTTTAATTTAAGCCTATATTTAATAGTTAGAAAATATCCACTGGACTAAAGATTCATGGGTTTTTCTGAAAAAGTATATATCTTATAATTTTGGGTCTGCATCCCTAGGTAGTAACGATGGGCTAGGCCTTCCTTTAGTAGGCTTATATTTCCTGCCTGGCCTTTGTAGACACTTAAGTTTGCTATGCCCTCCCATGGGATAGTATTATATATTTTTACAAGCACTTTCTTATATTTTAAAATTCATATTTATTATCAAATTGAAAAGGACAGGCATAAACATAGACAGTAAAACCTTGGATTGTGAGTAACTTGTTCTGTGAGTGTTCCACAAGACAAGAAAACACTTTTTTAAATGTTTATTTATTTTTGAGAGAGAGAGAGAGAGAGAGAGAGAGAGAGAGAGAAAATGCACACAGGTGGGGGTGGGGCAGAGAGAGAGAAGCAGACACATCCGAAGCAGGCTCCAAGCTGTCAGCACAGAGCCTGACATGGGGTTTGAACTCACAAAATGTGAGATTGTGACCTAAGCCCAAATTGGATACTCAACTGACTGAGTCACCTAGGCGCCCTGATCAGCTAACATTTCTAATAAAAATTAACTTGATAAATGTGCAATGTCTTTCAGTATGAGTAGTACATGATGCTGAATGTCACATGATCACAACTGAGCCAAGGGTTGGTTCTTCTCTCTCTCTCACTGTGGGATTGTGGATGATCATCTCCCATCTTGGATGCTCAGTCTCAGGTCATGGTGTTTGGCAGAAATCAGTGATTTTTCAGAACATTGGAAAGTGTCCACACCTGGCCTAAGACTATTGCAACAGTAAGAGGGTATGGAGAAGAGTCTGCATAGGAGGAGGAGAAAAAGGCAAAGGAATCCCTCACTTCAAATGAGATTAGGGAGATGTGTAAAGAGTGGTAAACAGTGCAAAAATTTGTAGGAAACACCACTCAAATAAGGCTGTAGCAGTGCAAGCGATGAATCTGTTTAATGCCAATGCGATGTCACATTTCTGCGAAATCCTCAAAAGGAGGCAAAAGCAAATGTCATTGGATAGATTCCTTATTAAAGTTGCACAGAAAAAAAAAGAAGATTCCATTGAGCCGATAGCAGTGATTTGTGATAGTGACAGTTACTTGTGATTAGTGATAGTGAAAGTGGTCCTACACAATAACCCTCCTCTGTCTTGTCTCCCTCAAACCAACCATGAAGGTTTTCAAAGATAAGTGCAGGTTAATTTGTTTCTTTTTCTTTTTTTTAATTATTCTCAAGTTAGTCACCACGGAGTGTAGTCTTGGCTTCAGGAGTAGAACCCAGTGATTCATCACGTACATATAACACACAGTGCTCATCCCAACAAGTGCTCTCCTTAATGCCCATCACCCTTTTACCCCACCCCCATCAACCGTCAGTTTGTTCTCTGTATTTAAGAGTCTCTTATAGTTTGCCTCCCTCTGTTTTTATCTTATTTTTCCCTCCCTTCCTCTATAATTTTCTGTTAAGTTTCTCAAATTACACGAGTGAAATTATATGATATCTGTCTTTCCCTGACTTATTTCACTTAGCATAATTTATTTTTCTTTCTATTTTGTATTTTCTTTATTATCTTATATTATATTACAGTATTATAATAATTTTTATGAATATTTTTGGGTTGTGGAATGCATCATCTGAGTTTCCATTATTTCTTATGGGGAAATTTGCTTTGATATACAAGTGCTTTGAATTACAAGCAAGTTTCTGGAACTAGTTATGCTCGTGAACCAAGGTTTTACTGTATATGTATTTTTTGTTTGTATGAAATATACCTAAGTCCCCTAACATAGGCCAGGAGACGGTGACGAAAGTGTAATAGTATAGCATTGTTGGAGTAAAATTTTCTGGTTGAAAACTCCCATTTTGCTGTTGACTAGCTATTAACACGGGCAAGTCATTTTATGTTTTTGAGACTTGGAATCTTATGTCTATAACATAAAGATGAGATAATATCCGTCTGATAGTATTTCAGAAAATATTAAATTAGATAATGAATAAGACTGTTAGCTTAGCTCCTGGGATATGGCAAGTCCTTAATAAATATTTGCCACTAAAATTTTTCACTTAAGCACTAGAACCCTAGACCTCTCAACATCTAATGTGAAGCTCCTTACATTGTGTATATAAAACTACTACAGGCACTCTGTCCCATGTGCCTCATTAATTCCTAGTTTCTAAGGTTTCTCAAAGTGAACATCTCACTGCACTGCTGATGACTATTGACTCATGACCAAACACTACTTGTCCCACTGAATTGCATCAAAATCCTTCCCTAATCCAAGCTCTCTGCCCCAAATCTTCTCATATGGGAAATGTGAGATGCACCCCATAATTTGGTGACTCACTCACATACTCAGCTTGGATTCTGGTTGGGACTGCATATTTTATGACTAATGTGTTCCAACAGTAAGGGATTAAAAATGGAATAATTTGCTAAATAAATCAATAATTCATTTACTGGGATCACAGCTGATGTCATTTCCGAAATCCGATAAAATTCTTCAACAAATGACTGTATACCTCAGTGGGTATTATGAGTAGTTTTGCCACTACTGACACTTCAAGTTGAAAAATTCACTTGTTCCAAAAATGTAGACCAATCACCTGTCTCCAAAATCAGGCAGCCAAGCTTCTGCAGATTTCATATTTTTATTAGTCTCTGTTTCTCCTTTCTCTATTTTGATTCTATGTCATATAGCAGATATTTGGGTGCTGCATGGCCACTGAAAATTCAGGCTGGAGGAGTAGAGATGTAGGCATTTTTTTGAGAGTATTTTCTGGTGCCTTATATTCTATAAATAGAAGAGGTTGAAGGATCTTTGGAAGCATTTCTCAGAGTTTGGTATTTAACTTTCTTTGGAATCACAAAGATACATTTCTAAATTCATCCAAGATCAGTTGAACCATGTCTCTTGGTTTGGAACCCAAGAGTCTTCCTTTTAAACAAGTAGTACACACTGAAATTGAGCATTAAGAAATCAATGGGGAGATATAAGCGAAAGCTTGAAAAATGGTTGTAGTGATGAAGTAAGGATTTGATTAACTCTAGCAACAGGTGTAGAATAACACTGAAGACCATGGAGAATTCAGATTATCATTCCTAGCCTCTTGATATGAGTGTTGACTAAGGCCTTGGGTATAAGAAGAACTTGAAGTGTGAAGCAAGATAAAACAATTAAGTATTAACATGAGTAACTCAGATGCAAAGCACTCAAAGGAGGAATCCTTTCACAATGGGTACATAAATCAAATCATCATGATGTACAATTTAAATATGTTACTAGTTTATCTGTCAATTATACCTCAGTAAAGCTGAAAAAAGTACACATTTTGTTTGGATTTTCTTAGTTTTCACTAGTGTCATTTTTCTGTTCCATGATCCCATCAATAATACCCTTCTACATTTATTTACCATGCCTCCTGCAACATTGTCTCAGACTTTTCTTGTTTATGATAGGCTTGATAATTTTGAGAACTACAGGCCAGTGTTTTGTAGAATGCTCAACGGGGGTTTCTCTGATGTTTTTCTCATGATTTTTTTTTTTATTTTTGAGAGAGAGAACACAAGCACAGAGGAGAGGGGCAGAGGCAAAGAGAGAATTTTAGCAGGCTCCAGGGCCAGCACGGAGCACTCAATCCCACAACCCTGAGATTGTGACCTGAGCAGAAACTGAGAGTCAGATGCTTAACCAACTGAGCTACCCAGGTGCCCCATTTTTCTCATGATTAAACTGGGGCTATAGGAGGGCAAACACAGAGATAAAGTGACATTCTCACCACCTGGCATCAAGGGTACATAACTATCAACATAATTTATGATTGTGAGGATTATGTCAAACTGGAGAGGTAATGGGCAGCTGTTATGGACCTTCATCTGATGGCTGCTCTGGGGAAATCCTGCCCTTTTTTTGCCTGATCTTGATTTTTCAACAGATGCCAGAAATCTCAATGTTTATGTGAAAAATCCAACTGTTAAATATTGACACCTAATTTAAATTTAAAACATGATGGTTCCACAGTTGTGTGGGCCAAACGAAATGTTTGTGGGACTATGTTACTCTATGGTCACTGGTTTGCAAACTCTTTTGCAAATACATGGGCATCGTTAAGGTTTTTATTATTATTGATGTTTAACTGACATATAACATTATATTAGTTTCAGGTGTACAATATAATGATTTAATATTTGTATACATTATGAAATGGTCACAATAAATCTTGTTAACATCTGTCCCCATTCATAGTTACAAAAGTTTTTTTTTTCCTGTGTGATGAGAGTTTTCAATATCTACTCTCTCAACTTTCAAACACACAACAAGTTAGCTTTTAAATCTCCTTTAGATCCTTTTTTTGACCATGGACTATAAACTAATACTTAAAATCTTAAAGTTGCTACTTAAAGAGCCACCTATTTTAACTCCATTGTAAATCAGATCTTTTTAGAAATTTATAATTACCCACTAATTCATTAGCTTTGCAGCTTTGCTTTGCATGTCCTAGGCTTCTTTAATTAAGGGACTTCCCTACCGTAAGACTTTTGGATCTCTGAACGTTAGGTGCTGATTCTCCTGTCATTCAGCCATTATTTTACCCTCTAAAATTAAATACATGAAACCCATTTTCTAAATCTTCAGTGTTACCTACAGAATTATAACCGTTATACTTCAGATTGATTTTTTTCATGTCAAGCTATGTCAGATCAGGCTTCATGTATGTGAACCCAATGGCCAGGGACGAAACCTAGTATATCAAATCAGGATACAAATGGATGCTTACAACTATAACATTCTTTCTTCTACCAGTAAAATAAAGCTGCTACATAACAAAATCAGGCACACATCCGTCATAATGAGTTAATACAGAATGGAGATTAACTTCCCCAATAAAAAAAATGGAGAGGGTAGATTTAGAAGGCCTGGAATCTTTATCTGGCTCTTTACTAATATTATGGGGAGGAAGATGAAGAAAGAGTAGGTTTTAAGAACAGACTCTTAGCCCAGTTCCACTGGAAAAACTAGCCCAAGCTCCACACACTCTTCCCTTATCTGTAAAATAGGAGAAAAGTCATAGAACTGGTGTCAGAAATCAATAAGAAATGCTAAAGAGAAGGCAACCTATAACAACAATTAACTCCAAGGCTTGAGAGTGAGACATTTGGGGGTTTGAAATTTCTCTCTGAAAATAACTTGGGCAAGCTACTTACATTGGGCCTCAATTTCCATATCTATCAAGGAGGTAGAATGCTAGGCATGGAGGACTCCTAGAGAAGGTTCCCACCCTCTCCCGCAGTAGGGCTCTGATGTGCACATCACAGTTGCGGTTCCCTTCTTCAGTTTATTCCATTTCACTTTCCATCTGCCTAGGATTCTTCATAGTTGCCCATTCATTAAAGGTTATCTTGCTATATTCAAGAATGCTTATGGATTTTCTCAATATCCTTTCTAACATTTCAAAGGATTTGGAGTAAATTGAATCAGTTCCAAACATGTGTTTCAGATGAACATCATTCTTGATTCATACCCTTTCCTAAGAATGTGGTGTCACTCCCTATAAGGATTTTCCTCTAATTGCATGTAACCATTTCCTTGTAAAATAAGATTAGTATATATTCTCTACAATTGTTCCCTCCTTTTGCTAGAAAGAGTCTCTTCTCCATAGCCTGTTAACTGGCTTTTTCAGAATGAGCTTCTTAGGGATTTTGCATAACATTTTCATTCTACTTCTGGCATTTTCCAGGGTGCAGGGCAGGCTGCTATTATCACAAATTCATGACTTACTGCCTCTAATTTGGCACCAGCAAAAGCTGCACATGGTTAATAAACTGAAAAACAAGATTGAGTTAGTGTTGGCTTTCCTGAAAACAAGTGCCAAGTTAGGTAGATTTAAGATTTCCTTTCTTGTGAGATGATCAAAGATTGGCAACCACTCACCCATGAGTCTAAACTGTCCCAGTGCCCTTTAGTAAGCTGAGCTCTGCCACAACTGCTACTATGCATGACAAAGCTAAATCAGCTCAGGGTCAGGCTGCCAAGCAAACACAAGCACACAAGCAAACACAGTAGCACACACATACAATAGCAGAAGAAACTCTGCAGAAACCTCTAGCTCAGTGATCCTTGAAACAACTTCTAGAGCAAAAACTCCGAAGCCATGCTGTCATGCATATGTACACACATACATTTATGTTATATACATGTATATATGTTATGTATACATGTGTAAGGTATATATGCATGTTAAGTTTTATACGTAATGTGTAACATTTTATGTAAATAAACACTACTACATATAAACATATACGTTCTCAATTCAACAGTGAGTAAAAGTCTAAAGGCCTAATTATTCCACATAGGAGGGTAGTGTTAGAATCCAGCTATGAATTCTCTTTGACGTGAGGTATCTCAAAGTAGAGAGATTATTACAGGACAAAGCAAATTTAGAAAAGCCCACAGCCCATTGTCCAAATCTTTCATGTCATTATTGTCAGGATACAAGGATTAGCAATTCAAGACCTAAGGCTTTATGAAGGGTCTCCAAACCCAGAAAAAAGGCTGAACACGTGTTGTTTGGTTTTATTAAAAATAAAGCTCAAACTTACACTATCCCTCAAAATTCTGTACCCTAATTTTGAAGGGTTTATTTCATGATTTCAAAGACCTGTAGAGCTAGGTCTCCCTACTAATGTTTTCAGATTCATAAATGAAAGGTATCAATGGTCTAGAGTTTATAGGAAATTTATTTTCAGGCTCCTGAGTCAAGTGCCAAATGCACATATCCTCAGTCTATGGTATCAAGGTAACATCCCGGAGTTTTATGGTTGAGGAGGCTGCTATTCCAACTCCACATGAGCCTTTTGGGATTCACTGCATGCAAGGTGCTCATTCAATTATTCATTCATTTATATATCTCTTGTTTTAATTTTACTAAACATCTAGTAAGTGCTGACTGTAGGAGGTACGTGGGCCAGCCTAAATTATTTTTGAGAAGAGTTGCTGGTTCAACTGATTAGTGATAAGTAAATGAAGCCAGACAGCGTCTCTAATTAAAAAATACCTCCCACTGTCTTTCCATCACCTTTTACTGAGGCCTGAAATGTATAGATATCAATTCCTTTGAAACTATATAGAATGTTCTAGATTATACAAATAAAAGGAGGTATTTATATATCCGTGGTGATAACAATACCCCTGCAAGAGACACAATAGACTTAATCATTCTTAGCTTGCTGGAATGAATTTGTGTTTTATTTTCATTTGATGTTTTCTTTAGCTATTTGAGGGTTAAGCATTCTAAGAATAAAGTTTTGAGATAGCGAGCTCACTCTTCACTGCAGTGAAGACTATAAGAACAATAGGAGGACTGTGGAGTGGAACAAGAATTTTTTTTTCTCTCCCTTTTTGTTTCAGTGTTAAAATGTCTCTGGATGTTAAGTAGGTGTCAGACCAGAATTGCAAGACTGATACTGTTGAAGATTCAGGTGTCAAACTTCTGAGCATATAGGTGGAAGTAGAAGCCAAGCATGTAGATATATTTGTTCAGGAAGATTTTTTTTTTGAGAGAGAGATAACATAAGTGGGGGCAGAGGGGCAGAGAGAGGAGGGGAGAGAGAGAATCTTGTGGAGCCCCACATGAGGCTCAATATCACATGGAGCCTGAGGTGGGTCTCAATCTCACAATCACGAGATCATGACCTGAGCTGAAATAAAGAGTCAAACACTTAACTGACTGAGCCACCCAGGCACCCCTGTCCAGGAAGATTTTTCAAGTGAGAAGAGATGCTCATAAAAATCCTATGAGGTGGATATTATGTCCCCATCAACAGAGAAAAATAGTCCCAGGGAGGTTATTTAAATGTTTCTTCATCACATGACCAGTGATAAAGCCAAAAGGCCATTTGACCTGTAATTCAGGGTCCTTTTTACTAAGGAATACTTGAGTCAACAAGTATTCATTGAGTGTCTAAGCCCCAGACGTTTATATCAATGCCCTTCATCATCATTTCCTTGAGGAAGTCTTCTCACAACATCACCAATGATAATTTTGAAGCACATATTTTTTAAAAATAAATTTGACACATATAATGTTAATTTTGATTTTCTATGTACATATCTTAACTCTTCAACCTGAAAGATAAGAACTCTATTTCAAATGTTCGTAATTGACCTTGTCCAATACAGGAGGTAAGCAGAATATTTACTGGAAGAATGAGAGCATAGACATTTTAAGTGTTATACATGATAAAAGTAAATAAGATAACACTAGTATTTATTAATGACTTGGCTAATGGGTAGAAGTTCTGGAGTGGGGTTTAGGAGTTGTGAGTTTTAATCCAGAAACTGATTGAAGACACAAATTATAACCACCATGCACCTCAGTTTACACAATTCATAAGATGCAAGTAAAGCTACTTTTCCTGAGCTTTGGTGGGAATGGAGAAAGCCAAAATAATACTAATGGATTCTAAAATCAGTGTATTTTCTTGGCACTCCATCCTCTGTCAGACTTACTGAAATATCTCTAATTTAGACATTTTAACAATTCTGTTTTGTGCTTGAGTGACTGTAGCTTATAAAAATCTTTCATCTTAACAAATGCTCACTAAAATGAAAGGTCACTGGAGCCCCTGGAAGACGATTCTGTTCAGGAACCCAATTAGTTTAGTTCCAACCCATGACCTATCTGTTCAGTACTTTAAGACTACTATCCTATTTTCTTTTGTGTTTTCTTGGTCTGAAATTAGTTTTTAGTCAGTATAATATCCATGACCACAAGAAGAATTTAGCTGTTAAAAACATCAGTATCCCCTGGCCAAGAATTAATTCTAGGGAAGGAGGAGGCTGAATAATTAGAGAACCTCAAGATAAAATATCCAACCTTTGGGACATATCATTAATTTGAGGATAAAAATGAACCTTCCCATAATGGTGCCATACAGAACTCTCTCCATCAGAGCAGTGAGATCCTGGTGAGAATAGCATGGGCTCCTGAAACCGTTATACTGATATGGTGTGTTATGGAAGGCAATATGGTTTTGGTCTTGGTTCTGAAATGTACATAACCTTTCCCTCCCTACCAAAGAACTAAGAAGGCACGCCAGAGCCAGTTCTAAGGATACAGTAGATAGGATTGGTTATTTATAAACAGTGAAATCAGAACCAAACTCTCAATTTCTGTATAATAAATCCCCCCCCCTCCTGCCAAGCCCATTTCACAAACATTTAGTGATGCTCTCTCCCCATCCCCCTACTTGCTTCCCAACCTGCTTTTTGATTGAAAGTGCCTATAACTATGTCACTCCTCCCTAGAGTATACCCATCAATATTCATTCTTTTTATTCATTTGGTTCCCAATATTTGTTTATCACTCTGCTGAATGCTACAGGGCAGCGCTGCCCTCAAGGACTAAGAAGGCTAACAGGAATACAGTGAAAACAATATTTGTGGCTCACTGACTATTTAACATGACCAGCTATGGAATACAATTTTTTTTAAATATAATGTCTATCATGATAGGTGAATCATGATAAAAGTATCCTTGTCTCTATATTTCATAATGCAAGAGCTGAGGTTTAGACAGGTTGAATAATTTTTTCAAGGACATGGATTAGTGGTAGAGTTCTGTTTTAATCCCAGGTCTGCTGACTTCAAAATTCATGGTCTTTTTGCTGCACTTTGTGTACATAAGTAAGTATAAGAAAGAGTTTAAAATAATAAAATACTAACAATTGTAGATGAAAATGGGGGAGATCAGAAGAGATGCAAATAAGAAGAAATGGTTTCTTTGTTCAAAGCCACTTCCCTAGTATCTGGCATAATGTCCTTATTGTATTGAGATTTAATATGTATTTGTCGAATGAATCATCTGGCTAAAAATAGCAGAAAGATCTTTTCAATGAAGTGCATTTGTGTATGCATATGTGTGTATGTATATATTTAAGTGTGTGTGTGAAGAAGTAGAATTTGAGATAGGCCTCAAAGAATGGGAAAGGTTTGAGTATGTATACAATAGGAATTAAGTGGTGGGAAACGATTTCCTGTCACAGAGGGAGAGAATGAGCAAAGACTTCAAGGCAAGAAGTGCTAAAGGGTTTTTGAAATTACGAATAGTCAAGTCTGAATTGATTAAATTCTTAGGAAACAGGGAAAAAAAACCCTCGTATTAGAATTTCAGACCTTGGCCTACCTTTATATAAATAAGGAGAATGATGCAAATATTGTCTTCCATTCTACAAGTTCCCTTTTCATTTTGTTAGTTGTTTCCTTTGTTGTGCAGAAGTTTTTTGGTTTGTCTATTTTTTGCTTTTGCTGCCTGTGATTTTGGTGTCAGAACCAAAAATTCTTGTCAAGACCAGTATGATGAAGATGTTTCTCTGTTTTCTTCTAGTAGTCTTACAGTTTCAAGTATTAATTTAATCTATTTTGAGTTGATTTTTATATACAGATGGAGATAAGGGTCCAGTTTTATTCTTTTGCATATAAGTACTCAGTTTTCCCAACATCATTTATTGAAGAGACTACCCTTATCAAAGACCTATTGACTGTAACTAGATGGATTTACTCCTGGACTCTTTACTCAGTTCTGCTGTCAATTTTGGGTTTTTGTTTTCATGCCAGTACCATACTATTTTGATTAATGTAGCTTTGTAATATACTTTGAAATCAAGAAGTGTGATGCCTTCAGCTTTGTTCTCCTTTCTTAAGATTGGCTATTTGGCTTCTTTTGTGTTCCATATGAATTTTAGGATTTTTTTTTCTGTTATTGTGAAGAATGGGACTTTGATAGGGATTCACTGAATCTGTAAACTCTAAGGAGATAACTGGTCATGTTGTGGGCTTACAGAAGTTAGGTCTGGAAATGTCAGGCTTAAGGAAAAATTTAGTGTTTGTTTTTTGTGGGTTTTTTCTTTTTTGGTTTTGTGTATTTCAGAGGAGTTGATTTTAAGATCCAAATTAAGTTGTGTTATGGCCAAATTCTAAAGAAAAGAAGCAAGCAAGAAAGCAAACAGACAAAACACTGTTCTACAAACACTGCTCTACAAAGAGCAAAGTATAGAAGGCAGCACTACGAAAGAGGATGCCATCTCTCCCAAGTATGTGTTCCCTCCAAAGCACACCTGAGTGTTTTTTTCTTTCCTTATTACTGATAAAATCCCCTCCACAGCCCTGACAGAAACCACATACCCAGAGAGAAGTTGTATGAAGAGGTCACATCACCTAGAGAAAGCCAGAGGAAGAGCAAAAAACTGATAATAGTCATAAAAACAAAATGCTTTCAGTGAGAAGAGTGGAAGTCAGGAGTTCACTATATCTCTGGCGAAGCATCATAACAATACTTGACACTTTCATGGCACTTTTTAAGATATATGAATTGTCTAGATTAATGATTGAATCAACAATTATGTTTTCCTTAACTTCCTTTTTTCCTCCCTCCGTCACTTGAAGCCATTTCGAGCACTTATTGTATGACAAGCACTGTTAAAATGCAATGAATAAGGCACTTCCCCATCTTCAAGGTCTGTAGAATCTAATAAAGCACAGGAGACTACAGGGAAGATGGTGACCCATGGCACAAAAGAAATGGAAGAAGATGATCTGCAGGTAGTGTCTCCAGAACAAGGAGAAATCACTTCATAAAATGCTCACAGTGTCTCAAATACTTAACCAAATGATAAGAACAGGATTCTTATCTCCATTTTAGGTGAAGCAACTAAGGCTTAGAGAAATGAACTTGTCCCAGATCACACATCTAAAAGGTATTAGATTCAAGACTACAAAAAGCAATGAGCCTTCCTTTTCATCACTCCACACACTGTCTCAGAAAAAAAGCATATTTAAAAATGCTAATTTAATGGCTATCAGAATATAGCAACAAATTATACCTGCTTACATCTAAGTAAAAGATTCAGAGGTGATGGGATCGGGTTTGTGAATTTAGAATCAAAAGAATTTATTGATGAAGGCATAATCTTGAATGTTAACATCAACTATTCATATTCTTTAATGCAAGCCTCCTTTGTCTTATCCAGATTCTACATCATCCCAATTTGCTGCCAGAAGAAACAATTAGTCATTGCATAAATAGATCAATATTTGCCCACACTGTAGTTGATGAAATCCAATCTCTAGTGTCCCATCTGCATAGTGGCACCAAGCCCACCTCATAAGATCAGCTATGGGCATTCCCTTAGTTCTTCATTTCAAAGATGAGACAACAGTTTCAGCAACAACTATTAGCATGTCTAATCTCACACAGCTGAGAACTGGTGGTGCAGGATTTGAGCAAGTCTTTGTGACTCTGAAGCCCTTATTCCTGCCCCTCTATCACGTCCATTATATTTTATTATTTTTGCAGTAACGATTACAGCTAGAGACTTTAGACGCTTTATATCTGGGAATTCAGAAATCTTCCTCATCACCACTTATTTTATATAAAAACTTCTTGATTCTATAAAAAAAAAGATTGACTGGAAATGACTCAGTTTCCTTCCATCCAATGCTTCATCTCTGAACCTCACTGTCTTAGATGAAGCAGCTATACTACTCTAGCCAAGCACACTCATGGGGGATAGAAGCCACATTCATACCTTTCCAAACAGGACTCACGTGAAGATGTGTAGAAGCACTCAGTTATTATTCACATTCTGGCTTTATTTCCAAGATGACCTGGCTATAATAATGTCTGAATTTGAATATTTGTTTACATGACCTTAGGCTACCTTATGTGAACCATTGACCATCTGTGTAGCAGTTTTCAAGGAATAGATTGAAAGTGGACTTATAATTTTACCACAAGTGTCAGCATAAAGAAGGGGGTCTTGTAAAGCAAAATTTAATATAAATAAATCAACATGACCCGTATTCTGTAGATAATATTTCCTTGGTGGGGAAGTGCTGACAGTAGAAGTCCTCCTCTCTCAACACCACTATTATTTTAATTTTCATATACTATTTTGAGCTCTTAAAATAAGAATAAATAATGGCAGAAGGAAAATGAGATTCATAATAAATGAGAAACACAAATGGGTTCTGTATAATATTTATCTGCAGTGAAGGTATCTTCACATAAAGGAACATACACAAGGCATTCCATTATCTACAGATTTTCTATAATAGGATCCTTTATTTCAGCATTTTTATTTGAAGGTCTCAATTATGGGTAATGAAAAAAAGAAAAAAACAGAGAAAGTCTGTAACTTTTTTCCCCTCCTGCTCCGTTTTCCAAAAGCTAAATTTCAACATGTAGCAATGATGAATACTTAGCACTACATGGTAACTTGGTGTTTATGCATCTAATACTCACCATTCTGATAGTTCAATAATGCTCCTAAGGGTTTTATGAACAATCATAGTTCCTCCAAAGGATTGTTGGGGAGAATAAGCCAGGATATGTATAGTACCCATCCATGACTCCAGTGGGGATTGAGAGGAAGAAGGTCTGGCACATAGTAAGTGGTTAGTAAACATGGAGTGTTATTCCCATGATCAAAGATTTGCAGAGGCTGATGAAAATATGTCCCAACTGTGTTCTTCATTATTTAATGTCAGTATGGAACAGTGAAACTTTCCCAGTATCCAGGTTTTATGGTATCTGATTTCTATCATAGGTTTTAAAACCTCGTTTGCTCTTTGGTCTCTATTTTCTTTTTTGCAAGACTTCAATTTTTAGAGCATTTTAGGTTTATGACAAAACTGAGAAGGAGTTTCATATTTACCATATCTTCCCAATTATCAACCAATTATCAGAATGGTACTTTTTTTTTTACCAATGATAAACCTAGATTGATGCATCCTAATCACCCAAAGTCCATAGTTTAGGCTTCATTCTTGGTGTTGTATGTCATATGTGTTTGCACAAATGTATAATGACATATATCTATCATTATAATATCATATAGAGTATATCCACTGCCCTCAAAATGCTTTGTTCTCTCTTTATCCCCCCTGCCCCACTTCCTCAGAAAGCACTTATCTTTTTACTGTCTCCATGGTTTTATCTTTCCCAGAATATCACATAGTTAGAATCATACAGCTTTTTCAGATTGGCTTCTTTCACTTGTCTTTTCACAGCTTGATAGCTCAAATCTCTTCAGTACTGAATAATATTCCATTATCTGAAGGTACCATGGTTTGTTTATCCATTCAACTACTGAAGGACAAAATAGCTGCTTCCAAGTATTGGTCATTATGAATAAAGCTGCTATAAATATCTGTGCACAGGTTTTTGTATGGACATAATTCTTCAAGCTTGGTCTAGTTTTAAATATTTAGTTGGGAAATTTTATGGGTCATATATTGTCATTTTTCTCTCCTGTGTGTATGATGGTCAGCACTAACTAAATCAAGCATTTTCTAATTGAGTCTATTCAGGTCTCAGGGTCATTTTTAACACATGCTCTGAACAGCCACTTAATAAATGATTCCAGTCAGTACATGAGATGAAACTCACTCGTCATTCCCTTCCTGGAAATAGTGCCTAATGATATCATTCTGACTGCAGTTTCAGAATGGAGTTAAATCGTGTGAGGGGGCTATCGTGTCATAAAGAGGACAACAATGACTGATGTTCTTTTTAACATCTGCAAAGCCCATTCCTTGTCCTGAACATTTGTCCTTCATTACTCCAGCATGGTGATTTACAAGAACATAAATTAACACTTTTCATAAATTTGCCAATATGGAACTGTAATAATAAAATATCCAGATTAGTGCAGGTACTACTGTAAATATGAAAGCACCACTTAGCCTCCAAAAGTAGGGGGAGGGCTGAAAATACAGGGAATAACAGCTGACAGTGTCTTGTAACATGTGGTGAAATATTACTGCACCTCTGCTCTCACTTATGGGAAGGTCAATTAACCTTAAATGTGGAAAAATTACAGGAAGAAAGAAAAATGAATCAGTGTAGAATTTATATTGAGGTAACTGGAAATTTTCCTAAGTTCTTAGCATCAGATCCTTTATTTGAAGAGTATGTAAAAGTGAACATTCTCTCAGTGTGTCCTTCTATGAAAACAAAGGACTCCAAATCAAAAACAGAATATTTTCAAGTGTGAAACGAATGTATGGAATGAGTGCTAGAAGGTTCTATTATCATCCGGAAAGGCAGGAGAAAACACACCTGGACTATACCTTTTCTAAGACTCTACTCAGGGTAGCATTTACTCTTCCCAAAACAGTCACCTCACCCCACGTGTATTTAACAAAGCTGAGAGGTGAGAAAAGAGAGGGAGAATAAGCTGATGCTGACAACCACTGCCAAAGCAGAGACTCCTGTAACTAGGACGGAATCTTCCACTCTCAGCCACACCCCTGACTTTAAGGAGCATGACAGACAAACTTGTAGGAAATACCAACTCCTCAGCTTCACTACACTCTTATCCAGGTTATACGTTTCCACTTTGCAGTGTCTTTCTCTGTTTCGCCTCCAAGCTTGTTGATGTTTACTCAACCTACATTTCACCTGGATACACACCTGTGGTCTTATCTTGGCTATTCTAAGTATGGTTCTCAAAGCAGCAGTATTTGCATCACCTGTAATCTTGATAGAGTCAGAGAATATCAGCTCCAAATCAAAACTACTAAATCAGAATTTGAAGTTTAACAAGATTTCCTCATGACATGGTATACAGTGATGGTTTTCAATATAGCTCAGAGTTTACTCTTACTCATGACAGTCCTGCTTATCACACCCTCCCTGTTCATTATTTTTTTTTATTTGAGAGACAGAGAGAGAGCGAGCGAGCATGAGTGGGAGAGAAGGCAGAGTGAGAGAATCTTAAGCAGGACCCACCCTCAGAGCAGAGCCCGATGCAGGGCTCAGTCCCATGATCCTGGGATCTTGACTCAAGCCAAAATCAAGAATTGGAAGCTCAACCAACTGAGCCACCCAGGTACCCCAATTCTCATACTTTGTATTTCCTCTCCCCCTCCCCCTCTTCTATTCTTCTAAGACATAGAGTCAAAAGCAGAAGGAGAATATTACCTATTTCTCTATATACCTTTATCAAAAAACACTTATCTCAAATCCTTGTGTCTCATGAAAAATGAAGTCTTGTGAGGACATTGCAGAACTTCTCATTCTAGGTGAAAACAAATCTCTCTTTTCCAGATCTTGAGATATGAAGCTTCCAAATCTGTCCTATATCACCTATTGTAAAGCCCTTCCTATTCACTGCTCAGATTTTCCCTGCTGCTTAATCTAACTTGTTCCAGGTGCAATTGTTTCTTGGCATATCTTACTCCCACCTCAGGAGTCATTAAGGACAGCTGCCCACCATGTTATTGTCCATAAACCCCTTAGCTTGAGTCTTTTCCTCATTTGTATTCTTCTCCAGACTATGAACTGATTTGACTAATTTCACTGTCTGAAGCTCCTTTTGTGGATCCACTGTCTGAAGCTCCTTTTGTGGATCCACTCTGCTACCCTTAAATGGCTGCAGTGGCTTCTTCCAACCTCTTTATAATTTTAAGGACACAGGAGGGGAGGTTTGCTTATCAACAGGAATCCCTCTCTCTTGCTCCTGTCTTTCACTCCATCTAATCCCTTTCGGTGATTTCCAAAACAATTGCTTGCAAGAATGCTCATGTAGTCATGCTGAGCACAGTCCCAGGCTAGCAATAATAATGAGCAGGTACTAGAAAGCATATTTGTGTGTGTGTGTGTGTGTGTGTGTGTGTGTGTGTGTGTGTATTTACGACTCCTGAATTCTTTATTTCATTACTGCCTACACGGGGATCTTGAGATCTGTTGGGAGTGATAAAGGATCATTCTCATTATGAACCACAATTTACCTCCCTTTGCCCTGTTACTTCAAACTTTTAATTTATGATCATCAAAAATTATAGAGAAAGAGGAAAGGCAATCCCTGTTTAAGGTGTGAAGGCAGGAAACCTACCACTTTCTCTTTGGGTATGGGATAAAGGATTGAGAATGTAGCATTCAGGCGATACATAAAACCTGCAAAATATTCCTTTAAGAAGATAATTGGCAGACTCATCCATCATGGGGTTA
Source organism: Felis catus (assembly GCF_018350175.1). NCBI lineage: Eukaryota > Metazoa > Chordata > Mammalia > Carnivora > Felidae > Felis > Felis catus. The sequence continues at coordinate 66,474,371 of NC_058378.1, forward strand.
TTGCAAGGTTAGAGGTTTTTCTCTCTGAAGGTTTATCTTCTTAAGATGAAAAATAACAGGAAAGGGATGTAAAAGGGAGTCAGAAAGACATACTGAATAATTGACTAATTGATAAAGGGGAGAAAAAGGACACGAGAGAGGGGAAGGGCAACAGTTCTCTGGAAAGCAGCCAGTGCAAATAAAATAAATGGTGTTTGGGTAGGGAAGAACACATCTCTTCCCAGCTTCTAACGCTTGAATAACTCTAAATCAGTCTAAGTGGGACAGTAATCATCTTAGATGTTTCATAATAAATGTCAGTCTTTTTCTGCTTTACTTTTGCCCAGTTTAGTTAGAAATTTGCAAATCCCCTTTCATGAAGGCAGAAAAAAAAGAAAACTTCTCAGTTATATTAATGTGGTCATGATTTGGTAAGGAGAGTCTTTGTACCAAAGAAAGAGAAAAATAAATTTGCCCTAAATAATTTTCTCAGATCCTATGCTAGAGGGACCCTGAACTGTACTGAAGTCTAACTTTATCCCTTCCATTTTTCCACACTAAAATCAGGACTGTCTTGTTTACAGTGACCAAAATCTAATTTAAATGGAGTCCTCAGGCCCTTAAGCTAAAACAAGCAAACAAACCAACTGGGATAATGCTGTCAGGTAAGGCTATATGCAGAGGTTTAACAAAATTATTATGTATCTCCTTTGTAACACCTGCCTCTGAATCCCCTGCTTGGACAGTGAAATATGTACATGGAAACTGGACACTTAAAGATTATGTACACTTTGTGTCTATAGTATAGTCTGGCTATCTGTAAAATCGGGATAATAATACAAACACGTAGCATTTATATGGGAGAAATAGTTAAGATGAGGTCTCAAAAAAACTTACACATGTTACACATTAAGAATCTATATCTTCCCAGACCAACCCCTTTATTTCCAATCTCATCTTACTAATTCAATGGGTATAATTGGAAAATTCACAATGTGGGTTATTTTCTCATCTCACCTTACTGTCTTTTACTTCAGATACTGTCCTTGGCCAACCCTACAATAAACACCTCCTTTCACTAATCTTTTTTTCTATATTTCAGTCTGAATGATCCAGGTTTATGAGTAATAATAAGATACCATGTGTTCTTGACCTTTCGTAAGTGTCTTGATTTCCCAACTATGGTAGGAGAAATACCTGAAGGGAAGGTGTCTAATCCAGTGCACTGCCTCTATCCTCTACTCACTATCCAACGAGGATTGCATGCATTGTATACATTGTTCTGCATAGTCATCTGTAATATGGGGATAATTAATCCAACCTCAAAGGCCTGTCATGAGGAAAATATACTCAAGTGAACAAATAGTAGAGCAAGGAATATTTGCTGATTTTTTTCTCCTCCTAAACTTTTAACAATGAAGGTTATCCATACAGATGGATAAACAGATAGATAGAGAATATATATATATATATTGGTTTCTTTTGGTTCTCACCACTACGAGCTTATGATGCCAGACACAGAATATGACAAGCCAATAGTCACTTAATATGGGTATATGAATAATCAATCCCACATTCAGATTCTACTTCTTTGCCATTTTCCTCACAATGACATGTTAAAATGACTGCTACCATAAATATTCACTTCCAAAATTTCCCTCCTTACATTGAGTATAAAGGTAAAGGTTTTAATGTTTAAATGTACAACTCAAGATCACAGGGAAATGTTTGGAAGCACATTAAATAAACATACAAAAGTAGTAGAACATATGAAAATTCTGCTTAGCAGTCCTCCCTCTGCTTCTGGCCTGTGGAAACCCTTACAAGTCCACTCAAAAGGCAGGTTGGAATGAGAAGGGAGTCTGAGATCCCTGGGTGACACCATGAGAATTGCCTTCTTCTCAATGAGTAGTGCTGTAGAGGAATGACAAACTCACCATTTGGTAAAGGCATGCAACAAAGAAATAAAAGCAACTGCTTCTATTGTCAAAAATTAGTAGGAGAAAAAAATTAGCAAATGTTCCTTGCTCCATTATTTGTTTTCTAATTAAGGACATCAGCACAGAAATGACTGCATATTTTGGATCTTTTATTTGCCTTTTCCTGTGGCAAAATACTTCTAAAATGTAATGGGTCACTGGAATATTCAATCCTGGAAATACATGGGAATAATTTAGAAAATATGTCTAACATAGAAATGAAAAACGGGACACTTAATAAGAGAGGATTAAAACAAATGAGCACTAAAGGGAAACATTTTGAAGTTGAATGCCCTGGTTTTGGCAACCTTATTATGGACAAATTTAGGGCCAGTTTTCATTGGATAGAGGTAAAATTTAAGGATGGTCATTCATGTATGTGGTGGATATGCATGGGTATAGGGGACCCGTATATAAAATGGAAAAATACGTCTTTGCTCTACTGCTTAATTTGATAATGGGTTTTATAAAGAATCCAGTAATTTATCTCATTAATTGTGTCCAATGGGAGTGAATCCAGAATAGTGGTGGAGGATATACACTTTGGAGGCAAACTAAACTGAGTTTGGGAACTGGGATCCATCATTTCCTACTTGTACATCCTTAGGCAAACTCTCTTTCAATTTAATTTTTCTCATCTGGAAATTAGATAATGCTAATACCTCGTATCATAAGATCACATGAGAAAATGCATATAATGCCTTCAGCGTCATGCCTGAAACATAAAATCCACTGAATAAATGTCGGGGATGATGTAGATGTTGATGGTTATGGTAATTGTGATAGCAATAATAATGTTCAAGATGATGATACTAGATTTTTTATCTATGGTATGGCTTATCCATTAAAAAAAATTTTTGAGGGGCGCCTGGGTGGCTCAGTCGGTTAAGTGTCCGACTTCGGCTCAGGTCATGATCTCACAGTCCATGAGTTTGAGCCCCGCGTCGGGCTCTGTGCTGACAGCTCAGAGCCTGGAGCCTACTTCGGATTCTGTGTCTCCCTCTCTCTCTGACCCTCCCCCGTTCATGCTCTGTCTCTCTCTGTCTCAAAAATAAATAAACATTAAAAAAAATTAAAAAAAAATTTTTTTTGAGAGGCTTAGAAACTTTTAAAAATGCTCTTTAATATCTTGAAATGGTGAAGGCTTTATAAAAACTCCTCTAGAATCCATCTTCCAACTTCCACGAGAAGTTGTGGAGGCACAGAATTCCAGAACCAACCAATGTTAGGACTAAAGGAGGCAAAGTCAAACATCTTCATTTAGTATGCATGGAAATTAAAGGTCACAGTCTGGTTGGCAGCATCTATGACCAAGACTCCTTGCCCAGTATTCTTTGAGCTATAAAACATCAAAACTACACAACAGCACACCATACTCCCCAAATACTGTGACAAACGCTTTAAGACATGAATTTAATACAGTTAGCTCCATCAGGCCATAAGTGGAATCACTGCTGGTAGAAAGAGGGTGGAAAATGACCATGTGAGTAGGCAATACGAATTCTAGTGGGTCTGTGTCCTGTCCAAAGAATGAGAAGCACAGCTGCACACATTGGCCACATGTCCATAGAATACATGGTTTTTCTTGGTTACTTATGACATGTGACAAATATTCATGGGATACTTATATCAGTGATTACATAAATATTTCATGATATGTGTTTAAAACATTTACTTTCCAAAGTCAAATTCATGCTACAAAGAATACCAACTTTTAAGAGCACAAAGAACAATAGTATTAGAAAATCAACATTCTGTCAACAACAATGTAATTGATAATTCCAGCAAGGATCATCCAAGGATAATAGATGGAGTTTGTGAAAGTCTGAAGAGAAAAACAGGTGATCTTTCTTTGTAGCACATCATATATGCTTTCTTCTACAATACACACTGTGATCAAATGGCAACTGTTACAAAGGTGACTCTGTGACAGCCTAGAGCTATCCAGGAATTTAAATTCACCACTACACTCTCAGGACTGTGTACCAGCCATGGAAACCTACATCTATGTTGGCATCTTTGAGACAGAGTTCTGCCATTCCTAAAATATGAACCTGGCCAGAAATGCCTGGACCAATCAAGGGGATCTGAGAGTATTCTCAATGAGCAGGTGGCAAGCTGTGGAATACACACTGAATGCCACCATTTCCTATGACCCAAGCTGGAGTGGTAGCGACAGTTTCTCATCCTCAGATAAAAGTATTCAAGACTTGATGTTCTGCCAGAGAGATAAAATGTAAGAGTCTAACCTACACATATTCAGCAACATGTGCCTTCCTTGTCACCTGAGCATTTCCTCCATTACCCGCCAGTTCTGTCCTATTAGTCCCCTGATGAAAGGACCAGCCTGTCTGCCTAAGTCTGCTCCTGTGTTTACCCAGAAATGTCCCTGGTACTTGACAAAACACATCAGTGTGAGTCTGTTCACCTCGGTAGGCCTCCTTTCCTGCTTGAATGCACACCCACAAATCCAAACAGTGTTAAAGGATATTGATGAAGTGGATGCCTTTCTAAGAATGATGGCCCAGGAGGAAAACAGAAACCATGCATAGTAAGCAATCAGGAAATGTCAGCAGACCTTAGAGAAACCCTTCAAACACACCAGAGCATCGAGACAAACATCAAAACTAATGGAGTGTTTGTAAAGAGATGTGTGTTTGCCCAGGAAGGGAGGTAGGAAGTGAAGTGAGAAGCCAAGTGGAAGGACTGTGTGTGTTACTTGGGGGCTGACAGCATGATAGGAGAAGAATACATCTCATGAGCTGCCAGTCTGGAAAAGAGTCTGGAAAGGAATTTGAGGAGGGAGTACACAGTTAATGTTTTGCCTTCAGTGTATTTATTCCCCCTTCTGTTTATAGCCCCTTATTTTCCTAGGTAAATTAATTCCCCACTATTTTCTTAACATGTTGTTGTGGTGGGAAGGGATTAATCCCGCCTGAATATGAGGCATTAAAATGTCACTAAGGAATGACCAAGGAGAATGGCACATAGCCCTGACCACAGTGATTGATTTAGAGTTAGTCACATGACTCGAGCCAGAGCCACCTGAACTGTTGAGACAGAATTCTAGATCTTTAACTACAACTCTTGAGACATAGAACATTTCTTTCTGCTTAACTTAAATAAGGTTCTGGGGGAAACAGTATAAAATGGGATTAGGCATACAAAACAAAACAAAACCATATATATATTAAAGGAAATATCTGGGAAGGCTGAGAGACAGGGAGACCAGACTCTCTCATTACATTGGTTGTGCTGGGCTGCTGCATTATAATGCTCTTAGGGAATTTAGAAGCCCCTTTGTCTAAGGGGGATTACTAGGAGATCATCTTAAACTTTGCAAAGAACTTAACAAAGGCTGTTACAGCTATACCCTTGATTTGCACTTTGCCCCCAGCCTCATTTCATTTGAAAAATGTAAAGACTTCCTGTAAAGACTAAAGGTAGGAAACCAGGCAAGCCCTACTTACTAACCAGGCAAGCCCTATCCTTTGTATACAGTTTTACAGTCTCTGAATAAAAAAATATACCTGAAAACTAGTTTCCTTCCTTAGTTCGTTTCTCTCTCCTAATTTTTCATAGGGAGCAAGATGAAGCCAACTGGAATTTGTAACATTCTGAATGAAAAGCATCTTTCCAAGTCTCACAAATTCAGCATGTAAATTTCTTATCTTCCACATGACCAAGATGATAGTTTTACTTGCATAATTTGAGTTGTCTTTTCTTTTTCAGCTTAATATTACCTTTTTGTCACTGCTTTTCTAACTTTATTAAACAATTTATGCACTATTCTTACAGCCTTGGCTGACATTTTCACTGGATTTAGTTCAAATCTAGATTTAATTACTAAACAAAGTGGATTATGTTCCTAGCTTAGGATACAGAGGCTACAGAGGGGGCAATATTAATGAAATAAAATTAATTTGCAACAAGTTAATCAACTGGAGAAATCTCAGCATTTCCCTAGAAAGCTATTATTCAGTCTCATATTTATTTTTTTTCCAAAATTACTGTTTTCCACAAGGATCACTCCAACAGTAATGAAGCAGAAAAATTATTCATGTTAAGAAATTAACATGCTCCATAATGGGTTATAAACTTGTACCTCTCTATTGCTCATGCACTTTTGATAAGCCTGACAAATTTTAGTCCCCTTTAATTTAAAATACAGCAGTTTTAGTTCTTTAAGTTACAGTGGAAATAATTTCCCTATCATCAGAATTGTTCAATGTAATCATTAATCTACAAAATATGATGCAGAAAGTGATTTTTTTAATCTACTCCAATCACTCATTTAGCCTGTTTTAGAAACGAAACGGACTATTTTCTGAGAATTCCAAATCTAGACTTGAGGCAAAAACTTTCATAAGCCACTGTAATTATAGAGGCAAGATTTAGAGATAAAGCGGCTGTTGTCATTATGTCTTCGTTGGTATGAGTAGGGCCATTGCTATGGGCAGAAACCACATATAAGAAATCAGAAACGCCACACTGCATTAGGACATGCAACACTGCCTCTGGGCATCAAGAGTTCATTTCCTCATCCACCCAATGGGAGCCTGTGGCGTTGCTCATGTCCCTCTTGTTCCTTCTCTTAGTGGCACCATCAGCTATTTGCCAAGCAGATGAGACAGGTTTGAAAATATTCAAATGAAGAACTAGCAGAGGAAGTATCTACTCTTTCTTAATGAGCTCCACCCATGGTCCTGTTTTTTTAAGTGATTATTTATTAAGACCCTTCTCTATTTCTCCAACAGAGCATTTGGATTCATATTCAAAATATACCAGAGAGAAGGTAAGGGGCATTTTCAATGATGTAAGATTAGATTTGTCAGTCCACAAGTTATATGGGGCCCAATGGATTCTGTTCGTGTATGATTTCCCTAATAGTAGGACATTATAAAGGAAAGGGAATTAACAAGCTGACAGATGGTCAGAATTCCAGCCTGTGAGGCTCAGAAAACACAGACACATACTGTACTAACATAAAGTCTGAGCATTGTTACCCTACAATTTTAGGGATAATGGATCCCAACTCTCCTAAGAAATGCCATGAATCCCAGCACTATGAAACTATAATGGTAAACTTGGAAAAGAGGAAAGTGACAGGGTGGGGGAGGGGTGGTGTTCAAAGAAGTGAAGACAACTATACTAGTGATGGAAAATCAGTACTATCTTCTACCTATTGCAGACATCACTAATTGTAACAATTAATATTGCTATGTAACAAAACACCCCCAAACTCAGTGGCTTGAAGCGTTTCCTAGTTTACAAGTGTGCAGGTGAGCTGGGTAGTTCTGCTGGTCTGAGCTGCGCTCACCTGTTTAGGCAGAGTCTTCTCATACATTTGCAGGCAGCACCAGAGTTGGCTCAGGGCCAACTGAACTAACCGCTGAGCAGGAATAGCTTCTCTTTGCATTTGATGGCCTCTCATTCTCCAGGATAGCATGGACTTGTTCAAGCGATGGTAGTGGTGAAAGTTCTTAAAGAAGAGGCAGAATCACACAAAGCCTCTTGAAGTCTAGGCTCATAACTCAGACCAAATTACTTTTGCTTCATTCTATTGGCCAAATCGAGTCACAAGCCACCCCATATTTAAAGACTGGAGAATTAGACTCTGAAACTAAAGAAGAGCAAAAAACTGTAGCCATTTATACAAAGTCTAATCTAGCACAAAACACCTTCCTGTTAGGGAATAAGGAAGTCTCCAAATCCTCATGAGCCCAACCTTCCAAATGGTCACCTCCAATTTTTCAACCAGCAAATGTGTCATCCATGATGTATGGCAATATCTAGTGTTAGCCCATTCACTTTTATGACTTGGATAATACGATTAATATAACATAATTAAACAGTATTTACTATTCATTTGGTTAATATAGGAATGAATAGAAAATGATTTCTGTACAAACTATCTCAAATATTTTCTTCTCATTTTTAAAATGTATATTATTTAAACTATCCGTTTTTTACTTCATCATGTACAACCGTGTTTCTCTTTTGATGTAGCAAAACTTTTATATGTGTGTGGTATATAATATTTTTTAAATTATAGCTTTTACGTAAACTAACTTCTTTGATTTTTGAGGTACGGAAGGCAGGAATTATCATTCTCAAGTTCTGATTAAAAATATAAAGAACAGAGAAATTTAGTAACTTTTGAATTTCACACATTTAGTAAATAGAGGGCCTATAATAAAAATGTAATCCTTACCCAGCAAAGTTGACTTTTGTACACTTTACATGTTGGGAAATTTGCCCTAGAAATTGCTTTTAAACTAGCTGCTTACAAGGTTGAAAATTAGGAAAATAAGTGACATATAAGATTATTTATAGGTCTAGCACCCGAATCTTATGCCTAAAGCTAGAGAATGTTTACCCAGTTTTTTCAAGGTCTTCACTATGACCTATGAGGAATCAAAAGTCACCTTAACAAATCCAGAAAACGCCCCCAGCATTAACAATATCTCAAAATCTCAAAATTAGAACAACTAATAAATAACACCAGAATATACTATGGAATAGGAGATTACTTTCTGGTCTTCCAGGTATTTGTTTTATGTACTGAAGCAAGAATATATGAATATTTTCTTGACTGTCTTATGGGGAACAGCTAAAGATATAATTAGGTACCAGCAAGTTACCTGAAGTTACTAAAGCTTGCAGGAATGATGATCCAAATAATCATACCCTGTGATCATGCACTTTGTATCATCAAAATGAGCCTTACCATCAGTGGTCACACTGCCAGGTCATGGTCTCAGGAAGAACCTCAGGCCAAAATTGATGATTTATATCTTATCCCCACAGTGAGCAGAATGGAGAGTGAACTAATATCAAATCAAAAAAAAAAAAAAAAAAAACGAAAAGAATTTAAAAGCTATACACAGAAAATTACTATATTTTAGGTAGTAATAAAGAAATGACATACAAGTCTATGCTATAGGTGTGCAAATTTGAGAGGAATTTGAAGAAAAGGCCTGGTTCTTCATTGATCTAAGATTACTAAGAGATGGTGGTCTAATCAGCACACATTTAGCCATTTCCAACTTCAGCCTCACCAGCATCTTCATTGCCAGCGCGTGCCATTACTTGAATAAATCCTTTGTGTAAAGCACTGTATTAGTCAGAATTCAAAAATATCATATGTATCCTCATCACCAACCTTGAGAAGATACATTATTCCAAATTTATAGGTAAAATTGGTAAGTGTGCAGATAGGAATCAAACTCAGATCTTCCCGATTCCCTAATTTTGAAGTCTAGTCTCTTTTTAAAAAATTTTTTTTAACGTTTTTATTTATTTTTGAGACAGAGAGAGACAGAGCATGAGCAGGGGAGGGGCAGAGAGAGAGGGAGACACAGAATCTGAAGCAGGCTCCAGGCTCTAAGCTGTCAGCACAGAGCCCGGAGCAAGGCTCATACTCACGGACTGTGAAATCATGACCTGAGCCAAAGTCGGATGTTTAACCGACAGAGCCACCCAGGCGCCCCAAAGTATAGTCTCTTACTGACCACATCACATTCTCCTTCCAAAGCCATCAGTCAGGAAAACATGCCCTGGACAGGTCAGGCTACCTCAAAAGCACTGAATTCAGGACTGTCACCACATTTTAGGGAGGACGGACCATGGTAACACTAAAATATTCTGCAGTTAAAAAAAAAAAAAAATCAAACTGGGGAAGGGCTTTGGAAACCCTGTCCTAGGCAAAAAACAATGATAAAATACAGTGAATTTTAAAATTTTGAATAAATTTGTCTAGAGTAGAGAATTTACAGAGAGTAGATTTAGCATCCCTAAAATGGCATAGAGCTGTCAGTCATGTGGCCTTACTCAGTTACTAGGAGTTAGAAGACCCAATGTGTGGTAGCCTCAGAAAAGTGAATTTACCTCACTTTAAGGAAAACAAAAACAAACAAGTATACATGTACATGTATATTTGACCTTACACAGTTGAACCCTAAACAGTGCAGGGGGTTGGGGGTTAGGGGCACTGTCCTCCCGCCCAATCAAATATCCACATGTAACTTTGAACTCCCAAGAAACTTAACTACTAATGGCCTACTGTTAACTGGAGACCATATTGGTAACACGAAGTGCCAATTAATGCATATTTTGTATGTATGTATTATATACTATATTCTTACAATACAGTAAGCCAGAGAAAAGAAAATATTACTTTAAAACTCATAAAGAGAAGGGAAATATATTTACTCTACTACATTTATTGATAGCACAGTTTGTTTACAAGATAAATCATCTCTCTCAGTACCTATATCAATATTGACTTCTATGATACAAAATACTGTGGACATTATATGTATACTAACACTAGACATCAAAAGTGAAAAGACAATGTACAGTTTGTACTTGTGCACATAAGTTCTGATAAATTTTGATTAATTTTTATAAATGATTTCTGTATATTTTATGGTAGTAAATGATCAAATAGACTAGTATCGATACATATTTTGTGCATTCATGGCATACACTTTTTTTTTGTTTTTTCAATGAGTTTTAATTAGTCTGATGAATAATTCAATTTTGCAGGAAAGGAAACAGTTCTTCAGAAGAAACAAGATTTACATAAGGTTGTACAGTGGAGAAAAGACAGATAGGTCTTGAATGAAGGTTTTCTGATTCCTCATGCCCTGGGGGATGAGAAGCTATTTCTGTGTTACATATATATCATGCCTAACAGTATTTGAAATGCTCCTGTGAGCATTGTCCTGTTTGAGCCTAACACCAACTTGGTGATTTTCACATCTTAAGATGTTCCTGAAATATTGCACTTTAGTCCTCACTTGTAAACATCTAGGCAGCCTTCACTCTGTACCACATGGGTTATATATCATTATCCTAGATACTTCGTTCTTGCCCAGCCTGGCTCCTCTGGCTTTGTCATGGCCCTTCTGATAGACTCCCTGCTTGCCGATATCCTAAGTCTATCTTTCTCCTCTGCATTTTCCCATGCTGAAGAGGAAAGGGTTAGCAACATAATCAGTACAAAATTGTGTGTGCTTTAGACCACATGCGAACAATACATGTTATTTTGCTAAAATCAAGCCACTATGTCTCAGGACATAAGTTTTGACACATTGTCAAAGAAAGACAAGTTGAAAAGGTTTACTCACTCTTATTTCAAATGTACTAGAGATGTTTACAGCACCATGTCCTAATTATTTTTTATTTTTATTTTTTTTATTTTAAATTTATTTACTTAAATTCAAGTTAACATACAGTGTAGTTTTGGTTTCAGGAGTAGAACCCAGTGATTCATCACTTACATATAATCCCCAGTACTCATAGCTCTTTCTTAATTTTTTCAACATTTCTTTCTTAATTATTTCAACATTTCTAGGGTACTGCGTTTGCCTGCAAGTTTTTTCAAATTGTTGCAAATCGCCAAAACCTTTTCCAATGTAGTAATTAAAAAAAAAATCTGGACGGAAGTGTACCTGCTCAGTTCAAACCCATGTTGTTCAAGGATCAGCTGTATGAGCACACATGAGAGACAGAGAGAGAGAGACAGAGACAGAGACTATGTCAAAATATACATGAGGTCTTACAAAACAGGATTTTCTATTACTAAAAGTGCTCAAACTGAAGCAAAAAGACCAAACACCAAATATCAGTAATGACTTGGGGAAGAAAGCAAATAATAACACCAAAACAAACAAAAAACTCAGTTATACATCCATTCACTCATTTAAATCAAGAGACCATGTTTCTAGATCAAGAGTCAGCAAACATTTTCTGTGAAGGGCAAGATAGTAAATATTTTACGTTTTGTGGCCACATATGGTCTTACATAATCTTTTTCCCCAAATTCCTCATAAATGTAAAAGTGATTCTTAGCTGATGGGCTATAACTTTCCAACTGCTGCCTAGACAGTGTTAACTTTCTGCAGCTCTGCACACAGGGACAGCCTGCCATCACCTCAGTCTCAGCCATGTGTCCTTAGGTTAATTAACTTGAACTTTTGTAGCTAGTTTTATGCATTATACTTTGGATCACTTATAAATGAATTTCTTCCCTGAAGACTAGTCAGGGGGCACCTGGGTAGTTCAGTCAGTTAAGCATCTGACTCTTGATTTCGGCTCAGGTCATGATCTCATGGTCATGGGATTGAGCCCCGTGTTGGGATTCTCTGTCTCCCTTTCTCTGCCCCTCTTCATGTACACATAACAACTTCCCAAATGTGGACAGATATTTTTAAATTGTCAAATCCAAGCATCTTCCCTACTCTGAATCATATGGGTAACCTCTAGTGGGCAATTCCAGAAATGACTTCATTTTAAAACGTCAACATTTTCTAAGAGAGGCTGAACCTAAAGCCAAATCTACATAACAAATACATTCACATCCATATCGTAGGGGCTCTTCAAACCTAGTATGTCCACAAGAGAACGCATTATGCTCCCTACCAAATTCACATCTCCCTTAATTCACTCTTTTATTTTTGTTCTAGTGTTGATCACATACCATAGGCAAAACACTCCCTATGGTTAGAAACCTTGGAGGATGCCTCAATCCGCTGCTCCTCCCTTATTCCTTACAGTAAGTTAATCATTAAATGCAGTTGATTGCAGCTCAAAATGTCTGTAAATTCAGGTGTTTCTTGCTAAGATATTGTGATGGCACCCAAGCATGTCCTGGTCTCTTATATTCCCCCAATATGCCTCTCCCTGGTCTTTCCAATTCCAGTGACTTTTTCTTCTAATCTGCCTAACTAGTAAGGTGGCATCCCCTCCAGAAGCAGCTTCTTCAAAATTAAAAACTGGTCTTCACAGTCTCCTGCATTATCTTGTTTCCAGTGCCTAAAGAATGTAAGCACAGACATTTCAAGCTGCCATTCAAGACCACAGGCACCTTCTCTGTACCATCTTTTCCAGCTAGCTATCCAGGGAGGATTCTTTGATAGACTAGCTGAGAAGTTCCCAGAATGCCAATCTATAAGTAGCACAAAAATATATTTCAAATATAAGAAAGAGGAGTACCACATGTGGTTCACAAGAGTATTTTGTGGAACCATTTGGGTTGGTAAGACTTCCAAAGGGCAAGCTGAGTTACAAAACGTGATGGCTAAACCTGCTTCTCAAGATTTTGTTGTGCTGAGATCAGAATGTTCAAACAAACTGTGAAGAGTAATAGAGACCAAGCAATCCCCTAAGTGTCCTCTTAGCCATTCTCTTAAAAGATTATCAGCGAATCCTATTAAATAAAGAAAACTTATATTGGTTGAAAGGAATGCCAACATATTTACCTTCTCTGAAATCCTGTCTTGTCTGAACCTGGTCCAGTTGCACTGAAAATCTCATTTGCTATTGGAGGTGGTTATCAAGAGGGTATGACCACTGGTTAATGTAAGACCTGGACCTGACCAAAGGGCAGCTCCTCACTTCCTCTCTTGTCCTTGCAAGGTACACTCTGCTCACTATTCCCTCAGTGGGGACTGTTTTCAAGGATGCAGCCGTGAGACAGTAATGTGTTGTTGAGATCTGGATAGTATATATGACTGAACCCAGTTCAGGTCTCTAGCTGACCTTTAAGATGCTGGCAGGCAGGTATGGAGATCCACTCATCTTGCAGCCACCCAGGACAAGCTTCATATGTAAGTTTCCTTGCATATAAAACCTGCTTCTGGAGTGGTGTCCCTCTTCCTTCCATCTCTCCTTGCCCTCCATGTAGGGGTCCAGTTTAGGAACCAACACCTGCCATAAACAAGCTGAGTCTTTTATAAGGCTTTGCCTTTGCCATGCTATTCCTTCTTCCTGGAAGCATTTAAACACCCTCCATGCCACGAGCACCCATATCTAAATTATCTTTCTCATGTTCTTAACTGAACTTAAAAGAAAAGGCTTTCTCTGCTTGCCTTGAGCAAGTTTTCTTCTTCCTCTGCAATCTGCATTCAGTTCATACCTTTATAATATCACTTACTATGTTGATTTTAATGCATTTGTTTACAAGTCTATTTCCTGTAATAATCTATGAGTTACTTGAGGGAAAGTAGAATTTCTTATTTATCTTTGAATTCCCAGTTCCTAGCTCACTACCCACCACTGGGGATTGGCTCAGTAATGTTTGTTGATTTAATTGAATGAGCTCTCTGAGAGAGAATCTGGATTGTATTCTCTCTCCAATTTTATGAAATGGGTTCCAGTCCCAACTGAGTCACTAGGCAGGTGTTTAACCTTGGGCAATCACTCTACTTCTGAGGCTTAGTGTTTTTGAAAAAAAAAAAAAAATAGAATAATGCCAAGTGTTCTCTCTAGCTCAAATGATTATTTCAAGAATAAAATGGGATAATGTGTGGGAAAATGCTATAAAAATGGAAAGGAAATGCACATACTAAGTTGACTTTCTCTAGCATTTAACATCATGCCAGCATATCATTAAATACTTGTTAAAATGAATGATGTAGGCCCATCATTGATGAAGGTCTATGTTAGAGCAGAAAATATTAATGTGAAAGTCCAAGGTTCTGTCTCCTATCCAAGAGGGACAATATGCAAATATCATATTCTGGAAACTCTTCTGAAGAAATTGCCAAAGAAGTATATTCATTTTCAGTGAGTGCCATGGTTTCGTTCATGAGCATGTTTCTGAGAAACTCTACAAAAGGGAATAAAAATACAGGAATTGAATTTGAAAAGAAGGCTAAAATTGGACAATATCAACAGACAGAGAAGAGAAAAATAAGCTAATAAGGGCTGGGACATTTTTTTGTGCAGAATGGGTCACTGAAATAAACATTTTACTTTTTGTCTACACGTATGCAGCTAAGTGAGACAATTAGGCATACTAAACCCAGTCACATGAAAATGATTTATCACTTTGCATACTCTAAGACCATCTCATAATTATTCATTCACTCATTCATTCTACATATCCTGCAGTGTTTACTCTTTTTTAATACATAGCTATTAAGAACCTACTGGGGAGAAGGTTAAGTGGCAGGTATTAGAGATACAGCTTTAGAGTAATGCAATCCTTGCCCTTATATCTCATAGTCTAGGAGACAATGAGGAGCAAATCAGCAATGACCAGAGAGTGTGGAAAGTGTTAATAAGTTAAGTGTGAGGTTCGTTGAGGATAATATGTGGACCACCTAAGAAATCTTGGTGCCGAGAAGAACATCCAATAAAAGAATTTTTCTAAACTATATATGAATTCCCTGGATTTCTCATTAAGAATGTCAGTTGTAGGGCTATAACATAGCCTTCCTAAATCAGAACTTCTGAAGCCAGGGCTCCAATATATGCATTCTAACCAAGGATCCAAGCAGTAAGCTTCGTGCTGAGGGAATTTGAGAAACACTATTCTAGATAACTGATATCTATGCTGAGACCTTCATACAAGTAGGAGTTAATTCAACTCTTGTTTTCTTCTTCACTATAGAGGTAATACCTAGAAATCTGTGTCAGAATGCAGGTCAATGAACTTGATATACAGAAATAGCTTTGAATTAAATATAAATTATTGGCTAATTTGTATTGTAGAGCTTTAATCAGTCACAATTTACTTATAACCCAGCACATAATCCAACAGCATAGAAGGTTAAAAGTTTAAACTCTGCCATCAGACCACCTGAGTTCAAACCTTAACTTTGCAACTTATCAGGTATGTAGTTTAAGAAAGTCATATAACATCTCTGTGCATCAGTTTTCTCATATGTAAAATGAGTGTAATATAAATAGGCCCTACCTATCCTGCAGGGAAGATGAAGTAAATGGCATAAATATTGAGAATACCATCTGCACATAAGTACTTAAGTTTTGAGTGTCATTATTAATCTCATTATGTTTACTTGTTTCCTTTCTAGGCCTAACCTGGGCTCCATAGTCATTCCAGGTCAATTCCCATTTGTTATCATGCACTTTCCAGCATTTAATTTTCTTGTTGCCTTTCCAACTAGTCATTATAAACACTGAATAAGTCTCACTGAGGCACCTAAGACAGGGATCTGATCAGATAGTTGTTTCTCTTGCGGTGTTCATCACATCTTTACTCTGCGTGGTCTTTGGGAGGAAAACAGTCAATTTTGCTCTTGACATAATATGTCTATGTCTATATCTATGACTATATCTATCAATCTATCTATCTTTCTATCTATATATGATTAATAATGTATTTGATTACTTTTATTCTCTCATAACAACAACAAAATTTTCTTCCCCTTAACTAGCACACAATGTATCCTTCAAAATAAAGTAATTGGAGAGGATCATTTGACAAGAATATCAATATTAGGAAGCTGATATTTTATCTTGTCAGAAACCCTCCAATGCACAGAGCACAGATTAGCATTCCCTCCTTTTCCCTACCACACACTCCCAATTACTTACAACTGATTACATCAGCTTCTTTTTCAGCCTTAAGCAGATGGTATCCATGGCTCTTCGTTATATAGCTTACTGAAATTCTCTACATTTTGTAAATTTATTTTGCTTCCACAGTTCTCTATTAAAGGTCTTGAAAATGAGACCTTGACAATTGGTAATATCTTGTACCTAAATACTCTAAATCCCCATAAATTAAAGTGCAATTAAATGAATTTAAAATTATATAAGTAGAACATTATATGGTCCTGTCCAAGAGCATTTTGGATGCATTATTATAATGTGCATTACTTTAAAAATTAAAAAATTTTAGTTACTTAGTGGAAAGATATTTTAAAGTTATGCTTAGAAGTACATTTAAGTTAAAATATGGTTAAAAGTTAAAATCGAATCACAAAGTTTTATCTGGCTCAAAAAACCCAGTAGAAATAAATGTCTTCCTTACATTTAGGTATATTTGATAGCAGCCATGTTGTTCTGAAGGAACAATAACAAACATTGCAGCTCAGTGAGAATGTCAAAATCAATTAGAGTTTTACACTGGGGCTAAATGTATTACAATCACCATAAGCATGTAGGAGCATAATATTATATATATTTTCTAGTAATTCACAAAAACACCTCCTTTAGTTTGGACTGTTTATAAAAATATTCCTAGAGAAAGTTTGAAGCAATTGGTACTGTTTTTCCTGGAGAAGAAATAACCACCACTGAGCACTTCAGCTGCAAGCACCTTGATAAATAATACATTATTTATAAAGTTAAAGTTCTAAAGTAAGTTATAAAATACTATTATTACTATAGTTATCAACAGCATTGACATCATTTTATGTTATGCTCTTTAAGTAATTTGAAATGCTTTTTTGCAACAAAGTGAAAATAATGAGACAGTGAGATGGAAAGGGAAATGAGAGAGGGAGAGAGAGAGGAGAGAAAGAGGAAACCAAGTATTTTCAAATACCCAAAATGTTCTCAACATCATGCCAAGTATTAAGTATTAAGCAACAATGTCATAATGTAGTTTTAAAGATGAAATTAACAAGTCTGACATAATGCACGCACCACTATGTACTAAAGAGTTTGCAATTCTTGAGCTATAATTACCTAGCAAAGAAAACTCAAGAGAACCAAGATTGAAACATCCAAACATAACAAAACTCATCACTACAAGCTCCAATGGTATCCAACTACAGTTACTTAAAACAAATTATCAATAACTCAAAAGAGCACTATGTAGAACACATCATAAGAGGTTCTTTAGATACAAAGTACATATTGTATTATGAAGACTTCATACCAAAAAAGAATGTAAAATGCCTCATTAATATTTTGATATTGATCACAGGTTGCCAATATATTTTTATATATACTTCATTAAATAACATACATGAATACAATTATTTTCACCTATTTCTTTTATGTGACTATTAGTGAATTTAAATTATATATTTGGCTGAATTGGATTTCTAAGCAGTGGCACTGATCAGGAACCACTTACTTGGACACAAAAAACAGTGATAAATATGAAACACTAGCTTTTAGGAAATGAGGAGAAAAAGAGATAAGACTAAAGATAGAAGCCCTCCTCAGGACATGAGGCTTGAGTTGGACCTTATTGACTAAATAGTATTTGGATCCAGCAGACAAAGGTAAAAATGGAATAGCACTGAGCCAAGATATAAAGATGCCAACGAGTTTAGCATAGGATGATGACCATTTGGTGACCATTATGACCACACCAAACAATATCTGCAGAAAAGCTAGCAAGGAAGTAAGGTTTGAATGATTTTGTTTTTCTAATGGACATAGTGGGATGAAAAAAAAATGCAGATTTCTGATTTAAAATGATAATTAGAGATCAACACTGATTAGAGTATTTCTTTGAAATGACCAACATCTGGTTACAATTTGGTTTCAGTTTATTTATTTACTTTTTGTTTGTTTATTTTGGCAAAAACACAGCATGAGATTTACCCTTTTAATAGATTTTTAAATGTCCAATATAGTATTGTTAACTATAAACACAATAGTGTATGTCAGATTTCTAGAACTAATTCATTTGCATAATTGAAATGTTATGCACATTGATTAGCAACTCCTCATTCTCCCTCCTTGTAGCCCCTGCAAACCACCATTCTATTTTTGTTTCTACCAATTTAACTATGTTAGATACTTCATATAAGTAGAATCATGCATAATTTTTCTTTCTGTGACTGGCTTATTTCACTTAGTATAATGTTCTCCAGATTCATCTATGTTGTCACATACTGCAGGATTCCCTACTTTTTGAAGGCTAGATAACATTCCATTCCATTTATGTATCACATTTTCTTTATCTATTCATCTGTCAATGAAAATTTAGGTTGCTTCCTTCCACATCATGGTCTTTGTGAGTAGTGTTACAATGGACATGGGAGTAGTCATATCTCTTTGAGATCCAGATTTTAATTCTTTTGGACAGATAACCAGGAGTGGATTACTGGATTATATGGTCATTTTATTTTAAATTTTTTGAGGACCCTCCATTCTATTTTTTATAGCAGCTGCATTTTGCATTCTCACCAACCGTGTACAATGGTTCCAATTTCTCCACAACCTTCTCAACACTTTTGTATTTTTGATAAAAGCCATTCTACCATGTTTGAGGTGATATTTCATTGGGGTTCTGATTTGCATTTCCCTGATGATTAGTGATGTTGAGCATCTTTTTATCTACCTGTTAGCCATTTTAAAATCTTCTTTGGAGAAAAGTATATTCAAGTCTTTAGCCCATTTTTAAATTGTTGCTGGTTTGTTTTGTTTTGCTATAAATTTGCTATTAATTTGTTTTGTATTAGTTTTTGAGTTATAGGGGTTTCTCATTATTTTAAAAATCCACCCCTTATCAGGTAAATGGTATACAAATGTTTTCTCCCATTCCATAGGTCACCTTTTCACTCTTGTTTCCTTGGTTCAATGTAGCCACACTTGTGTGGCCACAGCCACACTTGTCTGTTTACTTTTGTTTCTTGTGCTTTTGGTGTTATATCCACAAAATCACTGCCAAGACTAATGTCAAGGAATTTTACTTTCCTATGTTTTCTTCTGGAAGTTTTATGGTTTCAAGGTATTACATTTAAGTCCTTAATTCATTTTGAATTAATTTTTGTGAGTGGCATGAGATAGGGCTCCAACTTCATTATTATGCAGGTGAATACTCAGTTTTCCCAGAACCGCCATAAAAACTATACTTTGGTTATTGACTATTCTTGGCTCCTTTGTGAAATATTAGTTGACCGTGTATGTGTCTACTTATTTTTTCTAGGATCTTGATTTTGTTCTATTGATTAATGTGTCTGTTTTTATGCCAGCCCTATACTGTTTTGATTACTATAGCTTTGTAATATGTCATTCAAAAAATTAATTCCAAATTTTCTCATACTCTTGAAAAAAAGTTGAAGAGTAGGGACCACTCCCACATACATTTCATGAGATCAGAATTACTCCAATACCAAAGCCAGACAGAGATACCAAAAGAAAAGATAACTGTAGGTCAATATCCCTGATGAACACAGATGCAAAAATCCTCAACAAAATGCCAGCAAGGCAAATTCAATAGCACTATAAGGGAATTATTCACCACAACCAATAGGGATTTATCTCTTGGATGCAGGGATGATTCAATATATAAAAGTAAATTGTGATTCATCATATCAATAGAATGAAGGACAAAAATCATCTGTTTTCAGTTTGAGAGTCCACCAAGTACTGAGGTCTATGAATAGGATAAGAAAACCAATGTGCATCTTGGTACAATTTCAGAATTTTAGAAAAATCAGAAATCCCTAAATGCTTTCAGAGAGGCCAATGGGGTAGGAACTCAGAATGGTATCAAGCCTTTTCAATCACAGCATAAAGCCAGAGATACGTTTTCAATCAACTGCTGAATAATGAACCTCTAAAATTTAAATTTAAACTAAATTTAAACTAAAATTTAGTGGTATGAAGAAAGAGCCTTTTGGGGCCCCTGAGTGGTTCAGTCCATTAAGCATCTGGCTTCAGCTCTGGTTATAATCTCCTATTCCTGGGTTCAAGCGTTGCATTATACCCTCTGCTGTGAGCACAGAGCCTGCTTTGGATCCTCTACTAGCGCTCTCTCTCTCTCTCTCTCTCTCTCTCTCTCTCTCTCTCTCTGCCCTTCCTCCACTCGTGCTCTCTCCCTCTCTCTCAAAAATAAACATGAACGTTTTTTTAAAGTAATAGCCATTTAATTATGACTACACTTATGGCAGGACACAGCGGTGGTGGTCCTTCTCTTCCCCAGATAACTGAGGCCTTAGCCGGGGGCTCAAATACCTAAAAATAGCTGAGATAGATTAAATAGGGTCATAGGTGTAGGACCTCGGTTTTTGTTGTCGGATGAATTGTTTGTCTTTTTTTATTTCTCCGGTAACATCTACTAATTTGAAATCTTCAAAACGGCTTCTTCATTCAATGTCTGGGATCTCTTTCCAGTCAGCCTCTTCATATGGCTACCTTGCTTGAATTTCTTCCTTCCATGGTGTTCTCAAGTCACTCCTTCCCTAGAGCGAGTTTTTCAAGAGGAGTAGGTGGAAGCCACAAAGTTTTTAATGACCTAGCTCCAGAATTTATAAAATAGTTTTTGCCAACTCTATTTGTCAGGTGAGTCACTAAGTCTAGTCCAGATTCAAGGAGAGAGTAATTACACTGCCTCCCTGAATAAAAGGATTAGCAAAGAATCCACAGTTGTATTCAACATACCATTTGAAAGAAAATTATTTTTAGCTTAGAGTTATCACACAGCTTAGCTTTCAATCAAGCGTGAAAGCAGACATTCCAGTGCTACAGGGACTTGGTGGTTTGTTCTAAGACATCATTTCTCAGGAATCTACTGAAGAGCTATTATCCACCCAAAATAAAGGAAGTTTATCAATAAAAGAAAGATAGAGAACCCAAGGAACACTGGTTGTGAAACAAACCTAAAAATCAACCAGTCCAGATTACAATAGGTGAATTTAAGCTCCTAAAAAGAGAGCACCAAGGAAACTTTTTTTTTTTTAAAGAATAGAAAACAGATTAAATATTATATATGTTTGAGTGTTTGGGGGGAAAATTTTGCTCAATAGGCATTCTATAGATGTAATGGAATGAAATATAGGCATATTAAAATTTATAAAACTGATCAAAATAACAGATATTAGTGAAGGGAAAACAAAAAGTTCCATAAGAAAATACAATTCTGTATCTATAATGAACGATATATTCATAGTCATAATAATGTATAGAGTGAATATTTACCCAACAGTATCTGGGATAAATCCATTGGGAGAATAGGAAATTTAAGTGAGGATGAGGTACTCTATAAGAACGTTCTGTCTTTATTATTATATCAAAGGATACTGTAAAATTTGGTAAAGTATTTTTTTTAATTATTATAAATACATAGTTAGAAATCTAGAGATAAATGTATAAATACACAATTAAATGAAAAGAGAGTACCTCAGGGGAGAGAGGAACTGGGGAGTAAGAAGCAGTGGAGAAAGATTTCCCGTATTTTGTTGTAAGCATTTTAATTTTTAACACACACACTCACATATACATAAAAGGGAAAATGAGACACATGTTGACTCTATGATCTGTTTTTTTTTTCATTCTAGGGTTTAAATATTTTTTACATATTCAAAAAGAATTACAAATTGAAAAATAGAAGGTTTTGACAGAAATTATCTCATAAATGATTTAATGTGTTGCCTACCTCAAAGAATAGTGATAGATTTCCGTACATAATGCTCCTCTGGCAGAAGCCAGACCCATACAAAAACAAAGTTTTGAAAAAAAAAAAAAATTTAGACGTAGTGAAATTTGTATGTGGAATGACAGACCTGAAGAATTGTATTTTGTAGCAAGAATCCAGCCCCAGGGAACATCTAACAACATCAACACCTCTCTAGCTGAAGAGACTAAATGAATAATGTGTCCAGGTTGCTGGTAGGTGAGAGGAGAAGGTTGTGTTTAGGAAATAAAGCTCCATGAGATATTTGTGGATGTGGCATGCTTCTGAAAAAACGGCACTGAAAAGCAACTAAGTAATTGAGAAGACTTTTCAAATATGTTAAAGAAAGAAAAGAAGGAAGGAAGGGAGGGAGGGAGGAAGAAAACAGAACAAAGAAAGTATTACAGGTAAGCCCCCTGGGCTATGTGTGCTCATGATTTGATTAGTTTTATGCTGAATAATATTAATGGTGTGATGTGATATAATTAATGCCAAAGTACAGTAATTATAAAGTGATTATAATTAACCCAACAATTAAATTTATGAGAAAAAAATGAGATAAAGGAAATAACCTGCATACTTCATCAATGAAAATATTACTTACTGAATAATTAATCACACACTCCAAAAATGATGGAGTTTGTAGAAAGTCTTCACATTATCACCTTTCACAGCAGGAATAAGAATGAATCTCCAGCATGCATTTGCCAAGCAACTGATTTCTCCACTTAGTGAGGAAAAATCTTTATGTGGAGCAAGGAAACAGACATGAAACTCACACCTGTCTGGCTGACCCCATTATTTATGTATACATCCAAATCATGAACTTCTTGTACCAAGTTTGGATATTTTATAACAATTGTTACCATTTTGTAATCATGTACTACCTACTAGGTACTTTGCATACATTTTCTTAAATCATTAGATCCTCTTAGAAATCCTGCAGGAGATATTATTTCCTCCATATAATTTTTGGAAAGATATCAGAAAACTCAAAGAGCGTTTAGGTCACTTGCCCAATGACTCAGCAGGCAGTGGGAGAATCTGAAGTTGCCTCTTGGCCACCTGATGCCAAAGACTTTGTCTTTCTAATCACTTTCTGCTGCCTCCAATAGCCCCAGTCTCCCTGCTATTTACAACCCATCTTCTATATTCTTGGAGACATCCTTAGTAGACTGCCTGCAGCCTTTATGGTTTTAACCCCCTGAGCCTGTGCTGGCATGAATAAGGCTGCTCCTTCCTAGAAGGAAAAGTCTCTGTGTCCCAACTCTCTGCGTAAGACTCACCGCTACACTGGAAGCTGTGAAAGAGGAGGACTGAGGCTGCAACAGTAAGTGGGGGTGACAGAAGAGTCTGTGGGCAAGGCAGGAACAGCTGACAGCCGGTACAGAGTTAACTTGATCCTCTGTCATTGTGGGTATAATGTGCACATACATTTCTGACTAGTGGCCTCTTGTCCTGGTGCTTAAGAACTGATTCAAACCTTTTGTAATAAAAACTTCCTTCTCCAAAACTGCATTTGCTCATCACTTTTGGCTGTTTAATTCACACAAAAGATAGTCCTTGGCCTTTCAGATTCTGGGTTATTTTTATATTCTAATTTAGTTGACTTGGAGAGAATTTTCCTCCTGGTTCTCAGGTTTTTGTTAAATTCTAGAATATGTTTATACCACTGTATCTTGGACAGAGAAGAGGTCTGAAACCCCAAGGACCCAAACCAGTGGAAGAAACTGCTACCTACTGTCTTCGCAGTACCCTCTGATATTCATTGATATTCAAATTGAAGAGACAGCAATCAGTATGATTCACTCAATAAAGCCCACCCACAAAGGCAGAGAACAGAGAACTGGAAGGAGAATGAGAGAGTAGGAGGTGGCCACAGACTTACATGGAGAGGAGGACATTTCAGCTAATTCAGAGGATGGATTAATTCCTGACACTGCACCAAAATTAACGTTTAAGCTGGCAACTGTAATATCCCACATCTTCCCCACGAGAGAAATCCTTCCCAGCAAGAAAATTTAATCAAATGGGGAGCTCCCCTCTAAATAATCCAGATGTCTGAGTCACTCTCAAGTGAATAAATGTTTTGCTGCCTAGGGTGGGATACTGGGAGCTTAGAAATGCTCACGTGAGATAGCATAGCATGAGACAGACATACAAAGACAGATAGCAAAAATTCCATAAGAGAAACAGCACAAGAGAGGAAATAGGTCACTGTGATGATTTTCACGAAATTGACTGAATTGGACTTTGGATGAAAAATCGTAAGAATGAACCATATAGAAAGATAACAAGAAAACAAAAATGTAAGTTTTTTGGAATTCTTTTACGTGAGTGATTTCATAAGTATGTGTTTGCAGAGGCCTTGATAACTGAGTACAATTTGGAGAAAATATGAGATTCTTTTTTTTTTTAATTTTTTTTTTAACGTTTACTTATTTTTGAGACAGAGAGAGACAGAGCATGAGTAGAGGAGGGGCAGAGAGAGAGAGAGACACAGAATCTGAAACAGGCTCCAGGCTCCGAGCTGTCAGCACAGAGCCCGACGTGGGGCTCGAACTCACGGACCGCGAGATCATGACCTGAGCTGAAGTTGGACGCTTAACCGACCGAGCCACCCAGGCGCCCCGAGAAAATATGAGATTCTTAATGAAAGTTCTCTCCAAAATTTCACAAGGAAATTTATTAGATCTTAAAAGGGATGAAAGTCCCCAGCTTTATGGAACTGTCAAAGGACACATTGCTGACTTATGTTAGCAACATGTCAAGAATGAGCTGAGGAGTATTCACACATCTCTCTCTCTCTCTCTCTCTCTCTCTCTCTCTCTCTCTCTCTCTCTCTCTCTCTTTCTCTCTCTCTTTCTCTCACTTTCTCTCTCTCTCTCTCTCTCTCTCTCTCTCTCTCTTTCTCTCTCTCTTTCTCTCACTTTCTCTCTCTCTCTCTCTCTCTCTCTCTCTCTCTCTCTCTGGTATATATCTTGGAGTAAGAGATCCACCATTTATTCCCCACTTCTCTGTCCACTACCTCTAAAATAAAAGGTATAAGAAATAAAAATGCACATCTCCAGCTTTCTTAGTAGATTGGGTGAGGGGAGAGGTAGGACACTGTTCTTGCTAATGGGACATAAACACAGACTTATTCTTTCTGCCTCTTCCTCTTCCTCTTCCTTCCTTCTGGAATGTAAATGTGAGGACCAGAAACACAACAGCCTTTGGGAACCAGGAGATGACAGCCATGACGATAAAATCCCAGGACACTAAGAATAACAGAGACGACACGGAGAAAGATCTTTGACAGTATCACTAAGATGCCAATTTTGCACTGCTGACATCTGGAATCTTTTTTTATGTAATAAAAAGAATATTTTAAATGTTTTAAACCACATAAGGAACAGGGAAGATTTCTGTTCCTTGCAACCAAAGTGATTCCTAACCTAACCTTTAAAGTATTATAACTTACTCTCTGAAAAAGGGGCGCCTGGGTGGCTCAGTTGGTTGAGTGTCTGGCTTCGACTCAGGTCATGATCTCACAGTTTGTGGGTTCAAGCCCTGCATCGGGCTCTGTGTTGACAACTCAGAGCCTGGAGCCTGCTTCGATTTCTGTGTCTCCCTCTCTCTCTGCTCCTCCCCTGCTCATGCTCTGTCTCTCTCTCTCTCCACTTCAAAAATAAATAGAAACATTAAAAAAAAATTTTTTTAAGTATTATAACTTACCTCTGGCAGTAAGGTGATTTTTCTCTTATGCAAAACAGAGCTGTTAATTGGTTTTAATTAAAAAGAAATCGGCTTAAGTCTGTGGTAACAGCATTGCATACAAACCACCCTGAGATGGGAGACAAGGCCAGGGAGCCAAGACTGAATTGAGAGAGCCTAAGGCTGCTCTCCTCACTCACTCTGAACCTCCTGCCTGGGGCTTTCTGGAATTCCATCAGGGCCTATGTATGACGGGGATGCCCCAGGCCATCCAGCTACCTCCCCAGATCTATGAGGTGCCCACCCCTAATTTTTTTTTAATTCTGTTTTAATAAAAGTGCAACTCCCTTTTTTGTTCTTTATTTTTTTGTGGGTTGGCTTATTAGTGCTGTACTGGTCCCATCTCTAAAAGAAACTCAGAAGTATAAGGATTCTGCCACATCTTGCAATAAAATCAAAATCCAACCTTAGAGGCTGGTCAGGAAAAGAATCCTCACCTTATGGCAAGGATGAGAAAAGGAAGATTCCTCAAGAAAGAGGATAATCTTAAGTGGGGCATTCACGAATCAGCTTTCAATGGTCAATCCTTCATGCTTTTCTGAGTAGATATCCTCCCCCATTACAAGGCCTTTTGAATACAAGTTTCATTTGATAAAGAATACAAATGGCTTCTTTACAAGAGTCTATCAGGATCTTAGAAGTAAAAATCCAAACTCCTTATGTGGGGAGATCCCAAGATATGTATACACACTTCTCAAGGGCACTATACTCAAAGGGCATACTCAAAGGGGGAAATGCTCAAGAATAAGGAGTACAATCAAGAATTTCAGTGAGATTCTCCTAACTGGGGACCAAGAAGAACCCAGAATCTGGCAGAGAGGACAAGTGTTAGTTTCCCAAAGCAGAGAGCAGGGGGCTTGTCTCCTGCCAGACGTGAAGGCTCACCCCACCTGGTAAGGCTCTGCCACTTTGTAAGGACTTCACCTCTAGTCCTTGCATCCGTTAAATACGGTTTATGTTGAAGAAAGTTATTAAAGATGATGCAAAAGGAATAAAACATTAGTTTGTTGTTGTTGTTGTTGTTGTTGTTGTGTTTTTTTGATCCACCCAGCAAGGAAAACAGAGATCTTGGTAAGTACAACAAAAATGGAAACCATGTTGGCTCTTTAAAATAATTTTGCACAGGGGCGCCTGGGTGGCGCAGTCAGTTAAGCATCCAACTTCAGCCAGGTCACGATCTCACAGTCCGTGAGTTCGAGCCCCGCGTCAGGCTCTGGGCTGATGGCTCAGAGCCTGGAGCCTGTTTCCGATTCTGTGTCTCCCTCTCTCTCTGCCCCTCCCCCGTTCATGCTCTGTCTCTCTCTGTCCCAAAAATAAATAAACGTTGAAAAAAAAATAAATAAAAGAAAATAATTTTGCACATATTTCATATAAAAATCCAGTTAGTCTTAAAATGAAATATAAACCTTTTGTGTGAATGAACGAAGGTCTAATACAAATAACTTCATTCTGAAATGAGGTAATTTTATTCCTCAACCACACTGCTGCATAAAGAAATCACAAAAATTAACTTTCTGTAACAAATATTAACAATTTCATAAGGAGGCATTAGATTAATATTTTATCAAAAATGAGCTGAATATTTTCCTATTTTTTTTCAGTGAGGCAGAAATGTGTCTGACTTGAGAATCAGTCTGAAACAGATGCTTCATTATTTGCTTCCTATTTTTCCAAAGTACAACTAATTTGATTTATTATATGGAAGCTATTAAGTAATTATTGCTGAATATAGTTGATTTTGACTATTTCTCAAGGAATCTCTTCCTTTATTTTATTAGTATTAATAAAACCATGGTGTCTTGGATAATTTAATTCCAAATTATTTTCTACCTGGAGAGATTTAGAAACTTTAAAAATCTAATTTTGGAACATAAGCATTGCTCCATTGAATAGGGGTTTTTTTTTCTTACTGTAGTTTTGTAAAATAAATATTTGAAAAAGAGACTTAAGGACTGGAAAGAATTATAGTCTCTTCACACGCATTCTTTCTTAGAAATAGAGTAATGACTTGTTTTAAAGGATTTCATGGTGAGTTTTATTTGCTAATCACATCTGAAGTTAAACATGTCTTTGGGAATAATTTTAATTCTCTGCTGGAATTAGAAAATTCAAGATTATTTCTTCCTGCCTATACTATCAGATTGAAGCATCTCTATAAACCACATTTTTAATATTATCTCAAAATACTGACACACGGCTTTAAATAGTATTAATAAATGTTTTACACTGCCACAAATAAAAGCTTAATGAAATACCATTGTATTCATTCCGTCTTCTGCTAAATGTTTACTCAACATCTGCTATGTTCTAGGCAATGTTGAATATACACTATTTCTCCAAACATAGATTATTGGTCTACTATGGATTGGAGAATCATATTTCTTCATCAAAACTAATTAGAAAATCAATAACTTATAATGAGCCCAACCCTGCAATCTTTCTTGGACTATTTGTGTGTTCATGTGTCTGTGTATCTGCATTGTATTTAGAAAATTGCATAATTATTAAATTGTCTGTGTAGAATAAAGACAAAGTTCATTATCAGTAAGTTACTTAACTTCTATGGACTACATTTTTACCCCTGCAAACTGGGGAAAAACAGTTATCTTAAAATGTTGTGATGGTTAGACATAATTCACTTTAAGCTCCTGTCACCTATTCGGTAGGCTCTTACTAAATGTTAGCTATGTTTATCCCCTTGTGAGAAATGTTATTTGACTTCAATTCTGTCATTGATATGGGTATGGAGAGATCCATTCTATTGAATATTCATTGAATTGAATGTTTTGCAACAATTTCCTATGGAAGAAACCCTTTGGTAATATCACACTCAGAAATGAGTCCAAGGGCGCCTAGTGGCTCAGTTGATTGAGATTCCAACACTTGATTTCAGCTCAGGTCATGATCTCACAGTCCCTGAGATTGAGCCCTGATTCTGGCTCTGTACTGACAGCACAGGACCTGCTTGGGATTCTCTCTCTTTCTGTCCTTCCCCTGCTCGTGCATGCACACACACTCTCTATCTCTCTCAAAATAAATAAACTTTACAAAAAAGAAATGAGTCCAATTATTCAATTACTGATAAAAATATAAATATGCCTTCATTGAAGACTGATCTTTTTAGGAATACACTCAAATAAAATGTCTTATACTGACACTTTGCCTTTCAAAATCTTCCTGGGTTAGACATTTAAACTGACAAGTAATTCTAGTATCTGGTTTTGATTTCCCACCATCTTTTAGTGAGAGAATGAGAATATATTATTTTGGGGGAAAAAAAACTTTGTTTTATTTTTGCATCACAGGGAAGAATAATAGCAATGAAAACCAGTTGCACATCTTCCTCTAAAATATTTATATAAAGACACACTTATTCCATGACTTAAAACATTATTATTCTAAAAGTATTTAAGATAAAGATCCTCTAGTTTTTACTTGTCATAAGACTAAAATCAAATTAATTCCTCATTAATTATGAAGCAAGACACTTTAAAACAAGTTGTTTGTTTTTCAACTGGACTATGATGTGCCAGTGAAAGAAATTAAGCAAGAGCTGTCACCAAAAATAGCAGCCCAGACACTAGGACACAATAGCAAATAATCCATCGACTAATTTTCTGTTTCCTACTCTATGTTCTTATAAATATATATGTTTACTGAAATAAGTCACCGATTGGATTCAAAAAGTTATCATTCTACTGATAGACAGCTATGTGTCTGAAAAGATTGACTGCAACTATAGGAAATCCAAAGATGGCCCAGAGGGTGGTGGGTGTATGAAGGAAATTCAGGATATAAATGCATAGATAGTATCCACTCGACACATACAAAAATATCTTACAATAATAATGTGTGACATAAGTATCAGATGCCTGAAGCAGCAGCTGATACCATACATAAACTTACCTGGAGGAAGATATGTTTTATATAACAGCATTCTATTAAAGCACAGAGGTAAACTCACATGCAAATTCCTGTCAAGAATGAATACAACTTCAATCATTAAGACTATCTCTAGGAAATAAAAATAAGTTATTTAAAGGATGATATTTGGGCAAAAGCTTAGGCTGCAAATTTGGACATGTGGTTAGTATTTCTTAAATAATTTCTCTCTAGACCCAAAAGAAAAAGTAACACTTCCCAGACTAAGACATATCTACTAAGACATATCTATCTTACACATGGAATTCCTGAATCACCATTGTGCATGGACATAGTATCCTCTCTGACATAAATCACAGGGGATAAGTGAGGTTTGCATGTCACACAAAGTGTTCTAAGATAGGGTATTCTTTGTTCCCCAAACCTGGGTAGGGCATTAGTTACTTGTCTAATGATCCAGCACTCAAATATGTGCCTTGTCTTTATTTCTACTTAATTAAAAGAATAATTCTTACAGGTTACAGAATAATCAAAACTAATGTTTTCACATTTAGTCAACTTTGTGTGCTTTTGACAGTTCAATTTTAAATTTAAATTCCCTTCCCCCACCATAAATTATGGAGCATATATTGCCATCTAGTGTCCTTCTGAAATAACACTTCTGCCAGAATCATGAAATAAAGTATGTTACATCAGACAAAGGGATTATAAAAAATTTGCAAGTAGGTATTTTGATTTGCATAATGTATCAAAAAGCTTTTAGCTGAAATTCATAGAACAATTAATTAAAGGTATCTTAAGATCAGTGCTTTCAGCATTTCAACTAAAAAATCCAGAGAGTCCCAGATTTGGTTAATTAGGAAGAATAATAACATCATTTATGACCCAGGTTTTTCCATCTTACTACTTAGCATCTTTAGTATGTTGGCCTTAGTCCCCAAGCATATGCCCTCATGATCACAGGATGGCTGCCACTCTTCCATGCATCGTATATTCACCTAAGCATGTCTGAAGGAAGATGTAGAAAATCTCCACATGTATCTCTTTTCTAGAGACCTTCCCACCCCACCCCCAATTGTATACTTTCCCTCAGGACCCATCCCATGGATTAAGTCATATGTTTGTGTCCTAAAACCAAGGAATCCTATGAAAGCAAGTGTATTCTGACATTTTCAGCCTTTGTATCATGGAATTTTAGCAAAGAAGAACTGGGTGTCAATCAACTGTTTTTGAAACACATAATAATGAGAAAAGAGAGAAAAAGTTCAAGAAACTGTTTCAGTTTAAATGGTACAAGGAATGAACATTACTTTTCAGGTTTCAACAATCTTTAGAAAGAGTCCTAGACATATTACAGAGGTATGTGTATTGGGGAAGTGAGGGCACTCAAGAAGAGAAAGAGAATTCTAAATGAGGTAGACCTAGAAATATCCCCATGAAAGCTTTTCTGTGACACAATATCACATTTAGCTAGAAATTGGAGATGACCCTGAGAAAGCCAGAGGACATGATTAGTGGGATCCTGCAAAATGCAGAGCAAACAGTAACGTGATAGTCCACTCAGTTGCCATTTATCATTGATATGCCCTGATTAAGTAGACAGGAAGTTCAGCATTGAAGGATGTCTTGAAATACAGTTCTGGATTTGCATAGCAGCTTTTCACAAGAGAGTTCTGAACCCCTGTGGTCTTACACTATGTATGTGATATGTGGAGCATCCAAAACCAGAGGCTTTGAGCACTAGCATTCACATAGCCAGAGTATGGATGTTAAAAACAAGGCCTCAGGAAATCAACATGATTTCTACTGACGATGAGCACTAGCTTATTTTTCAAAAGTAGGTATTATATATTTTAGATTTTAGTGTTGTATTCCAAAGAAGGAAGGTACTGTTTACCTACATTTCTCTTCTTTATGGGGTGCCTGGGTGGCTCAGTCAGTTAAGCAGCCAACTTTGGCTCAGGTCATGATCTCGTGGTTAGTGAGTTCAAGCCCCACACAGGGCTCTATGCTGACAGCTCAGAGCCTGGAGCCTGCTTTGGATTCTGTGTCTCCCTCTCTCTCTGACCCTCCCCCACTCACGCTCTGTCTCTCTTTCTCTCTCTCAAGAATAAACATTAAAATAAGTAAGCAAATAAGTAAACAAATTTCTTTTCTTTGTTTACACTAAATTCTGGAGATTGAAATATATCTTGGGATAATTTAGAATTTGAAAAGTTACTCATGTATATTTTGACATAAAAAAATCACAGGACCATATAATATCATGTTTAATAGAAAGAAGAGTAATTAAGATAAATGTTTATTCATATAGGAATAAACTTAGGCCCAGAGAAGCAATGACTTACCAGTGCCTCCCAATGATAGGACAGAAGTTGAGTCTAAAGTTTAGATATCTTTATTCCAACCCAGTGTTCTTCCCATTATTTTATCTCTGAAACTGTACAGGATAGTTCAGATTTTGGGTTTTGGAGACAAACTTGCATGTGAGTATCAACTCAGTACTTAGTGGTGGTGTGATCTAGAAAGGCCAATTTTGTGCCACGGAGCCTTCGGTCCATCATCTGTCAAGTGAGAATATAAATAGGAACTATCTTACAAGGAATTTGGGAAAATAAAACGTAGACTCTATAGCATGGTATTGGAAGCTGACACATATGGTGCTTCCAAAAGTTAGTCATTAGCTATGCCAGAACCCTATTTTCAGGAGATGTGACTCTTGGGGATCCTGTGGGAATTTAAGGCCCTTCTAATTCACATCATATTACATCATGTAACTCAGTATAACAATTTGATTCTGTAGCCAGATCCCCTGGGTTTCAACACCAGTGCTGCCATTTTTATTTTTACAGTCTATGTAAGTAACTTTGAGCAGTCGTTGCCCTGAGGCTGTGTAACTCTCAAAGGAGTATTATAAAGGCATATATCTCATAGGGTGTTGAAGGTATTAAATGAGTTAATACATATAAAGAGCTCAAAACAGTGCTTGATGAATAGCAGGTCCTATATAAGTATTGTTTTTGCTTTTATATAATTAATTGTGACACTATCGTATTGACATCTTCAGCCTAGCTCCAGAATGAATATTCTGAACACAGTTTCCATTTTTTTTTTCACTGAAGTGCAACTCTCCTTAGTTCTTGGAACCTCCACTCTCCACAACACATTGTGTGCTAGGGGAATGTTAACTCAGGGTGATCTGTCCTGAGGAGTCCCCTTATCAGCAATCTTCGTCCTTCTGTCCAAAAGCACTGTCAGTCCAGGCTGTATCAGATAATTGCTGCTTAGATTCATCCTCCATAACCAGCAGCCTGAGATCAGAAAAGTGCCCAGACTCCCAGAAAACCTAAATATCAACTAGGGGAAATGCAAACCATCGTAAGATAGAAAGAGCCAAGTAATTACCAAATGGCTCATAGAAGTATACAAGAAAGTATCAGAGAAAGACTTGTAGCAAGATTTAACCTTGGAGAAACTAAAGACTTTAATCTCTGCCATTTCATAAGGCTACTAAATGCATAGCCCCTTCCTTTTTGAAAATCCACACTAGCACTATATCATGTCCCACATGCTCTCTTATTCCACTTTAAAATGATGCGTAAAATCCATTATAAGCTGATTACTCTGTTACATTAGAGAGTGAAACACCACTGTAATGTTTTTCTAAGCTCTTCCTTGCCTGAGTGTCAGTGTGGTCAGGAATGATACTGAACAGTGGACCTCAGATGACAGGAGTCACAGCTGCCAGACAAGAGCAAACATATTTCCGTCTACGGCCACTGGAATATTCCCATTATGCTGGATAATTTCCAGAGTCAGGTTATTGTAAATTGAAAGTTGATTTCCTCCCGATTTTCAGTATTTCACAACTAAAAATACTAGAACCATTTCTTTCATAGTTTTAGTAACAACAACAACAACAACAACCTTGGCTCACTGCTTTTGTAAATAAAGACTTATAGGACTACATAAGACTCATTTGTTCATGACTGCTTTTTTTGCTACAGTGACAAAGCTGAATAGTTGTGACAAAGACTATATGGCATGAAAAGCTGAAAATATCTGTATCGTTACAGAAAAACTTTGCTAACTCCTATTTTAAATAGACTAGCATGTCTTTCATCCAGAAATTGCAGTTTGTTCTATGATTAAACCCTAAGGAGAGAAGTGAGCAAGTGAACAAAGATATGGACCCAGAGATGTCCATTGTAATGCTGAACACAATAGCAACGAATTTGAAAATAATCTAAAGCAGGTTGAAAATAATTTATAAACATATACAATAAAAACACATATAGAAGACAACCAAAATAACTGAATAATTAAAAATTGTTTAAAAGAATAAGATAGATCTATTTAGTTTGATACAAAAATACCTGAACAACAGTAACAATAGTGATACACCTAACTTTTAATTGAGTGACTAATGTGGGCCAGATGCTCTGCTAATCCCTTTCATCCACTATTATCCTCAATTTACAGGTTAAAATATTGATGTTTGGAAAGATTGTATTCTTATTTAAATTATAGAACTTAAAAGGGGCAAAGCTGAACAGAGATTTGCCTGTTTGCCCAACTTCAAAGACAGACAGACAGAGGGAAAGAAAGAGGAGCCTGTTAATAGACTATGGTCTATAAAAGAACCATTGGCCACTTCAAAATACTTTCTGTAGCTATAAAAAGAACTGCCAAAGAACTTTTTCTTCCTGAACGACTTCAGAGTGAGTTGCTGACCTGATGTCCTTACAACAATTTTGTGTTAGTCCTTTAATTTTTTTTTTCAACGTTTATTTATTTTTGGGACAGAGAGAGACAGAGCATGAACAGGGGAGGGGCAGAGAGAGAGGGAGACACAGAATCGGAAACAGGCTCCAGGCTCTGAGCCATCAGCCCAGAGCCTGACGCGGGGCTCGAACTCACGGACTGTGAGATCGTGACCTGGCTGAAGTCAGATGCTTAACCGACTGCGCCACCCAGGCGCCCGTTGTGTTAGTCCTTTAAACAAGGACATTCTCCTACATAACCACAACACAATGATCACCATTAAAACCAGAAAGTAACACTGATACAATACCCAAATACCAAGTGAAATGGCTTTATAGCACAAAGATCTTGTGCAGAATCATATGTTGTATTTCATTGTTATGTCTTTTTCAGCTTTGGAATATTTCTTTAGTCTTCTCTAGACTTCATAACTATTTTTTTAAAATTTTTTAATGTTTATTTATTTTTGAGAAAAAGAGAGAGAGGAGAGAGAGAGAGAGAGAGAGAGAGAGAGAGAGAGAGAATCTGAAGCATGCTCCAGGCTCTGAGACGTCAGCACAGAGACTGACATGGGGCTCAAAATCATGAACCGTGAGATCATGACCTGAGCTGAAGTCAGACACAACCAACTGAGCCACCCAGGCACCCCTAGACTTCATAACTTTGATACTTTTGAAGATTGCAGGCCAGCTATTCTATAGTAAGTCCTTCCTGGGTTTGTCTGCTGTTACCACACAATTAGACTAGAGGCATGTTTCGTTCCCCTTTTCTTCTTTAGTCATCTGAATTATTTTAATCTATCCCATTACTGATAATGTTCACTTTATTATTACAAATGATGATGTTGATTGAGGACGCTTCTCCATTGTGAAGTTAACTCTCATTTTTTTCAAGTATTTTGTTTGTGAAGAGGGTCTTTGAAACTATGAAAAGATCCCTTTCCTCTTCAAAATTATTTGTTCATTTATTTGTACACAGTTGGATTCATGGTTTCCTATTTTTTGCAATTTGTTACTAGCATTATATACTTACCTTGATACTCAAATTATTGTTCGTTTTGGCACAGGGAGCCCCTCCCAACTGGCTTTTGTGTCTTCTTGATATGCACCCCTCATTCTTTGAGCATTTTTTTTTACTTTATTTCTGGCACAAAGAGATATCCCTGGTTCCTACTAGCGGATAATTTATTCAGAGAACAAGTTCTGGGCATAAAGCGTGCTCATTTTTATTGGTATCTTGCCGTTCTCAGACCCTCTCAATGGACAGAGACACCCACACATGCACACTTCCATGAAGTCATACTGATACTTCAAATTCCAATCTGCCAACACTGAAAAGATTCCTTTCAGTTTTCTTTTTCTAATATATATTTTATCTACCTTCTGACAGTGAGAAGCAAGACTCGCATTATCCTTTTTTTTTCATCAATCACCCTGTACACAACCAGCCTTTCACAACTTCCTGTCACCACCTTACCCAGTGTGGCTGGGCCACACCCACCAGGGAAGCCCTTTATCTTTCACCCATTTGATATCACAAACACCAGTGTGGGCTCCTCCCACACCCACCCTGCATGTACACCCTCCTTACCCTGCTTTACCCCTGATGCCTGTGCCGGGCAGTGTGGCTTTCCTTTCTTTCCAACACAGGCCCTTACCTTATCCTGCCCAATATCATGTCTGTTGAACTTAATTGTTCATGAAGGAAAGAGTAGGAGAAGGAATGGAAGGAAAAGGAATGGAAAGATAAAAAAAAAATAAAACAAAACCAAAATTTAATACCATGCAGTGTAACATAAAGTGGGAAAGACAGGGTGGGGGAATATGCCCACAGGAAAGAAATTCTCCAAGAACTGAGAAAATGAGAACAATTTGGAACATTCAATCTAGAAAGATAATCAGGCAGCAACATGGTTGGCTAATCAAAACATTCACTAGAAGAAATGGTTAAGCTGTTGGGCAAAAGAAGAATACATCTTGTACAAAGTAGGCCTTTGATAGCTTTGAATACAGAAAGAGTCATCTCCCTAGCGACACTCTGCACTGTAGATGTGGTGGTTACGCATCTTGGATTTACAAGGCAGTGACAGTCGTAGAGAGTTTTATTCTTCTCAATTAGTCTTGTTCAATAAAAGTACAATGAAATCTATCACTGTGTTGCCAAGCCTCTGTGTGTGTGTGTGTTTATACATGAGAACAAAATCTCTCATCAGATCATATGATCTTTTTTTTTTTTTTTTTGCTTAGAAAATGTGGTCATTATAACCACATAATTTTGATTTGACAGTTGTGGAAGGATTACACAAATTTAAGGGGAAACTAACGATCAAAGACCTTCTAAATTATTCAGCATATATTTCTAAATCACACTCATTGCTCTCTATTCACTTCATGACAGGAACACAGAGTGCCCATGCTACTTTTATGGTAATTATTATTGTTATTATAAAATAATAATAGTTTACCTTCATATATTAGCCTTTGTGTTGCCAAGCAGTATACAGCTCTAGAATATAAGTACACTCATTACCACTCATAAAACAGGAAAGCAAAGCTTTTAAGGGTCCTTGCTCTAACCACCATACAACACTACTATTTCACCATGCTGCCAGAAGAAGATATGGAATTTATCAGTTTACACCATTTGGAGCAAGCACTAGAGGAAAGAAAACAAGTCCTCGACATGAAGCCTCCTAGGCTATTCATCTCTTACTTTGAAAGATAATAATTTGCACACTCTTGAGATAGGATCTGGAGATCTGGAATCATAACTATGCACAGTGGGTAGAAGGTGGCCCAGGCACTGGATCACCAGGCTCAACACCCAGCTTGGAAACTGACTTAGGTCTTCAAGCAAGTTACTTACTTCTCTGTGCCTCACTTTCTCACCCATAAATGAGCATTTAATAAATATCAGTTCATGAAGACTGAGTGAAATAATATATAAAACAGTAAGTGCAGTATCTGGCACATGATTAGTGTAACTAATTTTTATTGTTATTATTGCAGTTGATAATGCCATTATTTTTTATTTATTTATTTTGAGAGAAAGAGGGGGAGGGAGAGAGAGAGCATGCATGCATGTGAGTAGGGCAGGGGCAGAGAGAGGGAGAGAGAGAGAGTAAAAGAGAGTGAGAGAGAGGGAGAGAGAGAATCCCAAGCAGGCTCCACACTGCCAGTGCAGAGCCCCATGCAGGGCTCAAACCCAGGAGCCATGAGATTATGACCTGAGCTGAAATCAAGAGTCTGATGCGTAACCAACTGAGCCGCCCAGGCATTCCAATAATACTATTTCATAGGCTTTAGCTATTCCTTACATGTGCTGCTTTTTTCCTAAGCTTAATTAACATCAGTGTTAAATGTTGAAATTTAAGGAATGATAATCCTTGACAAGAATAAACTATCCTTAATTATGAAAGCTTTTAAAATCTTACTGCATAAAAATCAATCAGGTCAGTTAATGTGCAAATGTACCACGAGCACCTCCTATGTACCAGATGTTATCCTAAGCGTTAAAGATCCAATAAGAAAAGACAAATAGATTCCTTGCCCTCATCGAACTTTCCATCTTGGTTGCTCTCAAGTATGCTTCATATCATGTGTAACTTAAAAAAGACTGAGATAGGGGCGCCTGGGTGGCGCAGTCGGTTAAGCGTCCGACTTCAGCCAGGTCACGATCTTG
The DNA here is from genome assembly GCF_018350175.1 of Felis catus. Classification (NCBI taxonomy): domain Eukaryota; kingdom Metazoa; phylum Chordata; class Mammalia; order Carnivora; family Felidae; genus Felis; species Felis catus. The sequence continues at coordinate 66,512,528 of NC_058378.1, forward strand.
CGGTCCGTGAGTTCGAGCCCCGCGTCGGGCTCTGGGCTGATGGCTCAGAGCCTGGACCCTGTTTCCGATTCTGTGTCTCCCTCTCTCTCTGCCCTTCCCCCATTCATGCTCTGTCTCTCTCTGTCCCAAAAATAAATAAACGTTGAAAAAAAAAATTAAAAAAAAAAAAGACTGAGATATGGTATTTGTTCTCTGGCATACATTCTGGCTGGATACATAAGAATCACACAGGAAATAACCGGAGAGTGATTTAATAAGAAACCATATTAAATTAACTCATAAGTACAATGGTCCAGAGATAGATCAGCCTAAGGCTGAGAGACTATCTGCCTCTGAGCAGGCTCTTTGGAAGAAAAATAACAACAGGAAATACCAATTAAGTGTTCAGTTTGAAAACTGGAGGCATAGAGGGGGCTCTCTTTGTTAGCATTAAATTTTTGTTTGTTGGGGCACCTGGGTGGTTCAGTTAAGTGTCTGACTCTTGATCTTGGCTCAGGTCATGATCTTACCATTTGTGACATGGAGCCCCACATCAGGCTCTGTGCTAACTGCATGCAGCTTGCTTGAGATTCTCTCTCCCTCTGCCTCTCTCCCCTTGCTCATTCACAACCCCCTCCTCTGCCCATGCCCCACTCACATGATCTCTCTTTCAAAATAAGTAAATAAACATTAAAAAAAACTTTGTTATTATGAGAGTTCAGATATGGTGGGTGTATCAGCATATACAATGAACATCGGTACACATATTACACAGTTAAAGAAATAAGCATCATCTATCAATTGAAGCCTTCTGGGAATTCCTTCCTGATATCTATGATTATCAGATATATGGGTCTGATCCCATGCCCAATGGACTATGCCTTCACTTTTTCTGTGTCTTCATGGATATAATTATTCAAATACATCAAGGGTAGGAATGGCGAACGACTTACAAAAAAAAGCTTTCTAGTGAAGCAAAATATCTTTAAGTGAACTAAAATTGTGGCTCATTGTCTGCTTTTAAGATGATGCTAAAATTCAGAGGCAAGGAAAAGTCACCTTCCTGATACCAGGCAATGTGTCAGGCACATTCAGTCAATTTAGTTTATTTATTTAATTGTCATCAAAGTATTATTATCTTCCTTTAATAGATAAGAAAACCGAACCTCAAAAAGATCACTCTTGGGCACATGAATAAGTGGGAGGCCGTGGTTTAGACTTAGTTCTCCTCAGGGAAAGTCCCTGCTATCTCTCCATTTATCACCCACCTCTCCATGGGTGTGTTGAAAGCTTAGGTTCTGTGGGCATTCTTAATGGAGCTTTATATCAGCTTTATCCCACACTGTCTTTAAGTCTTAATTTCCACACATGCAAAATAGAGGTGATAATAATTCCCATGTTTTAAAGTTGTTTAAAATATTTAATAAAATAATTAATCTATGGTAATCAGCACAGTTTCAGATGCATAGAAGATGCTCAACAAATAGTAATTGATCTGTTCTTCCTCAGGAGGAAAAAAAGATTATTCGAAAATCTTTTGCAAACTGCACAGTGCTGACCTTCAGAGTTTGCCTGGGAAAGGCATGAATTAAGTGAGGCAGCACTAATTATCTGTAGGAACTTGATGAACGTATTTGTACATGTGTTCAACCCCAGATAACCAGTCTGTGACTACCATAAACTGACCTCTGACACCATGGAATCTCTCCTCATTTTACTGCCACAGCCCAGCATGTCTCACCCGTTCCTCCACAGGGAAAACTGTGTTCAGCTTCAAAATAACGTCCATTGGAGTGCTGGAGAAAGCTTTGACCTTGTGGGGAAGTCTGAATGATGTGATTGGAGTGGCTTCATATTGGTTTCTTCCCAAGGTTACAGACTAAGTTGACAGATCACTACTTTCTTCACCTCTTGTCAAAGAAGCAAGGTTACATTGGTTTTATTTATTTATTTATTTATTTATTTATTTATTTATTTATTTATTTATTGTTGAGAGAGAGAGAGAGAGAGAGAGAGTGCGAGCAGGGAAGAGGCAGAGAGAAAGGGAGACACAGAATCTGAGCTGTCAGCACAGAGCCTAATGCAGGGGTTAAACTCACAAACTGCGAGATCATGACCTGAGCTGAAGCCAGATGCTCAACCAACTGAGCCACCCGGGCACCCCTATATTGTTAAGAGTTAATCTGGGTTAATTGTTAATCTGGGTTCTTGTTATTTGCTAAGAGAATACAGTTAATGCCTCAGCTCAGGAAATATAAGAGTAGATTATTTGGGGATAAAGATTGGTGTGAGGCCTCTGTTACCCTAAACCAAAAATAATTACAATGTAAAACTTATAAACTATTTGAAACTAATACTTTTAAAGTCATGATAGAAAAAAAAGTAAAATGGGCTATTCTTTGGCAAACCAGGGCAATTTTAGTTGTCTCATAATGTGTTTGCAAAGAGCTCTGAGAGGAAGCTTCTCCAGATGCAGATCTGAGAGTTTTATTTGTTCTGTCCTGGAGGAAAATTGGCATGTCCTAAAGAATCAACTTGTATAGAGCCTTTTGCAGACTCACCAATTCAGGTGCCAATAAAAATATTTTTGAATCAACCCATGACATTTTTATAAGGAACATGAAAAATTCTATATTAAAAGCGCCAACTTCCACACACTCCCCAGACCTTTCCTTCAGCCAAGAACAATATTCAGTGAACAGAGCATTTGACAGGACAGGGTTTGAAATGTTCTTTCAGGTGGGGAGTGCAAGAAGATTTATCAGCACCACTCTGCCCTTTTCCTCAGACACATTCTGATTTAATACATTTCATATTCAGACTTTGGCAGAGACTTGTTTGAATTTTCTAACCAAGATGGGTGGGGATGGTAACCTACTGGCTGATGAACTGGCCGGGACCACAGATCACGGCGGAACTCGGAGTTTTCTCAAGAGAAAGCAGGTTGACTGCTGCACCTCAAGATGAAGGTCAGTTGCGCTTCTAAATCCTGAGGCAATAAGGGACCTCTCAGCATAGGCAGCAAGGCCCTTTTCTGCACAATAATCCTGTCTGCCAGTCCACCCTTACCCTTGCTGCCCCGTGTATGGTCCAGCTACACTGCTCTTCCTTCTGGAACCTTCTGGTTCCTTCTGTGTGTCACATTTACTGCACACCTATCCTTTGCACATCTTGTCTTCCCTGAATGCTCTTTTCCTCACCACCAAACCCTCCCCTACTTTTATAAAACTCACTTTTTCTCAGCCTTCAGCCAAAACTTCACTCCCTTGGTGAGGATGTCCTTATATTGAGACATATACTTAAGCCCTTTGTGATTCTCTTTTGCTGTAGCCCATATAATTTCCAATAAATATTTGATAGATCCTCCATAAATACTCCACTGATAGGTATTTCACTGCTATTCAAGTTGGCCTATTTTCATTGTGACCAGATTTTATCATTAGAAAGTGTGACCAAAAAAGACCTGTCTGAAGAAATGACATTTAAGCTGAGAGCATAGGATAAATTAGGAAATTGAAAGTGTGTAAAATCCAGACAATAAAAAGCATAAGCAGAAAGAACTCATCACACAGGAAGAATTTGAGAAAGACTGATACTCCTGGGATGAAGGAAAGGAAGCTGGAAAATTTGGCAAGCACTTATTTTTCTATTGTTTTTTTTTTCTTAATTATATATAAGAGACAGAAGGAAAATGGTGTTATCTGATGTGATTACTTAAAGAATGCTCTGTAACTGGGGTGCCTGAGTGGTTCAGTCAGTTGAGTGTCCGACTCTTGATCTCGACTCAGATCAAGATCTCACAGTTCATGAGATTGAGCCTCATATTGGGCTCTGCACTGACAGAGTGAAGCTTTCTTGGGATTCTCTCTTTCCCTCTTTCTCTGCCCCTCCCCTGCTTGCTTGATCTCATATTCTCTCTCTCTCTCTCTCTCTCTCTCTCTCTCTCTCTCTCTCTCAAAATAAATAAACATTTAAAAAAAAAGGACACTCTATAACTTAATGTTGGTGCATTAGGAAAAGGAAAGAATATACCAACTTTAGAAACATCCCTCAAATTCCATCTTTCTCACCAAGCCCACTGATTCTGCCTTAGTTCAGGCCCTCACAACATCTTTAATAATCTAATAAAATAGTCTATGATTTCTTTCTCTTATGATAGGTCTCCCAGCTTCCAATATCTGTGCTGTGTATGTGTGTCCCCTCCTTCTCTTTACCAGCAACATCATAGGGAGTTACAGAATGGATCCAGAGTAAAAACCCTAGATGTTTTGTGGCCATTAGTGAGTTACTTACCTTCTCTTGCCCTCAGATCCATCATCGGTAGAATGAGAACGATGTTCTCTACTTTAGTAGGTATTCTAGTCTATTAACTTTATGACATCCATAAAGCACCTACTATAGACTTAGATATATAAGAGGAACATGATAAGCAGTGGCTCTTATAGTTCATTTTTAAAATTCCATTATAAAACATGGATTGTATCGCTCCTCTGATAAACAGGATTGTAGAGAATTAACCCCAGATTTGACACAGATACTACTCCACAGAGAGGCCATATATACCTCTTGAGCCTGCTTTGCAAATGACTCTTTTTGTCCTATGCTCTAGACATACAGCCCTTCTCGCTGGTCCTAGATCTCTTCACAACTCCATTTCCTTTGCAAATATTGGTCTTTATACAACATTCATCCCTGTTTATTCCCCTCAAAGACTCCAATTCATCTTTCTGGACCTGGAAACATTGAGGATCAAAGGCTTTGAACCCCACTTCACACACATCTAATTTTTAAGACCTGAGAAATGAGCCCCAAATCACCAAGCTTTGCAAATCAACAGGGGTCCCATCCATGAGATCCACAGGCTACAGTGATCTAAGGAACTGCTCTTAAAAAGGCCACAGAGGTGGCCATTGCGAGGCTGGGCTTTGGATGTGAGAGGCTCAGATGCTTCTCTTGGAGAACAGAGGGGCAGACATCTGATTTGGCACATATTAGGAAACTTGCAGAAATTTAATAAAATAGAAATGCAATACAGTAAAACCTTGGATTGTGAGTAACTTGTTCTGTGTGTGTTCTATAAGACAAGCAAACATTTCTAATAAATTTTAACTTGATAAATGAGCAATGTCTTGCCATAATAGAACATGACACTGAATATCACATTATCACAACTATGCCAATGGTTCTTTCACTCTTGCTGTGGGATTGTGGGTGATCACCTCCCATGCTTGGATATTTGGTCTCAGGCTGCAGTATTTGGCAGAAATCAGTGATTTTTCAGAACACTGGAAGGTGCCCACACTGGCACTAGTGTATTTCTGTCACTTCAAAGCACTTATGGACAGTCCTTTGCTTTTTCATACCCAAGTAAGCTTAGAAATGCTTTGCTTCATTCTAGGTCATTGGATAGTTCCTTGTTAAAGTTGGATGAAAAGAAAAAGATTCCATTGAGCTAAAAGATAGCAGTGATTCCATTAGGGCCAGTGACAGTTATCCTACACAATAACCCTCCTCTCTCTTGTCTCCTTCTTACCAGCCACAAAGGTTTACAAAGGTAAGTGCAGGATAATTTATTTTTCTTTATAGTGTATATTTTCTTTATTATTTTGTATTATATTACACTATTGTAGTCATTTTTATATGAATATATTTGGGTTGTGGAACAAATCATCTGAGTTTCCATTATTTCTTATCAGGAAATTCATTTTGATATACAAGTGCTTTGGATTACAAGCATGTTTCCAGAACGAATTATGCTTGAAAACCAAGGTTTCACTGTACATAGATTTCAATAAGCATAGAAAAATATGCACACAAAATATATCAATATCTGTATGATGATAACAATCCAAGGCAAGCTAAAATACATGTGATAATATAATTAGTTAATTCTATAGTAAATAAGGCAGAAACCATCTTCCGAATTGAGATGGCCCAGGGACACCATGGAGGAGATTGGACTAAAGACCAGGAAGGGTCCAAACACAGCAAAGAAGGCATGAGCTTGCTTCCAGAGGTGGCGCAGTCTGAATTTACAGAGTAGTTACTATACATTCTCAAGGGATGTCCTGCTCCAATTTATTCACAGTGGTAGGGAGAGAGAAATTGCTATAGGTGTGCAATGACAAGCTTATAATCCTCAAAATTATAATTTGAGCAAGGTCATTCTGAAATGGAGTTAAAAAGCATTTTGTGGAAGGACACCAAGGACTCATGAGGGAAGCTGGATAAGTGAGAAGCTGAATTCCATTCACATTTGTTAACTGCCTCTGAACCCTTTAACACCCACCCCTGAAGTTTCCTATTCACCTGCCCTTTGCCTTAGAGACAGTTTCTGACTATGGATTATGTTCACTCCACAAGGTACAATACTCTCTGCTCTCTGCCTCCCTCAGGAGTGCTCCCACCCATTAGGAATAGTGATGGGCTTTCTGAACAATTTAGTCAGGCATTTACATGCACATGGCAAGCCCAGCTGCTATGATGGAACAGCCCGAGTTTAGGCATCCTAAAATGCCATGGGGATCTGAGTCAGGCTCTGTTTCCAGGAGGGGAAGGAGGCTTTTGTTAACAGTTTTAATGCAAATGTAGATTTCCTCTGATTCCACTTCCTCAGCTCCTCATTCACAACTAAGATCACCTCCAAATCCCTCCAGTTCCCCCTCTCCAATTACAAACATGAAATCTCCTTTCCTGTTGCTATTTGACTGGAGTGACATCCCAATCTCTCATTGGCTGTCTGTACCCATGACAAAAGCATCCAGTACTCCTTGCGTTTTTCTCCTGCTCAAGCAATGTTCTTTCTTGCAGTCATTGCCCTTGTCAGTCACCTGCTCAGAGGCCTGAAGACAATGAATAAATAATGGGCTTTAAAGAGAAAGAAAGGAGCAGAAGAAAAACTGTAAAATAAAACACTGAACACATATCACAGGTTTTGGTATTTCTCTTTTTTGTGTCAATTAAATTAAATCAGTATAAAACAAGCTTTGTTTTCCAAGAAGCAGGGAAACTATATAATCATGATTTGAGAAAAAAATGTTGTCATTTAAATAAAGGACCAACTGGCGTGTCTCCTTTCTCAGTGTTTCTTCACTGCACAGAACTGGTTAGAAAGTCACAACTAGGGTGCTAGTGGTCACAACTAGGGTGTGGTGCTTTGCTAGGGTTAAAGAAATAACAAATTATCAGTCCCAGATTGGGCAGGGGCTACACAATACAAGGTCCCACCATGAAGGCTCCTAACTACAGGTCTTAATGTGTGTATCCAAGGAAGTATTGTCTATTCTCCAAGCATTCTTTAAAAAGAAAAAAAATGTATGAAAAGTATTTGATATTACATATTAGGCTCTCCAATGTCTCTGACATAGAGACTCAAATGTCATATTTACATGAGTTCAAAACGGGTTTAAAATATAAAATATCAAAACTGTCTTAACGTTTTCTTGTCATATATATATGCACGCACACACACACATACACACACACACACATACACACACACACACACACTACTTCACTTTTGGCCGCAGTACTCAGGAAACTCACTGTATAACTTCACACCTCATAATAATACATTCCCTAAACATAGATCTGATATAGTGATTCTTCTTTGATATTCCCCTTACAATCATTACATCATTCTCAGGTTTTTTTTCTTTTTTTACTGTGGTTTTTATGCTTTGTTTTTTGGCACTGCTTTTTGATCGTTGTAGGTATTCTTTAAATTATTCTGTAATGTTTTCATATCTATATTTAACATATTTTGAATATGTATATATTGGCATATGTATACACATACACACGTGTATGTCTCTCTTCCTACATCCCTCCAGCTACCACATGTTCAAGGAAAATCATTTCCTTGACATCTAACACCAGTGACTTTTTTTTTTGGCCTAGTTTTGTACTTCATAAAGTAGTACAGCATTTATACTTTTATTTTTAACTTATGTTGTTCAACATTATGTTTGTAATATTCATCCACATTGCAACATGAAGTTATAAATGCTCCAGTCTCAGTGTTGGTATTTGAATGTATGATACCTTAGTCCATTTTACTGTTGATAATAATTTCAGTACCCTCAAGTTTTAGGTGACTACAGGTAGTGCTGCTACAAATATTCTAGTACATGTCTTTTCTATTGTGTGTATATATTTACTGAATTATGCACTATATGCACAGAATATGTATATGTGTTGCATAAGTACACACACACATACATATACATATATACACATAGAGATACACACACACACACACACACACACACACACACACACACACACACATATATATATACTGGGCCAACAATGCTGAGATTTCTGATTGCTTCAAATTCTCTTCAGTACTTATTATTGTCAGTCTTTAGCCTTTTTCATCTTCTTCTTTGTGCGGAGTATGTGAGTATATAGAACTTCACTATAATTATAATATATATCTCCCTAATGATATAATATAATATAATATAAATGATAAATATATATATAATATATATAATATAATATATATCTCCCATTTTATATATTTATCGATAATTGATCTTTCATGAAGTATCAGTTCAAATCTTTATGTCCATTTCTCCATCAGACTGTCTGCTTCTTAAAAATTGATTCATACCAGAAAAAGATTGATTCATAAGTGGTTTCTATATAATCTGGATGTTCACAGACATGTATTTCACAAATATATTCTATTGTATGGGTTTCCTTTTGAAAAATTTATTTTATATTAGTGTTACAGTCACAGAAAAGTTGCAAAGATAGTACAGGAAGTCCCCATATATTCCACTACACCTGGTTTCTCCTGCTATGAAGATTTTACAATGGTTATATCCTCTTCCTGGATTCTTCCCTTTATCATTATGTAGTGTCCTTCTTTGTTTCATTACAGTCTATTTTAAAGTCTATTTTGTTCGATATAAGCATTGCTACTCCAGCTTTCTTTTCACTTCCATTTGCATGGTAAATGCTTTTCCATCCTTTCACTTTCAATCTTCATGTGTCTTTAAGTCTGAAGTGAGTCTCTTTGTAGGCAGCATATAGATGAGTCTTGATTTTCTATCCATTCAGTCACTCTATGGCTTTTGACTGGAGCATTAAGTCTATTTACATTCAAAGTAATTACTGATATATTTGTACTTAGAGTCATTTTGTCACTTGTTTTACAGAGATATTTTTGGTTTTGGATTTGGTAGGAGGGGTTGTTTTTTGGGGTTGTGTTTTTAGTTTTCTGTTCCTTTCTTCTCTTAATCCCTCCCCTTGTGATTTGATGGCTTTCTTTAGTGATATGCTTGGGTTCCTTTTTATTTTTTCTATATCTATTATAGGTTTTTGATTTGTGGTTACCATTAGGGTCATATATAGTATCTTATGCATATAGCAGTCTATTTTTAGTTGATAGTCATATAAGACTGAACCCATTCTAAAAGTACTGAATTTTTACTCCCCTCTCCAAGTTTTATGTATATGATATCATACTTCAGGTTCTTTTATTTTGTGAATCCCTTGACTGATTTTTATAGGTCCAATTGATTTTACTGTTTTTGCACTTTAAGCTCTGTACTGGTTTTATATTATAAATATGTATGCACTCAACATGGAAGCACACAAATATATAAAGCAACTACTAACAGACATCAAGGAAGAAATTGACAACAATAAAATAATAGTTGGGGATACCTACTATTTCGCCTTCCAGGATCCAGGATACCACATTATATTCTGTAGTTGGGGCTCCCTTTGCTCCAATTGGCTATAATAGTTTCTCAGACTTTCCTTGTCCTTTTTGATGACCTTGACACTTTGAGGAATACTACTGAGATATTATGTAACATGTCTTTCTATTGAGGTTATCTGATGTTTTTCTTGATTGTACAATGGTTATGTGTTTGGGGGAGGGGGAGATCATAAAAGTGATTGTCATTTTCATCAAATGATTTAGTAGGTACACACTATGGACATATACTTTGATGTTAATACTGATCACCTGGCTGAGATAGTGTTTGTAGATTTCTCTACTATATTCTTTTCCCCTTTTTCCATACTGTATTTTCACCTTCTCTACAGTATGTTTACTCTATATTTAAGGAATGGAGAGATACGCTTTATCTCCTTGAGGACAGAGTATCTGCATAAATTATTTAGAATTCTTCATGGGAGATTTTATTTATTCCCCCTGGTTTAGTATAGATATATAAATAGATATAGATGATATAGATAGATATAGATATAGATATAGATATAGATATAGATATAGATATAGATATATGATGATATATAGATTACATAAATATAGATGATATAGATACAGATAAATATATAGATATATAGATACAGATATAGTATACAATATTTACCTATTTACTTATTTATTATGTACCTTAAGTTATAATTCAATACAAATTCAGTTATTTGTTGCTCAAATTTATTTCAGTTTTGGCCATTGGGAACTCTCAATTAGTTCCTGTGTCCCTTGACATTTTCTCATCAAAAAAAATTTTTTTGAGTATTTTTGGGTTTTGTGAGGTTTGGGGAGGGTTAGTTTTGGGTTTTGGTTTTGTTTTGCTTTCCAGAACTAAAAGATGCCCCAGACTCATCTTTATATTTCCTGCCCAGTCCTAGAACCAGACTAGGAGTTCTGGTTCCTGCTTTGGAGAAGAGCATTAGAAACCAAGAGCTGGGTGTTAGGTGTACTTGTTGCTAAGGTGTCTTGCTTCTGTGTTCTCTCAGCTGACACAGCATGGAAACGTGTGATTCTAACCCCCGTACATGCACATATAAATATTTCTACATGCATCTATATCTATATTAAGCTACATTTGAGTTCATTCTGTACCTCCAATTCTGATCCATTGCCACATGTATCATTTTAGCCTACTTCCTGTGCTTACCGGTAACTTCATACTCCAATAATAAGAAACCTGGCTCCTATCAACCAACACCCAGTTATTAAAATTATTCAAGTCCAGTATACACTTTTATGTTCTTAGCTAACAAGTACATTTCTTTTTTAAAAAGTAATGACTACCTTTAATATATTGTGTACCTTTTATCTATTCCAAGTCCATCTTCAAACAACGTTATACCATCTCACACCAGTGGAGGTAGCCTATAGCAGAGTGTTCCCACTTCCTACGTCCCATTCTGAGTGACAAGTCATTCATGTCACTTAACCACTTAATACAAGTATCCAATATATTATTACTAGCACTGCTTTAGACAGTTACATTTTAGATAACTACATAACTATCTTTTGGATAACTATTTTAATTAACAAGAAGAAAAATAAACCATTTTTAACCTAAATTTATCCCTTTTTTGATGCTCTTCGTTTCTTTACGTATATCCAAGTTTTTTTTTTTTTTTTTACCTATATCATCTTCTTTCTGACTGAAGAACTTTTGACATTTCTTGCAGGGCATGTCTTTTGGCTATAAACCTCTTCTGTTTTTATTTGTTTGTGAAAATCTTTATCTTTCAGTTTATTTCACTGGATATAGAATTCTATATTGAAATGCTTTTTCCTCCACTCCTTTCAACCCTCTAAATATTTCTCTTTGCTCTCATTTTTTTTTTTGCATTGTTTCTGATGAGCAGTACACTGGAATTCTTACATCCATTGGTGAGGTGATTTCTCTACAAGTGGCTTCTTTCCAGATTTTTCCCTTTATTTTTGGTTTTCTATAGACTACAATATATGTATGTGTCCATTTTTTTTTATTCTATGAGCTTTCCAGAACTGTAGCTTGAAGCATGTCATAATTTTGGAAAGTTCTTGGCCACTATTGCTTCAAATACTAGTGTTCAGTTCTCCCTTCTTCTTCTGGCATTTTAATTATGTATATAAAACACCTTTTGATGTTGTCCAAAATTTTCAGATAGTCTGTTCTGATTTTTTTTTCAATTTTTTTCTTCTTCTAGTCTCGAGAGTTTTCATGGACCTAACTTCAAGATTACTGATTCTCTCCTCAGCCCTGTCCTATCTACTGATGACACCATCAATGGCATTCTTCATTCTCGTTATACTATTTTGACTTCTAGCATCTCCCTTTTATTCTTTTGTACAGATTCTAGATTTCTGCTTACATTACTCATCTGTTCTTTTATGTTGCCTACTTTTCCATTAGAGATGTAACATATTAATCACAGTTGTTTTACATTCCCTCTCTAATAATTACATCTGTGTCAGCTTAGTCTGGTTCTGATTGTTGTTTTCATTCTTCAATCAGTGTTTTTTTCTTGTTTTGCTTTTTGTCATGCCCTGGATGATGTCTTCTTAAAAGCCAGGCATTATATTAGTTAACAGGAACTGAAATAAGTATGACTTTAGTGTAAAGATGTATGTGAGGCTGGTTAGAAACTGGGTGTTTTTAATATTTGTTGTAGCTTCTAAGTGTCCTTATTGCCATCTCTCTCTTGACCTTGGGCTTCTCTAAGTGCTGCTTCCCAGAGAGAGTTTATGCCTTGTGACTCTCTCTTATTATCCATTGTTTCTGCATCAGAGCCCTGTTGGTGTGGTGCTTAGATCTGGAGTATGAGTGGTGCTTTATAACCTTGCAATGAAATCCCAGTCTCTTATTTGACCTTTATCTCTGGGCTGTTACCTTCCCAAGTGTTCCTGCAGTAATAAAAACCTCCTTCCCGCCCCCTATTTCCTTTCCAGTCCTTGCGATGTTCCTAACATGTTTTCTTGAAGATCTGACCATTGTTGATTATGTCTTCTTCCTTTTTAGCTAAGATAGGAAGCCTGGGGGTATCTTAAGTGGTAAGAATTCCCTCCGTCTAGGCTAGGATAAAGCTCTCTCAAAGTCTTTTCCTGTGAAGAATAGTCTTTTATTATGTTTCGGTTCCTGCACAGTGCTTACAAAGCTTCTTCCATATAGTGCACCTTAAGTTACTTGTTACTGAAAATGAAATATTTCACCATTTGTTCAGTGCTCCTGGATAAATGGAGAAGAAAGGAAAAAGCCAAATGGTCCTTACTTGATGACTTCATAGTATTGACATTTATGATTCCATACTATATACTATTTGAATATTTTTAATTTAAGGCCAGATGAACTTTTGGAGTAAGGTGTCCTATGTTAGAATCCCAGATTTATCACTTCCTACCTGTGAGCACTTTGTCACGTTACTTATTGTATGGGCAACATTTTCACATCTGCAACATGAAGATAATAATAGTACTTGTATGTAATTGTTCATTAATTAACATTTATTAAATTATGGCTGTGTGCAAGATAATTTACAAGATGCATTTTTATATGGGATAATTTAAATCTCATATGGGGCACCTGGGTGGTTCGGTCAGTAAAGTGTCCGACTTTGGCTCAGGTTATGATCTCACAGTTTGTAACTTCAAACCCCACATCAGGCTCTGTGCTGACAGCTTGGAGCCTGGAGACTGCTTCAGATTCTATGTCTCCCTCTCTCTCTGCCCCTCTCTCTCTCTCAAAAATAAACATTAAAATAAATAAATAAATCTCATATAAACCTTCTGAGTTTGATATTATTAATTTTATTTATGGGGAGAAACTAATAAGTAGCATAACACTTGCTTCTCTGAAATGTCCAGCTATGTATCTGCTCTAATTTTTATACAGTCTTTTCTTTATTAATTTTTTATATCCTGAATGTAGTTTCAAGCACACATTTGTTGCCAGGAGACACACACAGATTTTTTTTTTAACATTTATTTATTATTGAGAGACAGAGGGAGACAGAACATGAGCAGGCGAGGGGCCGAGAGATGGGGAGACACAGAATCCAAAGCAGGCTCCATGCTCTGAATTGTCAGCACAGAGCCCCACACGGGGCTCGAACTCACAAACCGCAAGATCATGACCTGAGCCGAGGTCGGACGCTCAACTGACTGGAGCCACCCAGGCGCCCCTCACACACAGATTTCTAAGAATGCCTACCTAGTAAGGGAATTTACAAACTATTAATAAGACCTATCAAAATGACAACACTGCCCTCTTCTGTGACCATGCTTCCTTGGGTAACCATTATCCTCTCTCATGGTTATGTTTAAGGCATACATGTCATGCATGAGTAAACATGAGCATTTGTTGTTGGCAGAAGAATTCTCCATCACTGCCTTAATGAGATAACGTATTTATTTTTATACTAATATTTCTAAAATGGATCATAAACTATATGATGTGCATATTTCCATACTCAATATTTCATCTATAACTGAAAAATAAATTATCTTTTTGTTTCACATCATCTACTTTCTATTTTCTTCAGTATCCATGGTAGTTAAACACAGTCATCATAATTAATACTAATTTCCTATGTCAAAACTATCCATAGAAATTGATTAATCTTGTAATAAATTTTTAATCTAATATATTATTGCTCTTTCCAATCCATTCACAAGTCATGAATCTGATCAACTTTCTTTCCTTGTTAATCATTTTTACTTTATCACATCAATAACATTGAAGTTTCTTCTTATTCATGTGTTACAGACAATGAAGGATATTATATATAATAGGTGGATTGATAATCTAATCCATCATCCTGATGATAATCCCTAAAGAGAGGGTGAAAAAATTAGTGTTGCAAGTAACAACTTAAGATTAAATTTCCCTGATTACATTATTCAAAAGTGAAGGTAGAAATAGCCATCTGCCATTAAAAGCAATTAAGTATAATTATAATGATGTCTGCTTCTGCTTATCATGGAGAAACTTGCTCTAGACTAGCCTTCCACTACAAAAAACTGTAAAACTGGACAAAATATCTGAGACAACTGTCTTTAGACACTAAACTACATGTAGCACAGAAGTGTCCTCTCTGACAGAGGGAAACACATGAGATAGAACCCTCAATTCCTCAAGCTTTCTGATTCAGAGTACTTTCCAGACTGGCATGAGTCAGAGAATTAAAACTTCAGGCAGAACATGACAGCCTTGCTGAAATGAGGAGACAGAAATTGTGATACTGAGGTAACTGGAATATGTGGGACAAAGTACTAAAGAGAGGAAAGTTGCACTAAAAAAAGGATCTTCCAAAATTTCAAGATGTCCCATTACATCTTTGATCATATGCTAAGCTGTGTGTGTAGATTGAGGCTTTGAAGATTGGCAGAGAAAAGCAGCCAGGGAGCTACAAGATGAATGGAGATGGAAGAAGATGGAAGAATAAGGTAGAAAATGTACTAGTTTTGCCATCATGGAATGACCTTGATGAACTCTCGAGGCTGGTCAACTGAGTACACCAGAAAGACCACAGCATCTCTACCCCTGAAATAAGGAATTCTATAGACATGTCCTAACAAGATTTAAAATCAAGCCATGAGAGGATCAGCATATCCATAAGAAAATTAACTATTTTCTGGAACAAAACTCAACTTTCATAAAAAAAGAGAAAGAGAGAAGAAAATTCAGACTCCCAATAATTTGCATACATGTTTTACATGTATAAATGGTGAAATCCAATAAGCACATCAAGTAATACAAAATTAATAGCCATGCCAAGAAATAAGAAAATGTACCCTATAACCAGTAACAAATAAACATATATAGTTGTAAATACATGGGTATATGCAACTGTCAAGTCTCTTTGAATTGTATACTCTTTGAAATTACAGTATAAATTAGATAAAGTAATGTGTGTGTGTGTTAAGTGTATAATTTGATTACTTTGGGAAAATTTGCATATGTATGCAACCTCCACCCTCCATTAAGACTCTAAACATTTGTATCATTGCAGATGAGCTTTCTTATATGTGCTGTATTCAATTTGCTAATATTTTCTTGAGGATTTTTTCATCTATGTCCACAATAGATAGTTGTGAATAGGCTTTCTTCTTTGTGATGTCTTTACATGGTTCTGGTATTAGTTTAATACTAGCCTCATAGAATGAACTAGAAAATATTCCTTCTGCTTCTATTTTCTCTAAGAGATTGTAGGGAATTAGTACCATTTATTCCTTAAATGATTAAGCTAAGGGATGCCTAGATAACTGTTATAGCATTATTTCTGGGTGTGTCTTTGAGGCTACTTCCAGAAGAGATTAGCATTGGAATCAATAGACAGAGTAAAAAAGATCCTCCCTCTCCATGGCTGGGCATCACCCAATCTATTAGGGGACCAAATAGAACAAAAATTCCAAGAGAGGGTGAATTCTCTCTTCTCTTATGCCCATAAACATCCAGAGTTCCTGGTTCTCAGCCCTTTGGATCAGACTGAATTACACCACTAGACTTCCTAGTTCTCCACTTGCAAAAAGCAGACTGTGGGACTTTTTGGCCTCTATAACCACATAGGCCAATTCTTAGAAAGAATCTTACAAACATATCTTTTTTTATTTTTTTAAGTTTATTTATTTTGAGAGTGAGTGAGGGATAGGCAGAGAGAGAAAGAGAGAGAGAGAGAGAGAGAGAGAGAGAGAGAGAGAGAATCCCAAGCAGGTTCCATGCTGTCAGCACAGAGCCGGACATGGGGCTCCAACCCATGAACTGTGAGATCATGGCCCAAGCTGAAACCAAGAGTCAGACACTTAATAAGTGCCACCCAGGTGCCCCAAGAATAAATCTTATAAAGTAAACAAAATTGACAAGCCTTTAGCCAGATTTATCAAGAAAAATAGAGAAAGGACCCCAATAAATAAAATAAAGAATGAGAGAGGAAAAGTAACAACTGACACCACAGAAACACAAAGGATTATAAGAGAATACTATGAAGAAGTATATGGTAAGAAACTGCACATCCCAGAAGAAATGGATATGCTTTATGGCCCAGAATGGGATCTATCTTGGAGGATGATCCATGTAAGCTTGAGAACAATAAGTATTCTGATGTTAAATTTCTATATATATCTATAAATGTCCACTAGATCCAGTTAATTGACGGCTGTAATCAATTCAACTATATCCTTGGTGATTCTCTCTCTCCCTGCTCTGTCAATTACAGTAAAGGGGTGTTGAAGTCCCCAGTGACAATAGAGGCTTAGTCTATTCTTTCTTGTCTTTCCATCAGGTTTCATCTCATGTATATTGGCAAACTGTTGTTACGGGCTTTTTTTTAGGTGCTCAATGTAAGAATTATGTCTTCTTGAGCAATCAACCCTTTTTATCATTATATAATGATTGTCTTTATCCTGATAACATTTCTTATTCTGAAGTTTATCTTTCCTCCAGTTTTCTTTTGATTAGTAATAACATAGTATACCTTTTCCCATCTCTTTCTTTTTTATCTGTGTATTTATATTTATTTATATTTAAAATGGTGTCCTTGTAGACAACATATACTTGGATCTTATTCTTTTTTATATATTCTTTTTATGTATACTTATTCTTTTATTATATATATTATATAATATATATATATGTGTGTGTGTGTGTATATACACACACACACACACACACACACACACACATATATATATATATATGTTAAGACTTGCAAATTGGGACATGTGTATATATATTATATACACATTATATATTATATATTATATATTATATATTATATATATTATATATATATATTATATATACATACCTTTAATTGATATATTTTTCATCTGTTTGGGATACTAGAACAAAATACCATAGGCTGGGTAACTTAGAAATTTATTTCTCAAAGTTCTAGAGGCTGAGCAGTCCAAGATCAAGGTGCCAGCCTGGTCACATTCTGTTGAGGGCCCTCTTCCTGATGTAATTTATCTTCCAAGTCAGATAAGGCTCTGGTAAAGTATTTTACCTTGCTGGGTGGTCATTTTTACACAGGACACACTCTGGGCTTACTTCAAATCTGTTCCTTTCACTTGGGTATATCTCAAAAATGGTTACTTTCCCATTTGCCTGTGCAAATTCAAGGTCATTTTTTCTCCCATCCTCACTGTGAGAACCTAGTAGGGCTCCTGGAAGTAAAAACACATGAATACCTGCCCCCTCCTTTGACTGGTCCCCAGGGAATTTTAATTTTCAAGGTAGTCCATATATAGCCTCCAGCAGTGCATCAAAGTTAACACCTAAGTTTTCCTACCAGTTACTGGTTCTAGCATCTTCTGCTTCAGGCAACCTAGCTAATCTGTATCCTTTATTCTATGTATCTACCTGTCTCTCCAGTTTTGGGGGTGGCAGTCTATTCTGTAACCTTAATTCTCTGGAAGAGCTAAGAGAAGTCATCATATTTCAATTTGTTCAACTACTTTTCCTTTTATGAGGGTGGCAAGGACAACTTGCAACCTCTTTACATGTCACAGTGGAAACTGGCTGTGCTGTTGACTTTTTATTATGAAAGAATATTGTAGTTTGCCAAATGTTGCTCATGCATCTATTGAAATGATAATTTGATTTTGTTTTTTTATTCTATCAAACTGCGGGTTACATTAACTGACTTTTGGAGCTTTAACCAATCTTGCATTCATGAGTTATACCCACTTTCTTATGGTATATACACCTTATTCATTTAAAACCAGTCAGGAGCAAAGGTTAAGACTTGCAAATTGGGACATTTCTACACTTTCTGAGAGAAAAATATCTTGGGTTAGTTCATAAGAATGCAGGAGTACTTCTTTGAGACAGATTATGTTCAAACCTGTATTTTCAGTCCTGGCTTCTCTTTAATGTGTGCTCACTACATATTCTTTGTTCTATATTTCTATCTGGGCATAATTAGTGGTTGGAACTCTCTAGGTTAAAGTGGAACTCACAACTTTCTGGTATATATCATATACACGCACAATAATACAACACATTGGCTTCCTTTTCTTTACTTTTTAACTTCAGCATATGAATATTTCCTGGGATCACTTAACCAAATTAACTTCTTGGCTCAAATCCTTGTCTTAGGCCTTGCTCAGGGAGACCAATCAAAGACTGGCTCAAACCCTGTCCATAGCTTTTAATTACTTACTGAGTAAAGCCCAAAATTCGTAGTTTATATAGCCTTTGGTGATTTGCCCTAATTGTCATTTCTAGTGTTCTTTCTCAACACATTTCCCAATGGGTACTTTGTTACAGGCAGACTCAGCCCTGTGTTCTTTTCCACATCCACCTCATATTCTCTTGTCCCTGCTATTACACTCATATTATTACTCATACTTGTAATTTTCCATAGTAGAGTGATTAAAAACTGAAGTCAGGCTGCAAGCACTCATACCCTGGTTCTGCCACTTAGTAGCTGTATGTTCTTCAAGTTACTTTGTCTCTGTGCCTCTATTTGCTTATCTATTTTATAGGGATAATAATAGCACCAAACTCATGAAGTGACTGTGCCAGTTTAAAAAAAATTGATACTTAGAAAGGTACCTGATTACTCAGTAAATATCAGCCATTATTATCCTGTCTCAAATCTTACCTTCAAAGCCTAACTAAACCCTTTGCTTCAGGGAGGCCTTTTTTGAGCCTATAGCTATATATAAGCATTGCATCTCTTGAAGTCTCCCTTTTCATGTATTTCCTTGTGTTTATTGTTTTATTATTTAAAAATAATAAATAAAAGAAAGTGAGCAGGAGAGGAGCAGAGGGAGAGGGAGAGGGAGAGGGAGAGGGAGAGGGAGAGGGAGAGGGAGAGGGAGAGGGAGAGGGAGAGGGAGAGGGAGAGAGAGAGGGAGAGAGAGAGAAAGAGAGAGAGAGAGAGAGAGAGAGAGAATCCCAAGCAGGCTCTGCATTGTCAGTGCAGAGCCCAATGTGAGGCTCGAACTCACGTACCATGAGATCATGACCTGAGCTAAGATCAAGAGTTGGATGCTTAACCAACTGAGCCACCCAGGTACCCCTCTTTGTGTGTATTTTCTACCATGCATTATATGTAAATTTAATTTTCCTAATAAAACTGTATGTTCTACAGAAAGAAAATTTCCTGTCTTTGTATCCTGTTCAATGCTTAGCACATAGTACATACTCAACAATATTTAATGAATGATTTTATTCCCACCACAAAATAAAGAGATTATGTTAGAGCACATTTAATGCATATCGATTTATAATATATTAATCAAATTCAATTTACAAAAGCAATAGAAAGTTCACAATTCAGAACTGTATTTTACTCCCAGGAAATAAATCACAAATTAAAACTGGAAGTGAAATAATAGTTCAACCTCATCTTCTCATCTCTATTATAAAATATTGATTCCACTGTGGATTAATTTATAATGCAAAAAAAAAAATAAGATTTCAAGTGGGGATATTAGACCTGTTTTGTTGTTGTTATTGTATTGTCTGTGGTAAACAAACCTGTTGGCCAGAATATCATTTCCAATTATCCCCATGTTTATGAATCACATAGAAACTCAAAGGATCCCAAACAGTCACAAAGAAATATTATTTCAATCAAGCAGATGTCTCTCCCCAACCTTTCATTTGCTTCTTGACTTAAGAAACTATTTGGTTCACATAAAAATAATCACTGTGTTAAGATGGTAATTAGGAAGGCAGCTACATGGAATAGCTTCTGCTCTATAATTGAAGAGATACTCTTCATTTACCTATCACATGACCTCAGACTTCTAAATTCAATTTAGAAGTTGAGAACAGGCTTCTGAGACCAATTTCTGAGACCAGGCTTCACAATATTTCACGTTAAAATCTAGAACCATGTTTCCCCCAAAGAAATGGAATAAAAGCTCAGGGGTTTTGTTTTTTTTTTTTTCTTTAGTTTTCCAACTGAAATACAATTATTATTTTAGAAACATAGAATTCTGGTTGATATCTAATTCATAAAGTGTTTATATTATATCTCCCACATGTAGGTCACAGTATTGGTTGCTTCAAGGGATTCTCTAATGATGAGACAGATTCTCTGCCTTTCATGAGTTTTTAGTTAGTTAAGACAAATGTTCAAATGGGTCTAGAAAAAAGCATATTATAATAAAATCCACATAAAAACCACAAGTGCCAGGAGCCTGGGTGGCTCAGTTGGTTAAGTGTCTGACTTCAGCTCAGGACATGATCTCACACTTCGTGAGTTTGAGCCACACGTCAGGCTCTGTGCTGACAGCTCAGAGCCTGGAACCTGCTTCGGATTCTGTGTCTGCCTCTCTCTCTGCCCTTCCCTTGCTCGTGCTCTGTCTGTCTCTGTCTCAAAAATAAATAAAAACATTAAAAAATTTTTAACAAATAAAAAAATAAAAAATAAAATAAATAAAAATAAAAAATAAAATAAAACCACAAGTGCCATTTGTATTATATTGAGTCAGAGAGCTAATTCACCAGGATAATGAAACTTGAATTAAGATATATGTCATAGAGGAAGTGACATTTTAGACGGGAAAGGAAGGCATGGTTAGACTCAATACATACAGATGGTGTATTTTCTCCACAGAAAATAAAGAACATGAGTGATCTTATTTCTCCTGGGTGGTATATAATCACCATCTTCCTGGAAAAACAGCCCTGATTTTTTAAAATATGACTTATTATCAAGTTAGTTAACACATGAGTACACAGTGTGCTCTTGGCTTCAGGAGTGGATTCCCGTGATTCATCGCTTATATACAACACCTGATGCTCATCAACAAGTGCCTGCCTCAATGCCCATCACCCATTTTCCCCTCCCCCTTGCCCCCCCCATTCAACTCTCAGTTTGTTCTCTTGTATTTAAGAGTCTCCTATGGTTTGGGGCGCCTGGGTGGCGCAGTCGGTTAAGCGTCCGACTTCAGCCAGGTCACGATCTCGCGGTCCGTGAGTTCGAGCCCCGCGTCGGGCTCTGGGCTGATGGCTCAGAGCCTGGACCCTGCTTCCAATTCTGTGTCTCTCTCTCTCTCTGCCCCTCCCCCGTTCATGCTCTGTCTCTCTCTGTCCCAAAAATAAATAAAAAATGTTGAAAAAAAAAATTTAAAAAAAAAAAAAAAAAAAAAAAAAAGAGTCTCCTATGGTTTGCCTCCCTCCCTGTCTGTTTGTAACTATTTTTTTCCTTCCCTTCCCCCACTGTCTTCTTTTAAGTTTCTCATCTTCCACACAGGAGTGAGAACATATGAGATCTTTCTCTGACCAACTTATTTCACTTACCATAATAGCCTACAGTTCCATCCACATTGTTGCAAGTGGCAAGATTTCATTCTTTTTAATTGCTGAGTAATATTCCATTGTGCATATGTGTGTGTGTATACACACACACACATATATATGCGTGTATATATACACATATCACCTTCTTTATCCATTCATCAGTTGATGGACATTTGGACTTTTTCCATAATTTGGCTATTGTTGATAGTGCTGTTATAAACATTGGGGTATATGTGCCCCTATGAATCAGCACTCCTGTATACTTTGGATAAATTCCTAGTAGTGCTAGTAGTTGTAGGGCAATTTTATTTTTAACTTTTGAGGAATCTCCACAGTTTTCCAGGACAGTTGCTCCAGTTTACATTCCTACCAACAGCTCAAGAAAGGTCTCTTTCTCCACAGCTTCACCAACATCTGTTGTTTCCTTAGTTGTTAATTTTAACCACTCTGACCGGTGTGAGGTGGTATCTCAGTGTGGTTTTGATTTGTATTTCTTTGGTGATGAGTGATGTTAAGCATCTTTTCATGTGTCTGCTGGCCATATGGATGACTTCTTTAGAGAAGTGTCTATTCATGTCTCTGCCCATTTCTTCACTGGATTATTTGTTTTTTGGGGTGTTGAATCTGTTAAGTTCTTTATAGATTTTGGATACTAAACCTTTATCTGGCATGTCATTTGCAAATTTCCTCTCCCATCTCATTGGTTGCCTTTTAGTTTTGTTGATTGTTTCCTTTGCTATGCCAAAGCTTTGTATCTTGATGGGGTCCCAACAGTTCATTTTTGCTTTTATTTCCCTTGCCTTCGGAGATGTGTTGAGTAAGAAGTTGCTGTGGCTGAGGTCAAAGAGGTTGTTGCCTATTTTCTCCTTTAGGATTTTGATGGTTTCCTATCTCATATTTATATCTTTTATTTATTTTGAGTTTATTTTTGCGTATGGTGTAAGAAAGTGGTCCAGTTTCATTCTTCTGCATGTCCAGTTCTCCCAGCACCATTTTCTAAAGAGACTGTCTTTTTTCCATTGGATATTCTTCCCTGTTTGGTCAAAGATTAGTTGGCCATACATTTGTGAGTCCAGTTCTGGGCTCTCTATACTATTCCATTGGTCTATGTGTCTGTTTTTATGCCAATTCCATATTGTCTTGATGTTTATGACTTTGTAGTACAGGCTATGTAGTCCGGGATTATGATGCCTCCTGCTTTGGTTTTCTTTTTCAACATTACTTTGGCTATTCGGGGTCTTTTTTCATCCCTACAAATTTTAGGATTGTTTCTTCTAGCTCTGAGAAGAATGCTGGAGCTATTTTGATTGGGATTGCATTGAATGTGTAGATTGCTTTGGGTAGTATCTACATTTTAACAATATTTGTTCTTCTAATCCATGAGCATGGAATGTTTTTCCATTTCTTTGTGTCTTCTTCAATTTCTTTCATAAGTTTTCTATAGTTTTTAGCATACATATTTTTCACCTCTTTGGTTAGGTTTATTCTAGGTATTTTATGGTTCTTGTTGTAATTGTAAATGGGACTAATTCCTTGATACCTCTTTCTGTTGCTTCATTATTGGTCTATAGAAATGAAACCAATTTCTGTACATTGATTTTATATCCTGTGACTATATTGAATTCATGTACTGTTTTAGCAGTTTTTTGGTGGAGTCTTTTGGGTTTTCCACATAGAGTATCGTGTCATCTGTGAAAAGTGAAAGTTTGACTTCTTTGCCAATTTGGATGCCTTTTATTTCATTTTGTTGTCTGATTGCTGAGGCTAAGACTTCCAACGTTATGTTAAAAAACAGCGGTAAGAGTGGACATCCCTGTTGTGTTCCCAATCTCAGGGGGAAAGCTCTCAGTTTTTCCCCATTGAGGATGATATTAGCTATGGGAATTTCATATATGGCTTTTATGATGTTAAAGTATGCTCCTTCTATCCCAACTTTCTTGAGGGTTTTATTAAGAAAGAATGCTATATTATGTTAAATGCTTTTTCTGCATCTATTGACAGGATCATATGGTACTTCTCCTTTCTTCTATTAATATGATGTATCACACTGATTGATGTGGATATTGAACCAGCCCTGCAGCCCAGGAATGAATATCACTTGATTATGGTGAATAATTATTTTAATATACTATTGAATTTGATGTGCTGGTAACAAGCTGAGAATTTTTGCATCAACCATGTTCATCAGGGATATTGACCTGTAATTTTCCTTTTTAGTGGAGTCCTTGTCTGGTTTGGGTATCAAGGTAATTGTGCCTTTGTAGAATGAGTCCAGGAGCTTTCCATTTCTATTTTTTGGAACAGCTTGAGAAGAATAGGTATTAATTCTGCTTCAATGTCTGGTAGAATTCCCCTGGGAAGCCATTTGACCCAGGACTCTTATTTATCGGGAGATTTTTGATAACTGATACAATTCTTTGCTGATTATGGGTCTGTTCATATTTTCTATTTCTTCCCATTGGAGTTTTGGTAGTGTGTGGGTGTCCAGGAATTTGTCCATTTCTTCTAGATTGTCCATATTATTGATATATAATTTTTTAGTATTCTCTAGTAATTGTTTGTATTTCTGTGGTTGGTTGTGTCCTCTCCTCATTCATGATTTTATTTATTTGGGTTCTTTCTCTTTTCTCTTTGGGAAGTCTGTCTAGGAATTTATCAATTTTGTTTATTCTTTCAAAAAACAACTCTTAGATTCATTGATCAGTTCTGGGTTTGTTTGTTTTTTTTTTGGATTATATACTGTTTATTTCTGCTGTAATATTTATTATTTCTATTCTTCTTCTGGCTTTGGAGTTTCTTTGTTGCTCTGCTTGTAGTTCCTTTAGGTGTGAGATTAGGTTCTGTATTTGGGATTTTTCTTGCTTCTTGAGATAGACCTTAATTGCAATGCATTTTCTTCTTAGGACTGCCTTTGCTGAATCCCAAAGGGTTTGGACTGTCATGTTTTCATTTTCATTTGCTTTAATATATTTTTTAATTTCTTCTTTAATTTCCTGGTTGACTCATTCATTCTTTAGTAGGGTGTTCTTTATCCTCCATGCTTTTGGAGGCTTTCCAATTTTTTTCTTGTGGTTTATTTCAAGTTTCAGTGTTGTGATCTGAAAATATGTATGGTATGATCTCAATCCTTTTATATTTGTTTAAGGCTGTTTTGTGACCTAGTATGTGATGTATTTTGGGGAATGTTCCATGTGTACTCAAGAAGAATGTGTATTCTTCTGCTTTTATTTTTTTTTTGATAGGAAAAAGATAAATAATAGTTAGCCTTTATTATTTTTTTTACTATATGAAATTTATTGTCAAATTGGTTTCCATACAACACCCAGTGCTCATCACAAAAGGTGCCCTCCTCAATACCCATCACCCACCCTCCTCTCCTTCCCACCCCCCATCAACCCTCAGTTTGTTCTCAGTTTTTAACAGTCTCTTATGCTTTGGCTCTGTCCCACTCTAACCTTTTTTTTCCTTCCCCTCCCCCATGGGTTTCTGTTAAGTTTCTCAGGATCCACATAAGAGTGAAACCATATGGTATCTGTCTTTCTCTGTATGGCTTATTTCACTTAGCATCACACTCTCCAGTTCCATCCACGTTGCTACAAAAGGCCATATTTCATTTTTTCTCATTGCCACGTAGTATTCCATTGTGTATATAAACCACAATTTCTTTATCCATTCGCAGTTGATGGACATTTAGGCTCTTTCCATAATTTGGCTATTGTTGAGAGTGCTGCTATAAACATTGGGGTACAAGTGCCCCAATGCATCAGTACTCCTGTATCCCTTGGGTAGATTCCTAGCAGTGCTATTGCTGGGTCATAGGGTAGGTCTATTTTTAATTTTCTGAGGAACGTCCACACTGCTTTCCAGAGCGGCTGCACCAATTTGCATTCCCACCAACAGTGCAAGAGGGTTCCCGTTTCTCCACATCCTCTCCAGCATCTATAGTCTCCTGATTTGTTCATTTTGGCCACTCTGACTGACGTGAGGTGATATCTGAGTGTGGTTTTGATTTGTATTTCCCTGATAAGGAGTGACGTTGAACATCTTTTCATGTGCCTGTTGGCCATCCGGATGTCTTCTTTAGAGAGGTGTCTATTCATGTTTTCTGTCCATTTCTTCACTGGGTTATTTGTTTTTCGGGTGTGGAGTTTGGTGAGCTCTTTATAGATTTTGGATACTAGCCCTTTGTCCGATATCTCATTTGCGAATATCTTTTCCCATTCCGTTGGTTGCCTTTTAGTTTTGTTGGTTGTTTCCTTTGCTGTGCAGAAGCTTTTTATCTTCATAAGGTCCCAGTAATTCACTTTTGCTTTTAATTCCCTTGCCTTTGGGGATGTGTCGAGTAAGAGATTGCTACGGCTGAGGTCAGAGAGGTTTTTCCTGCTTTCTCCTCTAAGGTTTTGATGGTTTCCTGTCTCACATTCAGGTCCTTTATCCATTTTGAGTTTATTTTTGTGAATGGTGTGAGAAAGTGGCCTAGTTTCAACCTTCTGCATATTGCTGTCCAGTTCTCCCAGCACCATTTGTTAAAGAGGCTGTCTTTTTTCCATTGGATGTTCTTTCCTGCTTTGTCAAAGATGAGTTGGCCATACGTTTGTGGGTCTAGTTCTGGGGTTCCTATTCTATTCCATTGGTCTATGTGTCTGTTTTTGTGCCAAAACCATGCTGTCTTGATGATGACAGCTTTGTAGTAGAAGCTAAAGTCTGGGATTGTGATGCCTCCTGCTTTGGTCTTCTTCTTCAAAATTACTTTGGCTATTCGGGGCCTTTTGTGGTTCCATATAAATTTTAGGATTGCTTGTTCTAGTATCAAGAATAATGCTGGTGCAATTTTGATTGGGATTGCATTGAATGTGTAGATAGCTTTGGGTAGTATTGACATTTTGACAATATTTATTCTTCCAATCCATGAGCAGGGAATGTCTTTCCATTTCTTTATATCTTCTTCAATTACCTTCATAAGCTTTCTATAGTTTTCAGCATACAGATCTTTTACATCTTTTGTTAGATTTATTCCTAGGTATTTTATGCTTCTTGGTGCAAGTGTGAATGGGATCAGTTTCTTTATTTGTCTTTCTGTTGCTTCATTGTTAGTGTATAAGAATGCAACTGATTTCTGTACATTGATTTTGTATCCTGCAACTTTGCTGAATTCCTGTATCAGTTCTAGCAGACTTTTGGTGGAGTCTATCGGATTTTCCATGTATAATATCATGTCATCTGCAAAAAGCGAAAGCTTGACTTCATCTTTGCCAATTTTGATGCCTTTGATTTCCTTTTGTTGTCTTATTGCTGATGCTAGAACTTCCAGCACTATGTTAAACAACAGCGGTGAGAGTGGACATCCCTGTCGTGTTCCTGATCTCAGGGAGAAAGCTCTCAGTTTTTCCCCATTGAGGATGATGTTAGCTGTGGGCTTTTCATAAATGGCTTTTATTATCTTTAAGTATGTTCCTTCTATCCCGACTTTCTCAAGGGTTTTTATTAAGAAAGGGTGCTGGATTTTGTCAAAGGCCTTTTCTGCATCGATTGACAGGATCATATGGTTCTTCTCTTTTTTTTTTGTTAATGTGATGTATCACGTTGATTGATTTGTGAATGTTGAACCAGCCCTGTAGCCCAGGAATGAATCCCACTTGATCATGGTGAATAATTTTTTATATGCTGTTGAATTCGATTTGCTAGTATATTATTGAGAATTTTTGCATCCATATTCATCAGGGATATTGGCCTGTAGTTCTCTTTTTTTACTGGGTCTCTGTCTGGTTTAGGAATCAAAGTAATAACTGGCTTCATAGAATGAGTCTGGAAGTTTTCCTTCCCTTTCTATTTCTTGGAATAGCTTGAGAAGGATAGGTATTATCTCTGCTTTAAACGTCTGATAGAACTCCCCTGGGAAGCCATCTGGTCCTGGACTCTTATTTGTTGGGAGATTTTTGATAACCGATTCAATTTCTTTGCTGGTTATGGGTCTGTTCAAGCTTTCTATTTCCTCCTGATTGAGTTTTGGAAGAGTGTGGGTGTTTAGGAATTTATCCATTTCTTCCAGGTTGTCCAATTTGTTGGCATATAATTTTTCATAGTATTCCCTGATAATTGTTTGTATCTCTGAGGGATTAGTTGTAATAATTCCATTTGCATTCATGATTTTATCCATTTGGGTCATCTCCCTTTTCTTTTTGAGAAGGCTGGCTAGAGGTTTGTCAATTTTGTTTATTTTTTCAAAAAACCAACTCTTGGTTTCATTGATTTGCTCTACAGTTTTTTTAGATTCTATATTGTTTATTTCTGCTCTGACCTTTATTATTTCTCTTCTTCTGCTGGGTTTAGGCTGCCTTTGCTGTTCGGCTTCTATTTCCTTTAGGTGTGCTGTTAGATTTTGTATTTCGAATTTTTCTTGTTTCTTGAATTAGGCCTGGATTGCAATGTATTTTCCTCTCAGGACTGCCTTCGCTGCATCCCAAAGCGTTTGGATTGTTGTATTTTCATTTTCGTTTGTTTCAATATATTTTTTAATTTCTTCTCTAATTGCCTGGTTGACCCACTCATTCGTTAGTAGGGTGTTCTTTAACCTCCATGCTTTTGGAGGTTTTCCAGACTTTTTTCTGTGGTTGATTTCAAGCTTCATAGCATTGTGGTCTGAAAGTATGCATGGTATAATTTCAATTCTTGTAAACTTATGAAGGGCTGTCTTGTGACCCAGTATATGATCTATCTTGGAGAGTGTTCCATGTGCACTCGAGAAGAAAGTATACTCTGTTGCTTTGGGATGCAGAGTTCTAAATATATCTGTCAAGTCCATCTGATCCAATGTCTCATTCAGGGCCCTTGTTTCTTTATTGCCCATGTGTCTAGATGATCTATCCATTTCTGTAAGTGGGGTGTTAAAGTCCCCTGCCATTACCACATTCTTATCAATAAGGTTGCTTATGTTTGTGAGTAATTGTTTTATATATTTGGGGGCTCCCGTATTCGGCGCATAGACATTTATAATTGTTAGCTCTTCCTGATGGATAGACCCTGTGATTATTATATAATGCCTTTCTTCATCTCTTATTACAGCCTTTAATTTAAAGTCTAGTTTGTCTGATATAAGTATGGCTACTCCAGCTTTCTTTTGACTTCCAGTGGCATGATAAATAGTTCTCCATCCCCTCACTCTCAATCTGAAGGTGTCGTCAGGTCTAAAATGAGTCTCTTGTAGACAGCAAATAGATGGGTCTTGTTTTTTTATCCATTCTGATACCCTATGTCTTTTGGTTGGTGCATTTAGTCCATTTACATTCAGTGTTATTATAGAAAGATATGGGTTTAGAGTCATTGTGATGTCCGTAGGTTTCATGCTTGTAGCAATGTCTCTGGTACTTTGTCTCACAGGATCCCCCTTAGGATCTCTTGTAGGGCAGGTTTAGTGATGACGATTTCCTTCAGTTTTTGTTTGTTTGGGAAGACCTTTATCTCTCCTTCTATTCTAAATGACAGACTTGCTGGATAAAGGATTCTCAGCTGTGTATTTTTTCTGTTCATCACATTGAAGATCTCCTGCCATTCCTTTCTGGCCTGCCAAGTTTCAAAAGAGAGATCAGTCACGAGTCTTATAGGTCTCCCTTTATATATGAGGGCACGTTTATCCCTTGCAGCTTTCAGAATTTTCTCTTTATCCTTGTATTTTGCCAGTTTCACTATGATATGTAGTGCGGAAGATCGATTCAAGTTACGTCTGAAGGGAGTTCTCTGTGCCTCTTGGATTTCAATGCCTTTTTCCTTCCCCAGCTCAGGGAAGTTCTCAGCTATAATTTCTTCAAGTACCCCTTCAGCACCTTTCCCTCTCTCTTCCTCCTCTGGGATACCAATTATGCGTATATTATTTCTTTTTAGTGTATCATTTAGTTCTCTAATTTTCCCTTCATACTCCTGGATTTTTCCTCTCTCTTTCTCTCAGCTTCCTCTTTTTCCATAACTTTATCTTCTAGTTCACCTATTCTCTCCTCTGCCTCTTCAATCCGAGCTGTCGTCGTTTAGATTTTGTTTTGCATTTTGTTTAAAGCGCTTTTCAGCTCCTCGTGACTGTTCCTTAGTCCCTTGATCTCTGTAGCAAGAGATTCTCTGCTGTTCTCTATACTGTTTTCAAGCCCAGCGATTAATTTTATGACTATTATTCTAAATTTACTTTCTGTTATATTATTTAAATCCTTTTTGATCAGCTCATTAGCTGTTGTTATTTCCTGGAGATTCTTCTGAGGGGAATTCTTCCGTTTGGTCATTTTGGATAGTCTCTGGAGTGGTGAGGACCTGCAGGGCACTTCCCCTGTGCTGTGGTGTATAACTGGAGTTGGTGGGTGGGGCCGCAGTCAGTCCTGATGTCTGCCCCCAGCCCACTGCTGGGGCCACAGTCAGACTGGTGTGTGCCTTCTCTTCCCCTCTCCTAGGGGCGGGATTCACTGTGGGGTGGCGTGGCCTGTCTGGGCTACTTGCACACTGCCAGGCTTGTGGTGCTGGGGATCTGGCGTATTAGCTGGGGTGGGTAGGCAAGGTGCACGGGGGCAGGAGGGGCAGGCTTAGCTCGCTTCTCCTTAGGTGATCCACTTCAGGAGGGGCCCTGTGGCAGCGGGAGGGAGTCAGATCCGCTGCCGGAGGTTTGGTTCCGCAGAAGCACAGAGTTGGGTGTTTGTGGGGAGCGAGCAAGTTCCCTGGCAGGAACTGGTTCCCTTTGGGATTTTGGCTGGGGGATGGGCGGGGGAGATGGCGCTGGCGAGCGCCTTTGTTCCCCACCAAACTGAGCTCTGTCGTCCAGGGGCTCAGCAGCTCTCCCTCCCTTTGTCCTCCAGCCTTCCCTCTTTCTGAGCAGAGCTGTTAACTTATGACCTCCCAGAGGCTAAGTGGCGCTTGCTGTGGGAAGACACTCCGTTCATCCGGCCCCTCCGCTTTTGCAAGCCAGACTCGGTGGCTCTGTTTGGCCGGCGAGCCGCCCCTCCGCCCCGGCTCCCTCCCGCCAGTCCATGGAGCGAGCACCGCCTTGCCGCCCTTCCTACCCTCTTCCGTGGGCCTCTCGTCTGCGCTTGGCTCCGGAGACTCCGTTCTGCTAATCCTCTGGCGGTTTTCTGTGTTATTTAGGCAGGTGTAGGTGGAATCTAAGTGATCAGCAGGACGCACGGTGGGTCCAGCGTCCTCCTACACCTCCATCTTCTTCCAGCCCCCCTATTCTTCTGCTTTTAGATGAAAGGCTCTGAATATATCTGTCAAGTCCATGTGGTCCAGTATCATTCAAGGCCATTTTTTCTTTATTGATTTACTGCCTAGATGATCTGTACATTGCTCCAAGTGGAGTATTAAAGTTACCTACAATTACAGTATTATTATCAATAATTTTTCTTATGTTTGTTATTAATTGGTGTATATATTTGTGTGCCTCCAAGATGAGGCCAGAAACATTTACAATTGTTAGCTCTTCTTGATGGATAGACCCCTTAATTATGATATAATGCCCATCTTCATCTCTTGTTACAGTCATTAGTTTAAAGTCTAAGTTTGTCTGGTATAAGTATGAGTACTCCAGCTTTCTTTTGATCTCCAATAGCATGATAGATGGTTCTCCATTCTCTCACCTTCAGTCTCCATGTTTTCTAAGTCTAAAATGAATCTCTTATAGACAGCATATAGATGGATCTTCCTTATTATCCATTCTGATACCCTATGTCTTTTGATTGAGGTAGTTAGCCCATTTTTATTCAGAGTTATTAAAAGATATGGTTTTAGCATCATTGTGTTATCTGTAGGTTTCGTGTTTGTGGTGTTGTCTCTGATCCTTTGTAGTTTTTGTTGCATTCCACGCACAGAGTCCTCCTTAAGATCTCCTGCAAGGCTGGGTTAGTGGTCATGAATTCCTTTATCTTTTTGTTTCTATGGGAAAGCCTTATCTCCCCTTCTATTCTGAATAACAGCCTTGCTGGATAAAGGATATTTGGCTGCATACTTTTCCTACTCAGCACATTGAATATATCCTGCCACTCCCTTCTGGCCTCCCAAGTTTCAGTGGACAGGTCTGCTAATATTCTTATGTATCTACCCTTGTAGGTTAAAGTGTATTTGTCCCTAGCTGCTTTCAGAAGTCTCTCTTTATCTTTGTATTTTGCCAGTTTCACTATTATATGTCATGGTCTTGACATGTTCTTGTTGATTCTGAAGGTAGTTCCCTGTGCCTCCTGGATTTGGATGTCTGCTTTCTTCCCCATGGTTAGAGAAGTTCCCAGCTATAATTTGTTCAAATAAACCTTCTGACCCTTTTTTTCTCTCTCTCTCTTTCCTTTTTCTGGAACTCCTATGATATGATACATTACGTTTCATTGAATCACTCAGGTCTCTAATTCTCCCTTTGTGGTAAAGTATTTTCAGCTTTCTTTTTCTCAGCTTCATCATCTTCCATAATTCTTTCGTCTATTTCACTTACTCTCCCGTCTGCTTCCTCCATCCTTGCTGTCATTGCATCTAGTTTATTTTACATCTCATTTACAACATTTCTTACTTTGTCATGATGATTTCTTAGGTGTTTGGTCTCTGCAGCAATATATTCTCTGCTGTCTTCTATGCTTTTTTCAAGCCTAGCTATTAGTCTTATGACTATTATTCTAAATTATTGTTCTGATATATTATTTATATCTGTTTTGAGGAATTCTCTGACTTTAATTTCTTCCTGGAATTTCTTTTGAGGAGAAATCTTCCATTTCATCATATTGGCTAGTTTTATTTTATGTGTTTTATGTGTTATGCACCCTGCACTTGTGAGTAATACTACATTAAAAAGAGGTCATACACTGTCCACGGCCTGGCATGTCAGGCAGTGTTTTTGGAGTGTGTTGTGTGCTCTCTGTTGTGTCTCTGGTTACTTTATCTCACTACTCATAGTGGTGGTTTGGACCTTCAGCCAGGTGTACTTTGACTTGTTCACTGAAGTAACCCTGTGGTGCAGAAAGGCTCCCCAATTCCTTTTCCCTAAATCTTCCTCCTACTCCCCTCTCTTTCTCTCTTTCTCCCTCAGTCTCTGCTGAGCACTAGTGGAACTGGCCAGACACGACCCCTAGCCCTGATTTGCTTTTGAAGAAGCACCACTCTAATCCATGTTCTTTGAATGAACTTGATATTATTGGTACATGTAACCTAGACCTATCACCCCAATTTTACTATCCACTGTGATTGGTTTAGGAATTGGTTTAATCCATGACTTTTGTTTTAGTGACAAAAAAGGAGACATCCACTTTGGCAATGACCCTGAGCTTGAGAACATATAAGCTTCAGGATGCTGTTTGCTATGGATCCTGGAACTAAAGCTAACATAGAGGCAAGATTCAGGAGATGAAGAAATGGTCCAGAAGACATTGTTGAGCCTGAATATGAAGCCTACATGGAAGTAGCCAGTTCTGAACTTTCCAGTTACTTACACCAGAGAAATTCTTCCCCTGCCCAAGATAATTTTGGTCAAGTTTTCTGTTGCTTCTAAAATAAAAGTTCCAAATTGATTTAGTAAAGAAATGCATGGAGCTGTAAAATCAGGTGTAAGAGAAGTAATATCTCTCTGAGAATAGAAAGGTCTCTCCTATGTAGTGATTATCAATAATTGTCAACATCCTGCACCCTCAGGGATTGACATTTATTTTAGTGTCAGACCTCACCATGTACAATTCTATCAAAAAATTCTCAAAGAGAACAGAAAATGAGACCAATGTAATGAAAGGTCTTTTACTGTGATTGTCAAATTTTTCCCCACCCCCATCCCTTCTATCAAGTGGCCTTTTCCACCTAACACATCAGTTAATTGGCACAGAATACTTGGTTGGTGCAAAATCTGCTGCCTGATCTTCTTCTATTGAGTCAGCAGAGGTTGTAAGCTGGGGGTTGGTGGTGAGACTGATAATGATGATGATGATCATGATCATGATGATGACGATGTGATGATGATAATGTAATAGCCACCATTATTGAGGGCTTCCTATATTCCAAGAACTGTACTAAGAGTGCTAGATGTACAATTCCCTCAAACCTTCACTGAAGTCCTGTGCATTATGTACCATTTTCCTGTATACAGATGAAGGAACTAAGACTCATTAATGTTCATTATTTAGTCTTATTACCCCAGTGTCAGAGGTCAAATACAATAAAATCTACCTGATTCCAATATCCACTCCCACACCTCATTGTAGCAATAGTCTGTGAGTTTATAGTGTACTGGGAGCTTTAAGTGATTAATAACAACTTGGTCATTGGGTCAGTGGAGAGTTTCCCCATTTGCTTCCACTGGTTTGAGACTAACACACAATATTTTCAGAGTCTAAGGTAGCTTGATAGATGCCTAGCCAAGTCCAGGGTCTTAAAGAAAAGTTAATTATGGCAGAGAGATCAACATTTGTACTCTGCATTTGGAATTAATACATAATTACCCTGAAGTATGCTATTCTTATTGACCACAGATACACAAAACAGATGAGGATGTGGTCCAGAGAGGTAAGCTCCTCCAAGAAACTCACTGACTAAAGATAAGAACCTGACCACCTTAGACTCACCCTCTGAATAGATCCCTGTTTCTCAGAAAAACTTTAAATCTGAACCATAACCAAGACCCTGGAGCTAGGGTTAGGATAAAGGGCTTGGCATTCCAGTGGTCCAACCACCAGTGCTCATCATTGAATTTTCCAGGGCAACTATGTGCTCGAGATTCAGGAAGTGCTGCTTCAATGGAGGAAATTAGAAAGCATCTGTTAAAAATCGGTTACAGACCACATTCTTAGGCTTTATCTTTCTCAATCAAATAGTAATCAGTCATCAGGATCTCTCAGTAAATGTAACATGCAAACTGCATGAACAAGAAGACCCAGAAGACCATAATATTCTTATTTGTAGTCCCCTTTTCCATCAGTTTGACATATGCTCACATTTCCTGAAACATTCCAATAGCTACTTTGTGCATCTTTTCACCACTTTGGGAAAGTCACTATTGTTGGTGCTTTCATCTTTGAGTCTGCAAAACTAGGAAACTCACCTCCTCCAAGCTAAGGACAAACTTCTTTTTTTAGAAATAAAGGGAGGGATCACCTGGGTGGCTCAGTCAGTAAGCGTTCAACTATTGATTTCCACTCAGGTCATGATCTTGCAGTTGGTGAAATCAAGTCCTGCATTAGGCCCTGCACTGACAGTGTGGAGCCTGTTTGGGGTTCTCTCTCTCTCTCTCTCGCTCTCTCTCTCTCTCTCTCTCTCTCTCCCTCTGCCTCTCTCCTTCTCTCTTTTTCTAAAAATAAATACATAAACTAAAAAAAAAAAAAGAAAAATGGAGGAAAATGTCATCAGGTAAGTCCCCTGGTAGTGAACAGGGCCATCATTCACCACCCCAAACACTATCCTGTTCTTTGAAAACACAGCGGTGGCAAAGCTACAGTAGGTGTTGGAACTTAAGGGCTTACAACGACCAGACATGATTTAAATGAGTGATGTGAGAAAATAGGTAGTACTAGAGCACTTAATATCTGGGAGCATCCAGAAAGCAGTTTTGCAAAGTGTCTAATACTAGAATTTGAAGGCAGAATATCTGAGATTCAATCCTGGCTCTCCTTACAAATTGTGTCTGTTTGTATATAATTAATCTAAGCATTTCATGCCTCAGTTTCCTCATCTGTAAAATGGAAATAAGACTAACTTTAGAGGACTGCTAAAATGATTAAACGATATTGTCTATATAAGTCTTCAGCACAGTTCCTGACAAAAAGTCAATACTCACTAGATTTCCTTACCTTTAAAAAGTAATATAGTAAAAATACATATTTTCCATAAAGTCTCAACTGACATGACTTCAACTCACTAGAGTGGGAAAAAAAGGATGTTTTGTTGGTCCTGGGGAATGTGAAACACATATGAATCACTTCCATAACCTACACACTTGCCATTTATTCTAGGCAATTAATGTTTTATTTTATTTCCTGACTATAAATTGTGCTTTCCATTTGAACATCCTTGAGTAAACACAGACTTGTCCTTGAAAAGTATAAGAATCAACATGAACTAGGTAGGAAATCAAGAGAGGAAACTGCATATATTTTGCTAAGTAAAATTTAAAGTCCTATTTTATCTAATTGAACACAAGTAACTCTAGGAAGTACATCAAAGGGCCAAAATGTTTTTATATAAAAACTAGCAGAAGCAGATAAACAATACCCAAGGCCAAACTAAATAGACACCAAACGAAAAAAGTTCACAAGAGGAAATGTGCTAGCAAATTAAGTATATAGAAAAGTGTTCCTAACCTTCAAAATATTAGTCAAAACAATCATGAGGTACTATTTTGATTTATCACACTAGCCATAATTTTTTTAATGGAGATAACCAAAGACTAGAAAAATTCAGCGAGCACTCCTATATTTGTGTTGAGAGTTTATTGTGTAATAGGGAAGCCATTAGGAAATATGAATCCAATCTTCAAAAGTGTCCAAAGACAGACTCCATAATGTTAATTATGAGAGTCACCCTCTGAAAATAGTCCAAAGTTACAGAATAAGTTTTACGTGCAAATATACAAATACATTTTTTCAGCCAAAATATTTACATGAAATACTTGAATTTTTAATTGATACATAGTAGTTTTACAGTGTTAAAATAATAACTAAACACAAGGAGAAAACATGAAGTGGCATGCCAAGAATTTTTCTATAGTTCTTGTCCTCAAGGAATCTACAATCTAACTGAGGATGATAAAGTCCATATTAGAAAAAAACTTGAGAATAATATAATAATATTATAAAAACTGGAGAATAACATAAAGAACAAAACTTGGATGCTGCAGAGAGGCAAAGTAAAATAACAGATTAATATATGGATCTTTCTTTTTTTATATGCATCTTCAATATTAAATGTAATACAAGTCTACTGAAGAAAGTCTGAACAATACAGGATAAAGTAAAACAAGGAATATGAAATTGTCTTAATTTTCTTAGATAAATTTCATTTAATTTATTCTTGTCTCCTTGTGTTTAATTATATTTTTCCTTCAACAAAAACATCCTATCCTTCACTCAGATGAGATGGGACCTGACAAAGAGTAGGTAGAGATCCACATAGTAAAAGGCAGAGTCTTTCCAATACATCTGTGATTTTGTGGCAATCATTTAGACACTAGTACCATTAATGGCCCCAAATGATATTTTAAAGGAAAAATTACAAGATAAATACGCATTTGCAGAGACAGAGTCTGCCCTGGTATTATCTATTTTATAGGCTGGCCACCAACCTGTATCCAGGAACGCCACCCCCAAGATGTCAGCATATGGAAGGTTTTAGTTCTCATTCCAGACTTATGTTAAAAAGTTGTAGAAAAAAACGCATAACTGTGCTAACTATTCATAGGATGGTGGTTGCAATTTATTTTGCAATGGCTTTCAAAACCTATACACAATACCTGATTTTTAATACCCTCCTTGGCTAGTTCTTTTAATAATGTGTTATTAACCTGATTATCAGGAGAATGGGACATGACCCTCCAGTGATGAAGAGTTCTTTTCAGAGTCCACAGATGGACATGAGGGGCCTAGAAATCATCTGAAGTCAATGAGAAAAACTTCTCTAATCGCAGGTAACTCCTCTCAGTCTCCCATACACACACACACACACACACACACACACACACACACACACTCACACACACACACACACACACACTCACACTAATATGTTCCAGAGAGAAGATCCACAGTGATGAGGTTTAGGTAGGCCACTTTTACATACTGATGATGATGGTGATGACGATTTATTTCAGAGAAACAGAGAGAGAGATTGAGCAGCAAGAGAGGGGCAGAGGGGGAGAGAGAGAGAATCTTAAGCAGGCTCCAGGCTCAGCACAGAGCTGAATGCAGGGTTGGTTCCCACAACCCTGGGATCATGACCTGAGCCGCAATCAAGAGTTGAACGCTCAACTTACTAAGCCCCCCAGGTACCCTGCATATTGATTCTTTTGAATTAAACACTGACCCTCCTCTGTTCTCCTGAAAGCAGGAAACAAATTCTCCATGTGAAGGCTACCATCCCTGTATCTGGAAGGTAGAAGGCATCGTTAGCACCAGAGACAGGGAATCCAGGGCAGGGAGGGCTGTATAAACAAACTTTGTTATTTCTTCACTTATTTGCTACCCAAGCCCAAACACCTTTATTAATTCTTCACAAATGATTGTTTCTTTGTTTAAAAGATATAAAAGCTGCCTGCTTTGGTCACTTTGGGAAAGCCTCATATTTCCATGAGCTCCTTATGTTCACAATTAAAATTTGTTTTTCTCCTGTTAATCTGTTACATCACTTTAATTATTAGGTCATCCAAGGAACCTAGAAGGTGAACTTTCCCCTCTACAAAAGCTTCCACAGAATCCTGAAAATTTCCAAAAGCCAAAATACCAGAGCCACTGCTCAAGGCCTGAAAACTAATTTACAGTTTGACCTTACGTAAGTCACTTGGCCACGGTGTTAACTCAGTTTCCCCTCCTCCCAAATAATAATTTAATTCTATTCTGAAAAATCTTCAAAGGGTAAAGGTTGAATGAAATAAAGTGCTACCTATACATCTGCTATTATTATTTCTTTACCCTTTCTCTTTTCCCTTCTGAGAGATCTTGTGAAATTTAGTCACGAAGGTTCTTTGGGGCAAAATACAAAATTTCACCCATGCCATGCTTTATGTATTTTTCTTTTTGAAGATATTTTAGTATTCTGTGCTCACTGTTGACTGAAAATTGTTATTCCAATTTGGCCTAATAGCCAAGGAAATTTTTAAATTAAGGATAAATAAAAACAGTACATATGCATTTGTGCCCATCAACTTAGAGATGGAAGACAGCGTGAACAAACATTGAAATGGCACCCCATGATTCCAGGCTGATTTAAAAACCTCAGCAAGGTGCTATTTTAAGAGCAAAGCAGCTTTGCTAAGGAAACAAGCAACACTATACTGCTTCAGCACTGAACTCCAGTAGCAGAATATTTCCATGAGAAAAAGAAACTCCAGTTAATGTGATTTTGCCTTAAAAGAAGGAGGCTTGAGCAAATAGCAAGGACATCATCACCATGATTGCTCTCATGGCTCTGTTACTCTGCCCGCGAGAAGCAGCATGTGTGCACACACACACATGCACAAAAATACGTCAAAGCAATGGATGGCTCTTAAGGACAACACTTAAGGAACATCTGACAGCATGAGGTCTAGGGATGATGGTCTGGCTTGAATTCGATGGAGAAGCTCCACAATCAGCCAACATTTAGGGACAAAGTTTTTATTTTGCTACCCTCTCAGGAATGAATGAGACCCATCTAACGCTGGCCTGGGAAACATGCAACTTCTGAAATCCAAGTAACAGGGACAAAGAACTATGTGGGGGGCGGGGGGAGAGTCACTTGATTTCTTAAAGACATAATATTTATTCCCCCTAGTCCCAGGAGGGAGCACCCAGCTCTCTTTTTCACTGCATACCAAGGAACCATATATGGTTTCTTCCTCCTCATAAACTGCTTTACACTTAGGGGAAGAACATTTCTTTAAAAATTATGTGGAGGGACTATTATGTATAAGCAAAACACATACTCCAATTTAAAAGAATTTAAGTGAATCCTAGGAAGATTTCTTTAAGGACTCTGTGACAGTTTATTAAATGTCAGCTTGATTGGGCTAAGGAATGCCCAGATAGCAGGTAAAACATTACTCCTGGGTGTGTCTGCGAGGCAATTTCCAGAAGAGGTTAGCATTTGAATCAGTAGACAGAGTAAAGAAGATCCTCCCTCACCATGGCTGAGCATCACCCAATCCATTGGGGGACCAAATAGAACAAAAATGCCAAGGAAGGGTGAATTCTCTCCTCTCTTCTGCCCTAAGACATCCAAAGTTCCTGGCTCTCAGGCCTTTGGATTTAGATTGAATTACACCACCAGATTTCCTCATTCTCCAGCTTACAAAAGGCAGATTGTGAGACTTTTCAGCTTCCATAACCACATGAGCCAATTCCTAGAATAAATCTTATACACACACACACACACACACACACACACACACACACACTTTATGAGATATATATGAGATCTCATATATATATGAAAT
The DNA here is from genome assembly GCF_018350175.1 of Felis catus. Taxonomy (NCBI): domain Eukaryota; kingdom Metazoa; phylum Chordata; class Mammalia; order Carnivora; family Felidae; genus Felis; species Felis catus. Next base: position 66,552,587 of record NC_058378.1, read on the forward strand.
TATATATATATAATATCTCCTATTGGCTTTGTGTTTCTAGAGAGCACTGACTCTAATTCTAATTCTAATTCTAATTCTAATTCCATAATTAGAATAATCATTTTGTATTATCTAGTTCACCACCTTTTCTGGAATCTTTGCTATTGCTCACGATATGTAGGTATTTAGGCAATATGCAACACCTCTAATAATGGGGAACTCACTACTGTAGCATGAAAAGTTCTGTTCATCATTCATTTATGCATTACTCACAAATGTATTAAATTTCTACTATCTGGCACTGTGCTAGGGGCTAGAAGCACAGCAGCGGACAAGAAATCTCTTGAATTTAGTGGAAGATATGACTAAGTCAGAAGTGACATTATAGCACTTCTTATTTTTAACTGAATACTCATATGTAAATCCCACTCACTGTTGTGGATTAAGCCCCTAGCAATACATACAAGTCCAATTTATATCCCACAGACAAATCCATCAGGCATTTGAAGACAATAATCATAGCTTCTCAAGTTAAAACCCCTAATCCATTCAATTTTTTTAAGCATCTACAATGGGCCATGTTATGAAGATACAGCAAATTAAATACTAACACAGCTCCCTTCAAGTTGTCATCCCTCCTTGCATCTACCACATTTTTATAGGCAGAAGTCCTCCTGTCCAAATAGCTCTCTATTTTCCACTTTAAATACTAACAATCACCACGTATGAGAGATTTCTCTACATACAGAACTAAGTGGCACAGTCCCTGCTATCAAGGAACAAATAGGCTGATTGCAGAGCCATGTGTAGTTGTCTCATTTATGCCATTTATCACGAATGCACTAACCTATACCTGGTTGATAGACGTCCCTATTTATCGCCATCCAAGATATCTAAAAATATGCAAATGTAACAACATGATGTGGTTTTCATTTATTGAAACCAGTGTAAAATGGTGTCAAACATTGAGCTTTGAGTGTGGAGGCTATGCATAGTCATTCAAGATTGTTAAAAACCATAAAGCCCATTGACCTAACCCAGAGCAATTTATGCTTTATTCCTTTTCTTAGATTATTTCCTGAGACCTAGGGCTGCAGTTTATTCTGTGAAGCACAATGCAACATTTTGAGACCCTACTGAAACACCAAAGCTTGCCGTTTGCCAAGAAAACTCTTTTGGCAAGTGCTCCAGGTCAATCTTCACTCTTTCGTCTCCACGTTAGCTACAGCTCAGGTTACTTTGGCTGCAATCTGGAACTTCTTTATTTGGGAAAGTCAAAGAACACAACTCATTGTTTTTTACCTTTTCCTTTTTTTCACCAAAACACTACAAACTACATAATCCACTTCCAACATTTTCAGAGGCATAGGGAACATTTTGATGGGGATTGTGATTGTTTTTATTTCTTCTACTTTCTTGGTGTGAGTCTCTGACTTTCATCATTGAGTTCCCCAAGAACCTCTCTACCCAGTTATCATTCGGTACAGCAAACATTGCTTCTTTAATCGGATTACTTTGATATAACCATTTTTGAGATGAGAATATATTAATACAGCCTAAAGCAGAAGCATTTCAGTTTCAGATTCTTAAATTGACACTTAATGAATGTTAGGTTGAGCCTACTGCATCTCTGAGGCTAACGCCAACCATGCGTTGCTAACTCTCAGCCCTTTGGTAGGGCCTAGAGATGAAAGGAAGGTTGGGATCAGCCAACAGACAAACCACAGATATTCTGTTACCTCCTCAGCCAGGCCTTTCTGGTACACCCAATCTAGAGTCATAACCACAGCACTCCTTCATATCACCTTTTTTGGTTTATTCATAGTATTTTTCACAATCTGAAATTAATGTATTCATTTATTTCTTAACTTGTTTTATTAAATAAACTTTTATGACTATTAACTTATTTATAGCCTCAATATCATCCACCGCCACCCCTAACTTGATATAAGTTGGAGGAAGGGGGGGAGGGGCCCTACCCATCTTGTTTATTACTGAATCCCCAGCTGGCACATGATGAGCAGATAGAAACACTGAATAATAAATGATTGAACCAGAAGATCAGAAGATGTATCTTTCATAGTTGTTCATCTCAGAAAAAGAAATGATCAATCATTCTAGGCCAAGTGATTACACTTAACATTTACTTCTATTTTACATAAACATCATATCTTGACTGATTTTTTTCTGACAATAATAATTGAGATATGTGTTTTATTTTTATCAACTAAATGAAATTGATAAATTGCTAGATCATTAAACTGATTCTATTTGATCTTTGAGGGTCTAGAGTTTGCATACCTGGGTTTCTGTAGGATTACTAACACTTCTGTAGGTTAGATATTTATTGAGCTGGCCAAAAATATCTAATTACAACATGATCTTTCATTAACAGTTCTAGATTTCAGGGGAAAATTATCAATTAACTTTATAAGAGTTAACACAAAATATTCAATAATATACAATAATATCATCTTTAATGGAATTTCCAGGTAATGTCTTTAGGATCAGTACAGAGACTGACTTAATTATAATAGTTTCTTCCTGCCTCACTGGCTACTTTTCAGTTCTCCTTGTTGGTTCTGCTTCCTCTATCTGATGTGGATCCTTTTATTTTCTATCTACATAGTCCCCATAAATAATAACATCTAATCTTATAATAACTGTATATCCTTCATTTGGCTTTTCCTTTTAGTTGCAAATCAATATATTTAGCTACCTAATCCACATTTCCCCTTGCATATACTTAGCTCTCACTTAATCCAAAACGGAACTATTGATTTCTTCCCCTAAATACATCCCTCAATCATACCAACCATTTGCTTAAACCATCAACATTAAAGTTATCCTCATTTTCTCACTTTCTCTCAGCATTACTCCATGTCTCACCAGCTCAAAGGGGCTAAGATTCTGGAAAAAAAATGAAACCAACTATAGTCACAGCCAAGGTGTTGATGAAGAATCTACTTCTGGGGGAAATATATTTTAAAGGGTGATGACCTGGATTGGTACAGCAGGTGACCTCTTAGGAAAATAATGGGAATATTACTGATTGAACAACCACCTTCCCCAGCTGTGTCTGGACCAGCTGCTCTTATGCCCAGGCACTTGGGAAAATCCAGCTGTGTCTTCTCATATTCTGACAAATGTCTATGATCAAACACCAAAAAAGTACCAGTGGAAGAGGATGCATTTAAGATGTACTTGGTTCCTATTTGCATGGCTATGCCACTATCCTGTGGTGTGGAGTTAGGAAATGTGTCTGGTTGATGGGGCAGTAACATACAGGTGTGAGTCCAAACCACAAACAGACAACAACACCTGAACGCAGAGTTAGAACACTGATTCTTCTCTAAGACAACTCTGTTTCCTTTAAAGTCTATTGTAGGACAGAGAGAGAATATAAACTCTGAATCTTTCTACAACATTCTGGGAGAAAGTTATTCTATAAACTGGCTGTGTATAGATAGTGAAACCGACATTTTTTTTTCAAATTAATAAAATTCATTCAAAAGAGAATTTGCAATTCATTTGTTCTTTAATTTACTCTCTTAATAAGCACATATTAAGAACAAAATAGGAATTGAGGCAATAAACCAGTCCCCAAGAAGAGAGAGAAACCAACACATAGTTCTTATCCTCACTGAGTTCACAGTTCTACGTCAAGAATATATATGGTTACAAAACAGTGGGCTGTAAAATATAAAGTAAAAACACAAAAGAAAGACAGTCTGCACATTTAGAGTAAAAGTGAAAGCAGAAAGGAAATATTTCCTACAAAAGGTGATATTTGAGTCTAGAGTTACGATAAGACCAAGTAGAAAAAAAGTCCTTTTAAGAGGAGAGAACAATGTTTGCAAAGGCCCACAGAAAATGCAATGCTTTAAGGGAAACACAAGTGAAGCAGCAGGTTAGAGCAAAACATGCCTGGTGGGGAGGGTAGACTATGATGCCCCAGAGCAGTCAAGAGCTGGATTGTGAAGAATCCTATGTAGCATGGTAAGGGGCTGAACCTTATCCTCAGATTCAGGGAGCACTAAAGTGAGCCGCTAAGTTTAAACAAAGGATATACATGATCAAATTTGACTTGTGACACAAATTTGACATTTTGATCCAGAAAACAGTATGAAGGATGAATTGAAAAAAAGGACTATAGGCAGAAAATTAAACTAAGGGGCCATTTTGGTAATTTAGACAAGGGGCAACAAGGGCAAGAACTCACATGCTGAACTAGAGGGTTAATATGTTGTCAAAACATGTAAAATCAACATAAATTGGTGATGAACCAGAAATGGGAGTTGAGGAAAAGGAAGAGACCAAAATAGAGGCCTCTGGATTGGATTGACATAAATCCACAGATGTTATTCATTCCCTGAGGAGGGGGAAATGGAGTTCAGATGGGACAAACTGAGTCAGATTAACCTGCCAGATCTTCAGCTAGAAGTTAGCAACAAACATTAGAAATACCAAATAGAGACATCTTTTTGATATGGTATTTAAGCTAAAGTAATAACAGTTTTGATTCAATGCAGGAATGAGGAAGGGAGAGGTCTTCCTTGTTAAGTGAGATGAAAGTAGGTCAGAACCAAGTAAATCTGTAGAAGAATGAAGACACAATAATAGAAGAGGCAAGGAGAAATTGCTAACACATGAAGAAATTAAACTTTCTTTAAACTCTTCCTGGAAATACCAGATCAAGAAGGCTATTCCAAGCAGTTCTTGCAAAAACTTTAGTTAAACACATTAAAGCAAACAAACAGTATTCTCGGAAACTTTCATGTTCCCTTGGAGCAGCATGTGCATTTGGTCTCCTCTAGTTGAAAACGAGTTGTCTTGATTTTGCGAATTGATAGGAGGAAGATGGCGGCATAGGAAGATTCTGGGCTCACCGCGTCCTGCTGATCACTTAGATTCCACCCACATCTGCCTAACTAACCCAGAAAACCGCCAGAAGACTAGCAGAACAGACTCTCTGGAGCCAAGCATAGACAAGAGGCCCACGGAAGAGGGTAGGGAGGGCGGAAAAGCGGTGCATGCTACACGGACTGGCGGGAGGGAGCTGGGGCAGTGGAGGGGCAGCCTGCCCAGCAAGGCAGAGCCCCCAAGTTTGATGTGCAAAAGCGGAGGGGTCGGATGGAGTGAGTTCTGACAGCCAGCCAGACTTAACATCTGGAATGTTATAAGTCAACAGCTCTGCTCAGAGAGTGGGAGGGCAAGAGAACAACGGGAGGAAGAGTTGTTGAGCGCCGGAAGACAGAGCTCAGCTCGGCGGGGAACAAAGACATTGGTCAGCACCATCTCCCTCACCCATCCCCAAGCCAAAATCCCAAAGGGAACCAGTTCCCGTCACTGAACTTGCTTGCACTGCGCAAACACCCAATGCTGTGCTTCTGTGGATCCATCCCTCCGATGCATCTGTCTCCCTCCTGATGCCACAGGGCCCCTCCTGTAGCAGACCACTGAAAGCAAAGCGAGCTGAGCCTGCCCCTCCCTCCCCTATGCACCTGGCACATCCACCCTGGCTAATACACCAGATCCCATAGAAGCAGCACCACAAGCCTGGCAGTGTGCAAGTAGCCCAGACAGGTGCCACACCACTCCACAGTGAGTCCTGCCCCTGGGAGAGGGTAAGATAAGGTACATAGAGTCTGACTGTGGCCCCAGCAGTGGACTGGGGGCAGACATCAGGTCTGACTGCGGCCCCGCCCACCAACACAAATTACTCCAGACAGCACAGGAGAAGAGCCCTGCAGTTCCACACCACTCCAGGGACTATCCAAAATGACGAAACGGAAGAATTCGCCTCAAAAGAAACTCCAGGAAGTAGCAACAGCTAACGAATTGATCAAAAACGATTTAAGCAATGTAACGGAACATGAACTTAAAATAATAGTCATAAAATTAATCACTGGGCTTGAAAAAAGTATAGAGGACAGCAGAGAATCTATTGCTACAGAGGTGAAGGGACTAAGAAACAGTCAGGAGGAGCTAAAAAATGCCATGAGGTTCAAAATAAAATGGAGGCGACCACAGCTCGGACTGAAGAGGCAGAGGAGAGAACAGGTAAATTAGAAGATAAAATTATGGGAAAAAGAGGAATCTGAGAAAAAGAGAGATAAAAAATTCCATGATTATGAGGGGAGAATTAGAGAACTAAGTGATGTGATGAAATGCAATAATATCCGCATAATAGGGATTCCAGAGGAGGAAGAGAGAGAGAAAGGTGCTGAAGATGTACTTGAAGAAATCTTAGCTGAGAACTTCCCTGATCTGGGGAAGGAAAAAGGCATTGAAACACAAGAGGCACAGAGAACTCCCTTCAGACATAACTTAAATCAATCTTCTGCACGACATATCATAGTGAAACTGCCAAAATACAATGATAAAGAGAAAATTCTGAAAGCAGCTAGGTATAAACACCCTCTAACATATAAAGGGAAACTGATAAGACTAGTGATGGATCTATCTACTGAAACTTGTCAGGCCAGAAAGGAATGGCAGGAAATCTTCAATGTGATGATCAGAAAGAATATGCAGCCGAGAATCCTTTATCCAGCAAGTCTGTCATTTAGAATAGAAGGAGAGATAAAGATCTTCCCAAACAAACAAAAACTGAAGGAATTCGTCACCACTAAACCAGCCCTACAAGAGATCCTAAGGGGGATCCTGTGAGACAAAGTACCAGAGACATCACTACACAGAGACACCAGTACAAGCATGAAACCTACAGACATCACAATGACTCTAAACCCATAACTTTCTATAATAACACTGAACGTAAATGGACTAAACGCACCAACCAAAAGACAAAGGGTATCAGAATGGATAAAAAAATAAGACCCATCTATTTGCTGTCTACAAGAGACTCATTTTAGACCTGAGGACACCTTCAGATTGAAAGTGAGGGGATAGAGAACTATCTATCATGCTACTGGAACTCAAAAGAAAGCTGGAGTAGCCATACTTATATCAGACAAACTAGACTTTAAATTAAAGGCTGTAACAAGAGATGAAGAAGGGCAGTATATAATAATTACAGGGTCTATCCATCAGGAAAAACTAACAATTATAAGTGTCTATGCACTGAACATGGGAGCCCCCAAATATATAAAACAATTAATCACAAACATAAGCAACCTTATTGATAAGAATGTGGTAATTGCAGGGAACTTTAATACTGCACTTACAACAATGGATAGATCATCTAGACACAGGACCAGTAAAGAAACAAGGACCCTGAATGATACATTGGATCAGATGGACTTGACAGATATATTTAGAACTCTGCATCCCAAAGCAGCAGAATAGACTTTCTTCTCAAGTGCACATGGAACATTCTCCGAGATAGATCACATACTGGGTCACAAAACAGCACTTCGTAAGTATAAAAGAAATGAGATCATACCATGACTACTTTCAGACCACAATGCCATGAAGCTTGGAATCAACTACAGGAAAAAGTCTGGAAAACCTCCAAAAGCATGGAGGTTAAAGAACACCCTACGAAAGAATGAGTGGGTCAACCAGGCAATTAGAGAAGAAATTAAAAAATATATGGAAACAAAAGAAAATAAAAATATAACAATCCAAATGCTTTGGGATGCAGCAAAGGCAGCCCTGAGAGGAAAATACATTGCAATCCAGGCCTATCTCAAGAAACAAGAAAAATCCCAAATACAAAATCTAACAGCACACCTAAAGGAAATAAAAGCAGAACAGCAAAGACACCCCAAATGCAGCAGAAGAGAAATAATAAAGATCAGAGCAGAAATAAATAATATAGAATCTAAAAAAAAAAACTGTAGAGCAGATCAATGAAACCAAGAGTTGGTTTTTTGAAAAAATAAACAAAATTGACAAACCTCTAGCCAGGCTTCTCAAAAAGAAAAGGGAGAGGACCCAAATAGATAAAATCATGAGTGACAATGGGATTTTTATAACCAATCCCTCAGAAATACAAAAATTATCAGGGAATACTATGAAAAATTATATGCCAACAAACTGGACAACCTGGAAGAAATGGACAAATTCCTAAGCATCCAGACACTTCCAAAACTCAAACAGGAAGAAATAGAAAACTAAACAGACCCATAACCAGTGAAGAAATTGAATCAGTTATCAAAAATCTCGCGGGGCGCCTGGGTGGCGCAGTCGGTTAAGCGTCCGACTTCAGCCAGGTCACGATCTCGCGGTCCGTGGGTTCGAGCCCCGCATCGGGCTCTGGGCTGATGGCTCAGAGCCTGGAGCCTGCTTCTGAGTCTGTGTCTCCCTCTCTCTCTCTGCCCCTCCCCCGTTCATGTTCTGTCTCTCTCTGCCTCAAAAATAAATAAACGTTAAAAAAAAATTTTTTTTTTTAAAAATCTCGCAACAAATAAGAGTCCAGGACCAGATGGCTTCCCTGGGGAATTCTCCCAGACATTTAAAGCAGAGATAATACCTATCCTTCTCAAGCTATTCCAAAAAATAGAAAGGGAAGGAAAACTTCCAGACTCATTCTATGAAGCCAGCATTACTTTCACTCCTAAACCAGACAGAGACCCAGTAAAAAAAGAGAACTACAGGCCAATATCCCTGATAAATATGGATGCAAAAATTCTCAATAAGATACTAGCAAATCAAATTCAACAGCATATAAATAGAATTATACACCATGATCAAGTGGGATTCATTCCTGGGCTACAGGGCTGGTTCAACATTCACAAATCAATCAATGTGATACATCACATTAATAAAAGAAAAGAACCATATGATCCTGTCAATTGATGCAGAAAAAGCATTTGAAAAAATTCAGCATCCTCTCTTAATAAAAACCCTCGAGAAAGTAGGATAGAAGGAACATACTTATACATCATCAAAGCCATTTATGAAAAGCCCACAGCTAATATCATCCTCAATGGGGAAAAACTGAGAGCTTTCTCCCTGAGATCAGGAACATGACAGGGATGTCCACTCTCACCGCTGTTGTTTAACATAGTGTTGGAAGTTCTAGCATCAGCAATCAGACAACAACAGGAAATCAAAGGCATCAAAATTGACAAAGATGAAGTTAAGCTTTCACTTTTTGCAGATGACATGGTATTATACATGGAAAATCTGATAGACTCCACCAAAAGTCTGCTAGAACTGATACATGAATTCAGCAAAGTCGCAGGATACAAAATCAATGTACAGAAATCAGTTGCATTCTTATACACTAACAATGAAGCAACAGAAAGACAAATAAAGAAACTGATCCCATTCAGAATTGCACCAAAAAACATAAAATACCTAGGAATAAATCTAACCAAAGATGTACAAGATCTGTATGCTGAAAACTATAGAAAGCTTATGAACGAAATTGAAGAAGATGTAAAGAAACAGAAAAACATTCTGTGCTCATGGACTGGAAGAATAAATATTGTTAAAATGTCAACTACCCAAAGCTATCCTCACATTCAGTGCAATCCCAATCAAAATTGCACCAGCATTCTTCTCAAAGCTAGAACAAGCAATCCTAAAATTTGTATGGAACCACAAAAGGCCCTGAATAGCCAAAGTAATTTTGAAGAAGAAAACCAAAGCAGGAGGCATCACAATGCCAGACTTCAGCTTCTACTACAAAGCTGTAATCATGAAGACAGCAAGGTATTGGCACAAAAACAGACACATAGACTGATAAAATAGAAGAGAGAACCCAGAATTGAACCCACAAATGTATGGCTAACTAATTTTTGGCAAAGCAGGAAAGAGTATCCAATGGAAAAAAGACAGTCTCTTTAACAAATGGTACTGGGAGAACTGGACAGCAACATGGAGAAGAATGAAACTAGACCATTTTCTTACACAATACACAAAAATAAACTCAAAATGGATAAAGGACCTGAATGTGAGACAAGAAACCATCAAAACCCTAGAGGAGAAAGCAGGCCACAACCTCTTTGACCTCAGCCACAGCAATTTCTTACTTGACACATCCCCAAAGGCAAGGGAATTAAAAGCAAAAATAAACTATTGGGACCTCATGAAGATAAAAAGCTTCTGCACAGCAAAGGAAATAATCAACAAAACTAAAAGGCAACGAACAGAATGGGAAAAGATATTTGCAAATGACATATCGGATAAAGGGCGAGTATCCAAAATCTATAAAGAGCTCACCAAACTCCACACCCGAAAAACAAATAACCCAGTGAAGAAATGGGCAGAAAACATGAATAGACACTTCTCTAAAGAAGACATCCGGATGGCCAACAGGCACATGAAAAGATGGTCAACGTCGCTCCTTATCAGGGAAATACAAATCAAAACCACACTCAGATATCACCTCACGCCAGTCAGAGTGGCTAAAATGAACAAATCAGGAGACCATAGATGCTGGCGAGGATGTGGAGAAATGGGAACCCTCTTGCACTGTTGGTGGGAATGCAAACTAGTGCGGCCGCTCTGGAAAACAGTGTGGAGGTTCCTCAGAAAATTAAAAATAGACCTACCCTATGACCCAGCAATAGCACTGCTAGGAATTTACCCAAGGGATACAGGAGTGCTGATGCATAGGGGCACTTGTATCCCAATGTTTAATAGCAGCACTTTCAACAAATGCCAAATTATGGAAAGAGCCTAAATGTCCGTCAACTGATGAATGGATAAAAAAATTGTGGTTTATATACACAATGGAATACTACGTGGCAATGAGAAAGGATGAAATATGGCCTTTTGTAGCAACGTGGATGGAACTGGAGAGTGTGATGCTAAGTGAAATAAGTCATACAGAGAAAGACAGATACCATATGTTTTCACTCTCATGTGGATCCTGAGAAACTTAACAGAAGTCCATGGGGAAGGGGAAGAATAAAAAAAGAGGTTAGAGAGGGAGGGACCAAAGCATAAGAGACTCTTAAAAACTGAGAACAAACTGAGGGTTGATGGGGGGTGGGGGGGGAAGGGGAGGGTGGGTGATGGATACTGAGGAGGGCACATTTTGGGATGAGCACTGGGTGTTGTATGGTAACCAATTTGACAGTAAATTTCATATTTAAAAAAAAAGAAAAGAAAAGAAAAGAGAAAAGAAAAGAAAAGAGAAAAGAAAAGAAAAGAAAAGAAAAGAAAAGAAAAGAAAAGAAAAGAAAAGAAAAGAAAAGAAAAGAAAAGAAAAGAAAAAAGAAAAGGTCTTAGGATCACTGGATTTCCTATTTCCGAATAAAATATAATGAGCTTTTGGTGACATTTTTCATAGTGCCATGGGTCAATCTTTGATAATCCTGGGCTCCACCATACATGAGACTCCATGCACATACCAAAAAGTGACCAGCATTTAGGCACCTCTAGAATGACCTGTACAATTGCTCAGAAAGTCTCTTTTGAGCAAACAATGGCCACTACCATCTATGGGCAAGAGAGTCAGACACAGGATGTGCTCTCAAATCTGATGCATTTCTGTGGCCAGAATTATAGTTCAATAAGAGAACTTAACCCTTTGGCACTCCACAAATCTTTTCCTGGCTGAGTTAATGAGAGCAAACCCACCAGGAACGTCAGGACATAGAGTTTCTGCAGGGAAATAAATACAAGCTACTTCCAAGGTAAAAGACAATGATGCAAGAAGGATCAGAATGGTGAAGAGGAAAGAACAGAAAATACATCACTGAGGGGCGCCTGGGTGGCTCAGTCGGTTGAGCGTCCGACTTCAGCTCAGGTCATGATCTCGCGGTCCGTGAGTTCGAGCCCCGTGTCTGTCTCTGGGCTGATGGCTCAGAGCCTGGAGCCTGCTTCCGATTCTGTGTCTCCCTCTCTCTCTGCCCCTCCCCCATTCATGCTCTGTCTCTCTCTGTCTCAAAAATAAATAAATGTAAAAAAAATTTTTTTTAAATAAATAAATAAATAAATAAATAAATAAATAAATAAAAGAAAATACATCACTGAACCTATAACTACAAATAAGAGATATCAACCATCTTGTGATTTTCCCAAGTAGCCTAGCACCTGAGTAGGTACACAATCATTGGCCTATGGTCAAACTGCAAACTTACAATAGAATGTTTCCAAACTAGATAAATTACAACAGCTGTAAGCAGCCACATTTTCCTCATTTGTTTATTAGGATAGAAGATATTTAAGAGCTCAGCAACGGTCAGAAAATCTGAAGGACACAAAGACCACAAAACATGAAGGACACAAAGCTCATGGCTTACTCTTACCACCAATATTACCAAATTGTTTAGTTACTACTCCCACTTCATTTCAGAAAGGACTACCATGAAGTATTAAACACTAGTGGGAAATGGACTTTGAGTTGTTTGCAGTCAGTGTAAGGAGGGAACTTGTGAGTTACATGATGTACAGCAGTTCATGCACCATAATTGCAATTCTCACTAGACGGAAGCACTGTGGTGTGGGCAGCAGACTGAGAGAAGACAATATTCCAAGACCTATATGTCAGTATCATTCCATAGCTGAAAAGTGGTGTAAGGTACAATAATAACTAAACCTCTGTAATATAAAATTAAGAGGTTTAGGACAGTTGAATTGAACCAAGTAGGAACTGCAACAAACTCCAAAGCAGAAATTTTTACCCAAAATTGAAAGGTGGTCACTCAATAATATGGAAAAAAAACAGCTGAAGACCTACCTGACTTTGCAGCTACAAGTGCACACATATATGATAATCTTCCTCAATGGCATCATCCTCAAAAGACAGAGACCAATGACAAAAGCATGATGAGTATGTGTCACAGCCAGACCAATGATGACCTAATGTCTAGAGCAGAAAAGAATAATGATCAAATACATTAATCACAATTTTGCTGGTTGATGTTAATCTTTTATTATCAATGAAAAGGCTAGCCTTATTCAAAGCCATTAGTGTCCATTAGTAAATTAAAATTTGTTGTTTTTTAGTTTTGTTTTTATTCCACATATTTTGTCCAGTTTGACATCAGGAAGTCACTTAGATTATTTCTACATTTAAACCTAAATATAAAAAAGTGAATTTTCTTTTACAACATTACCTAAACAGACTTTCTAAGTTGTTAATTTGCAGAATGTTCCTCTCTCCTCTCAATCACAAAATTACTGAGTACTCTATCTGCATATAGGTCTTAGCCACATCTTTATCAAAGATGTTTTGTGAGCGCTAGCTTAATATTGAACTGAATAATCTGTGCTTGGTCAAAGTTTTCGCAAGTAAAGAAATTTACCAATCCTAGATTATAAAACAAAGTACATTTTGTAGAGAAGATGTACTTGCTTTACTTGATTTTCTTCTGTATTTTTCAGTGTTCAAGTAACATTTTTAGCATCCAGGCAACCTATATAATCAAACATAAGTAATGTCTTTCTTCATATCTCTTCAGAAGCAAAACATCCCAAAATACTATTGGTTGGCTTAGTTTGTGCATTCATTATCTGCTATATAGTCTCTATCACCTCAGAGTATTCTTTCTCTCCCTTTCTACACACACACACACACACACACACACACACACACACTATGAAGACAAGTGAAAATTCAGTTTAGTTATAGACATAGGCAAAGTTCAGAGGATCACTAAGATCTTAGTAAACAAAGATTCTCAATCTCCACTCCCACTCATACTTGATCCTCACTGAGCTTTTCTCAATGTCATTGTTTGTACATCTTTTGAGAGTGAAATTTTGTATCTCTTCAGATAACATGAGTTAAATTCTGGGCCTTGGAAGGAGCAGGAAATCATTGGAACACACAGTTGAAGGAGATAGAAGAGAGGAAGAGGCTTCTGGAGAAGAGATCTCAGTGGGCATCAGAGTGTCAGCCAGACAACACGAGCAGTGAGTTTCCATTGAGAAATTACCAAGTGGTGGACACTGTGCTAAGCAACTCACATTTGTTATCTCTAACAACAACTCAGTGATATTAGTACTATTATTATCCCCACTTTACAGATGAGAAAATTGAGGCTTATAGAGTTTCAGATGTGTATCTAAGGTGAAAACTAAGTCCTGGAGCCTGAATTCAAAGGCAGGCAGTAAGATTCTTAACCATCATGCATACAGTGTTAGCTTCACATCCTATGCCAATCTGCAACTATGCCTATGTAAGGAAGAAGGGAAGTTTACGTGTGTGTGTGTGTGTGTGTGTGTCAGAGAGAGAGAGACAGAGAGAGACAGAGAGAGAGAGAGAGAGAGAGAACTCTAACTAGCCAATCAGTGAGACACATAGCCTCCTGCCATTCTGTGCATTAAGTATTGTCCCTGGAGGAACTAGACATGGGAGACCAGCTCTCATTCCTTTCATTAGACCCAGTGTCTCTCACAGCGCAATCTTGTGAGCCTCTGGGAATCTTACCAGTGCCTGAAACACACACTTTTTAATATGGCATGGCCTATAGATGAGCCAACTACTTCATCAGATGTTCAATCACAGAAGGACCCATAGGGTCCACCAGGAGATGGCATTTGTGTCTCCAATGTGGCACTTTCTTAAAGGATTTGGGAAGCAATGCAACTTTACCTCATGCACCCCTTTAAAACTTAGTGCCACAGTGAAAGCAGCTTCTCTCTGCTTCCAGATGGTACAACTCCTGCTCTCTCTCAGAAGCCACAGGCTTTTTTGGATGCCCTTATTTTGCTCTGGTCATTCTTAATACAGGTCTCTAGATTCCTGAGTAACATAAGATAATATAAAACTATTGTTTAATTGCTCTAGAAAGAAATTAAAAGTGCCTCACCAAGGACACATGTTTTTTCAAGACAAGGCTGATCATAAGTAGTCATTTTAAATAATCCAAGACAGTCTATTTGACATAGGACAGTCTCCCTATTACTAGAATAGTAGATAAGTGAACAGATTTCCAATTGGGATGAGAAAGATAACAGAATGAGAGATGAGACATGAGGGGCTGAATATGAACAGAGATTTGTGCAAATATAGATAGATGCCCACCTTCTTTCCCTGTATTCCTAGCTTTGTGCAAGGAATAATACAAAAGCTATTGTAAAAGAAAGAAGTGCATTTCAATTATAGTTCTGTCACATATTAGCCATGCATCCATTATTTAATTTGTTTGAGCTTCCCATTACATACTTATGGAGAGGTTATCAGAATAGCCATTTAAGAAGTCTACTAGGAAAATATATACAAAGTTATTGGAGTGGAGATATCCAATAAGAAGTTGCTGCCTCCACAGTTTCCTCCCCTCTCTTATTTCAGGAAATAAATGATGGGCGTCCTAAGGCACATGATGGAAATGTGACTGTGAGAATCCATTCTGGTGATAATGATGGAACCGCCTCTGTGCTCCCCATTTCCTACTCATGGATGGGTAGAATTATTTTCTCACCAAGTCCATCTCCATTTCCAGAATGAAAACCTCATTCTTTTCTCTTTGGTTTCTCTCTTTTTGGCACTTACTGTCTCTATGGCAATATCATGCCCTGAATAAGAGGATTTGTGGAAAGAATATATTCTGTGTTACCTATACCTATATTATGGCATGAGTCAGAATCAGGTACAGATGCTCTATCCAGAAAAGATGCTACTCCCAATGTATGAATCACAAAAGAATCACCTATTTTTTGCTAATATCACACCTGCTCCCCACTTCCCTGAAATAAGATTCCACAATTTCATAGCAACTTTTATTTTATTCGACACCCAGTTGACCATTTGCCTGGTACCATGTTTTGTTTGTTGGTTTGGTTTGATTTGATTTTGCTTTTTTTCCCCACCATTTTCCTTTGTTATCAATGAAAACATATAATTTGGATGAAAAAGAGAAAGCAAGATCAGTTAAACTACTTTAATTTGGTGTTTAAATATCAACATCTAAATTTTTAAAAACCAGCACTGCTTTCTTCTCAAGATATACATTGAACTCTGACCAACTGACTCTAAATCTTACAATTGCCTCAGCCCTGTATTTATATGATAGATATTAGCAAGAAAACAAGCACACAGATGAACCACAATATCATCTCTATTTGCTTTCAGACATTTTGCTTACAGCATATCTCCCATTTTAACTAAGTTTTATTTAGTCTCTCTAACGTGAAATGTCTTCTGATTCTGAGATGGCTCCATTTTATTCAAGTGGGGCAAGTATGTCCTGAAAAAGTTTGGTGGCTGAGGGAACCAGCCTGGCTCTTACATTTTGCTACACAGAGTTAATTAAGATCAGTTCGGTAGTCCTGTATCTAGTATCTCCCTTGTGCCAAGAACTAATCCCTTCCTGGTGGTGAACCTTCGTGTGGCCAGCACTTGCTGGGACATCATTCAAGATATGTTGTAATATGCCGTTTTAGGTTATTCTCCTAATCTCATCTCAGAAAGGCAGAAACAGACATCATTTCTTTTCCTTTTAACAATGCTCCTTAACTATGTTTAATTGCTTGCAAACACTTTTTTATTTCATAATAGTAGATGTCATGTATATAGTGAAAAGCACAGTTAAAAGCAACATATGATACTAACTTTTTATCAATAAAATGAAAATAGTTCACTTTCTCTTGCCCCAGTGCCTCCACGTCCCTAAATTCAGCTCCAAGATACAACCATTTTTATCTTTTTAAATAGTTTGTGCACATCCTTATTTAAAACAGAATCTTCCTTTGCTATCCTTCTCTCCATTCTTCAGCTCAAGAACTTGGCTATACTGGGTGACACCAACTGCAGTGAATATCAATTCTAACTTAGGCCATTTAATGGGGAGAGGAAGAATCAACAAAAAAGTATCTAGAGCAAGCAGTACTGCATCATGTTGTTACTTTCCTTCTCTGGAGTCATACCCAAATCCAGCATTAGGAAAAAAAAAACAACAACAGGAAAATATACTCTTTTCAGTCCTTCCTTTCATCTCTACCCCCTTCCTTACTCTGTTTATCCCCACAGCAGATCTAAAACTTCCTCTGGATTTGTTTTTTACATTAATTTTCTTTCTCAGTGCCACTTCCTCTCCCCATCTTAATCTTCACATCAAGATTTTGATGAACAGTACCAGCTTCATCAGAAAGGCCACATGGCTTAGAGATTAAGTACCTAGTCTTTGGCACCCAAAGATATAGTAGGAATCCTAACTATATCATAAGGGTGACCTTGGGAAAGTTATGAGTTTGTCCTATCTCCAGAATGTTGAGGGTATTGACTATCTTTCAGGATTTCTGTGAGAAACAAAAATTTGATGCAAAAAGCACCGAGAATATAACAGGTAGAAAATAAATATTTAAAAAAATTTTTTTAACATTTATTCATTTTTGAGAGAGAGAGACAGAGAGACAGAGACAGAGACCAAATGCTAGCAGGGGAGGGCAGAGAGAGGGGAAGACACAGAAACCGAAGAAGGCTACAGGCTCCAAGCTGTCATCACAGAGCTCAACATGGGGCTCGAACTCCCAAACTGTGAGATCATGACCTGAGCAGAAGTTGGCGCTCAACCAACTGAACCACCCAGGGGCCCCGAAAATAAATATTTTTAAGCCTCCTGTTATAGAACACTGTTGCTAAAGAGAAAACAATTTGAAAGTATTTAGTCACTGAAAAGTTGTAATAAATTCGGATTATTGTGGCAGAGATATTGGCCATGAATGCACTGGATTTCCTTTCTAACATTGACACTGATGTGTTACTCTTGATCAAGAAAATCTCTTCTGTCCATTGATACATTAGTCCTATTTTGGTGATGCTATGGTTTCTCAAGGACAGAGTAAAATAATTAATTTATTACTATGGCATATATTGACAAATTTGCATTACAGTTTCTTTTAGATGAGAGGTAAGAGTCAGATTCTCACTCCAGAAAGGATAGGCAATAGGACTCTGACATTACTAGCTACAAGGCCTTGGGAATATTACTTAACTTTTCTAAACCCCATCTGTAAAATAGAAATAGTAGGCTTGCCTCTCTTTAGGATTTTTCTGTGAATTAAATGGAAAAAAAGCATATAAATGCTTCATCACATATGGGAAACCCTAATTTTTCCATGACCATTATGGCAATGATGAAGATTCTGATGATGATAGTATCATAAAATGTCAAGAAATATCAAGATATTAAGAAGGAGATAGCCTTCCTGGTGGAGAAATTCTTCTTTGGTGGGATATTGCATATGTCATTTTTAGTTAGGGAGCCTACTTCTCCAGTTGCTCTGGATAAGTAATCAGACTACTCAAAAAGATATAAAATGACTTTATTTCTCATTAGAGGGTAATTGGATCTGTCACCTGTTAATTATGACATTAGTTAAATATTTTGGAAGGTCATTGAGGGTAAATCGCTAAGAGAAATATCACTGCATTTGTTTGGCATGTTTCTGTGTATTGCAGATGGTGACAGCCTCAGCATAAAATTAGTCATTTGTAACTTCAAATGGTGCCTCACATCCCCTGAGACTCCACCTAAAATGAAATCCAAGGAAAATGACAGTACAAAGGACAAAGAAGATGATTGTTTGCAGTAGTTCATCTTTAGTTTGTGCACAGAGGAGTTATCAAACCAGGTTTGTTATTAGAGTAGATAAACTTCAAATACATAGAGTTCTCTTTTGTTCATCTTCAAACTCCTATCTCTTCCATCATGATGCCATACAGCTCATAAGGCATGAGCAGAGTCACCTGTTCTCAGGACCCACTTCTTCTGGGAACACGGTGAGGGCAGACAGTGCCCAGTTCACAACTAAACCACAGTGCAGGGACGGCACACAAGCAATTGTATGGAAGCATACAGAGTACCCAAATAACATCCAGCTAATCTGTCAAACCACTACTAATAGCCATTCACAAAACCTTCCAAAGCCCCAAAATGTGTCCCAGACCCTATTTGTCAGGTAATAGAACACAGCATCAAAGACTAAAGCACATTTATGGGGAAAAAACCCTACAGGTAGTATCATATTCAGTGATGAAAGTCTGAAAGTATTTCCCCAAAAAAGAGGGAAAAAAAGATAACCTTTACCAGTGCTATTCAACATTGTACTAGAAGTTAACTAGAGCAAATAATGGTGGGTGTAGGGGAGAAAAAGTAATGAAAGACACCCAAATTGGAAAGGGAGAAATAAAACTATCTTTATTTGCAGATGGCATGATCCTATATATACAATATCCTTAAAAAAAATCACAAAAACCCTACTAGAGTTAATAAATATATCCAGCAAAGTTCCATAGTATAAGATCAATACAAAGAATTATCTGTGTATACCAGCAATGACACTCGGCAAATGAAATTAAGAGAATTCAACTTATAATAACATACAGATAATAAAATAACTAGGAATAAAATTAATTAAGGAGGTGAAATATTTATACACTTAAAACTACAAATTATTGCTGGAAGAAATTTTAAAAGGCCTAAATAAATGGAAAGATACTTCACATTTGTGATTGGAAAAGTTATCATTAAGGTGGCAATATTACCCAAAGCAATCTAGAGTACAGATTCAATTCAATCCGTAAAAAACAATCTTGAAAAAAGAATAAAGTTGTAGGATTCACTTCCTGATTACAAAAATCACTACAAAGCTAAAGTGATAATAATAATAATAATAATAACAATAATAATAATAATAATAATAATAATAATAATAATAATAAACCTTTGGTACTGGAATAAGGGTAGGCATAATTCTATGGAATAGAATTAACAGTCCAGAAATCCATGTGCAAAAGGATACAGCCTCACACTTTACACAAAAATTACCTCAAAATGGGTCAGTGACCTAAATGTAAGAGTTAAATCCATGACATTCTAGTGGAAAACGTAGGAGCAAGTCTTTACGACTTTGTTTGACAATAGATTCTTAGATATGACACCAAAAGCACATGCAACAAAAGATAAAAATAGATAAATCAGACTTCATCAAAATTAAAAACTTTTCTGCATCCAAGGACATTATAAAGAAAGTGAAAAGATACCCTGAAGAATCGAGGAAATATTTACAAATCCTGTATCTGATAACTGATAAGTATCTAGAATATATAAAGAAATATTACAGCTCAACAACAAAAATATAAGCAACCAAATTTTAAAAAGGGAAAGAATTTGAATAGACATTTCTCCAAAGAAGATAAACAAATGAAAAACAAATGCATGGAATGATACTAAACATAATAAGTCATTTAGGAAATGCAAATAAAAACCACAGTGAGATACCACTCTTTACTCAATAAGATGCCTAAACTTAAAAAAGAAAGAAAGAAAGAAAGAAAGAAAGAAAGAAAGAAAGAAAGAAAGAAAGAAAGAAAGAAGGAAGGAAGGAAGGAAGGAAGGAAGGAAGGAAGGAAGGAAGGAAGGAAGGAAGGAAGGGGAATGAAAGAGAAAGAGAGAGAGAAAGAGAAAGGAAAGAAAGAGAGAAAGAAAGAAAGAGCAAATATCGGCAAGGATGTAAAGAAATTAGAACATTTGTCCATTGCTGGTGGGAATGTAAAATGATTCAGCAGCTATGGAAAACGTTTTGGTGGCTCCTCAAAAACTTAAACATAAGATTATGATATAACCCAGTATTTCCACCACTAGGTACATACACAAAAGAATTGAAAACAAGTACTTAAATATATACATATCCATCTATGTTTGTGTTAGGACTATTAACAATAGCCAAAAGGTGGAAATAACCCAAATGCTATTCAACAGATGAATGCATTAAAAAAAATTGTGGTGTATATATTCGATAGAATATTATTCTTCCATAAAAAGGAATGAAGCACTGATACATGCTACAACATGTATGGACCTCAAAAACATGATATTATGTGAAAGAAGCCAAACACAACTGTCAAGTATTCTGTTTCCATTTATATTAAATGTCCAGAAAGAATAAATAAACTCATAGAGACAGAAAGCAGATTTGTGATTGTCATGAACTGGAGAGATGGGGAAATAGAAGATAGTTGCTTAATGAGTACTGGGTTTCAATGCGGGATGATGGAAATATTTTGAAACTCAATTTATTTATTTATAACTCAATTTATTTATTACACAATTTATTTATTTATTACACAATATTGTGAGTGTACTGAATGTTGCTGAATTGTACCTTTAAAATGGTTAATTTGATCTTGTCTGAATTTTGCTTCAACTAAAAAAATGTTAAGTATTGAAGTCTCCAACAATTGCTGTATTATTTCTTCTTTCAATTCTGATACGGTTTTTTTTCCCCATGTATTCTGGAGTTCTATTGTTAGGTACACGCATATTTATAATTGTTTTATCTTCCTGATGGATTAATCCATTTATCACCATAGACTTTAATTTTGGTACTAGTAACATTTGTCTTGAAGTCTATTTTGACTTCTATGAATATAGCTGTTCTATCTATTTTGTTTTTAAGTTGTTCCCATGGTATAATTTTTCCATCCATTTAATCTCAAACTTTAAGTGTCTTTAAGTCTCAAACATACGTCTTATACATAATTTGGTTGAATCATATTTTTAAAACTTTTTCAATTTCTGTCTATTTGTTAAATCTATTTATTTTAAATGTAGAATTCCCATCTGTCATTTTACTATTTGCTTTATGTCTTATGCCTCTTTAGTTCTTCTATTCTTCCATTACTGCCTTCTTCTTATTAAAAAGATATATTCTAGTCTATCACTTTAATCCCTTGTCATTTATTTCACTATAATTTTTACTTACTCTTATAGTGATTGCCTTGAGATTAGGGGGATTTTACTCAGTTGATTTGTGTAAAATTTTGTTTCTAGATTTTCTGCAATAGTTCCTTATGGGTTTTATTTTCCTTTTATTCATTTTAACATATTGAAGTGCTTTTGCAAAATGCCAAATCTAATGCTGTGCTTTTCTGTCAGGCTCATAAATGTCCAGATACCTCAGTGGGTTCCGTTTGTTTGTGTGTTTTTGTGGGGAGAAAAGAGTTGTAAATTCTTTCACTGTCTGCTTTAACACTCTTAATGTTTCCAAGTTTCAAGAGCATTGAGAAGGGACTCATTGGCACAGCCGGTTTCAGTCACTTCATTCTTTAAACAAAGGAAACTTTGTCAATAGGGTGGGTCATATAATAAATGCTATCTATTTAGAAGTCATTTCTTTGTAAACCAAATGGTATTTGTGGGTAACATTTTAGGAAAAAATTGAATTGCTTTTCCCAGAAAATAGAGGACTACTGACTGGAAAAATAATTATGAATCCATTATAACTACATATGCAAGGGAAGGCCCTGCATCAACCATATGAGGGTACTTTCCTGTAAAACTAGAATATGATAAAAGGAATTACATGGTATATATAACCAGCCAAAATCATCAATAACTTTGATCGTGTGGTCCCACTCTCAATTCCATTTGAATAACCCTTCTCAAATAGTTTACTCTGTTTAAATTCTGTACACACACAATACTAGTGCATTTCTATTTTCCTCTTTGAGCCCTTTACCAAGTGCCATATTCATAGCTGTCAATCTTTTTCCCCAACTTCCATGATAATGATAATAACTTACATTTGCATTCATTGATGATACAATGTGTTTATCACCCATTGTCTTTGATGTGCAGCTCATCCATTATTGTCAGCTCCTCAAAAGTCTTGGAGGCATTATTAGGAACAGCATAGTTAAGAAAAAAGTATCTTTGCTGTATCATCGGTAATTTGTACCCCAAACCTTGTTAAATTAGTGAACTTCTGTTTGAGAACAGATTTGGGAAAGAAAAGGTTAAGCATTGCTTTCATGAAGCACACTGAAAAGCCCCACAACAAGCAGAATAGTTGACTTCCAGGATAACTGACTTTTTGCTGAGACATAAACTGGCTCCCAGTATGAATCATATCTTTAAGAATCATCTCAGACTGAGTGATCAAACTCCTGGTGTTTGTCATATGTAAGACAGTGTTTTGGCCACCTTGAAGCAGTATGCTAATGATGATCATGGAGTCAGGAGACCTTTTCCCCATTTCTTCTATTATCTATAAGGTTTATCTCAGAAGAGGAGGCTCAAAGGAGTATTGTCGTTTTCCAGAAGACAAAGGAAGTTTTTCGACACAGATTTTTATCATTATTTTTTTGTATGTTTGTAAAGTTTTATTTATTTTGAGAGAGGGAGACAGTGAGCCGAGGAGGGGCAGAGAAAAAGGAAGAGAGACTCTCAAGCAGGCTCTGAGCTGTCAGCTCAGAGGCTGATGTGGGGCTTGAACTCATAAACAGTGAGATCACGACCTGAGCCAAAACCAGAAATCAGACACTTAACTGACTGAGCCACCCAGATGCCCCTCAACACGGATTTTTAATGCTGAGGCTTGTCAAATCAGGCATTAAAAACAGCTAACATACCAGCTTACTAATTTCAACTACAATAACAATCAATTAGAATTTTTTTTAAATCAGAATTAAAAGGTAAAATAACTGAAATCTAACAATATGTAACCAGAATATTCTCCACACAGCAAACATTCCTTAGCAAACTAATCATGAAGATTTGACACCAGGCTTTTTATTGTTAGGATATAAACAATGATCCCTGCATGACTGAAAACAGTTTGTTCTTTGAAATAAATTAAATCCTTTTTTATACCTGTCTACATTATTGTTTGCTGACTTTTATAATTTTGCTCTTGATTATGTGCCACAGATTAAAGTTTAAGGTGACATTCTCATTTAACCATTACTTATCTTTAAGAAGTAAGTAAAGACACTTTAATGGGCAAAATAGGTAGTTTAAAGATATTTTGTGAACTGCCTCAAGACAGGTGTGTGTATACAGTGGGGCTAAAATCAATAGAATCAAGTTCCTACTAACGACTCAGGTAAGCATTGACCACAATCTTCCAGTCTGCTAGTGACATCTGAATAAATAATGTTATTTTTTAAAAGAGATATATGTTGATTACCAAAAAAAAAAAATATCTCTGTTAATTCTCGAAGCTCTTACAGACTTGATATATGGAGTGTTTGGAGTGGGATGTAAGAGTCTATCTCCTTTAGTTTTGGCTGGGCTGGACTGCACTGTAATATTTATCATTTTTTTATTTGTTGATCTGATCCAACGTAATAAGAATAATATATGTTAAAATAAATGAATGATATTTCCTTTTGTGTCCATTTATCATGACTGGAAAATTGGAACCAAATTGATCTTTTGAAGTTACACTGAGTAAGCTCTCTCCTTGCCTCTCTGTCTGCAGAGCCCCTGCTCAGGACTGTTGACAGAAAAAAATTAGATTCACTGCTTGCTTAAACCAATATATTTTGCTGCTAGCTATGCAAGTCCAATTAAATCCTCTGACAATATGGTAAAACGAGGATATTGAATTATGTTTGTAGCCAATTAGAAACGTCACGGTTGAATACTCATTCTTGTAACACTATTTAAAGTTATGAAATCATGGTACTGAAAAATATTTCATGGAGTGGGAAAGAAAATCCAGGAGCAAAGTGAGGAACAATTAGTTCCTTTAGATCATGATATCAAAGTCATAAATTCTTATATATGTTTAGTGGGGTGTTTTGGTAAGAATCAGAATTATGTGGGGCATAAATTACTAGAAGTATATCTCCTTATCATTAACATTATTACTAAATTATAAAAATTAACATTTTTTGATGGAAAAAAATATGGTAAAATGGATGGAATATTGGGTTAGGAAATCAATAGGCCCAAATCCCAATTCTATATTTGCTGTTCCCTTAGTCACAACCTCCCTCATTTGAAAAGTGGAAATAATAATTCTGATATCATATGAATCAAATAAAATAATACATGTGAAGGGATTTGAAAAATATGAATCATAAAGATTAAATACTTTAAATTTATAAATTTAAGTATAAATTAAAAAATTGTAAAACATCTGGAATAAAACATAAGTCTTATAACATTATTTTAAACTGTAGTGCAAGCAAATCTTCCTTTACATATTATGAGTACTTCCAAGGAAATATTTATAAAAAGAATAAGTGAGAACCAAACTTCACTTTAATTGTGCTAAAGAAGTAGATCTCTCATACATATTATATATTTCATATATATTATAATATATTATAAATATTTTGTGAGAATGGAGTTTCTAATATAACATGGAAAAGCTGAAGAACTTATGCCAGAAAAGCAAAACACCATTATAATTGAGCAGATCAACAAGAATAGAGGGGCCTCTTGGAGGAACTCAAAGCCAAGTGCTAAAAACCAAGCAAGCAGTGCTGAGCACCAGGACTGAACGACCCCAGGTCTTGGTCCCCAGCACCAGTTCTTACCCTCTCTAGCCATAGTTCAGCCCCGATTCAACTTTGGTGACAGCTAACCCCTTCAACAATACTTCTCAGGTAGTATCACCCACAGCTCAAAAATAAAGCTGAGGCTCAAGGTGGTCATGCAATCTCCTCAAAATCACAAGACGAGTAAGTGAAGAGTCGTGTTTGATCTCAGTCACACTCGAGATCTCCAGAGCTCATGTACTACTCCTTTAATCAAAGAAATCAGGCATTTCTTTTAAAGTGGCAAGTCCTCTCCCATATTTGTGACCATGTATACCTAACACAATTTCCTTCCTTGGTTTCTCATCATAGTCAAAACACCACTGTTCCCGATCACATAGTTAAAAGAGAAGTACAGACAGTACTTGGCAGAATTGGTGAGGGCAACAGCAAGGACAGATGGGCTTCCTCCATTCTCCAACACATGAGAAAGCAGACCTAGATAATGGGTCATCAAGTTGTAATAACATTCACATGGCTGTCATGAGATGGGAGAGTCGGGAGCAGGCACAATGGGAAGGAGTGTGGCTACCCCATCATTATCTGTGGACCCACTAGCCAGCCCTCCGGCACAAAGGAGTATTTGTTTTCCCTTTTGCACAGCTGAAACCAAAAAGGAAAAATTTATCCTTAATCACAACAAACACCTTTTTCTAAACTGCTTGGAAACTACCTTAAATTAGGAACAGCTTTGAGCATGAGCATGCACAGACTCAAAGTAATTTAGTTGGTGAAGCTGCTGGAGGTCTGTAAAACCAACCTGGAAACAACTTGACTGAAATTCTCGTAGTTGTAGCAATTATTAATCCTTAAATCCTATAAATTCATATGCCGGTAACTGGTAAAATACTAGTTAAACCCAGAGTTACAAATGAAATTCTTTTGTGGATTACTTAGCTTTGTTTCCTTCTTCAGAGAGTACCATGCGTTCCCACACAGTTAAGATCTAGACCAGAAAGTGTGGGTGACTCAAAACATACCCATCTCTGCTACTACAGGGGAATAAAAATATGAAGAAAAGTTCTGCTATAGTTGGGAGAATAGCCTAATAGCATTCTTTTTAACTATAAAGCATTATTTCCGTACTATTTAATATTTGTATAAGTGTCAATTTGTTTAAGTGTCTGACCTAAAAGTTCACATAATGTTAGGGCTAGAGTCTATCCCCTATGAACACTAAAATTTGAGCAAAGAAGAAAGTGGAAAGAGTAAGATGGGTTAAAGCAGTGATGGGCATGTGAACAGACAGAAGCAGAAATATTATCTCACAGAGACAGACACACAAAAATACTAATTGAGACATAATTTGACAGAGTCAGAGACACATTTAGATACAGAGAAAAATCTCTAATGGCTTTCAGCTATCAAATTTAATTCCCATAAAATCTGTGAGATCTCTGATTCTTAAAACAACTCTGCTCTTCCATTTGCATGAATTTGCTTAAGTAGATTTCTTTTTCTTATAAACCAAAAATACATGGATTTTATAGTCGTAAGGTTTTGTAAAGAATATATGTAGTTCACTTGTGCATTGCATTAGAATAATGGAATGCCCAGGATTCTTTAACCTGATTCCTATAAAGTGTATCTCCTGACACAAAAAGAGTTTGAGCATCCTCCCTGGGCATAGCACTACGCTCTCATTGAGCTCTATGTTTGGAAGTGCTAAAATATTCATTGGTGATAGATTGCAAACCTAAGTGAAGCTCTTTAAGGAAACTAAAAGAAAGAGTTTGACTCAAAATATAGAGCAAATTTGGCACAGACTAGGGCCTCAGCCTTACATGCAACAGGGAGTGTTTCCAATAGACAGAAGTTCAAGTCTCATCTTGCCTCATTGAGCTAATGGGAAAAGACACAGCATCACAGAGACAATATAGCTTGAGGGCTTTTGGAAAGACTGGGTAAGGAGTTCCACAAATCTTCTCCCCCTCAAATAGCAGCAATAAAACTTGCTAACAGTTTGAAAAACATTTAAAATCTCTGATAATTCTCTGGCATACAACAAATAAAGATAATCATTCAAGAAAATCTAACAAATCTGGGTAAAAACAATGGGAGTGTGTGGTTTATAAATCAGAAACTGCATCATAATCCAAATCCCCTGCTATAGAAGTTTTATTCTTGAGATGCAGGGTGGGTCATGAGAACTAGCAGCTCCAGCTCTGTGGCATAGAGATTCCACTCCAGATAGTTGCATAGGAATTTGGGGTCAGCAGCTATGTGATCCTGCCTGAGGATGTTGGCTTGTTAGAAGTAGAGTGTGGGGAAAAAAAACGTACCCAGAAGCACTGTTAAAGATAATAGAGATATTAATGGAAAACAATTAGGGAAGGCAAACATCTCTGTGATAAAGCAAGATAAATTGTCCATCCAAAGAATAGAATAAGCAAAACGAACAGAGTCTCAGAAACCTGTAGGACACAATTAAATATATAACTCATTATTATTCTAATGGTTGCTTCAGTGGTTGTAGTGTTTACCAAAGTCTACTGGGATAGACTGAACAATTTCCCCCAAATTTTCCATGTCCTAATTCCCAGAAGCTGTGAAAGTTACCTTGATTGGTAAAAGGCACTTTGCAGATGTGACTAAGTTAAGGACCTTGAGATGAGGATATAAGCCTCTACTACTGTAGTAACACAGAGCTCAAAGTAATCACAAGGTCTTTATAAAAGGAAGGTAGAAGGTCATGGTCATGTGATGACATGGAGATGTGTGACATAGTCATGTGATGACAAAGGAGAAGACAGAGAGAAACTTAGAGATGTTACACTCAGGCTTTGAAGACAAAAGGAAGGACCTATAGCCAAGGAATGCCTCTAAAATCTGGAAAAGGCAAGGCAATGGAGTCTTCCATAGAGGCTCCAGGAGGAACACTACCCTGGTGACACTTTGAGTATCGCCCAAGAAGAACATTTTGGAATTGTTAGCTCTAGAACTATGAAAAATAAAACCATGTTCATTTATACCACTAAGTTTGTGGTAATTTGTTACAGTAGAGATAGGAAACTAAGACATCATATTCAAATCAGATTGCACTGCTTCTTATATAGTAGGTATTCTTAATGGAATCATTTGTGCCCTAGGGGACAATTGACAGGATCTGGAGACATTTTTCATTGGCACAGATGGAGGAAGGCAAGGAGGGTACAGGAGGATGCTGCTGGCATCAATTGGGTAGAAGGTAGAAGGCCAAGATGCTGCTAGACAGTGCAGAGGATAGATCACAATCAATCAATCTATCAATCGCCCAAGCCAGAATGACAATTACTAAAATTAAATATTTTGATGTGTAGGGGCGCCTGGGTGGCTCAGTCGGTTAAGCGTCCAACTTCGACTCAGGTCACCATCTTGCGGTTTGTGAGTTCAAGCCCCGCGTTGGGCTCTGTGCTGACAGCTCAGAGCCTGGAGCCTGCTTCGGATTCTGTCTCTCTCTCTCTCTCTGTCTCTCTCTCTCTCTCTCTCTCTCTCTGCCCCTCCCCCGCTCATGATCTCTCTTTCTCTCTCTCTCTCTCTCTCTCTCTCTCTCTCTCTCTGTCAAAAATAAATAAATAATTTTTTTAATATATTGATATCTAGTTTAGAAGTATATAATATTTCTAATATATTTCTAATTGCTATATTTCTAATATAAAATATATAATGATAGAACACTTTTATTTTTCTACTCCCATATTCTATGCTTCTGTTGTCATGTATTTTGCTTATACAAGAGTTATTAAGTATAGAATACATTATTTGTATGTAAATAGTCAATGAGAATTTTAACAGCTTTATGGAACTATAATTCATATATCATACATATCAAAGTATACAATTCAATGAATTTTAATATGCTCAGAGTCCTGTAGCCATAACCACAATCAACTTCAAAACATTTTTATCACCCCCTCAAAAGCCCCGTAGCAGCAGACACTCACCAAGGACTTCTTACATCCTTTCATTTCAAGCTCTTGGCAGCCATGCATCTGCATTTCGTCCTATAAAATTACTTATTCTGGCCACTTTATATAAATGGAACTGTCTAATATGTGTTTTTTGTGAGTAGCTTCTTTCACTTAGCGTAACTTTTCAAGGGTCATCCATACTGTTGTAGTACTATTTCCACTTACTAGCGCCAGATAATAACCCATTGAATGGATAAACCAGATTTTTATCATCAATTATTCAGTTGCAGATACTTAAGCTTTTTTCTATTATTTGGCTATAACAGTTATATTGTTAGGAAAACTCAGGTTACAGATACTGTGTGGACATATTGTATACAAAGGAGATTTACTAGCTCATGTGATAACTCTAACATGTTGAGAAACTGCCAAACTATTTTCCAAACTGGCTGCACTATATTACACTCCTACCAACAATATACAAGGGTTCCAATGTCTCCACATCCTAACCAATAATTGGTTATATCTGTCTTTGTGATTATAGTCATTCTAGTGGGTATGAAGTCATAGGTAAGTGTGGTTTCGATTTGCATTTCCCAAATGGCTACTGATTTGAGAATCAGTATATCTTTTCTGGAGAAATGTTTACTCATAGAATTTTCCCATTTTTAAATTGAGTTATATGTCTTCTTATTATTGAGTTGTAAGAGTTCTTTCTTTATTCCGGAAACAAGTCCTTTATCAGATATGTGATTTGCAAATATTTTCTTCCATTCTGTGATTTGTGTTTTCATATTCTTCATGGTTTTCCTTTAAAACACAAAGTTATTAATTTTGATAAAGTCCAAATTATGTTTTTCTTTTGTCACTTTTGCTTTTGTTTCATACCTAAGAAATCATTGTCTGACTCAAGGTCATAAAGATTTACTCTTGGGTTTTCTTTTTAGTATTTTATAGTTTTCATTATTCAAGTTTATGATGATTTTGAGTAAATCTGTATATAATATAAGGTACAAGTCTAACTTCATTGTTTTGACATGTATATTTAGTTGCCTGAAATATCTATTTTTCCCCCTGAAGTTCATACTTGTCTTTGTAATCACCTTTCATAGAGGGAGAAGAATTCCAATCCAATGCTCCTACCCTTCTCACCTTTGATCATGGTTCTTTAAAGGAAGACAAGGGAGTGCTGGATGAAAAGTTCATTTTTTTAAATTATTTCCTTTCTTCAGCTGCCATGCAATAGCACTGCCCCTTCAAACTGCCAATCTTGAGTAAATTAAGAGAGGAAAAATGCAAATTCCCCTGTATCACTAACAAAAAGAGCAAACCAATGATTTATTCAGGTAATTTCCCCTTTCTAAGAGCCATAGGTACCAAGAAACTATCATTTCTGGCTTCTGCAGTGCTGACTTGATACTGAAGTGAAACAGCTACTCAGCCCACTTCACCTTGTATTCAGTACCATTTTCCTAAAGAGTTGATACATAAACCATACACATCAACTCTGAATCCATACTGCAGTGAGCATGCCATATTTACTGGCAAAAATGTGTACCTTGTCTAATATTTACAAGGCAGGCAGTTAAGAGACATAGGGGCAACCTGGATAATGAAAGCAGAAGAGAATTCAAAAGTTTAATAATCAAATATTAACCTCCTTAAACCAAAGTGAATCCCTTTTTATAAGCACTGTACCATCTCAACTATCTCTAACTCTGTGCCTTAGTCTGAATACCCCCAGAAAGAAGACCTTGAGACAAAAGTGCAAGTGCAGGTGATTTGCCTTTTGGGAGGAAATTTCAGGAAACACAAGTAGGGGAATAGGAGAGCCAGACAGAGAAAGGTAGGAAGCCAACAGAGGTAAGTTATTATGAAAGCTATCATTATGGATGACTAGAAAATAATCACAGTAGGAAAGTCTGGGAATAGCAGGGAATGTACGCCTCATAGCTATCACACATGGAGGTGGGGAGGGAACTGGATTTTTTGCAATACTGCCACTCATTGGGTGAAGGCCTTCCCCTCTTTAGGAATGATAATTCCCCAGCACATCTTGCCTGCAGAGTCTATGGGCAGAGCAGGCTCTGGTGGTGGGAGAAAGCCCCAGACAGACACAGGGATGCCAGTTAAGCCACCATGAAATGAAAAGGTAGGGGCAAGAGGATGCAATTAGGGAAACAACAGTGCCTTCTATGATCACATATTTGTCAACTTTCTTTTTTTTTTTTTAAGTTTATTTGTTTATTTTGAGAGAGAAAGAGAGCATGCGCAAGAGACAGTACCAGTGGGGGAGGGGCAGAGAGAGAGAGAGAGAGAGAGGGAGAGAGAGAATCCCAAGCAGGCTCTGGGCTCTCAGTGCACAAGCCTGTTGCAGGACTTGATCCCACCAACCTTGAGATGATGGCCTGAGCCAAAACCAAGAGTCAGATGCTTAGCTGACTTATTTGTCAACTTTTTAAAACAGATCTAGATCAAGGAACTAGCTAAGAAAGGTGTCCTTGAGTACTCAAATCTCCTTTCCTTGTGGAAGATGCCATAACTTCCCTCTTAAAACACATTTGCTCACTCCTAAGAGAGGTTTTGAACCTCTACAAAATTTGAATAACGAAGGGCATCTGGTTCCCTAATTCATTTTAGCTTTCAAATTAAAGGCAGCAGATGCCTCCTATTGGCAGGCATATGCTGAAAACTAAATCAACGGCAGTGGAGTGTTAAGATCTGATAGTGAAAAAGAAAAGTGAAAAATTACACAAAACATATAAAAGAGAACAATGAATGCAGATCTTTAGGATAAGGAATAAATAATCTTATACTTTTCAATACTGTTAAAGGTACATTATATTAAGTCCTAGGATCATAAATAATGATCATAATAGCAGTGTCCGGGTGACCCCATCAGTTAAGTGTCCAGCTCTTGATTTTGGCTCAGGTCATGATCTCACAGTTCATGAGTTCAAGCCCCACATCAGACTCTGTGCTGACAGGGTGGAGCCTGCTTGGGATTCTCTCTCCCTCTGTCTCTGCCCTTCCCCCCACTTGTGTGCACTCTATCTCTCCCAATCTCATAATAAATAAACTTTAAATAATGACCATAATAGGCATTGATTAACCCAATATTGAGCATGTTGATATGTCATTTGCACTGTTGAGCATGCAAAGGATTCATAATTAATATTGCCATCAGTGTCACAGCCATTATAGAGTCACCATTCTGTGGTGAGGGCAGATACTTAAAGAAATAGATATGTAAAATGGTTATGTTCAAAAAGATAGGAAGTAAAATTCATCCTGCAAAAAAATACTCAGAGAAGTTTGTTTTTAATTTTGAGGGAATAAATATGGGCAGGTTGTTCCATAAAGACTGAAAACCTGGTTATTTAGAAATATTCATTTCCCTAGACTGAGCAATTGCCAGACTTTCACTGGGACTGCCCTGCACTTTCTTCCATTTCTGCTTGCCTTCTGCGTGAAAGGTTTTAACAAACTACTATGTGGTAAACACAGGACTACAGAGGAAACGAAACTTATGGAATTAATCCTCAGAAAGGACAACTAACCATGAAGAAATGTGTATAGTAATGCTGAAAGGACACTAGGTTGTGATGCACTGCAGAGAGCTTTGGAGTCAGGAGAGCTCAGCTATCTGGTAACTCATCTTGAACAAGGAACGTTTCCTCCCTGACCCTCCTCAGTTTCTTGGGATATAAAAGGAAGGGTTTTTTTAAGGTTATTTTATTTATTTTAAGAGAGAGAGAGAGAGAGAGAGAGAGAGAGAGAGAGAGAGAGAGAGAGAGAGAGAGAGAGAGAGAGAGAGAGAGAGAGAGAGAGAGAGAGAATCCCCAGCAGGCTCCACGCTGTCAGCACACAACCCAATGAACTCGTGAACCATGAGATCATGACTTGAGTCGATATCAAGAGTTGGACACTTAACTGACTGAGCCACCCAGGATCCCCTGCAGTTTTTAATAATAACTAGCTTTAAGGGTTGGGAAATTGGATTGAAATATAAAATGTAAAGTGCCTAGCTCAGCAATTCTTGTCACAATGATAGCACAAACAGTAAATAGTTCCCTTCTTTTCATGAGAATATTCAGTCACTTGCCAGATTTGTGTTGATCCATCCACATATTTGAGGCCAAGAGTGCCTCAGTGATGGCTGCCCTGGACTAAGTTTACCTGTGTATTTTGTCAAGCAGACATTATCTGGGAGAAGCTATCAACATGAGGATTTCTACCCCACAACTCTAGACTTATTATACATATTAACCATACTCAACTCACCAAACCCGACCGTCCAAACCTTAGTAATTTGCTGGCTTCAGAAATAGGAGTAGCATTTTGCTTAGAGTTTATCTATAATTCATTTTGCTGTGTTCCAAGTGTTCTCTGTAAAGGTGCCAAGCACTCTAATGTTTCAGAACTTGGAAAAATGCACTGAGCTTCCAGAATCACTAGCAATCAGGGGCAAATATGAGGAAGGAGAGACAGATGAAGAACAGAACCCATTCCAGACCCATTCCAGATGTTTAAGGAAAGTCATTTGCTTAGAGCACACATCCTACTTGCTTAACTAGCTGTAATCAGAGCCTTGTAGAGCTTCACAGAGAAATTAGTAGTAACAAATAAATAACCTAAGAAGACTTAACAATTCCATACTAAAGACAGAACAGAATGGCATAAAATAAACAAGATGGCAAGTGAAATTGCAGGTTAATGACCTTGTACTTTATAGTATAATGAAGCACATACAGTACCAGGCTGGAATAAAATGTATTATAGGATATAAACTCATACAATAGCAGTTTATAAATAAATTATTTTACACTAGTTGCAATTAAATTGCCTTATTTTAATATGATCTTGTAATTAAGATATGAACAGCTTGCTGCCTAGTTCTTGCCTGATCAGCACCAAACACAGATATTTTTCTTAGCTACAGTCATTGTGAATAAACACCCAAACATTTTATCTGAACTTTCTTTTTTCCTCACAAACATCCACGTTCAAAAGTAGATTCTCAAAAATTTGGTAAATCTGCAAACATGGTCTATTCTGACTTCCCAGAGATTGTATCTAATTGTTTCCAATGTAAAGAAACTCTTAAGTCCTCCAATTTTCCCTTTCATGTGTCCAGTACTACTGGACTGATGGAGCTCTGGTCAGAAATGTCATAGCAACTTTGAACTTGGCTTCCCCTTCAGTCTGAATCAGGGCCACTCCCCCTGGGGCTCCTGTGTGTAGCTCCCCTACCACTTCCTAGAGGTCAATTCTCAACATCCATTCATAGGCTTGTTTATGTTGATCCTGAGCAAAGAAGCATGAGGTCTTTGATGCCCCAGATCACATGCTCTTTCTGGAATTGGGTTAGAACCCAGATACATACAAAGGAAATGAAAACTCCAACAATCCTTGCCTTTAAGAGCTTCAATTTAGCAGAGAAATAATAACATCTATACTACTTATATAAGGCATCATGACATTAGCTTTCAATAATGTTAAAAGAAACAATTTCTGGAAGATGAATGGAAGGCACAACTAATTGGCTAGAAAGTAATAGGAAAAGGTCATGATAATAGCATTTCTTTGCCCAGGAACTTGAAGGGAAAGACTCCCTTTGCCAAGGAGTTCCTGTGTGTGTCTCTTTTGACATAAATGAAAGGATGTCTTTTCAAAGTACCATTCGATGAAGAAGGAAAACCCATCACACTTGAAGAACAAAGAACTTTACACTAAGGAGAAGCAAACTAAAAATAAATAAATCCTGGATTGAGGAGAGGGAGTATGTGTGAAGAGAAATGTCAGAGGGAGAGGGGATTGCAAGAGAAAAGAGAATTTAGCACCACTGGGGTATTGTGAGTAGAAGAAGTCACTATCAAAATAGTTGAGAGAGTAGGCTGGGTGTAGTGAGATCAAAGGAAGTATGCAGAGATCAGTACATTGCTCTGTACTAACAAGTGATTAACGGGCAAATTTAAGTAAGAAAAGCCTATGTAAAGCATTAGATTCTCATGAGACCCAACAAATAAAGGCTCTCTGTCCCACTCTGGGTTCTGAATAAAAGAGTAAGGCCCAAGGGGTGCAAAATATCACCTTAGTATGATAAAACCAAAGCAGGAAGACATACCTTTAGTATAAAGACAAACAAACAAAACAAAGCATAACAATGAAGTCTGCCATTTGAATCTCAGAATTGGAAAGACCATTGGTGCACTCAGAAGCACTGGTCCAGGGCAGGCCTCCCCACTCAAGAGCAGGAGGCATGGGGGGGTGGGGGTGGAGAGAACCCCACCTACCTGCGGGTACCTAAGAAGAAAAGCAAGCAGGTCCAATACATTGTTTGCAAATTTACCAATCCAATATGTCATTCCAAAAGGGGATCATAAATCTTCATTTTTAACAAGCAGCTGCCATTCCCATCCATTCTCTTCACCCCACCCCCACCTGGGAGTGATTTTCTTGCAGCTAGTGTGTAGGCACTCTCTGAGAGCAGCACAGTATCTCATGTTGCCTACTTCCACAGCTTGATTGGGATGACCTAGCAAGCTAATGAAAGTGAACTATGTCAAGTTTTGTATAGTTCTTTATCACTACTAGTCCTATGTAATTATTCACTGCCTTGTTATTATTTTAATTTTACATTCTCAAATAAATATATATTTTTAAAAGAAATTCTTTTGCCTCTATTGGTCAAAAGTCTAAAGATCATTTTCAAAAAATCAGTTGCCTAATGATTTCTCAAGTGCACTGAAGAGCCCTTCATTAACTAGGCCCCCAAATTGCAGTTGTGAGACATAGCCATCGAACTCTTCTAATGATTTTTTACCAAGAGCTCTCCAACCCATCAGAAATGACATACAAAGGCTTTGGGACCCTGGCATTCACACAAATCTCATCCGTTTTCTTGGCTACGTGCCCATGGAAACAGTTACTTCTACTTTCCAGGTGATTCAAATTTTCTTTCAAATAAAAGACCAACAAGTAATTAAGCACTAATCTTAATTTTCCATGCTGAGCCATGACATTAAATCTACACAAGATTGGAGGATGTGGATTGAGCAAGGAGACACAGGCTTCGGTAGCTGCCCATTTTGCTCTTCAAAAGATTCACCAAGAATATTTTCTTAGTTTGCTTGTGTTTAAGATGTCTAGCTTATTTAACTAAGTATGACACTACACTTGATTTATGATTACATCCTTTAGAATCAATAGACATTTTGGGCGCCACTGTTTTATTAACAAGATATTTCTTTAAATTAGGTGACGGATTTTGGAGATGTACTTACATCTCAATTATAAATGAGATATTACTTAAAGAAAACTAAAAGAGTTATCTCTTGCCAGAGATCATCAGCCAAGTTGCTCTCTTTTGCGGGGATAGGCTTTATGAGTTAAACTATAGTCATATTCTGCTTTAGTGATCCAGGTTTTGAGCTAATGCAATCATGTTCCCCTGGTATCAGCCTGATTTATTGAATAGGGTAGCTCCCCACAGAATAGGCCCTGACTTTCAAGAAGCCCCTGAGAAAACCATCTCTAGTTTAGTCATCCCAGGAAAAACTAAAGCCTAAAGCTGGACAAAGGTCATGAAGAGTTGAATAGAAAATGGGAGCCACCTGAGTGTCCTAAACATACATAGATTTATATCATTTCAGATCAATTTCATGTTTAATAATTGACCAAATAATAATAGCAATGAAATTATAATAGGAATGCCTGGCTGATTCAGTTGGAGGAGAATGCTACTCTTGATCTCAGGGTTGTAAGTTTGGACCCCACATTGGGTGTAGAGATTACATACATACACTAACTAACTAACTTCAAAGTCTGCACAATCTTGCCCAGCCTACTTGGGGTTGGGCAGGTTGGATGTGCCTGCCTGTGGCCACACTGGTGCTATGACACTTCTTGTTTTATCAGAAAAAAAGAAAAAAGAAAAGAAAGGAAAGGAAAGGAAAGGAAAGGAAAGGAAAGGAAAGGAAAGGAAAGGAAAGGAAAGGAAAGGAAAGGAAAAGAAAAGAAAAGAAAAGAAAAGAAAAGAAAAGAAAAGAAAAGAAAAGAAAAGAAAAAAGAAAAGAAAAGAGAAAAAGAAAAGAGAATGGAAGGGAAGGGAAGGGAAGGGAAGGAAAGTAAAGATAACCATGCCTTATGGGGACATACTACATGTCAGACATGATGCTAAGTCTCATATTTCTTTCAACCCTTACAACAATCTAGTCAGATGGATTTTATTACTAACATCTTTTTTTTAAGTGAAAGTGGCTCGATATGTTAAAGCTTTTTGCCCAAAGCTACATGGCTAATGATTGACAGTTTTAGAATTAAAGCCCAGGTTGGTAAGATACTGAAGTCCACGATCTGATCTGCCATGCTATACTCACCAATACTCTTACCAACCAACACAGGTTAATGGGAAGCAGGAAACCCTGATGGCTTGATTTATTTATCTGTCACAAGCACAATGAGCCTCTATTTGTTGGTAAGATTTGAGGGGCATAAAAATTCACTGGTTAAAAAATCCATGTCTGCAATGAGCCAAAGATTCTTTTTAGTCATCAGTGAAGGCTTCTTTTAAATTCAAATTGTTTCATGTATGGAGGAATGGAAGTAGGATGAGAAATTCATCAATATTCTTTGGACTATTTTCAGGCATTCTGTGGAGCCTGAGACAATGGAAATAGGATGAAGAGCAGGATAGAGGGAGAGTCCAGATGTCATATTACTTAAGGACATGTCAAAATAATGATAGAAGGATTTATCTTTTTTTTTCCCTCTGTTTTCTAAGATCCCTTAGAAAAAAGTCAAGATTTGTCCTAATTGACCACAGGAAAAAGTATTTCTGCATTGTTAAGCCATTTGGTAACAAGTATAGTAGATCGAAAAAATTTTGTAATTGTATAGAGTGCTTTAGTGTTTATTTTCCTATCAGATCCTCACAATGGCCATGTCAAAAAATAGGATAGAGATTATTTTACCCCATTTTACAGGTGAGTAAACTATTTTTTTTTAATTTTGAGACCAAAACACTAAATGATTAGCCTAAAGTCACATGGGTGGTAATTAGCAGAGTCAACACCACCCCCCTAATCTTCAGCTCCAAATCTCCCTTCTATTACAGCTCAGAGACTGGCTGAAATAAAATGTAATGATCTAAGGATAAGTTGATGGATAAATCTGTGAACACTGATCCTAGTCTATCTTTACCATTTCCCATTCTCCCCCAAACTTTGTGAATAAGAGGCCTCTAAGAATAAGAGCAATTGCATATGCTTATGCATCTATTGGTTCTAAAAGCCATTTCACAGACATAGTTCACAGTTAATTGAGGGTGGAGAAACATCAGCTAATGGTCTGTGCTATTCTTGTGTTTTTCATGCCATTATCTTGGCAGTCATGGAACTGAGAGATCCAAACATACTCCAGCCCACCTGCTGGGAAGGTAGCAGAGTTGGGAGAACATAAAGAAGAGTATTTCAATGTTTCAACCTGTTAATAATGATAAAAAGATGTTTTAGAGTCTTTAGGTTAGAGAGGTTAGTATCCAGGTGCTAGTTTTTCTCACTATTCAGTGCAACAAGGCCAAATGTGTGCTTTCTTTATTTTGGTTTGGCTGGTTTTAGGTTTTTAATTCTTGTGCAATTTCCTTAAGCTAATTATTACCAGCACAGCTGGACCAGACAAGCACATGTACTGCTTCTATCATTACCAGTTCAGAATAAATACATTAGGCAATGATGGCACCCTATTGCTGAGAACTTTTCATATTCAGGGGTCTAGAGACTCTGAAAAATAACCCTAAATCTTCTTGTCTTTGAAAAGTCAATACTGGAGTTGAGCAGAAGATAAATTTAGCTACGGCTTATTTTTGATGAAACTGAAAGCTGAATAAAAATGTAGGCACAGAGGTTCCTGGGTGGCTAAGTCAGTTAAGCATTGGCTTCGGCTCAGGTCAGGATCTTGCAGTTTGTGAGTTCGAGCCCTGTGTCAGACTCTGTGCTGACAGCTTGGAGCCTGGAGCCTGCTTCAGATTCTATGTCTCCCTCTCTCTCTGCCCTTCCCCTGCTCACACTCTCTTTCAAAAATAAACATTAAAATTTGTTTACATACAGGTACAGACACACAGTAAGTACATTTGAGCTTTATCTGTGCTTCCAACTAGAATGTGTTACAGAAGAGACTAGAGACATGCATTCTATGGTTCCTGCCCATAATAGGTTCAAAGTCTAGTTGAAAAGATAAGACTTGGGTGTATATTTCACATGAAGAAACAGAAAGATTGTTCCTCATGAACAGGACACTCATTAGATATCAACCACCAGTTTTTAGTCATTTACAAGGGCCATGTTGTGCTTATGAGTATAAACCCTAAAGTCTGATGCACCTGGCACACAGTCCGGAAACTGCACTTCCTTGGGTATCATAGTTACTTTCACCAAAACTTCATATTATTATCAGCAAAATGGGACCACTATTAGCTACCACATACTATTTTCATGAAGTTGACTGAGCTGATACATAAAAACAACATAACAGTGTTTGATGTTTTGTAAATTCTCTTACGTGTTAGTAGTAGTAGAAATAGTAGTAATAAGCAAAACCTTACAGGAAAAAGATCAAAACTGGGTATAATTCCATGGGGCTCAGTAATGTGAATGTGAAACAGTAATGTTAAACAGCATCTCAAGGAGTACCACATCAGAGCTTAGAGGATCACTTACAGTGTTATTGCCAATCCAATAAGCTTGCCAGAAAAAGGAATGATGCCCTTGGAATCTGCCACCAAGGGGAACAGATAGAGGAAGATGTTTGAAGCAGAGGGAGGGAACAAGAGCATGAAGTAAGTTCAGAGCTAACGTGCAGGGGCTGAAGCCCTGCCACTATCTAGAATGGCAGCCACTACACCCTGGAGAGTGCGTGCTATACCAGATGACCCTGTTGCTATTCACCCTCTCCTATCATAGCCCAAAGGGAATATCTGAGATTAGAAGTTGCCTGTCTGTGGACTGGCCAGTTTCTGGCTCAAAATCAAGAATGCTTCTATTGGGAATTTGAACACAGGGAAATTCCAATCCCAAATGGTAGAACTCAGAGGTCCATGAAAGTGGAGATTACCAGCCCATGTATACCACATAGTCATAAAGAAGTCCCAGAGGCTGCAGACCAAGAGCAAGTTAATTAGTTCAGAGCAATCACATGTAAGGAAGTAAGCTGAGAGAGCAGCCACATTCTGGGGCTGTGCTGGAGGTTCTGTTGCTGACATTTCTGAGACTCAGCTCTTTCTAGATTCCCATGAAATCTCTCTTTAGTTTTTCCATGGCTCCTCCTCCAATCCTTTCATTTTAACCTATTTTCCTGTCTTTCCAAATAGATCAGAACCCCTATATTAATTGTAAAAGAAAAGATTTGAAGGAGCCAACTTCTAAGCAAAGCTTTTTTTCTAAAGTTTCACTTCATGCTTGATAATGCTTTGGGATTATCCAGGAAAACTATATGCAAAAGTATCTGCTGGAAGCTGAGCTATCCCAGCCTAAGTGGCAGGGCCCGGGCTGTGGATGGATTGGTGACTGCAGGGCGGCCCACGGCAGTGAAGCTTCTTGTAGTATCTACAACAGCTTGGGAGAGTCGCAGATAAACCAACTGGTATCTAATCTGACTAACGAAAAGCCACAGCTCCTTTCCATAGAAAGGCTTCTCTGAGGTGCAGTGCAGACCTTGAAACTGAGGGGAAATAAGCCAGGACTCTGCAGTTTCCCAAGACTTGAAAGGAGTCTTCTGTTGACTGGCCCCCTGACCATGGATGATTTGTATCATTCCTATGGGACTTATTGTGAGTAATAATATTTACCTTATATGAGTTCACATAAATTAAATGTGATAGTGCATTAAATCTCTGCACATGGGCACCCAGTAGCAAGTCTTCCTCAAGCCCATACTACCTTTACGAGAATAAGAAAAATGTGCTTTTCCTTCTGGGCAAAAAACTGGCAAGTAGAGTAAGGTCTCGAAAGAGCAGTACAAGGCAACCCTGCTTAACAGTCACTAAGTGGTGATTATTATGTTGTTGTAGTACATAATGTGTGTCCAAGTTTGCTTATTTTGGAAAAGCAGCATGGCTACATATAGCAACTTATAATTTATATAATTTTTCCTCTGCAAAGGTTCATAACCAAGTAGTTGGAGTGAAAAAAGGCTGTCATCAGATTTCAGGCTGATAGGAAAATCGATGCAGGCCAGAGGGTTGTCAATAGCACCAATTACATCTCATTGGTCATGATGGAAGTTTACATTTAATATGGATCCTTTTTTTTAACTTGATATCTGTTTATGTGTCACCATAAACACTGAATCAGAGCAGGATGACATAAAAATAAAACACATCCTGATCTTCCAGCAGCTCAGTTAGCTGCCTAGGAAGAGTTGATCTATCTATAGTACAGAGTGCATAATTCAATTGACAATAAAGAAAAAAAGAAGCTTGCATAATTTCACACACATGAAGAGTAAAGATTGCTGACAGATTTATGGATTATAACCTGCTGAAGACTCTGTGCGGGAATGTTTCACTCACTCCTCTTTGCAGACAGGCAAATTCTTTCATCTCCAGACCTTTTGGATAAATTTTCCCCAGAACTTTTTGGACATTAAATCTGTCACATAGAGACCTATGAAATCTGACTCAATGCTATAAATAGTAGCAGCTCTAAAGATGACACACACCTCTCCATGTGGCATTTTGTGTAGAGGACAGCAAGGTTGTTAGGATTGTCGTTCTCCAAGACAGAAATGGTATGGAGCATCTGTGATTCCTTCCCCTCGTAGAGGACTCCTCCTTTTAAAGCAACTAACACCAACCCAGGCAGCTGTGGCAACTGCCCAGCTGGACTGTGCTTTGCTCTCACATGTTTCAATGGTCAGGATGGGTGGATAAAAACTCAGAGCCATGTGATTCTCCAGAATTGGTTAATGAATATTACCCAAAAGACTGGGAAGCAGTGATATTTTTGTTCCCAAATTTGGCAGCTGGTGATCAAGCATTCTGAAGGTGTTAGATTTGGGAACATTTTGATCTAACACACTTCACTGTGTGAGTAAGCCAACAAAAATTCAAGGATGCTTAGCCAACTGAGCTCTCTATAGTTTATATTCCATCTGTCTGCTTCCAGAAATCAGTGCTTAGGCACCAGAACCTAATTAAGGAAAAGAGAAATGAGGTCTCCAAA
Source organism: Felis catus (assembly GCF_018350175.1). Classification (NCBI taxonomy): domain Eukaryota; kingdom Metazoa; phylum Chordata; class Mammalia; order Carnivora; family Felidae; genus Felis; species Felis catus. Next base: position 66,594,814 of record NC_058378.1, read on the forward strand.
TGGTCAGTCACATCATTCCTAGCAATAGGCCTAGTATACAACAGGTGTATCTTAAGAGGGTCCCCCTTTCTTGCTTATCTAGGATATTCTATCCTTCTGACTGAAGAATTTCTTCATAGCATGGGGGAAGGAAGAATATTAATTCTGTCCAGAGGAGAGTTGGGCCTGAGGATTCTCAGGGTCTATTGGAGGTTGGTATTCCAGAAGCAGATGATAAGATGGAGTTTGGCATGCTGTACATCTTCTAGGGATAAACATTTGTGGAAGAGTGTTGAAGGAAGTGAGATTGGTAAGAGAGAAAAGTCTAACTGCAAACCAGGTCATAAAAGACCTTGGCTAACCCCACTGGAAGCGCTGGAATACAGTTTGCTTGTCTGAATTGTTCCTTGTTGGGTCAAAATGGCTGGGCTTTTGGTCATATCTTTAGGGGAGGTGGCTGTCTGCAGTAAGGCACATCCTGAAGAGATGACAACTATATAGTCTGTAGGCTAGAACCTGGGGCAGCCAGATCTTCTTTGAAAGAGTCCCACTCTTTCCCTGTAGTTCTCAGCAAAACAGACCTATCTTGGTTGGGTTTTAATCTCTGTAGCCTAGCCACTCTGATTTAGTACCTGGTTCTCAGCTTTCTGTTCCTCTTGCTACCAGAGGTGAGAGCCTTTACATAAGCTACCAAGGATGCCTTCCTTTCCAGTTTCCACACTTTTATTTCAATTGCTTATTAGTCTCCTTGGACTTTTCTGTCCCTTCCTTAAATCCTGGCCTATAGGCTAATTGTTACCAACTGGCCTCTATTATTTAGTGTTCTCTGATCTCATTGTTATCAGTGAGCCTGGTTCTCTCTTAACCCAACAATAGCTTCCAGACAACTAGCTCTGACCATTGTTAGTACACAGATGTCCTCCCTGAAACTTACAGCTTGTAAAGTCCATTTTAAAACTGATTACCTATTTTGGAGATAAGGAATAGGCTAGAATTATTAATAGTGTGGACTCCAGAGTCACATGGATAAGTTGGATTGTGAGCTCAGCCTATATCAGAGTAACCTTTGTGTAAATTATTTAACATATTTGAGTCTAGGATTCCTTACCTACAAAGGAGGTCTAACAGTATCTAAATTAAACCATTAATAGATAGGGTATTTAGCAAAAGGAAGAAAGGAAGGAAATATGGTAGAAAGAAAAAGAAAGAGAGAAAAATCAAATAAAACTGTTTGAAATCAAGTCATTTATACAAATGATCTGCAGTGGAAGAGACTGGAGATGTCCTTCCCAGGGCATTCCAACCAGAGCCTGTACTTATTCTTAAATTTGACTAATAATTCATATGAATTCATTTAATATGAATTAAAAGGTAGAAGATTATATTAACATGGAAGGAGCATCAGCCCTCTAGGAGTGTGTACCCAGAGGCCATCCAAGTGTCAAGCAAATTTACTGATAGTCATGGTGGAGAGAGAAGATGCCAAGTTTTCCTATGGCCATGTGGCCTAGCAGAGAACATCAGCAGATACATGCCCTTGCCCTTGCCCTGTAATTACAGACACTATTATAAGGGCAAGTGAAAACAAAAGAGTCTGCAGCAGCTTAAATCCCTAATATCAGCTACTCTGCCTGCACATATCCTTAGACCCACTAAAGAGAGACTTGGGCTAGAGCCTTCTCATTATCACTTGGCAGCTTCTTTTAGAAGAAGTATATGGTGGAATTTGGTGACCCCACTTTGTCCCTAGTAAGGTTCTCTGTCCCCAAGATCATAATTACAATAAAACTAAAAGAGCTGATTTTGTGAATATATGCGACAGCATATGGAGGGTGGCTATATAATTTATTACATAAACCAAAACACTACTGGGAGTAAAGAAGTACTAATCTTTAGTATTAATAGATGTATTAATCTTTAGTATTAATAATTCTATAGGCAATAATCTAAACTAGAACTATCCCAGGTAAATTGGCCATACATTCATCTAATTATAGACACACAGCTGATGCAGGGCATGAAATTGGGGCTTCACACTGCATGAATCCATTTAAAAAGCAGGTATGAAATCTTCATTGGTTGCCATTCTCCCTTTGGAAACCACTTATGGTGCACTGAATAATGGTCCCCAAAAACATCATGTACTAATCCCAGAATCTGTAAATATGGCTTCACATGGAAGACTTTTCAGATGTTTTAAGTTAAGGATCTTGAGATCAGAAGGTCATTCTATCTGGCTGGGCCCTAAATGCAATAGCATGTATCATTATAAGAGGTAGACAGAAGAAAATTTGATTACATATAGAAGAAGGAAATGTGAAGGTGGAGCAGAGAAAATTTAAAGATACTGGCCTTGAAGACTGAGGCAATACCAGGAGTCATCATAACTAAGAGAGACAAGGAACAGCTTCTCCACTAAAGCCTCCAGATAAAGAATGGCCCTGTGACACCTTCATTTAGACCCAGTGATACTGATTTCAGACTTTTGGACTCCAGAACTATGAGAAAATAAATCTCAGTTGTTTTAATAGTGGTAGTTTAATAGTGGTAGTTACAGCAGCCACAGGAAACAAATACACAGTTTTTTCTTTAGCAATCATTTCTTTTTTTTTTTATGACATTTATTGACAAATTGGTTTCCATACAACACCCAGTGCTCATCCCAAAAGGTGCCCTCCTCAATACCCATCACCCACCCTCTCCTCCCTCCCACCCCCCATCAACCCTCAGTTTGTTCTCAGTTTTTAACAGTCTCTTATTTTAGCAATCATTTCTTAAAACAAAAGTTTTTTTTAACTTTTAATAAGTATGTAATATAAAAGCATACCAAAAAAATAAAGTTAAAATAAAACCACTGAAAGTTTCACGTCCCAAGGAGGGGAAACCATTTGTTGAACATCATTTATACTGTCTTTCTATTCATTTAGAATAAATCCATACGTGGAAAAATAGCTATATTGAATAAATCTAATTCAACAGAATTTAATTATATTCAATTTTAATCAAAATATTTAAATTTAATTTAGCATGCCAAAGGAAATAGACGTGAAATAAAAGGAAATGTTGAGCTTCAAATAAATGCTTCTTAATAACGAGTAAGTTGAGTCTTGATTTCCAAACTCTCCAGGACTCTACAAGACTACATTTCTTAATCTCTTTCCAATGTAACCCAAGTCTAGCATCAGTTTAATGTGGGTTAAAGAGAAGGTTGGCCTTTAGCAATGCAACAGCCTTTTGGTGAGACTAAAGAAACATCAAAGATATTCTTTGTGCCAAAATATCTTCCTTGTGGCTCTGGGCTCTCTAATCTCCACCTTCAGACACTGGTTTGTAGAAAGGCCTCTGATAAAATGCAGAAGTGCAACATCAATGGTTGTATTGTGCAGCAGGGAAGGGACGAAGGGCAGTGCTTGGTAAAAACAGGACACTAAGGACTTTCATCCTTGTGACTTTTACTTGCTGCTCATTATCATTCAAGGTTTTTTTTTTTAAATTTTTTAATTACCATCATAAGAGCATAAGCAAGGGAGGGGTAGAGAGAGAGGGAGACACAGAATCCGAAGCAGGCTCCAGGCTCTGAGCTGTCAGCACAGAGCCCAACGCAAGGCTCAAACTCACAAACCATGAGATCATGATCTGAGACAAAGTCAGACGCTTAACCAACTGAGCCACCCAGGCCCCCCTCAAGTTTTTTTTTAAATCATGGTTATGTTTCCTTCCTTTGGATGTGGTATTAAGATCAAATGTGAGGCATCATTTGAAATCTTCAAAATGTATAGCCCTACGATATGGTTAGTACAATAGCCCAATCATTAAGCATTTAGGATTTGGATTCAGGAACGAAAAACAAATAGAAGGTCAAAGGAATAAGTTATATTCCTGTGGTCTTAATCTCATTTCTTAAAATTCCTGAGCCTCAGTTTCTACATCTTTAATGGAAATAGTAATAAAACTTGTCTCTTAGGGTTAGTGTGGAATTAAATAATATACCCTATAAAATTATCATAATACAGATTCAGCATAAACGCTTTATAAATGACAGCTAAGAAAATACAACAAAGCAAATTTTCATGAAAAGAATTAGGGAGAAGGCACTTCCTGGGACAGACAGGCTTGAATAGGGTTTGGCAATGGGGAGCCAGCACCACGGACAGCTCTAGAAGAGCATAATGGCACCCCAGAATGCAAATACAGAAAAAAACACTTTGTCCACGTCAGATTTTTACCTTACCCAGCTCTGCTGATCATGGTTCATATTCAATACTTGCAACGTGCAAATTCTCGGAAACACATTGAGTGGGATAGAGAAGTATGGTGGTGAGGAATACGGGCCTTGGATTCAACCACTGGCTCTGCTCTAAACAGGCTGTGTGACCATGGGCAAGTTACTTAATCTCCCTGTTTCTTCATCTGTCATATGGGAATAATGATCAACTTAATAAAAATGTGGGGAGGATTCTGTTTGTGGTGTGTGTCCCACAAGACCTGTTACTAGAAGTAGATATTTTACAAATTGGAGGTACTTTTAGGACTAATTTTACCATAACCTGCCTTTGGAGAGGCTACAGCATAGCTGGAGGGATAAAACTAATCAAAGTGAAATAAATGAGCCACAAACAGAACATGGGAAATTATTAAAAGTTAAATTTAGGGATTGCTTTGCTCAATACTTATTAACTATGTATTGTACTAGTAATTGTATATTATTATGTGCCAGCTGCTGCACAAAGTGTAGTGCATAAAGTAGCAACACTCCCTGCCTAATGGCATATACAATCCTGGGGTGCTGGTGACTCTGCAGGAGTCCATCCCACAGAGATTCCTACTTCCTTCTTCTACTCCCAAGACCAAAAATAAGCATAAAGAAAGGTTTATTTGGTGTTCACCGTCCATTTTCCCTCCTGCTCCTGGCTAATATAATCCAGCACCATTTGCAAAAATTTCTGTTAATATCTAGATATAAATTTGCAGAGTCAAAAGCTATAGCCCTGGAGTCTGATTTGCATTTATGAATATGTAGTAGGATATTCTTTTACAAAAGTGGCAGTATCTAAAACACGATACATATAGAAGAGCCATAGAGTACGTTATTTGGTGTTAGACTTGGCCTGAAAAACGAACTTTGAATCAAAAGAGAAACGGGACAAGAAAGAACACCTTCACTCACTGAGAACTACCCTGAATCAGGCCAGCTGCTTTGAAATATCAGTAATTTGAAAAACTAGTCCTTAGGGTTTGCATTATTATTCCCACTTCACAGATGAAGAGCCTGAGGTTCAGAGATATTAAGTGACTTGCCCAAAGTCACAAACCCAGTGAAGGACAAAGGCAAATTTTGAAGCCTAGTCTGTTTGACTCCCATCCCAAGGTTCATTCCACTCTATTGTGGAGCTTCAGGAGACAGACATCCTGGCACTGGCTCTGTCATCAACTCACTGTGGCCACTATACACAGAATATGCATTGTCTCTTGGGCTCTGTGTTTGTGAATAAATGGGTGGTTTGGACTAGAGGATCTCTGAACTCTCTCCATGATCTCTTCCTTATCTTCTGGCTAGGACTTGACTGAGGACAATAAAGACAGAGCTGTAGACATCAAAAGCAGTGTGTACTACTTGTAGAAGGATTTCTCTGAATGTGGTCTCATTATGAGCCTCTTACCCAAAGTACCTTTAGATGACACTCTCCTTTACCCAAGACATTGTAGATGCCCACTGTCCTGGGAATTAGGGGACAGCCTTTAAAGAAGTCTCTATCAGGGAGCCTGGGTGGCTCAGTCAGTTAAGCATGCAACAGTTGGCTTCAGCTCAGGTCATGATCTCACGGTTCATGGGTTCAAGCCCCACATTGGCCTCTGCACTGACAGCATAGAGCCTGCTTGGGATTCTCTCTCTCCCTCTCTCTCTACCCCTCCCCTGCTCATGATCTCTCTTTCCCTCTCTCTCTCTAAGTAAATAAACCTTAAAAAAGCAACTTAAAATTTTTTTAAATAATAATAGAGGTCTCTATCTAGTAGAGACAATTCTTTTTTTATTATTTAAATTCAATTTAGTTTACATACTGTGTAGTACGGGTTTCAGGAGTAGAACTCAATGTAAAGAGACTATTCTGATTGCAATTTAAGGAAGCATCCTGTGGCATTAACACAGTCACAATTAACAGTTACAAGCCTAATTAACCTAGAAAGACCATCTAACCTTGCTTAGCCTCAATTTCCTCAGCTGTAAAATGGGGAATGATACACATGCTCCTCATTTGGATCTCTTAGATGCCAAATGATTAAATTAAGATGTGAAAATACTTTGAAAAAGATAAAACGGTCTCAGTAGGCAAGTTAGATGTCTATAACTAGAAGAGATCACATAGTTAATATCAGAAAAGGAATAGATATATTTAAATTTGTATATATTAAAATTTATATAAATTTCATCATTTATATCTGCTCATATTAGTATTCTGTCTGTGTATTTTAACACAACTCTAATTTTAAGGACAGAGGCCACATTTTTCTGACAAATTCATCTATATACAACAATATGTCTCATCATGATCCCAAAACAAGTCAGAAACACTGGAGGCATTTACAAAAGCAGATGCTTATGGCACCAACAAGACCAGTTGCTTCAGAATTTCCAGGAGTGGGACCTAGAGATGTACATTTTAACTTAATTTAATTTAATTTCCCAACTGATTCACATCTAAATGACCCACAGGATTCCAGGGGCAGAGAGGGTAAGCTGAAATCTTTTGATGTTGAAGCTAACCCAGTCTGGGGTTAATTAAGGAGATGACAATGGGTAGATGGCAGCAGTAGGTGGCAGATGTGGGTGGACCATCCTTGTATTTCAGGGGATAGGGGTCAGTTTTAATTAAGGTGTTACAAAACCTTCTATTTCTTTTACTCTGTATCTATAAAATCAGGAATAGCCCAAGAGGTTGAGAGCTGACTCACTAACTAAAAAATAATACTAAATGCTCTGAGAACCTTAGACTATCCATCAAGGTATAATAAAAGTAAAGGGTTAGGAATACGGTCTCTGGAATGGATGGCTAGGACTAAATTCCAGCTCTATTAATTGTCAGCTATGTGACTAGAAAAGTTAGCTTCATTCACCTAATTCATCTGTAAAATATGGATAATAATACTTCTGTTGCATAGTTTATGTAAACACTGCATGAAATAAAGTATTCTAAATACAGCACCTGGCATCAAATGAGGGCTCAATAAATGTCAGTCACCTAGGAAAATGGACCATCTAAGTCACATATTTGGATCCCAGTCACATTTAGAAAACTTGTCAAGTAAACAATTATAATTTTTTAGGGGTTACATGTATGCACACGCACATACACACACACACATACACACACACATTTGAACTGAGAAAACATCTGGGAGTGAATGAAGGAGTCGTCAATCCTAAGGGAATCCTTACGGAATCTAAGAGAAAACAAAGACAATCCCAAGAGCCCACTGTGCCCCTGTCTCCCTTTCCTGTAACTGAACCACACATCTTGATCATGGTTGTCCAACTCTTCTCCTATCAAGAGCATGTAAATTATTCCGTATCTCTTGATTCACAATGAGGAGAATGAGAATTTACCATGTTTCAGAACTAAGTGTTTTTTTTATATATATGAAATGTATTGATAAATTGGTTTCCATACAACACCAAGTGCTCATCCCAAAAGGTGCCCTCCTCAATACCCATCACCCACCCTCTCCTCCCTCCCACCCCCCATCAACCCTCAGTTTGTTCTCAGTTTTTAACAGTCTCTTATGCTTTGGCTCTCTCCCACTCTAACCTCTTTTTTTTTCCTTCCCCTCCCCCATGGGTTCCTGTTAAGTTTCTCAGGATCCACATAAGAGTGAAACCATATGGTATCTGTCTTTCTCTGTATGGCTTATGGAACTGGAGAGTGTGATGCTAAGTGTTTTATATTATAAAAGATTACAGTATTTACTTTTTACAAGAATCACTGTCGGACAGATATTATTAGCTCCAGTGGATAGGTGAGGCACTCAAGACTGTTCAATCTCCTTCTAGATTTCAAGATCTCTTAGAAGAGCCATGTCTTACCTTCTTTGACTATGCTCTTGAAGTAAGCAAAATCCTTGAATACAGATAGTGCTTAATAAATAATTGTGCTAATGCCCAGCAAGTGCTCCCAGGAGATTTTAGCTGTGGCTTTCTAGTCCTTACATCAAGCAGCTGGGTAGCAGCTTCCTGCAGTGGATACCTTCAGTGACTATTGTATGAAACCTGCAATGTTTCTCTCCTCACGCAAACCTTCAAAAAGCTATTAGGTCCCCAGAACTTGGACAGATCTAATGTACTTGTTTCCACAGAGCAGCTAGAGCATAGCCCTAGTGAAAACCCAGTAGTAATGGATATTATTTTTTTAATGTTTATTTATTTTTGAGAGAGAGAGATCATGAGTAGGGGAGGGGCAGAAAGAGAGGGGGACAGAGGATCTGAAGTCAGGAAGCCAGCTCTATGCTGACAGCAGCGAGCCTGATGTGGGGCTCCAACTCACTAACCATGAGATCATGACCTGAACTGATGTCAGATGCTCATCCGACTGAGCCACCCAGGCACCCCAGTAATTGATATGATGATGCAACTGGTCTTTGAATTCACATGTGCTCTTCCCACTGTATATCAGATGACTCCTGTCCCCAGGTCAGAGAGATGCTTATGAATCCACTTTGGTTTAAGCTCTTATGCTACAAAAGTCCTTTTTTCCCCTCACTCATAAAGTAGGAGAAAATCACACACATATCACAGTTTCCACAAACTCTGATGACATAATTTGCCACAGACCCAAATATTCCTCAAAATTCTCAATATTATTCTCAGAGAACCTTATGCAAATAAAATCCTAGAAGTTACTTTATTGCACCTATAACTTAATTTGATATGCAAACTAAATTCTGATAGTGACTCTGAGGTTATACAGGATGAGAGTTGGAGGAAGAGTATGGGAAAAGATAAAAACTATGTATTCCTCTTTCAGTATTCTCAAAGTGTGGTCCAAGGACCATCACATTATAAACAAATGGGTTTTTTTTGATAAAGTCTAAGTGAAAAACCACTCAATTAATTATAGGATGTGATTGGCAATTACTTCCCTGCCCCCACAAGAGAAAGAAAAGATATGGCACTCTTGATTTAAAAGTTCCAACCTTCCCAAACAAGCACACAGGATTATTCACAAAGAAAATATAAAATTTGAGTTGATTAATTATACATTGCTCAAAGCCCACAAAACAATCCTCCCAGCTTACCAATGATATACTCCAGGGATCCTCAAGATAAAGCTCATGGATGTACTGAATAATATCTGTAAATCTCACTTGTGTTTAGTCTGGATAACAACCAGTGTTCTTTCTGCTGTAAATGTCAGAAAATCCATCCCAAATTAGCTTAGCCAAAAAAACAAATGTATCAATTTCCTTAACTGACAAATTAGTTTAAAGCTGGATCTAGAGGCTGAAGTGATATTAAAGGGTTTCTGTTATTTTTCACCTTGCAGGTCACCTGCCTCCAGGTGATCGCCCTCAAAATCTTCTGTTTTAGACTTTTCCTGCTTTGAGTTCAGCAGAGGAGAGATTTCTGCTTCCTTAAATCTCCAGGATAGACCAAGTAAAGTAAAGCATTCATTCCTGAACCAATCAGCGTGACTGGAAAAGGAAGTATCCCTTATCCCACACTTCCAAGTCATAAGGGGGAAGGATGTTTTCCCCTACCAAAAAAAAAAAAAAAAAAGTTCACCTGCTTTTACCAAAAGTGTGCATGGATATTATACAAAGCAACAGAATTCATCATCGTTCATAAATGTATTAGCCCCCAACTTGAGAAGAGTGTCCATGGCTTTCATCAGTCTCAATATGATAAAAAAAATCTTTGAAGTTAACAACTGATCAAAACCTATAGTTCTTTCATTACAATTAAGGTAGTTATAAGATGGAAGAAAGGAGTTCTAAACCAGGAAAGAAAAGGTATATGTTTTTGCCCCTATATCTTCCTAACAAATCCTTAGGAATTCCTTTTTCTTCATCTATGTTTACAAAAAGCAAAAATAATAGAATCAAAGAACCTACAAAACTTTCCCTTCCATAACACTCTTTACACTTGTAATTACTTTTTAAATGCCTGACTTCTTATTAGATCAGAATTGTGAAATAAAAATTAAGTGTTAGTCACATGTGTAATTTTAAATTTTCTAATAATCATATTAATAAAAATAAACAGAAGTTGAAATTACTTTTAATTATAAATACTTTTAACCAAATACATTCAAAATATTATCATTTCAAATGAATAAAAAACCATCAGTGAGTTACATTAAAAGCTTTTTTGATAGATAAATTAAATGACGTAAATTTGACCCATATAAAGTATATAATTCAATCACTTTTATTATATTTGCAGAATTATGCAGCCACAATCATAATCTAATTTTGGAACCTGAAAAGAAATCTTATACCCATTAAATTAGTAATCACTCCCTACCTCACCCTTCCAGTTCTAGACAAATTCTAATATATTTTCTACCTCAATGCATTTACCTATTACGGACATTTCACATAATGAAGGGTGAGACTAAATACACACATACATACACACACACACACACACACACACACACACAAATAGATAGGCTATATATAAATATACAGTATAAATATAGAACTCTCAGTCCAAAAAAGTCAACCTGCTACCTAAAGTAACCAGTTGAGGAAGTCAGACAATAAACACCATAACAATAGGCCCAAAATGTCTAGGACATGATTAAAAACTGATACTTTTCTAATTCTTGCTCCCATTTCCAACTTAGATCAACCAGAGAATACCAAATATTTATCCCTAATCAATTACTTAGAATGCCCTACTTCTAGTTAGCCCACCTAAGACTTCTTATATCAACAGCATCCAATCAGAGCTACCTGAAACCATCCTTTTTCTCCATTATAGTTTTCCCACTCTTCTTGCCTTTGACTCTCTGCCAAATGCAAGTGATGGTGGCTGCCTCCCTTGCCTTAGGAAACTGAATAAATAGGCTTTGCTTATTCTCATTTGGGTGGTCTTTCTTTATTTTCCATAGAATCATACAATACGTGACTTTTGTGTCTGGCTTCCTTCCTTAGTATAATTTCAAGATTCATCTATGCCGCAGTACGTATCGGTAATTCACTCCCTAGGATCGCTGAACGATATCCCACTGTATTGTTATACCACATACTGTTTATCCATTCATCAGTTCATAGACATTTAGGTTATTTCTGTTTTTTTTTACTATTATAACTAATGTTTCTATGAACATTTCTGTTCAAATTTTTGTATGGACATATTTTCATTTCTCTTGAGTATATACCAGGAGTAGAATTGCTGGGGTCATATGACAACTTCATATTCAACATTTTAAGGAACTAATAACCTATTTTCCAAAGTGGCTGCACCATTTTATATTTCCACCAGTGGTACATGAGAGTTCCAGTATCTCTACATCCTTGTAAACACTTGTTATTGCCCGTCTTCTTTATTTTAGCCATCCTAGAGGTATGAAGTTGTAGTTTCTGGATTTTGTTTGTATTTTCCTTCTGACTAATAATGTTGAGCATCTTCTCATGTGCTTTTTGGCCATTTGTATATCTTATATGGAGGTATAGCTATTCAAATCCATTGTCCATTTTCACACTGAGTTATTTGTCTTTGATTATTATTTGTATCTTCTCCCAGGCTATTGATATGTGGTACAATACTTCCTTGAGATGCTGGGAAGTGACAAGTGGTTTCCAATAAAGTTGGGAAAAAAGTACATTTTATTTCATTATATTCTATTAATTGGTAGTTGTAGGCTCAAATTATCTGGGAGAAAAAAATCTGTGTATTGAAGGAAATGCCAGAAAAATCTACATTCTAATTCCAGCTCTTCTGTTATCCAAAAGGATAAAATTTTATCAATATTAATTTCTCTGAGCCTTTTTCTCATAATGTAAACTATAGGGATTAAAGTGAATGATCTTCAAAATTCCTTCCAGATGTAAATTATGTGGGTTTGATATATAGTAGAAGAAAGTATGATACCTGAAATATAGCCACTTCATATATCAAAATCCTGATGTCAAATAATTGCTCTATAGTCATATATCATGCATATGAGTTGTGTCTCTGAGCACCATCCATCATATGCTTTCCTCATCTTCACTTCCTTTCCACCCTTTCATGCATTTATTAGTTACTGAACACTTGCTTTGTAAGTGCCAGCTCCAAAGGGAATTAAAAAAATTAACTGAATTTCTCTATATACCTTCCTTCATCACCAGAGTGATGGTGTAGTACAGGTCTTCCACTTCCTTGACTTATAATTGGGTTACTTTCCAATAAACTCATTGTAAATTAAAAATGTCCTCAGCAAAAATGTGTTTAATATGGGGTGCCTGGGTGGCTCAGCTGGTTAAGCATCCAACTTCAACTGAGGTCATGATCTCACGGTTCACGAGTTCGAGACCCAGGGTCGAGCTCTGTGCTGACAGCTCAGAGCCTGAAGGCTGCTTCGGATTCTGTGCACCCCCCCCCGTTCCTCCCCTGTGCTCGCTCTCTCTCTCTCTCTCTCTGTCAAAAATAAATAAAAATAAAAAATTCTCCTACAAAAAAATGCATTTAATACACCTAACCTACCAAATATTGTTGCTTACCCTAGCTTACCTTAACATGCTGAGAAAACTCACATTAGCCTACAGTTGAGGGAACTCATCTAACACATGCCTATATTATAATAAAAGGTTGAATACCTCATAAAATTGATTGAATACTGCATTCAAAGTCAAAGGCAGAATGGTGGTATGAGTACAGAATCGTTGTAAGTGTATCGGTTCTTAACACTTATGATTACAAGACTGACTGGTCACTGTCACTGCCCAGCATCTCAAACAAGTATTGTACCACATATCAATGGCCCAGGAGAAGGTACAAATTCAAAGTCTTAAGTGTGGTTTCTACTAAATTCATACCACTAACCAGGAAAATATCCAAATTCAAAATTAAAAGTATGATTTCTACTGCATGTGTATCACTTGAGCACCATTGTAAAGCTAAAAAAAAAATCTTAAGTTGGAGATCACCTGTATCTGTCTTTTTAGAAGTCTCAAGGCCTACACTCGTACAATTAACAAGATAAGCTATTTCCTGATCTAATGTATAGGCTCTCACATATTATGTAAATTACAGACTATTTCTTTTTTTGTATAACAACCCTTTGAGAATAGAACTTTGGATATAATAAAATAACCAAATATATATTAGAGAAGAACTCTTCTCTCCGGTGAATTTCTTCTTTCAGTATGGATTAATTTGGCTGTGCTTACTTCCCTGAAAAATTTCCTAGCCCTCAACCATATATTAAAGCTACCCATGCTAAATTGACTCCCATGATGTATTACACCTGAATGTAAAAAAAAAAAAAAAGTCATTCTTCCAACGATATACTTTATGCCACAGGTACTACAGCTTTCCCCAGCTTGTTCATTGGTTCAAGTCCATTAATAAAACAATGATCAAATAAAAAGGCCTCAGGCATAAACACAAGAGCAAAAGTCTCGATGATGGTTTGCACTCATTTCTAATATATTTTTCCAGCATGTTATGAGCTTTTTACCTTAAGCAAAAAGAAGTTGATGATTTTATAATAGAGTTTTCTTTCTAAATCCTTTTCTTTCTGCTTAAAAACTGCTGACTTTTACCACAGGCTCTCATACAACTGCTTGCCAACACATGTCTCTAAATTTAAAAGCTACTTCAATAATGCCTGGTTAATTGTATGGGCACTTGGTGGCAAGCAGAAGGCACAAATCATTAATTGCACAAAATGTAACATCTGAATGCCTACTACTCTTCTTTAAAAATCTCATTTTAAATTGTAAATAGAACTTATTTAATTCCAATCTTCTAAAAAATTACTTTATACTAATAGTGTCCTAGCTATTCAAACTATTACTATGAGTCTTCTGGTCTTACAGATACAGATTCAAATCCCATCACTATCATTTTTAAGGGTAAAAGTTTGTATGTTACTTAAATTTTTTAAGCTTCAATGCCCTTACCTTTAAAATGGACTGAAAATAGTACCTACCTCATAGGCTGTGGTGAAATTTTTGAGACATAGCTTGAGGTGCTGTACAGATGAATCTAATAAAAAACGTTACAAATGCTTGTGGAGCACTTAAGAACAGGATTGGTATGAGCCATGTTCTTGTGACACATGGCATGAATTTCTTCATGTCTCCATGTGACACATGGCATGAATGTCACTTCAGTTTTGTCAATCTAGACCTTTGGTTCTAGAAGTGATCCAAATCAAAGACAGCAGGAATCTGTATAATATGATACGATCACTTTACTGCCTAAGCCCTTCCCCAGATCACCCTCACATGTAAGCAGCCTGCATACATTCCTGGAATCCCTTCTCATATCTTCAGGCAACAGGACACTGTGTTTGCTTTCTACTCTGCCTTCCTTCATCCCTATAACTGGGTCTTCCCTGGTCTCCTCTCCTGTGTATGGTCCAATCAATTAAAGCCTATGTCCATCGACTTTAGACATTTTCCTAAATCCAAAACAATATGGCTTTAAAATTTTTTTAACGTTTATTTTTAAGAGACAGAGAGAAACAAAGCATGAGTGGGAGAAGGGCAGAGAGAGAGGGAGACACAGAATCCCAAGCAGGCTCCAGGTTCTGAGCTTTCAGCACAGAGCCTGATGCAGGGCTTGAACCCAGGAACCATGAGACCATGACCTGAGCTGAAGTCGGCTCTTAACCAACTGAGCCACCCATTTACCCCTAAAACAATATGGCTTTAAAATCCCTGATCTCACCAAAACTAAAACTGCTAGACTCCCAAATGACACTTGGGAGCCACCATATCACAAGCTTAGTCTATTTTCCACCTAGGATTACACATGCTTTCTCTGCTTCTGGAGCAATCTTTCCACCATTTTCAGAATCAATGTACAGAACTGGTTTACATGGTCCAGAGAGGAAAATGTGGATCTGGTATACGAGAGCTAGAACTATATTAAATCAGCTGCTGCTTTTGTTAGGTTACTATGGATGGATGGGTTGGATTCAGCCTTCTATTTGTTTGTACGTCTTTATTTATGAAATGTTTCTTCCTTTCTCACTGGCTGAGTAGAGGTGGGAGCCCCAGCTGCATTATTCTAAAGGAAGTGCTAACACCATTTGTTACTTAAAGAGCTTTTCTAACACATGTCTCCATTTTCCCAGGAATGTTATCCTAGTGAAATAATATAAAAAGAAATTAATAGAGATGCCCAGGTGCTATATTAAAATGTCAACTCTGACCTTTGAAGAGCAGAACAGCCAGGTGGTCATGATTAATGATTAATGGGTGAAAAAAACATATTTATAAATTACAACCTGTAGGATGAAGAGAAGGTGTGTGTTACTGGACAGGGTGTGGAAAGCAGTCAGTCCCTGTCTTCCACCCTCTTGTCTATTTCTTAATTATGCCAGTTTAGAGGCCATCGTTTGGTCATTTATTTTTAAGTTTCTGCCATATTCATTTAATTTATTTATTAATTTCGTATGTTTTTCTTAAATGTCTTAGCAGTCATATGTCCTCCAGATTTCGGAAAGAGAAAACTTAGTAATGGATCCAGAAAACTTCAGCACCTACTTCTGTTCACCTGAAAATATGTCAATATCTCTTCCCATCCAATTCCTCAAACAGGTTCAAGGGGACAGTGCAGATGGTTGTGGACATGCCAAGTACCTCTCCTCCAACACTGTACTATGGACAGGCGACATCGTAGTTTGAGGCATGTGTTTATGAGATACAAAAATGAAGTTGAAATAACCTAAGTGACCAATTACTGGTTTTTAAATATTGCAACACTAGCAGATTCCAGTATTTGAGGGAGAAGACTCCAGATTCAATTTCATTAACCACTTATCTTCACGTCTACCACACACATAATGATTTACACACACACATACACACACACATGGCTGGTTTAAATGATTACATAAATACATGCTGACGAGGATCTAGAGAAACATCATACATTGATGGATGAAATACAAATTAGTACAATTTTTAGGTGGAGAAATTTGGTGATATTATATGCTTAATCCTTATAGCCTTTGATCTAGCAATTTCTTTTCAGGTACTTACCTTACAGTTATACTACAACGTGTTAAATGTTAGAAACAATGTAGATGCCCATATTAGTGACTAAGGTAAATAAACTATGGCACATTCATACCTTGGAATGCAATACAGCTGTGAAAAATGAAAAAGCTCTGTCTATGCTGATATGGAATGATATATTGTTAACAATAACAAAAAATCTCAATGCAAATCTATGTGTATTTTAGGAAAAAATAAAGAACATGAGTGTACCCACATGTTCATACATAAAAGGATACACAAAAATTGATAATAGTGTTTATCTCTGGAGAGAAACACTGGATTGCTGGGGTTCAAGAGTGGAAAGGAGAGTTTTTATGTCATTTGATATCTTTTGAATCTTGAACCATGAAAATGTATTACCTATTCAAAAAATTTAATTATCATTAAATATTTTAAGTAAATTTAATATAAACTTGTCATTCTTTACATTCCTCACTAGAAAGATGCTTATTTCAGCAGGACCTCCAAAGATGCCTCAGGTGTAACAGAATCCCAATGAGGCCAGGAAAAGAAGAAAAGACTGAGGGAAGGAGCGCTCAGGGCATTCACCTGGTATGTTCTTAGTAGGACTCATCCTCACCACATTTTGAAATCATCGAAAGTTACTCTTAAGTCATTTTGGTAAGAACTCTCAGCAGAAAGCATTATAAAGAGGAGCTCAGATACAACAGTTGTTCTGGGTTCCTCACATCCTGCATTCCTGCGCCAGAGATGGGCTTAGCTTACATTTGCCTGTTTCCATCATTAATGAATAGAATAAGTAGTTTGTGGGGTTTGAGGTCTTGGACCTTTGTGGAAATGAGAAAGCTGAAGGCCCAATCTGTTTACCTTTGACAGTTTGATGTGAATTTGGAGATATGTCCTTCCATACTTTCTTTTCCCTTAGGGAAATTTTATTCATACCCAAAGCATCCTGGACTCAGGATATCTCAGAGGATCTGATGGGAACAAATGCAAACTTCCAGGGCTTTGGTATCAAGCAAAGGTCAGTAATAAGTCTGAGAGTCAAAAGCAAAACAAAAGAACACAAACAACCTGCATCGAAAACCAAGCAGATCTTACTGTCTCCTCTTTAATCATAAAAACTCATTTCTAAGAAGAGGTAATTAGAATAATGCTAATTTCCAAACCACTTTAAATGATACTTTAAAAAATAAAGAAGACAGTTCTTCATTTGAATTGGCCTCAATAAGCTTTAATTATGCAACGTGAGCAAGTGAGCTAATTAGAAAGTATATCCTTGTGTAGGTACATTCCCATCAATGTGCTTTCCTAAGTAGTTTTCATTTAAGAAGAGACCATTTTTTAAAATTCTACATAGGAACTTTTTCTTTGTGGATAAGGAGTGAACAAAAAGAAGTGTTAAGCAGGATAAAAAAGTGAAAGTAAATGTTGTATGGAGGCTTTAAAAAATACAAATTAAATGCTTGTGTCAATTGAGTCAATTGGCCCTACTCTGAGCTCCCAAACAGTTGAAAGATGATCTCCAGCCTGACTCCAATGGGAGATGTTTACAAGCTCTTCAATTTCCATTTAGCAGGAAGGAATTGATTTATTATTAAAGCCCTAAAAGTTGCAAAGGGCTCATACCAGACCATATTAAATTTTGGATGAATACGTATAGTATTACAAGTTCTCTCTTTTACTGTGTCTAAGTTTAAAGTCAGAGCATGTGTTGAAAGAAAAACTTTATAATCTACACCCTTGTTCTCATTTCTAACATTTGTGGTGATTTTATTATTACATTATCACAAACTCCTCACCTTAGAGATACATCTGGTTTTATTTTCAATCTAAAATACCCAACATTCTGTGTGACCCATGGTGACCCATGGTGATATTCAAATCAGCTAACGAATTACAAAATATAAAAATAATACTTGCTTCCATTTACTGAAGTATATGTTCCTCTCTGTACCTTGGACTTTACACAGATTTACTGAATCATTTCAACTGACCTATGGATATATTTATTTTATTTGTAACAATATCTTTACTTCTGCTGCTCCCCAAACTCCCAAGCCTCTAGGCCATTTTTTCAAGCCAACTGTATCCAAAACACTGAAAAATTTCCAATGGGGAAGATCCCAGGAAAATCCTAGGAATATCAGAACTTGCACTTTTCCTCCTCAATCACACTCACAAATCAACTTACATCACTATTCTTCTGAATTAGCAATACAGCATATATCTGACCAGAGAGTTCTTTCAGTCCTACAGAAGTGGGATGAGGGTCATAGTGATGACTTTTTCTGGGTACTCAACAGTAATCTGTTGGACCAGGTTACTACACTCTGCCCTGGACGCCGGCCTCATACACACAGCTGGCGCCTCTTTGAACAGTACCAAACACTTTCTAGATTATAAAACATATTTCTTGAAATGGCCCTATGCTACTTGCTAACCACATTGGCTGCCATTGCCATCACCTTTTGCTTTTGATTTTTAATCAACTTTTTACTGAGACAATAGTAGATTCATATGCATTTTGTAAGAAAAAAAACACAGATAAATCTTCTGTGCCCTTTACTCAATGTTATGGGTTGAATTTTGTCCCCCAAAAGATACACTGAAGTCCTAGTAACCAATTCCTGTGAATATGACCTTATTGGGAAAGTCATATTGGGGCACCTGGGTGGCTCAATCGATTGAACGTCTAGCTCTTGGTTTTGGTTCAGGTCATGATCTCATGGTTCTTGAGTTCGAGCCTCGCATCAGGCTCTGTGCTGATGGTTCAGAGCCTGCTTGAGATTCTTTCTCTCCCTCTCTCTGCCCCTCTCCCACTCATGTTGTCTCTGTCTCCCTCAAAATAAATGAACTTAAAAAACAAAAAACAAAAAACAAAAAAACAAGATGAGGTCATTGCAGTGGGCCCTAATCCAACATGACTGGTGTCTTCAGAAGAAAAGAGACACAGAAATAGAGACCCACAGAGGGAAGTCAATTATTTAAAAGATGAGTCAGAGATTGAAATGATGCTGCCACAAACCAAGGTGTGTCTGGAGCTACTGGAAGTTACAAAGAGCAAGGAAGTATCCTTCCCCAAAATCTCTGAGGGAAGTATGATCCTGCCACCATGATTGGAGACTTCTAGTCTCCAGAACTGTGAGAGAACAAATTTCTGTTCTTTTAAGCCACTGAGTTGATGGTACTCTGTTCCCACAAGGCTAGGAAACTATTAAACCCACATTCCTTCTAGTAACCTTTTGCAAAACTATAGGATAATATCATAACCACTCTGTTGATCTTGACACAATCTACTTTTCCTATTTATACTTGTCGCAGTTTAATTTGTATGCATTTGTGTGTTCAGTTTACACAATTTTATTATATGTATAGGTTTATGTGCCCATCATCAAGTTAAGATAATGAACTGTTGCATAACCTCAAGCATCTCTCGTGTGGCCTGTTTAGAATCACACCAACCTCCTAGGATTGTACAGGATTATACAGGATTCCATCTTTAACCATTTGGAAGCCCATAATTTGTTCTCTGGCTCTAAAATTTTGTTATTTCAAAAATGTCATATAAATGCAATTATATAGCACATAAGCTTTTAAAATTGCTGTTTGCTGTTTGTTTTTCACTCAACTTAAATCCCTGGTGATTCATCCAAGTTGTTTTATGTCTCTATCTGCAAAAACCTTGCTGAAATTTTGATAGGAATTGTATTAAACCCATACAGTAGTTTGAGGACAATTAGCACCATTACTGTGCTGAGCTTCCAATTCAGGAACATTCTATATCTCTGTTTATTTATGTGTCCTTGATTTTTCCCATCAACATTTTGTAACTTTTACCATACAGATTATGTACATATTTAAAGAATATCTAAATACTTGATTTTCTTTGAAGCCATTGTCAAAATATAAGCCCAGTTTTACATCAAAAAGAGATTCTGACACATGTCTCCAATGAGTTCTTAGATAATAAGGAATGCTTTTGAAGTTTTATCAGTGTGTTATAATGCACCTTAGCTTATTTTGATGACCAATTTGCCATCAAGCAATACATATACCTTTTGTACATTATAAGATAAGGTGAACATGTATACCAAATTAAGTTTGTTGTTATTTATTGTTGAAATTCTGGATCGTGAAAAAAATACAATCAAACTATAACACTTCAGACCCTCATTGCTAGTGAGAGTCTTGAACACAGAGCAAACGGAGGAAAAAAAGAAACCAGTGACATTTAAGAAGGCTTTTTGCCACCCCCACCCCTAACAAAAGCCTGGGTATAAGGATTCCTATATCTACTCTTTATCACCCAAAAACATTTTGATATATAGGAAAGAATTCAAAATCCTTATTAACTCATTTGGTCGTAGTTTCTGGGCATGCTGCAATATAAATCAAAATAAGAACATGATAGAAAGTAAGAGGAAGAAAGTTTAGACTGAGCTGGAAAAACTGACCAGGCTGAAAGGCTAACTCTTCTGTGTAGTTAGCATTCCCCAACAGTGTGCAAAAGGTTGGCAACCTCAGAAAAGTTTCAGACAAGTTTTGATATTTATAAACAGCTAATTCAGGGGCGCCTGGGTGGCTCAGTCAGTTAAGCGGCCGGCTTCGCCTCAGGTCATGATCTCGTAGTCCGTGAGTTCAAGCCCCACGTCGGGCTCTGTGCTGACAGCTCAGAGCCTGGAGCCTGTTTCGGATTCTGTGTCTCCCTCTCTCTGACCCTCCCCTGTTCATGCTCTGTCTCACTCTGTCTCAAAAATAAATAAATGTTAAAAAAAATTAAAAAAAAAAACAGCTAATTCAGTAGTGACATCATAGTGTTCTCATCCAGGTGGGCAGAGTACTATGGCTCTGAATAATTGCTCTCTTTGCATCAGTATGCAAAGCTATGATTAAAGATGAAGGAAAAAGTCACTTCTACCGAATAGGGTTATGACGAGGTCAGGGTGGAGGTGTCAGGGATCCAGGAACATACTTTGTTTTCAACAGGATACCAGGAATAGGGCAAAGAAAATCTAGATAGAGGGAAAAAAGCAAAGACTGAATCAATGGTGGCAAGCTCGGTTTAAAAGGTTGTGTCCTGGGGTGCCTGGGTGGCTCACTTACTTGGTTAAGTTTCCAGCTTTGGCTAGGGTCATGATCTCAGGGCTCCTGGGTTTGAGCCCCAGTTCGGTCTCTATGCTGACAGCTCAGAGCCTGCAGCCGGCTTCAGATTCTGTGTCTCCCTCTTTCTCTGCCCTGCCCACTCACACTCTCTCTCTAGATCTCACAAATAAATAACATTTAAAAAATTGAAAAAAAAAAGGTTGCCTCTTGATGGGTACTTGGGGGTTCAGACCACAAAATAGGTACAATTAATGAGAGATCTATGGCAGGCAGGTAACCCTAAGTCCTGGAGGGCTAAGACTGCTGATGATCTCCATGGCCTGGTCAGGACTGACTCAGGGATTAAATAAAACAGAGCTTGAAGGTAGAAAGCCTCTGTATTTTAGCTGTTTATCTTGACCAAATGTTTTGGGGCAGTGGGATCATAACCACAGTATCTCTCACACCCAGCTCCCCATTAATAAAAGTTCATTGAACTTCAGGCATGTTTATCCTGTGATTCAATCCTCCCAGGAATCCTAAGCAGTAAGCACTCTTATTAATTCTATTTCAAAATGAGGCCCCAGAGGCAAAGGGAAGTTATGGAATGTGTCCATGGTCAGAGAGATAAAAAGCAAAGACTGACTCTGGAGCCTAAGTAATTAACCACTAGGTTATACTGCATTCTTTTTTTTTATTTTCTGGACCACATGAGCAAAACCCAACCCACTGGTCCTAATGCAGAGATACCACTGAAACTATCCACTACATCAAATCAGATTTTTTTTTTGCCCCTGGCTTTTATAGTAGCAGATACTGTTTTCCTTTGAATACTAGAGCATTTCAGAAATATCCTATGAAGATGTAGCAGTTCCTACTATGGTGGAATTCAGTCAGAATCTCAGGAAAAAAGCAAAATCTCTTTCAAATCAACACACATATAAGAGTTTATTTTTTAATTTATCTCACAGGAGCAAAAATACCTATGGGTGAAGGCAATGTGTGTAGCAGTGGAAGTTATCAACCATTCTTTTAAAATATTTTGAGATAATTATAAATTCAGAAGCAACTGTAAGTAATGATACAGAGATTCCACGTGACCTTTTGCCAGTTTTCCCCAGTGGTTCAACCATTTTCAAAACTTACATTTGTAAAAAAAATGTTATTAAATGTATCATGCCATTGTAAAATATGGCAGCAACCAGTGGGCATTTGGGAAAACCGTAATAGTTTTATGATATGGCAATGAGCTATAATTATATTTCCTCCAATGCATTAGTCCTAGATTCGGATACTTTTATTTAATCTAACTCTGTGTTGTTTGTGAATTATATTTCAAACAAATGAGTGTGTGATAAATTATTAGCAACCTCTAGCTAATAAATCCAGCACACTCTTCACAAAAAGCTAATTTATTTAAGGATATGTATGTTTGACAAACAACTCTTGCTTGCATGATTTATCAACTTACTGAAATGGCATTACAAAAGCCAGCTAGTAGTCCTATTTTGCGTTTGGATTTTCCATTCAAGGCTGAGAGAAGGATGGCAGAAAGTATAATTCTATTTCAAGAGATAAATATTAAAAGGAAAAATTTGTATGAAGTACATGTTAAGTACATGTTAGAAATGAGTATATGTTAAGAGAATGTAGCTCAAAAAAATAGAAAAATTATTTTAAAAACGATAAAATACACAAACCATTTAAATCAGAAATCATAAAAATTATATATGGTCACTGAAGAGAGAAAAAGTATCATTAATACTAAGTATCATTAACACTATATAAACCTATTATGAAATTATAAACCTCAAAATTACTAGTTACTAATAATAAATTAATTAATAGTTACCAGGGTTGTTACCAAAAAAAGAAAAAGACGAATTGTTGCAGCCACTCATAAACAATTAAATGTATAGGCCTAGGTCTTGAAGAGTGATTTATTTATTTATTTTAATAACTATAAGTGATTTTAATGTAGAGCCAAATTTGAGAAACACTGATAGCTGATTACGTTCTTTGAGAATTTCAATGTATTCATTCATTCTGCAGCATTAACATGTAATTGTGGTAATACTAATTTATAGCAATTGATATATAGATCAATATTGCCATATCTATATCTATATATCATATATCTATATCTATATGTATCACACACACACACACACACACATATATATATATATACACATGCACATATATACACATACTATAGCATAATTCATTGTCCTATGGGTTCTATTTCCAGCGTCTATTTAATCCAGTTAAAGTGATTTAATTTTCATGCCTCCATTTCTTAATTTGTAAAATGAATGGTTAATCTAAATGACTTCTAAAATCCCTCTGGCTCTAAAACCCTAATCTAAGATTAGTGCTTAATCTTCAGGGAAGATGGCAGAAAACTATCATTTTTACCTGGGGGATTTTGCTCAGTGCCAGTTATCCATACCCCAAGAGATTTTGACATACTATGTCTCCGTCTTCACCACCAATAATACACACTAACAACAGGCAGAGAAAATAAGATTCTCGGAGTCAGAAATGATCTTTCATTTCATATCATTGGCTGCATAAGAAATTATCCTCAAACTTAATGGCTTAAAGCAACAACCATATCATAGTATCTCATGAATTTGTGAAGTGTTAAAATAGATGGTTCTTCTATACTCTATGAAGCACTGAGGTCATTCAATGATATTCTGTGAGCTACTGGACTGGTCTGGGGTCCAAATTGTTCTACTTAAATGGCTGGTGCCTTAGCTCTTTGTGAGGCAGGGCTCAGCTGGGAACTTCTAACTCTTGGGGTTTAGTCTTAGTATGGCTAAGGGCTTCTTATAGTCTTAAGGCTTCTCCAGGTCATCTCTCCAACAAGACATCAGACTTCTTACATGGTGGCTGAGGACGCCAAGATAATATATATTAAGGGACAAGAAGAATAAAGTTTCTTAAGACTTGGACCCATAAACTGACATAGTGTCAATTCCATTGTGTTCTATCAGTCAAAGCAGTCAGAGTCCACCCAAATTGGAGGGAAGGAGACATAAAATGCAACATCAAAATGGAAGAAATTCAAAGAAATTACATCAACCCTGAATCAGCGACACAGTCTACCAACCCATTCATCCAACATAGGGAGGTTATTTAATTGTACTGCATTCAGAGTTTTAATCCTAGCTCTACTACTCTCTGGTTCAGTGATTTGAGGCACGTTAATCTCTGAACCGAGCCTGAGAGTCTGGATCTGTAAAATGAGGTTAGTGATAATACTGCATACATCATAGGATAATTGTGAGAATTAAATAAGAGAATTTGTGAAGTGGAAAGTGCATAGTGTCTGGCACATAGATGATAGCCGTAATGTGATTATTAGGTTTAAGAAATTCTGCTCAATATTTCAGGATGCTACAAAGATGTTTCAGATGAGGGGTCTATGAGCAAAATTTTTACATTCAATGAAGATGAGTGCTCTAGAGTTGAGAGGAAGAAAAAATTGCTTTCTGACTTAGGTGCTCAGAGAAAGCTTCATGAAGCAAAATCCTGAAGGCTGGCGAGGGTTTGGCAAAGGGTGATGGAGGAGATGAACACATCTGTACCCTCCTTTTGAAACACATTGATTCCCACAATAATAAAGGGAAATGCTTAAGACTGGTTCACAAATTTATTTCTTCCTCTATTGTTAACAAACAAATAGAACTTTTCTATGTGCCACTTGTAGCCGTATAAGTGACTCCCAGTTTCACTCACCTTCTCTCTCATCCACATCCCTGGAATAGTCATTCCCCTTCTTAAAAGAGTCTGTTCAACAACCTGTCCTTTGTAAAGATTTCTCTGATTCTCTCAGGCCGAATGAGTTCCCTCATCCCAGGGTCCCACAGCACTTTCTGTGATTTTTCAGTCACAGATATGTGTCCATATCCCATAATATTGTAATTATTTGTCTAGGTACAGGATTTATGTGTATCTCTCTACTCTTCACCACCCCATGAATGCTTTGAGTGCACAAAGGAAGCACTAAGCACCTGCACCTGGTTTGGTAATAAGACTATACCAAAAGGGAGCCATGGAGATGAACATGTCCTATGTCCTTGCTGTTCAAGTACTGTCCTTAGACAAGAAGCCTCAGCTTCACCTGGGTACTTGTTACAAATGCAGTGTCTGAGGACCCACCCAACATCTACTGAGTCAGAATCTGCATTTCAGTAAGATCCACAGGATAACCCTGTGTACATTCATATTTGAAAAGCATTGCCCAGGCATAAGCTGCAGAGTGGATGCTGTTCATTAAAATGTACCCCATGTTTCCTGACAGAAAATAAATGAAGACATTTTTCAAACCCTTCTCCCAATTTTTGAAGTTAAATAATTAATTTAGTATAGTTTGGTTAAAATTCAGAGGTGTTTTTTTTGACATTTACACATTTTTTTTTCACTCATGGACAAATCTATGATTTGTCCCCTTGTTCTGGGGGTGACACTAACATTATTCTCAATACTTGTGAAATTTCACACATTACTCAGAGAATGGAAAAGGAAGAGAAAATTCTACTTTAAGAAAGCATGCCTTCTTTTTCGCATTTCATCTTATTTCTTTGAAACTTCTCTCCTGATTGGTTGTTCACATCCCCTGCATTACTTGGAGAAAGTGATGGCGGATGGAGTGGAGAACAGATTGATCAGGAGAAATGGATCTCTGTGGGGAAAAACATCAGCATTTTCTTAAAATGCAAAGTAAGAAAAAATATGTCCTGTAACCTGAATCTGGTCTACAGCAAAAGGTGTGGCAGAAGCAATAAATGAGAGTCAGAGACCCCTCCATCTGGGAGTCAGACGGTATTGCCCATGGATTGGGATTCAGAAAAGTGTCCTGGATTGGAGCAATAATCTGCCACCTTGGAAATGCTCCCCTGTGTCCTCGCTGGTGGCCTTTAGGAAGACAAGTCTTATTCAAAACCCAGCATGAATGACAATAATGTGATTTCCTTTCATTTATTGAGAAAATTACTATGTAACAGACATTATCCTAAATGTTTTACCTACATTAACTCATTTCACCTTCACAACAACTGTGAAAGGTTGGAATAATTATCCCCATTTTATAGAGAAGGAGATTGAGAATCACATTCACTAAGTGATTTTTCTCCAGGTTTTGTGAAAGAAATATAGTTTTTGATCATCAAAGTTTATTACTTTGATTCTTATGTCTAAAATAAATTGATGAAACTAATGTTTTAGAAGATGTGGTAATGGGCACCAGAAAAACCTTAATAGGGGTGTTGTCAAGAGACACATCAGGAACTACAATGTCCAGTGGATGTGGACTGATCTATAACAAAGTCAGTTAGATGTTAACACCAATTTCTGATAGACCACAAGATATCAATCTCCATAGGGGTTTCAATTTGTAACCAATGGCCTCCATAGTACTTAGTGGGAAACAGACCAATCAGAAAGCTTCATGGATAAACATCCCAGGATCTCACAAGCCTGTGCCAGCAGATTCTCCTATTGATGGTCCAAGTGAAATTCAGATCCTTTTGCTGAGAGCAACCCCTCAAGCAATAGATTGTGTGTACTGAGTAAGTAGGTCCACAAACCCCCATTAGATCACCACTATGGAAGCTGAGCTCTTGCTTTTATTTTGGCTTCCAGGTGAAGATGATCAGGGAATATGTGGAATGTGACAAATTCTTGTCAGTCACTCCAGGGGTGGGAGGTAGGGAGAGAAGAGGCTTTGAATCCCACTCAGAGAACCCTGTATACCTCTGAACAGATACCATTGAAATGGCCAGTACATCAGGATCCTAGTTCAAAATGGATGCCATGTTATCAGTATTACACATCCCAATTATAGTGTCATTTTTATCACTACAAGATAATGTGTCATCTTTCATGACACTCTGACATGACAATCATATTGTAATTTCCTCACCTTTGCAAATTTCTTCCTTTTCTTCTCTCTGGTTAACAGTTTTTGCTTTGTTTGCTTGTTTTATAAGTGCTACTA
Organism: Felis catus; assembly: GCF_018350175.1. NCBI lineage: Eukaryota > Metazoa > Chordata > Mammalia > Carnivora > Felidae > Felis > Felis catus. Next base: position 66,622,061 of record NC_058378.1, read on the forward strand.
TGTGAATTTTCATGTATGGGGTCAAGGATTTTTGTTGGTGTGACCTAAAGCATTATGCACAACACAGCTACATCACACACTCCTAAGTGTGAATGTCTGTCCTCAACTTCATTCCGTGTTGGGATTTTGCTGTGAAGGAGAGAAACAAGATAAAAAGCAACTTGAGAAATCAACAAGTTAATTTTTGTTCTGAGAATGAACAAGTAGTGAAATCTACTTTACAAGGAAAATCAGAAGGGGCTGGAAAGGGCAAATGGGGGGAGCAGTGTAACAGGGTACAGGCTCTCCCGTCAGACAGGAGTAAGCCTGAATCCTGAGTCCATCATTTGCCGGCTTTGTGACCTGGAGCAAATCAGTCTTCAAGTCTCAATTTCTTATTTGTCAGCGGGGCATACCTTACCTAACTTAAAGGGACTTTGCAGAGAGTAAAGAGAAAAAGAAGGAAATGGACTGTAGCATCTGTGTCTAGGCACTCAAAATTATAAACTGAATTTGTAAAAGTATTAAATCCCCTTCTCAGGTGGGGTTCTCTGGAAGCAGACTGTGGAATAAAGGTTTTCTTGAAGGAGGTTTATGGAGGAGTACATTTAGGGTCAACACATATAGGGAAGTGAGCTTATGAGAGTGAGTAAGTTCAACACATGGAACAGTAAGTTCCATGTTCTAGTCCCATGGAAATCTTTGGAGCTTCTTAGGTAGTTCATCAGAGTTGTCTAAGTTGAGTCAAGGGAACTAACTCAATCTGTTACCCATCATCCCTATTACTGGAGTCCTTGGGGAGAATTGTAACTTTGGGCAGGGCAGTTCCCTTCAGCAGTGTACAATTCTGGAAAGAAACACAAAAGTCAACCACAGGAGTTAACACTTCTGGCAAGTGGAGGAATCAATGTCTCTGTTCTGAAGCAGGAGTCTGTACAGAGTACTGTATTACCACTACAGACCTCCAAGTGCCAAAGACAAAATTCTGGTTCCAGACCTTTGGACTCATGTCTAAATCCAATGAGACAGCAATAGCAGTGTTTGCCTTTGCACTTCTGAACAAAACCTCGGGGCTAGCCTCTACCGTATACCCCATCACGATGCAGAATATCAGCTTTGTACATGCTAAAGTGAAAGCACTGGGTGCATAGGAATTGGATCATTTTGTCATTAATAGATGCACAGTACCTACCACAGGCCTGCACATAATAGGGGTTCGATAATTATTGAATAAGTGAATGAATGGGTATACATAATGGGCTGAATTTACCCTAAAGACAGATGCAGAAGAAGCCTGTACAAAGGAATCCCAGAGGTCTTTTCACCAAATACCAGATAGGTTCTTAGAAGTTGCTCAAGTTGCTTCAGAGTTTATTACATATGCTCTAAACAAACAAACAAACAAACAAAAAAGGCACTAAAAGGGTTATAATATAGAATAATGAAGAATCTCAGGGAAAATGTAATTTTAGCATTCAGTTCGTTTATATCCCATAATGAGTGTAGCAGCAAACATGCTTTTTACAATAGTCTTTAAAGCTCTACAGGGTTGGAGGGGAAAAAATTGTCAGAAATCCGTTTCCCCAGATGGCAGCTACCAATTTTCTAGCAATCCTAAAGGAGATACAGAGTTAGCTTCATAATATCTGTTATTAAACAATGTCAGCCAATATTACTAAGAATACATATACAAGGCACAGGGGACAGGTGGTTATCCAATGTATTTCATGGATACATTGGCCTGGCTAATGCTTTTCTCATTAGACCATAGGGTGAGATGACACCTACCTAGAGCTCGAGAGCAAATAAATATTTTATGTAGCTGAAAATTACATGTAACCTTTCCAGTGAAAACCCATTTTTCACATTTCAAATTTAACACGATTTACATGATGAAAAACACATTTATGAGAGCCAGCTAGCACTTTCATGCCTTTGATTTTGGGTAATTATTTTTACGCTGAAAGATTTTTACTGTCTTCCTATATTACTTTTGTCCATAAGCATGCCAAGTTATTCTTTTCTTTTCTCTCTCTGATTAAAAAACATAAATAGAAATTTCTCTGAAAACTATTTTCAGAGGCAACTGATCGCCCAAAGTTGATCAGGAAAGGGAGTGTTCTGTTCTTGCAGCCTGGGTAGCATACGCCAATCTGACAGAACCTGGCTCAGTGACAGGCAGGCAGAATCACACGGCTGTCTGAGTTCTATTTAAATCACCTTCCAGTGTGTTCACTGGAAACTTTCACCAAGACCACTGCTACAGTTCCAACTGGACTCCCTGCTTCTCCTCTTGGCTCTCTTTAACCCACTCGCTAAAGAGTTATACTTAATAATTAAGTATTGGGGCGCCTGGGTGGCGCGGTCGGTTAAGCGTCCGACTTCAGCCAGGTCACGATCTCGCGGTCCGTGAGTTCGAGCCCCGCGTCAGGCTCTGGGCTGATGGCTCAGAGCCTGGAGCTTCTTTCCGATTCTGTGTCTCCCTCTCTCTCTGCCCCTCCCCCGTTCATGCTCTGTCTCTCTCTGTCCCAAAAATAAATAAATGTTGAAATAATTAAGTATAAATCAGATGTTGTCACTTCTCTGCTTTAACCATTTCAGCGGCTTCCCTTGACTCTTAAAATGAAACCAAAAGCTCATGCCATATCCTAGTGGTACTCATGATCTGGCTCTAATTCCTCAACCAGGATTACTTTATGAGAGTTTTGAAAGCTAGTTAAATTGGCATTTCCTACATGGTCATGGTCTAAGAGATTTGTCCTAGAACATTACTAGCAGGTCCCCAAGCATCCCGCCTCCCATTTCCAAAGCCACTCCTCTCTCTGCTCATATGCTCCTACTCTATATTTCAATAAACTTGTTTGTTTGTTTGTTTGTTTGTTTCTAAACTTGCCTTCGGTGCTGAAACAGAAATAGAGACTATGGAACTTAGATCTCAGACTTTGGGGAAAAGTATAATTTTTCCCCTGATGATCCTTGCATTTGGTCCTTTTCTAGCTTTTAATTTAGCATCAAAGATTGATGGCCTATGCCAACGTTCTAAACCAGCCTAGCCCATTAGAGGCACATAATAGGAAGCAGAAGAAAAAACCTTTATGTTCTTAAGCAATGAGTTTGGTGTATACAAAACAGTTCATTTGCACAAGCCCCACAAGTTTTTTTTTTTTTTTTTTTTTTTTTACTCTTATGTTGTTCATCTGTAAATGTCTACTTCACTGCTGAGGCCCAGATATGTTTTGATGTTTGGTGAGTAGGTAGGACCCGTAAACTTTTTACCTCCCAAGTCCTGTGATAACCAACAGAGCAACAAATTTAGAAACCCTCCATGACTACCATGGTTACATTAGGAACTGGGAGATAAGAAAATTTATGTTAACTGTTTGAGTTCCACAGAGATTCAGGAAGGAGAAGACGCTGGCCAAAACCAGTAGGAGTGGCCACCCTAGAAGCTGTACAAAAAAGAAAAATGCAATGAGCAAAGATGAAGCCAATGACAAGAACCTCTCAGACCCCTGTGGAAGCCTCCTCCCTTCCTTATTTATTTATTCAATAAATATTCAAGAATATGGTCAGGTTTAGTGATTGATTTAGCTACAGCACACAAGGCACTCTAGTTCTGTTATGTAGATATATTTATAATTATTAATGGTATATGTTATCAGTTATTAATTAATATATGAGAACTTGAATTCTTCTCCTTCTTATACTTGTGAGAACAAGTCATGTGCCAATCAACCAAAATTTTCAGTGTTAGCATGAGGAGAGAAACTTCTCCATTTTTATCAGATTTATTGAATGGCACCATTATAGCTATATCTCACACTGACATGCAATCTATAATAATGTGAAGGAATTAAATTTATAGTTGGGTGATTAGTCCTAGCTATGAAATAAGAAGTGACAGAGATTGTGATTTCAGAAGTTTTGCAAATACATGTTGGAGGAACCTATCACCTGAAGGGAGCTATTTCTCAAATGTGTCTCCTCTGTGGTTTCAGAAGAATAAAAATTTTGAAGTTAAAAAAAAACCCTATAACTTCTCAAAAATACATATGCAGTGTCATCAAAATGAGCAATATGCAGGGCTGTGCAAGGAAGTGGGGAAAAGTTCTTACACACTTTGCCTGCAGAAGTGAGAAATAGATAACACTTTTATTTAGAGAAGAGAAATCCCAAACTCATCATCCTTATAGTTAAGTTAGTGGTTATTATAGTCTGACTTTGAGATATTTCGTTTTCAGTGAATGGTGAAAGCCACTCAGCAAAAGCTCAGAAGCTAGAGAGCTTTAGAACCATAGCCTTCAGCTCTGGGATTCATGCCAACTCCCTCTCCCTGCAGAATGTAATCCTTTCTTGGATTCACAATAGTGTGCCTACTAAAAAGGGTACCTGGGGAAGTTCTGAAGTACTTTTGGGAAAAAACATCAAAGAAATTATCAGGGCCCATTGATCCTATTCACTACAGCTACAGCACTCTTAGAACTAGGCTTCTGATTACAGTACTATTTTGCCTTCCTCGATACTTACTAAATTTGAAGACTCAGGCAACCTATTTAAACTGTTCTCATTTTCCATGTCTATCATATTGGTTTGATACATTCTCAGTAGACTACTTTTGAATTACATGAGTAAATAAGATAAAACACTCAAGGCAGAGCCACCTGTCTTAAAGAGAAATTTTAGTGGTAAACATCACACTAACATCGCCCCCACCACCATCATCATTATCACCATCATCATCATCACCATCATTACCATTATTACCACTGTAATGATCAATTGTCAAAAATAAATTCTGAGCCATTCAGTATTGATTTCATGGTGGAGGAAGTCTTGTGGCCTTGGGAAAGTAACACTAACTCTATTTCCTGAATATTTTCTATGTTATATGCTTCATGTTCTGAGTAAATAAAATGACCTCTACCACTTGGATCACATATGTTTGGACCAGGGCTTCATCATGAGCTGAGAGCACCCATACATTGGCAAGCTATGAAGATGGAAAACCACCTCTGAGATTACATGTATGAAGTTCTTCCCAACAGGAGTGCTCCAAATTAGATGGTCGCAGGCACACCAGTCAAAACCTCCCTTTTTCGGGGCACCTGGGTGGCTAAGTCAGTTAAGCTTCTGACTTCGACTCAGGTTATGATCTCACAGTTCATGAGTTCAAGCACTGCATCGGGCCTTGTGCTGGCTGACAGCTCAGAGCCTGGAGCCTGCTTCAGATTCTGTATCTTCCTGTCACTCTGCCCCTCCCCTGCTTGTGCTCTCTCTCAAAAAAAAAAAAATTAAAAAAATTAAAACAAATAAATAACCTCCCATTTTAGAATGTAAATACAGTGAAGTTAGTAATGAGCAGCATGGTCATTAAGCTTGAGTATAACACAAATGAACCTTTGAGATTGCTATGGTTCTACCCGAGGACCTGGAAATCCCAGTCTTAGTGCTGATAGTCAATGTTTTAGAAGGAAATCACCTGCTGCCCTATGGGGTGTGTGTGTGTGTGTGTGTGTGTGTGTGTGTGTGTGTGTGTCTATGTTTGTCTGTCTATCTATCTATCTATCTATCTATCTATCTATCTAGAATACCTCCCATTGGTGAGGCACAATTATATATATCTCTTCATTTAAAAGCCTAAGTGGTATTATATGTCACTCACATGTGTATGTCTCTTACTTCCTGTCTTGGCACACAACTTCAGCATCTCCTAACTTGTGTATTTCAATGAGAAGACTTGATTTTTTGTCTCTCTCCTTATATTTTCATTTTTCTATACACTTCCCTATTCTTCCATTACTGTGGCTCTCTAGAATCAATCTTAATGAAGAATATCATTACAGTGAGAAGAATTAGTTCAAAAATGATTACTTTTTACAGAATGTTTGGAAAATTTTTCTCTTCTAATCTTTGTAATTCTTTTGGGATTGTCAATCATATGATCCCTATTTTTCTAGCTTCTGGGGTAAGCACCCGACTAAGCCTATCCAATGAGTGCCACGTGCCCCTTATATGCTATATAGTGATTGGTCTGTGGTTGGGCAGTACTCATTTTCTAGGGCTGCCATAACAAAATACAACAGACTAGGTGGCTTAAACAACAGAAAATTATTGTCTCACAGTTTTGTAGGCTGGAAGTCCAAGACCAAGATGTTAGAAGGTTTTGTTTCTTCTAAGGTCTCTTGGCTTGCAGATGGCCATTTTTTGACTATGTCCTTACACAGGACACACTCTTTCCTCTGTGCATGTACATCTCTGGTATCTCCTTGTATATTCAAATTTACTCTTCTTATAAGAACAACATTCAGATATGATTAGCCCCCTGTGATGGTTAATTATATGTGTCAATTTGGCTGGGTCACAGTGCCCATATATTTGGTCAGATATTACCCTTAAGTTTTCTGTGAGGATATTTTTGAATGAGATTTACATTTAAATCTATAACTTCAAGTAAAGTAGATTGACCCTCTCTCATGTGGGTGGGCCTCAACCAATCAGTTGAAAGCCTACACAGAACAAAAGGCTGACCTTGCCCAAGCAAGAGGGAATTCAGCCAGCAGACTGCCTTCACACTTCATCTGTAACCCTGGCTCATCCTGGTTTGCCAGCATTCTGCCTTTGAACCTAAACTGCTACTCTTACTCAAGCCTGCCAGTCTTCCCCACTAGATTTTGTGCTTCCAAGAATTCATAATCACATGAGCCAACTCCTTAAGATAAGTCTTTCTGCATACACACACACACACACACACACACACACACACACACACACACAATCTTATTGGTTCCGTTTCTCTAGAGAACCCTAACACAGGCCCACGCATATGACCTCATTTAACCTTAATTACCTCTTTAACAAACTGTTATTCTGAGGTACTGAGGGTTAGGGCTTCAACATATGAATTTTGAAGGGAAACAATTCAGTCCATAAAACGAAGGCCAATCATAATCCTTTGTTTGAACTGATATGGATACTAAGGGAGAAATATTTGAATTCTTACACTGGACTGATGAGTTTTAAGGATCTTGTAAGCCCAGGTTGACTTGATGCCATCTTGCTGCCTGATAGACAGCATACTGAGCATACTGAGAAGGAAATCAGCTCAAAGGAAATCAAGCCAAGATACACATAGAGAAATCCCTGTACAACATCATACGAAAAATGGAATCTAGCTACATCTAAGGTCAAATATTGGACTTTCAAATATGAAAGCTACAGCTATACATGATCTTTCTTTGATGCTCCTAAATCTAATCAATCATATATAAAAAGTATTTCAATTATACCACTAAAACACTTCTTATATTATCTCTATTTCATCTCAGGTTAGCTCCTCTTGGTCTAGTCTCTCATTACCCCTTGAATAGACAAGTGTAACAGCCACTTGTCTCTAGTCCCTCTCTGTCCCCAAGACCTATCTTCCATACCCAACTTCTGATAACATGTCCCATTCTCATTTGGGAAACTGTCCCTTCCCCTACTCTTCCGATTTATGTGTCTCAATGGTATAAACTCCATTTCAGCAACCTGGGTGCTGTATAATCTATACCTAGTCATTTAAAGTCTCATGTTACCATGGCAAAAGTAATCGACACAGGAATGAGCATGTGACCCAATCAAACCAATCAGAGATGATAATGTTTAATTCTAGGACTTTTTCAGCACTATTAAGGGAGTAGGTACACATTTCAGTCTCAAATAAACCAGAGAAAATGTAGCCCAGGAACGACTAGCAGCCAAATGTGACCAAGAGGAAAATCCTGACTAACAATGGAGTTAACACAAAAATGATGTTAATAGTGCTGACACTGAGCAACCCTGAGGGAGAGAAACCAGACCCTGAAGATGTCTTTTAAGCCCTTATAACCAGTTATGCTTGTCCCTACTGCCAAAGAGTGTGATTCATAGGTCTGTGAAGGAGCCCTAAAGCTTAAGTTTTAAAGTGCTCAGAAAATGTCTATAAAGACCTTATATAAAGTGTCTTTTGAAAAACCATGACATAGACTCTTTTCCTCTTACTTCACTCCTGACTCAAATTTCTGACAAACTCAGCTTTTCGGCCCACCCTAAAGACTGAGCCATCCCATCTGGTTCCTTGAGCCTAGTGAATCTGACTCTGTGGCCTTGTGAGACGGAATTTCTTCATCCTTCATATTACCTTTATTTTCTGAATCCATGCTAGATGATTTCTATATTATTTCTTTTTTTTTTTAATTTTTTTTTCAACGTTTATTTATTTTTGGGACAGAGAGAGACAGAGCATGAACGGGGGAGGGGCAGAGAGAAAGGGAGACACAGAATCGGAAACAGACTCCAGGCTCTGAGCCATCAGCCCAGAGCCTGACGCGGGGCTCGAACTCCCGGACCACGAGATCGTGACCTGGCTGAAGTCGGACGCTTAACCGACTGCGCCACCCGGGCACCCCTATTATTTCTTAAATGTATCCATTGAAGATGGATTCTGCAAGAAATATATGACATGCATACAAATTTGAATCTCTCTTTATTCAGTAGTTTTATTTTAACACTAAAATTTATTATGACAATACATTTAAATAAAGTTGTGCTGATGATCTGGGTTCTTTCCTTGGTGATTCTAATAGCAAAGTATATATTCATACTCAGAAATACTCTCTTTGAATTGGTCTACAGATTACCCTGTATTTACAAGTTTGTCTTGTATATTTTACAATAGCCTTTGACCAAAGGTATGCAACCTGACACAACATTCTTAATTTCAGGAAGATAGGTAAAGTGTAAATGTCACTAAAAGAAAAAAAAAAGCAAATGTCACTAAGAAATAAAGGGAAATGCAGCTAAAAGGTGTGTATTGGAATAGCAGGTATAGGCTTGACGTTTGAAACTGAGAAGAGAGAGATCATGTTACAGATGCAACATTCTCTAAACCTAGTGAGAGCTCTCACATAACGGACAAAGTGAGGGAAGTAGAAAGAGAGTGAAGTGAGTGAGAGGCAGAGCTACTTGGGAGCAAAATCTGTATCTCACAGGTCTTTGGGGCTTCTAACATTAAGAATCCTAGGTTCAAAATTCTGAGTTTACTCACCTCCTTTTCAAAGCTTTATTCCTTTACCTCTCACCCCAAATCACAAAATAAATTTGGAATGAAGAAGTAACTTGCAGCCAGGGCAGTATCTCCCTTCCATAATTAAGCATATTCTTAACAACATTTTCTTTGATGAACCCTTTTATTTCTATGACTCGTCTTTTTCCCCAAGACCAATCCCCCAAAACTGCAAAAAGGTGGTTTTATCACACTGTATGCAAGACATTTATTCAGCCTGTGGTGAGTGAAGGTTTCTAGTCTGAGCCAACCCCATCCTCAGGCTTTGATGCTCCATACACCACTCAGCGGTGAAAAATATTTCAAACCATAATAAATTCAGATCAAGAAGAAATCATATCGTGGAAATTGAAATGATGCACACAATGGTAAAGGGTTGAATTTTATTGGAACGTCTATTCCTTCTGAATTCCCTGAGTGTATACGCTGACAAGTACATATTTTTTCCTATCCACATGAAGGGTTGTGTACACATCAATATTGGTCCTAGTACGTAGTACAAAATACATTTTTGTTGTATGTTGAATGAATGAAATGAATGCTTGAATGAATGAAAGAGTAACTGGGAGGTCAAATCTACATGTGGAACAATCTCTAAAGTGTCTTCATTATCTGTGTTCAATCATTATATCATATTGCCTTTCATCAAAGTTGACTCATTTATGGGGCACCTGAGTGACTCAGTCGGTTAGGCGTCCGACTTCAGTTCAGGTCATGATCTCCCAGTTAAAAAGTCCGAGCCCCGCATCAGACTCTGTGCCAACAGCTCAGAGCCTGGAGCCTGCTTCAGATTCTGTGTCTTCCTTTCTCTACCTCTCCCCCTCTCACTGTCTGTCTGACTGTTGATCTGTCTCTCTCTCTCAAAAATAAATAAACATTATTTTTTTTAAGTTGGCTCATTTGTGGAGTCAAGTTTAGAATGGGGCATAATTGTCTTGGTTCAGACATCCCCCGCCACCACCCCCAGGAAGCAGGCAGGAAGACAGGATTTGCAAGTGATTTATTAAGGGGTGTTCCCAGGAGAAAGGGAGGAAGTGACAGACACAGGGAAAGAGAGGGAAGAAGCCAAGCAGGATACAATTTCAGGTATCATACTCCTCTTCAGCCTGATGCAGCAGGGGCTCTGCAGCACAATTACATCACAGAGTTTGTCTCATATCAAGGCAAGGGGACGGGGCTTACATACTCCCTCCCAAGTACCCCCACAAGTCTCCAACTGGAATAAAACTCCAGGCATCTTTGACTTCTGGTTTGATCAAAGTAGTGCCAGAAGCCCAATGGTAGGTCTCTATAAACAGCTAGCAGGTTCAAACCCTTAGGAGAAGCTCACAGAAATCAGGACTTACCCACAGAACTAGTGGAGGAAATCTGGGGGACATAAACAATATTTTCTATAATATTTAAAACAAAAAGAAAAGATAAAAGCACCTACTCTATTATCAAACAGAATGGAGCTTAAATCTTACCTGAACACTTAATTGCCTGCATCACATTAGGCAAGTTACTACATCTCCTTGATCTTTAGTTTCGTCATATGTAAAATGCATATGCTAGTAACAGCTACCCCATGAGACTAAATTAGAAAATATGTATGAAGCAATGTAAAACTGTGCCTTCTATGATAATCACTCAATAAATGTTAATTATCATCAACATCCTCCTCCTCATTTTCACCATTGCTAGTGACAGAACATTCTTTGGTAAATCTCAATACTTTGGCATTTCCCTAATGCTTAAATTCCAGGCTGTCTTGGTTTTTTGTTATTGTTGGTTTTTTTTGTTTGGTTTGGTTTTCTTTCTCCCTGGCCTAGAATATGTCATTCTCCACCTCAGTTTTTCAACCTTAGGAAATATTTGAGCTCTCCTCCTCATCATCCTTCTCTTGCACATCTGTCTAATCCTCATGTCTGTGTCAATGCCGGTGTTACTCTTGACCTTGATTTTGGAGCCAGCCAATTTATTCTTTAGCCAACACTGGCCAGTCCAGAGAGGGATGTAGATCCAAAACTAATGGATATACTTAGTAATCCATATTCTGATATTAATGGAATTGTTGCCAGCAACTTGGAAGACCTGCCAGAAAGAAAAAGTAACAGACTTCTGGCAAGGACAAAGCTGAGATGAGCAAGCTTTCTTAAAATGCAGCAGGACAGAGACTGCAACACAAAAATATTGAGGCTCAGCACTGCTGAGGGTCTTGGAAAGTCTCACAACATTTATGGCATCATTTCAAGTGCCTTAGCTCGTAAATTAATTTCTGAGGCAAATAAGGAAGGATAAGAAGAGCAGTGTGTTTTCCAGGGAACATTTTCCTGGGAACTTCCAGTACTTAGCAAACTGGAAGCTGACACAGCTTCAACTTTTAAGGCTTCCACGCAACTTGTCAGGCTTGTCAATGGTTCCACCTGCTCAGAGCAGGACAACAACCAAACTTTTTGTTGTTTTGAATGTTAAGTATGTTCCCATATAACACCTTAAATGATTCCTTGGATTTTCTGGTCCTTGACCCTAATCATGGAAGGGTCTGACATTTAATTATGAATACTATGCCCTTAATTATGGAAGTACCTGATAAATACAATAGATTCTCAGAGGTTGGTCCCAGCACTCAAGACAAGAACTCTAGCAAGGTACCAGAGTGGCTTAGCAAGGAAAACATTGCCCTTCAACATTTGTTACTGGTTTTACCAAGATGCCTAATGACACAATAATTTGAAGATAATAGAAATGAAAACCAAATTACTCACATTCTTAGATTATGTTTCACATTAGAAAATATAATTTAGTTTGTTCTATTTTTCTCCCATTCAATTGATCTATAACAAAATCATCAGTTAACTTAAGATGCAAGTTTAACACGGACTAGAGATTCTTTGTTGAGAGATGCTTCTTGGAGGCACACCAATTGGATATGTATTGGATTTTATGTGACATGTTATTGTTATTTCTTTGCTCATCTAAGATTCCAAGTTGGCAAAGGAGATGTCAGGAAATAATCACCGTTGCACCAAATTATCTTAAGTCCTGAAAGTGAGAGCACTAGAGTTTGACGCCAGTCGAAGGCACATACAAGCACATATGGCCCCAATCTGTAAACATGGTAGAACATTAAATGAATAATGTATTGGAACATAGAGTATTCAACATTCTGTGGATTACTTGTGGCTGTATGAAAAGGCAGGTTGGAAGGCATCCATCGTTTCATAAAATTCATCTCTGCCTCTCACCTCACAAGACAAGGAAACATAGCTTCATGACAATAACTACTATAACCTAGCCTCTTTCTCCCTCGCTGACTAGCTGCAAAGAGGAAAAAGATTTGAAGATTTAAATTCATGATACTGGTGTTTTTTTGTTCTTGTGTAAAAATATAGGAAACAAAATTAAAGGAAAAAAATTATCACGCCAGATATTTTCCAAGACCCAATGAATCAAGGAACCAAAATGTCTTAGTTTTTTACAACTATTATACCTCCCATACTGTGCTTAGTGTGGAGGGATGAGAATATCTGTTTTCAAAGTTAAGAATCTAGTGGAGAAAGCAAGATTATCATATATGCAAAATAGACTGAAAGAACACAAGACATGCTGAAATTGTCAGAAAATATCTTGGGTGGAGGGAGATAGATGATAAAATGCTCATAAATCAGATTAGTAAACTCGCTTCTTTGAAGCAACGCCAAACAAAAGATAATTATATTCCTGATGAGAAAAAAATGATTAAGCTGGCCCCTAGGTACAGTAGAGGCAACCCCAACTTCCAACTTCCAATTTCTAAACTTAGTTTTCATTCTAAAGGGTCCTCTGGAAAATAAGGGATACATAAAACAATTGCTATACAGTAGCGATGCTCCTGTTCTGCTCTTTGTGTAGGTATATCAGTAATGAGAAAGGTCTCCAGGACCAATGTTTTCCCCAATCTCTCCACCTATTCAATATTACCCTCATCCAGCAGGGCACAGCTGAAAAACTGCTTTCTCCATGAAATCTTCTCAAATGGTTCAATCATTGGTTCATTAATGTTTCAAATGACAATCTTATTTCTCCCAAATGGATTGCATTATACTTTTTAAAAATAGAGTCTATACAAAACAAAATAATGTTATATATTTATCAAACTGTATTATTTCCCTAATGGAAAAAATAAAAGACTAAATTTTCTTGCCTCTAGGTAAGGTCATTTGATCACTTTTATCAAATAGAATATTAGAGAAAGTGATACTCACTTTTCCCAAGCCTGACCCCTAAAAATCCACCCATTTAGAATTTTCCTGTATATCCCTTTACTACACAGAACCATATGTTAAGGATAGCCACGCCCAAAGATGGAAGGAGCCTGGATCTTTGAGTCAGTGCTTAGAGAAGACCTACTTAGCAGTACTACCTGAAAGCAACAATCTCAGAAATATGACTAGGAAATAAAACGTGGGGAGCCTGGGTGGCTCAGTCTGTTAAGCAGCCGACTTCAGCTCAGGTCATGATCTCAGATCAGAGTTCATAGGTTCAAGCCCCACGTTGGGCTCTGTGCTGACAGCTCAGAGCCTGGAGCCTGCTTCAGATTGTCTGAGTGTCTCCCACTCTCTCTGCCCCTCCCCCCATTTGCACTCTCTGTCTCTCAAAAATAAACGTTAAAAATTTTTTTAAAAAGAAATAAAATGTTATTATACTAAGCCATTGAGACTGTATGATCACTTATATAGTAACTAATATTCATAACTTTAATATAGATGTTTTTATTTGTATTTAACCTTTCATTCAAGTATGATACACTTCAGTCTGTGTTAGTTTAATATGAAGTATAACATACACACTTTTGTATATGCATACAAAAAAGCCAAAATCAGTGTGCAATTTGATGAATTGTCACAAACTAAATACATCCATGCAGCTGGCCCCAGGATCAAGAAAAAGATTATCTGCCTCCTTCCATGTCATCCCAAAATGATATCCTGGAAGAGTTACCAGCATAATGGCTTCCAACAGCACAGATTAGTGTTGCTCCTTTATAGAAATGGAATCATGAGACTATAGTTGAATGGGTTGCCAGTAGAGGCAAGAACACAAATCCCCTCACATTGGACTTGCCTCCCAACTGCAATCCCCTGAGCACTTCATCCACTATAATAAAGCCAGTGGTTTCTCATGTTAAGGAATGCAGGGGAAAAGAGAGACATGATGAAGCACCAGAACTTCTAAGTGGCCGGGTCCACAGTTCAAAGGCCCCCAAGGAGACAGGAGGGGGAAAAAGTGGGTGCAGAATCATCATGTAGGGCTTTGTTGTCAAATCTCACTGCAATGTGCCAGTGAGCAAGTGTTGCCCAAATGAACAAAGAGAAACTACCTCTTCCCAGGAAAATGCCCTGCTATCTCTTAGTAATTTATTCTAATCTCAAACCCTAAATTCAGCTCACTATCTCTTACTATAAAGAGATAAGTGAAGGCCAGGAAGAACATAAAGTGAAAAAAAAAAAAATAAGAAGAAAAATAAAAAACAAAATAGCACACAGAGATTAAGTATGCAGGTATTGGAGTCATTCAAAGAAAGGTTGAAACACTGTCATTTATTCGATTTGTAAACTAATATTCTGATTCATTATTTTTTAGTATCTGCATAATATTCCAAAGTGCAGCTGTTCTGTAATTGAGTAAGCCATTGTGCCACTGGGATACGTAGGTGACTATAAAGGGAGTATCACAAGGGAGTGTTTCTGGAGTTCTCCATTTATAGACACTCTGTACTCAGTTGATCACTACTAAGTACAATGCTGTCATAAACACTTGTACATATACCTTTAAAAACCTGGAGCTCTTATTTTTATGGGAAAGATTCAAATAGCGAGCCTTCTGTGACAAAGGGTTTATGTAGTTTCAAGTTTTAACAGCTGTTACAAGATTGCTTTCAAAAAAACTTCTGTTGCAATCTACATGTTCATCAGTAATGTATGAGCATCCTTTTACCCAAATTCCTGCCAGCCGTGTTAACCTTCTTGAATTTGTTTGCCTTTTACTTTTCAAACATGTACAAAATAGAGAAAGTAGCATAATAAACTCCCAAACACCCATCGCCCAGTTTCATCGACACACCACCTCTGAACCCTTATATTTTAATTTTCTGAGGCATCATTTATATCTAGGAAAAAATATCCTCTTTAGTGTGTAATTCTATGAGACTTAATGAATGCATACCACTGTAAAACCTTCCAGACAGTCATGACACAGCCTTCCATCACACCATAAAGTTCCCTTGGGCCCCTTTATAATCAAACATTCCCTTCACACCCTAGTCCCTGGCAAGCTCTGGTATGGGTTTTTCCCCCCTCTATTTTTGTTTTTTCCAGAATGTCATAGAAACATAATCATACAGAATGTAGCCCTTTACATCTGGTTTCTGCAATTTAGCATAATGCATCTGAGAATCATCCATATCATCACGCTATCGGTAGCATGTTCCTTTTTATAGCTGAATGGTATCCAATTGTAAGGGTGTGCCAAAGTTCATTTTTCCATTCACCAGCTGAAATTTGGGGTGATAATGAATATAGCTGCAATAAACATTGATGCCCAAGTGTTTGTGTGAACATAACTTTTTATTTTTCAGATAAAAACCCAGCAATGGAAGTGTTGGGTCATATTGGTTAATATATATTTGACTTTATAAAAAATTGCACACCTGTTTTCCAGAGTGGCTATAACATTTTACATCCCGTCAGCAATGTATGAGAAGTCTAGATTCTCCATATCTTCACAAGTATGTGGTACTGTCAGCTTTGTTTTTAAGTCACTTACTTGTTATTATGATTAAATGTGCATTTTCTTAATAACGAATGATGCTGAGTACTTTTTCTTGTGCATAGTTGTGTTCTCTGTTGAAACATTCTTCATTCTTATTTTTTAAATTAGATTGAATGGTTTCATATTATAAAATTTTGAGAGGTCTTAATGTATTACAGACACATGTATTTTATTAAACGTGTTTTGAAACTGTTTTCTGTCTTGTCTTTTCATTTACTTAACAATGTCTTTATTTTTTAAATTTATACAAGAAAGTTGATCTGTTGGTAACACAGTTCTATGAATTTCAACCCTGTAAAGGCCCATGTTAATACCACAATAATACAATAATCAGTGCATAGAAAGCTCAATTTCCAAAAAATAAAAATAAAATCAACCTCAGAAATCACTGACATATTTTCCATATTTGAAGTTTTATCTTTTGGGGGGATATTATGTACATGTAATCAGACAGTAGTAATGCATATACATGCAAGTTATGTGTACAACAATTCTGTTCCATTCTATTCCTATATCTGAGCTGTATTATACTGTGCGGATGTACCTTTGTTTACTTATCCCTTCACTTATCAGACATTTGGTTTGTTTCCAGTTTGTGTCAATTATTAATAGAGCTGCTATAAATATCCACGTAGAAATTTTTGTATGAACATATATGTCCATTTTTTAAGATATATTCCCAAGAGTGGGATCACTGGGTCCACAGTATAGTAGGGTTAACTTCATAAGAAAATGCCAAACCATTTTCTAGAGTGACTGTACTCACCTGCAATCCATGAAGAGTTCTAGTGACTATGACTCTTGCAATCCATGAAGAGTTCTAGTGACACAACGTAGTGATTTGATAAGTTTATACGTTATGCCATTCACCGCAAGTACAGCTACCATCTGTCCCATCACATCACTATTACAATATCATTGGCTGTACTCCTTATGTGCTGCTTTTTAATCCTGTGACTTACTCACTCCATAATTAGAAGCCTGTAGTTCCCTCTCCCCTTCACTCATTTTGCCCAACCCTCCACTCACCTCTCCTTTAGCAACCATCAGTTTGGTCCTCTGCACTTATAGTTCTGAGTCTGTTTTCCATGTGTTCATTTTTTTTTCAGATTTCATTGATGAATCATAGGATATTTATCTTTCTCAGTCTAACTTATTTCACTTAGCTTAATATGCTCTAGGTTCATCCATGTTGTCTCAAAGGCACAATTTCATCCTTTTATGACTGTGTAATAGTCCATTTTATTTATATTTATAGATACCATATATAGTATATATTATACATACACATTATGTTTGCCTTATCCATTCACTTACAGTGTACCCTTAGGTTTCTTGCATAATTTGGCTGTTGTAAATAATGCTGCAATAAACATCGTGGTGCGTGTATCTTTTCAAATTAGTGTTTTCATTTTCCCTGGGTAAATACCCAATAGTGGAATTATTGGATCATATGGTATTTCTATTTTTAATTTTTTGAGGAACTTCCATACTGGTTTCCATAGTGACTGTACCAAGTTTGTATTTCCACCAACAGTGTACAAGATTTCCTTTTTATTCACATCCTCCCGAACACTTGTTGTTTCTTGTCTTCTTGATTTTAGTCACTTTAACAGGTGTGAAGTGATATCTCATTTTGGTTTTGATTTGAATTTTCCTAATGATGATTGATGTTGAGCATCTTTTCATGTGTCTGCTGGCCATATGTATGTCTTCTTTGGAAAAATGTGTATTTAGGTCCTCTGCCCATTTTTAAATCAGATTGTTTGGCAGGGGGGAGGGGGGGGTGGCTGGTGTTGACTTGTATAGTTCTTTATATATTTTGGATACTAATCCCTTAGTAGATATATAATTTGAAAATATCTTCTCCAATTCAGTATGTTTTTAGTTTTGTTGAATGTTTCTTTTGCTGTGCAGAAGTTTTTTATTTTGATGTAGTCCCAATAGTTCATTTTTGCTTTTGTTCCCCTTGCCTTAGGAGATATATCTAGAAAAATGTTGCTACGGCTAATGTCAGAGAAATTACTGCCTGTACCCTCTACTAGTATTTTTATGGTTTAAGGTCTTGCATTGAGGTCTTTAATGCATTTTGAATTTACTTTTGTGTATGGTGTTAGAAAGTAGTCCAGTTTCATTCTTTTTCATGTCCAGCACCATTTATTGAAAAGACTGTCTTTTTCTCACTGTATATTCTTTCCTTCTTTCTCATAGATTAAGTGACCACATAAATATGAATTTATTTCTAGGGTCTGTATTCTGTTCATTGATCTATATGTCTATTTTTGTGCCAGTACCATATTTTCTTATTTTTGAGTTTTGAGAGTCATTTATAAATTCTAGTTATGATCTATTGTAAAATATATGGTTTGCAAATATTTCTCTTAGTATATAATTTACAGTCTATTCATTCCCTTAATTGTATCTTTTGCAAAATTAACATTTTAAATTTTAATGCAATGAATTTATCAATTTTCTTTTATGAATCATGCTTTGGGTCATGTATATAAATTCATGATCAAAGTCACATAAATTGTTCTCCTGTGTTTACTTCTAAAAGTTTTACAGTTTTACATCTTACATTTAAACCAATGACCCATTTTGAGTTTATTTTTCAATGTATAAGATTTAGGTCAAAATTTTTTTCTTGGTTTTGTTTATTGCCTATGTATATCTAATTGACTAACCACATTTGTTGAGAAGGCTCTTTATTGGATTGCTTTTTGTATTCTTTTTTAATATTAGTAAAAAATAAATTATCTGTAATTATGTGGGTCTATTTCAGGATTCTATTCTTTTTTTTTTTTTTTTTAGCTATATGTCTCTCTTTTTGCCAATACCTCAATCTTGATTGACATAACTTCATGGAAAATCTTGAAATTGAGTAACATTATTCTTTTTTTCAAAATTCTTTAACTATTCTAACTTTTTGGTTTGCATATAAAATTTAGAATCAGCTCATCTATATCCACACAAATAAAATCCTACTGAAATTTTATTGGTATAAAGTTAAATCTATAAATAATTTGGGGAATATTCAACATCTTTCCTATGATGATTTGATAATCCATGAATATGGTCTGTCTTTTATTTAGCTCTTTTAAATACTTTTATCAGTGTTCCATAGTTTTCAACATACAGATCCAGTGTATTTTTGTAATATTTATACATAAATATTTCATTGTTTTTTGGTTTACTGAAAATAGTATAATTTTAATTTTGGCCTCCAAATAAACATTGCTAGTATAAAAATATCCAGTTGACTTTTATAATTTGATTTTATCCTGTGATTTTACTAAACTCTCTTATTAATTGTAGGTTTTTAAAAAATAGTTTCCTTGGGGTGCCTGGGTGTCTCAGTCAGTTAAAGGCCAACTTTTGATCTCAGTTCAGGTCATGATCTCAAAGTTCATGAGATTGAGCCCTGCATTGGGCTATGTGCTTACAGCTTGGAGCCTGCTTGGGATTCTCTTTCTCCCTCCCTCTCTCTCTGCTCCTCCCTTATGTACTCTCTGTCTCTCTCTCAAATAAATAAACTAAAAAAAATAGGTTCCTTGTAAATTTATGTTATCAATAAATAGGGATTGTTTTATTTCTTCCTTTCCAATTTATCCATCTTTTATTTCTTTTTCTTGTCTTATTATACAGGCTAGGGCTTCCAATTTTATTTTGACTGCAATTGGAATAGGTGTCTGTCTATCTTTCCCTACATTTGAAATTTAAAGGAAAGAAAGTAGAGATCAATTGGATTTATCTGTTGGCACTGAGAAGCAACAGTCTTAAAAGCACTCAGACACACAGTTGTGACTACCCTCAAAGGACTATATGATTTGTGTTACAGAACCTGAAGGGAATATTGTGGAACACCCTGGGTGGCAATTATGGAAGACACACAGAGTAAAGGACTGTTCTCACCACGGCCACACTCGGATCATGTTGACCAGAGGTAGCACATATTCTAAGCACAGTCAAGCAAGACCACTAGTGTCTCATACCCAATGGTTAGTTGTAGACTATCTATAAACCAGAGCCCTGAATTCTTCTCATGTTCAACATCAGTAAGTGACACCCAAAATCAGGGTGTTACCACTATTCTGGAAGTAAATCTTATGTAATCGGTGAAAGAAATATTGTAATGGTCAGCAGGAGCATTCCACTTACCGAGTTGCTTTCCTGAATCAGACCCTGGCTATGAACCCCTGGGACAATCTCACAGTTACAGTCCCTGAGCTCCCTGGGGTATGTAGTCAATTCCTTGTATGAGGTGGATGGTTACAGTGTGATTCCAAATAGGAAAGACCAGAGACCATGTGGATCTTGGTCAAGACTGGGTCACCATACCTGAATGGCACTGCCATATTGGTTGGCCCTAAGCACCATAGAGGACTCCAAAATTTAGGGGCTCCTAAGGCATGGATCTAAAGTCCTGGGATCCCTCTTGCCTGAGCCTATGGGTGGTACTTCCACAATGCTTGAAAGTCCAAACTAGACTATATACGGTGTGGAATGGTTCCCACAGAAAATTTAAGAGTTCATTCCCAAGCAAAGAGAAAGGAATGCTTCGCTGTCATAAACAACAGACATCAATTACAGATGAATATGGTATTACAATAATTATAGTTAATATTTATTATTCCTTATTATTCCTGGAAGACTGTTCCAAGCACTATTTTAGAAACTTTTCATATTTTAACTCATTTCACCTTCAAAACAACACTATGAGGAAAATAATATTATTATATATTTTTTACAACTAAAACTCCAGAAGAACAGAGAATAAATAACATATCCAAGATCATAGAGCAAACAAAGGGTAAAGCTAGAATTTGAACTCAGGCCACCTAGAACCAGGGTCTACACCTTTAAACTCTACTTTATGCTTTTCAAATGTGTCATTCATGCTCAATGGAGAAGTACACCAAATAGTTTAAAGCAGAGAGAAGAAAAGGCCTCGAGGCATTCAGTTTTTCCATTTTCTGTTTTGTTTTAGTGTATTGTTTTATTCTATGTACTGTTTTATCCCATTTACTGAAAGGGTTTTCCAACCATCATTTGATAGATATGAAGCAAATTCACAGTCTCACTTTCACTGAAGGCTAGAAGATTAACACACATACATGCACACCCACAGAAACATAATCATTTGTAATGATTTAACACGTGAAATCAGGATTTTTATCTTCTCCAAAATTCTAAGGCTTTAGTGCTGCTGTTACCAAAAGATTTCTCCCCTTTTTTATTAAAAAATGAGACCTTCTTCTTGAAAGCAGCTATGATCACTAATGCCTTGTCAGTTGAAGTCCCTCATGGAAATATTGAATAGAGTCACATAATTGAAGACTTGGCAAAGCAGAGTAGGTGTTAGACAGTGATAGTAAAATCAGATACTGCTTTTATCTCAGAGCCTGCAAACCTAGGCATTTCACACTAGAAATGATTTACCAGTCTCAGGAGGGACAAAGAAAAAGAAGCCTTAGATAGCATGTTTATAATAGTCAGCATATCAGCATTCTTGAGATGTTGCTGCAATAATCAGTCCACCTAAAGCATATGCCAAGGACATACAAAAAAATAATGTCAAATAAGAAACTTCTGTGGGATTGGGCTCTAAAACAGGCAGATGTCCAACAGCAGAGCTGTTACTATTATCAACTAGTTTTCCTAACAGTGAGCATCCATTATGATTGTGACCTTAATTTTGTACATGCTACTCCAATTGAAAATTATATTTACATGGGGGCAGCACTGATACTCTTACCCCAATCCCAAAGCTTAATATTGATTTAAAATGACTTTGTTCCTTTAAAAAAAGTTCATCTTCATGGACTTTTAAGTCATTAGATAATGTGTCATTATATGATCTATTATTATATGCAGGTTATTCTATTATAATTGCCATCATAATAGAAAACAAAGCAGAATCTCCAAAGACTTCTAGTAAATCTGCTTTCCAAGATAAAATATTTTTAAGAAAACTTTAGGGTTAAAATATCTTCTCAAAGTCATTTTCATATCTGTGTAAATATCATTTGCACCCACCCACATGTGTCTTGGAGCTCAGGGTCAACAAATGTTCAAAAAATAAATGTTAGAGAATTTCAATACAGATGGGGTGAAATGATGGAGGGAGGGGGGTATTAGATTTAAAACTGCATTTTAATACAAGATTATAGAAAATTTATCTGGCACAAAAAGAGAAGAAAGATTGCAAAGTAATCTTGACTTTAATTTCTCTAATATTATTTCACACATAAGAAAGACTTCTCCAGGATGGGGAATAAGAAAAGAACTCATTTTTGAAGGAGAGAGCAGACAGTTTGTGCAGGATGTATATTCTATTGGTCTGATGGAATACAAGGAAATTACACTCTCAGGTTACATTTTTATTGTTTGGAGGTTCTCATCTCATCAAAGTAACTCAAATGGCATAACTCTATTCTCTAGAAGAAAGGACCAAAGGAAGGAAGGAAGGAAGGAAGGAAGGGAAGAAGGGAAGAAGGGGTAGAGAGGGGGAAAGAGGGGGTATGGGAAAAAGGAAGAGGAAAGAGGGGGAGGGAGGGGGAAGAAGGAAGAAAGGGAAGAAGAGAGAGGAGGGAAGGAAGGGGGAAGGGAGGGGGAAAGGAAGGAGGAAGGAAGGGAGAGGACTCAATGACTCTCCAATCTTAAGTCAGAAAAACAGAAGTGCAAAAATTTTACAATAAATTGTATTTATAGAAAATACCCATTAAAAGAAATTGTGATACAACAAAAGTTACAAGGAGGTCAGGAAGAAAGGTGAGACACATAAGAGAAAAGCAGAAATCCATGAATAACGTAGATAATAAATATTGGAAATGTCAGGTTGGAGATATTAAATGAATTCTCGGCATTAATTAGTAAACATTAGAAAAAAGAGAATAAGAAAGCTTTCATATCATCCAGTGTTGGAGCACTATCTTGAAAATTAAGGAGAAAAGCAATAATAAGCCATGATCTTGAGTATCAAGACTCCTGGAAGAGGAGAAATGCCCAATCATTCAGGTTACATTAAACAAATATTTAGTGTCTTCTATGTGATATGCATCATACTAGACACTGAAAATTAAAGACTACAGAAGGCAATCCCTATTCAAGAACTTTTAGTCCAGACTTTGAGTCCTTGTAATATTCAAAAGAACTGCCTGATTCTAGATGGTTCAGCTAAATATAAAAAGATGTAGGGAAAGGCAATGGGCGAGAAAAGGCTACAAAATGGAGTTCATCCTGAGCACAGTTGCCCAGCAGATCGTACAAAGGGTATGTCAAATCATGTCACTTCTCTGCTCCAAAACCTTCAGTGGGCTCCACATTTCCCTTAAAGTAAAATGTCCTTATGGTCCTTAAAAAGGGCAACATGCCCTAAAAAATCTAACCCTCTGTTTTCTGTGTGTAGTTCTTTCTAATCTCCCTTTCGCCCCTTCAGTCCCAACCATGCTGGACAAAATACACACTGCTGCCCCTTCTTCCCTTTCTCTAGAATGTTCTTCCCACAGACATCCCCATAGTTCACTTCCTCACCTTCACCTTCCTCAAGTCTTGTCTTAAACGCCACATCTCAATATGGCATTACTTGAACAACCCATTATAAATGTGACACCTCCATAGACCAGATCCCTATTTTATTTTTAGGTATCTCCTAACACATTATATAATGCACATATTTATTGTGTTCTCACCATGCATTATCTGCCTGTCACTGGAATATAAGCTGAAGGAGGGCAGAAGGATTTTTGGTTTTATTTTGTTTTCTTTTTCTTTTAAATCACTTCTACCTGCAGCACTTAGAACAAATACTAAAATAGATTACACATTTAATAAATATTTGTTGAAACAATGAATGAAAGTTGAAAGAATCAATACATACAAAAATTCCTTTTGGGGTGCTTCATGTTGAGAAACCAATTTTAGTTTTGCATACTAAGTAAACATCATTTATAAGAATTAAGCGAAATTTTATCCCTAGAGACCTGTCGGGATAAGAAAACTGGCTGTTCTGAGTACTGTAGACAAGCCTCCGTGTATAAGAAAATGTGTACAACCAGAGAATCATCAGGATACTTTCACTGTTCTGTCCTCAGACAATGGGTAGTAGGAAAAGAAGTGGATATTGGGTACTTCAATGACCATACTTTTTGAAGAGTGTATCTTTGTGCATTAGCATAGCTACATGTAAAGAGCTGCCATTACAGACTGTTTTGTTTAAATATGTCCAATCCTTACAATGCTGCATTGTTTTCTCATATTACTTAAACTCTTCACCTATATTGATGTCATATTCTATTTAGAAAACAAGCATAATTGGAGTTATTATAATACAAACTGATTTACTTGTATTAAATGCAGCATGGCATGGTAAAAACCAAACAACAACAACAACAAACAGGATTTGGAGGCAAGCAGACTAGAAATGTAGTTCCAGTTCTCCTGATTACTAAGCAACCGGTCTTGAACAAGTTACTGAACTTCAAGTCTTCCATTTTCCATTCTACAAACTGGAGGGAGTTGGTAATAACACCTACTTTATGTCATGGGAATTAAGTAAGATTATGTAAAGCACTGTTTTAGCATTTGGAATATAATGTCATTAAAGCATTAATGATAATAGCTGCAACTAAAGATTCTCTATAACCCCAGCACTTGGGCTCCAAGTGACTTCCAAGCATTATTTCCTTCCATCACAATCTTGTAAGGTAGAAAATATTATAATCCCCATTTCACAGATGAAACAAATAAGATTCATTGTGATTGACTTTTTCACTGATTGCACAAGCATAAAGCAGCAGAGCTAAACTATCAGTCCAGTCTTCCTGAGTTCAGAAGTAGAAAATACAAACACATATCTATACTGTGTTCCCACATGTTAATATGCTAACTCCCTTACCCTTAGATTTAAGAAAAACTTACACGGTCTTGCATGTTACTCCAAAATAGATTGTATTATAGCAAAACTCAAATATTTTACCTATCCCCTAACTTGCCACAATGTTTTTAACTTCCTCCTGGTTATTCTCACTAAACAATCACTCTCCACCCATTAGCACCTTTTCTTTAAGGAGAGAGGGAGGATTCAGAGAGTTTTTTCTCATTTCAACTTTCCTTCATCATTTTTTTTCCCAAACCATCAATATTTAACTTTTACCCAGAACCCCTCCTGACTGGTTCATCATTTTGCTTCCTTCTTTCTCCATTTGTTGACAACTTCCAGGTATAGAGATATTCTGAGATAAAGCCATGTTCCAAAGGGAGGCTTGCAGATCCCTCATTTTTACCCAACAAGATTCACTTTTGATTTCTAAATTCAACCTCCCAGTGCTTCCCAAAACAGGAACAAAATATTCTAAAACTCAGTTTGGTAGTTATAGTGATGAGCACAGATGTAACTTCGTTTGAATTCCAAACAAAAAGGGTTAAGAAGAAGGCCGAAGGCATTATTCAGATGAGAAGCCAAGAACAGACAAACCAAAGAGCTGGAAGTACCTAATACTGCCATTCCACTTATCTTCATAAGACAAATATTTGAATAATGATTGCTGGATGAAAGTACACACACATACCCTGACATAAGTCAAGAAAATTGAAAATACCCAGTAAGTTCTGCTGAGCAGTTAAAAGGAGACACCAGATAAAAAAGAAAACAGGGAGACTGCCCTTGTACATGGTGTAAACACAAGCCTTTTCAAAGACCTCCATATATTCTTTGAAGCTACACACAGCAAAGAAATTCTATGGACAGCCCAGGCATAGCCAAAACCAAAAAGAAAAGGGAAAAGTAAAGAAAAAGGACAGGGGTGACACAGGGTTGCAGGCCCAAACTGAAGAATGGTCTTAAATACACAACTCATTAAGCTCTTACTAGATGTCAGATATATTTGATATTCTCTGATCATTATCTCAAAACAGCTCCATGAGAGAGGAATCTACTTCATACAAATTAGGAAACTGAGGTGAGATTACTCATAAATCATTTCTAGTCGCAGGATTCAAACTCAGATCTACATTATTTCAAAGCCCTTTCTCTTAAGAACTCTGCTTTCCTCCTAAGAAATGTTTGTAGACCCTACTTCTTCGTTGGAATTATCTCATGAGGAGAAATGAGGGTTTCCAAATCAGGGAGAGTTGGCTACATTTAGCAACGTGGAAAGCGTGAATGGTCCAAAGTGTTGTTTTCAGCCACTTTGATCTTTATAGCCATATAATGTTTAGCTACCATGATCTGTTAAAGTCTTTCCGCCAGAAGTGGGAATCCATTTAAATATGCAATTGAGCCTTTTTAAAATTTTATTTCTGCCTGCCCCATCAACACACCCTGCACTGAAAAGCAGTAAGGCAAATATCACAGTGAGTAGGCTTCTGAGTATGTGAAAATGTCTGTGTTGGCAGCAAAGTCTAACTACAGCCAAGCAGGAAAAGACATACTTTCTGTTATGACTCCAAATATCTTCCTATAATATATTGGAGAGCAATGATTGTTTAGAACTTCTTGGAATTCTTGGGGAATATGCGGAAAAAAAAAAGATCTGGTGATTGATTATAATTCATCTAAACTGAAACACTACTGAAAGAGAAAGGGGATGCTAACTGAATAGGGTATTTGGTTAGAAAGACATAAAGTACGAATTTCCTAGATAAACTGGGAATTTTGGTCATGCTGGTTATCTGTAATTTTGCCTCTAAGGAAAGGTGAAGAGTTTTCAGACAAATGAGGAATGTTAGATCCCACCTGAACAAGATTATTTGCAACACACAAAGATACCGGGTTTGCTCAAAAGATGATAGTTTGCTCAATTCTGAAGTAAAATCAATTCTGGGTGTCTGTGTATTATTTGAATAAAAAGAAACAAATACCCATTGTAGCTGACTCTAATTCTATCAACCCTGTATATGTGACAACATATGTAAAATTGTTTTCTCTACTTGTTACCTGTTCTGAAATGCCAGATATTTAACAAGGTTTTCTAAAATTAAAATAGTATTATCCTTTCTACCCAACACCATCCCTGCTATGTGTGGGAGCTTTGTGTTCTCACTCTAACCCAATCACTTTAATACGATTCAAAATTTATTAGTCACAAATACAGGTAATTCACCCCTTAATTCCATTTAAAAAATTTTTTTAACATTTATTTATTATTGAGAGACAGAGAGAGACAGAGCATGAGCATGGGAGGGGCAGAAACAGGAGGAGACACAGAATCCTAAGCAGGTTCCAGGCTCTGAGCTGTCAGCACAGAGCCCTATGCGGGGCTGGAACTCACAACCGCGAGATCATGACCTGAGCCGAAGTCGGATGCTGAACTGACTGAGCCACCCAGGCACCCCGCCCCTTAATTCCATTTTGTTCCCACATGTGCATTTCTGGAAATAATTTATTCCCTAGTATGAAAAACATAAGCCAAAAATTATCTAAAATGGTTAATAGCACTCAAATTCTATAATCCTATATGTCTAATATGGTGTGCATTCTTAAAGACAAGAAAACTTGTTTTAATGATATTATCTATCTTCTTAGCACCCAGCACGGTGATTAACACGTGATAAGTAATGCACATACATTACATGGAATAATGAATCGATGATTGAGAATGGCATTGGCAAACTGAGAGAGTCTTAAACAGGCACATATTTTCTGCAAAAATAACATGTAGCAAAAGTTCACAGACAGATTCCTCTTATCACACTTTAACTTAACTCCCATTGTTTTTTCAAATGGCTGAAAAATTTTAGGTATAAAATGCCTAAATTATAGCACATTGCTGAAAGACTCAACCAGATAGACCCACTAAGTCTTCTGGGACCCTGCTAGGTAGACTAATTTATTTGATGTCAACAATTGCAGTAATTTCCAGTGACCACACCTCATTCTCCTTCATGACTTCTCTACTCCGGCACAGTGGGCCCATCTATGACAACGGCAGGGAGCCCACAAGCAGGCTGTCAGCAGTGTGGCATAGGTAGGATGAGAAGGGACTGGCAAGGAAAGCTGGCACAATGACTGCTACAGGCTGCCAACCCAGGCCATGTCACTCCAGAGCATTAGCCTGAGCCCTCACAGTCCTGAACCTCTTTGCTTCCATGTGTGGCCACTAACACTCAGGAACTAATAAAAACCGGCAAAGGAAAATCAATGGAATCCAGGAAATAGAAGCAAATAAGGAAAATCATTGAGCTGTTCAGTTGGAAGAAGAAAGTGAAAAAAGACATAAAATATGCAGGAGTTTCCTGGTTAAAGAATGGTAGGACTGGAAGGTACAGGACTGCAAACTCCTGGTTCTATATTTGAGGATACAAGTCCAGATAGAGATCTGTTCATTTCTTGAACTGAATTCACAGAATGGCTTGGTGCTGGCACACTAATGACCTTGCATGTCCTCATATAGATGATGTAGCCAAAGCTCAACTACACGCTGACCTAGGACTTGGTGGAGCATCCTGTGGCCCTCCCAGTCTAGAGGAAAATAGCTAGTCTTGTAAGGAACTGCCACCAGGCTATTTCCCACCTGCCTCTCACTATGAGGGAGGCTGTCATGAGGCAGTTTCTCATCTGCCTCCTTCATTCTGGTGAGGAATGGGGCTCTCCACCATGCCCACCTTAATGTGGGCTAAGCGCTTGGCTGCAGCATGGAAATGGTTCCTCAGCAACAGTGACTCAGCACTTATGCTGACTTTTGTTTCCACGTCATCCTGTTGGACAGGGACATGAGGAACTAACATTATTGCTGATCTTGCTTTTTCTGTCTGCGTAAGTAATAAGCTGCCTGCATTTATCTGGGCTCATTGTTTTCTTCGCAACTGAATCTGTTAGCCTGTTTGACACTTCTGACTTTATACACCTAAGAGATTAAGCAATTTCGCCACCAAATTCATAAGAATCTTTAATTCTTTATCTTCCCTAGAGGGCAAGTTCCATTAAGGCAGAGTGAACTCTCTCCAATATTTGAAATCCCTGGTGGACAGAAGGCACTCCACCAGTGTCCTGCTGTTGGAAGTCAGTACAACATAGTTAAGAGTTTTGAGCCAGACAGAAACAGAGTAACAGCTAATACACTGTATGTGCTGCCTTAGGTGAGTTATGGAACATCTCTAAGCCTTACATGAGATATCAAGTGAAATAATGTAGGTAAAGCATGTTACACCACTTGGCATATAGTTAACATAGAAGTTAACTGAAAATATTCCTCCTCATCTTTGTAAACTACCTCTCTGTTGCAGACCATGCCTAAGTGTTTTAGACTTTCCCATGTGAAACCAAGTCTTATTAGCCCCATTTGATGAATGGCAAAAGCAAAGTTCAGGTAGGATAAGTGATCTGTCCATCATTCAAAAAGTTTGGGAGGGAAAAATAGTTCACCAAGTTAGTCAAGAAACAAATATTAACTTTTGAGATATATTTGCCAAGATCATACGGCACAAAATTTTACATAAAAAATAGGGTTTTTTGCATGTTATAATGGGGAATTTTAAGTAGCTAAGAGAGATGAAGTGAGAATGTAAAAATTAAATAACACTTATATATTGATTCTGGATTTCTCTAGAATCAAATTGAGGGCCAAGCAAGCCAAGTATTTCCAAGTGTTCATCTACAGAGTGGTGACTGTCTCCAGGCCTCAAAGGAAGAAGAAATAGTCTCTACCAGAGGGACAAAATGGTTAAAATCGGAAGCCTAGTTTAAGGAAAAAAAAAAAAAGAGGCAAAACCCCAAGCTTTTCTCAGGCATAGATCCATTCCTAGACCATGACGCACCACAATGGAGGCACAGATGGTTTGTGAGCTTTAAAAAAATGAAAAACGACAGAAGGCCAATGACTACATAACAGCACAAACTAAAAAGGCAAGGAAATCAGAAGAGACCCTCCAAACAACCCATCAAAGGTGGCTCAATTTGGCAAGAGAGCTGATGAATCAGCAATTCTCTGATCATGTGCTTTGCATCACCATTACTTGAGTTAATGGCCTCTTTTTCACACTAACCATTTCTATGTTTAATTTTAAGATACCAGGAAAATCTCATGTGCTTTAGGAAGGAAGGAATGAACGAATAGAAAAAGACTCAAATTATAAACCATGGCCCTGACTTTTTCAAGAATATCAATCAAAATGGTACAAGGATGATCTCTCAGAAGTTCCACATAATTAAATGAACAGATCTGCCAGGTTTCCCCCACACCTTCTACCCGACATACCTCAGGTTCCAGAAAACTTGTGATATTTCTGCTCCCAGTGACCAATAAGCTAATGACAGGAAAACAAAATAATAGTCTAGTCCAATTCAGATGTTTTGAAGAATGCTTTGTTATGCAAGAGAATCCGGATGTTCAGGATATGAGTGCCCAGTTGAGTGAGTGTTAGAAAATAACTTATCCTGCTCAGAAATGGCAGATTTATTCATGAAAAAAGATATCCCATTGTCTGCCTCCCTGTCTTTTTGATTATTATAACAAATAATTCTAATAAAGCTGTCTTTGTGTAAAACAAAAGAAGTTAGCTACCCGAAGACACTTTAGACACCTGGACAAAACCTACTGAGCCAAAGTTCATCACTTGTCCTTCTCCTGCATCTAAAACATCTATGGGGCACCTGGGTGGCTCAGTCAGTTAACTATCCAACTCTTGATTCCAGCTCAGGTCATTATCTTGTGGTTTGTGAGATTGAGCCCTGCATCAAACTGGATGCTGGCAGCGTGGAGCCTGCTTGAGATTCTCTCTTCTCTGATGCTCCCCTGCTCATGCTCTCTGTCTCTCTCTAAATAAATAAACAGTAAAACACAAAATATCTAAACCATAAATTTACTTCATTCAACTATAAGAAGACTTAAAATTAATATCTCTAAGAAGAGAAAATTTTATCATTGGGTATATATATTTGAGACAATGTTTTTTTTGAAAGTAAATTTTAATTCTAGGTCGGCTGTGACTTTGAGCAAGTTATTAACCTTCTATAACCATCAGTGAAATGCCTTTAAAAAGCAAAATAATAACAACAGACTGTGAGGATCAAGTTATATAATGAAAGTAAATAACTTAACACACTACCAGGAACATAGTATGAACTCAGTTAAAATGAGTTGCTATCATTTTTATTAACATGTTGGTGGGTTAGAGGTTGAAGAGAATGAATATGAATGAAAGATACTTATCCAGTAGCCCAGACTAGAACAACAGCAATAACAACAATATTTTTAAATTTCTCGGTTTTACTCATCTTGTCTCTGTTAAAGAAAAGTTAAGCCATTTCTATACCTAGTCATTCTTCAGGATCTTTTTAAAGCAAATATTTAAATACCTCGGTTCTTCCCACTAACTTTGAAAAATAAGGTGGATTCTGATTTCAGTTCTTATAGGTAAAGATCTCAGAAGCTATCACCATCACCCTTTACAACTAGGTGAATAAACTGAAAAACAACTACTTTTTGCAGATCCATCAGAAAAGTGAGGTCAGGGGCACCACGGAGGATCAGTTTGGTTGAGTATCTGACTCTTGATCTCGGTCATGATCTCAAGGTTTGTGAGCTCGAGTCCCACATCGGGCTCTTCACTGACAGCACAAAGCCTGCCTGGGATTCTGTCTATCCCTCTTTCTGTCCCATCCTCTCTCTCTCTCTCTCTCTCTCTCTCTCTCTCTCTCTGTCTCTCTGTCTCTCAAAACAAATAAACTTAAAAAAATTTAAAAAAGAAAAGAAAATTGAGATCACAAGGCAAACAGCCACCATAAAACATGAAGAGTCAGAGAAATACAGTATGTGGGATCTACTTAACCTGGAGCAGGAGTTTCTGGAGCT
This sequence comes from Felis catus, assembly GCF_018350175.1. NCBI lineage: Eukaryota > Metazoa > Chordata > Mammalia > Carnivora > Felidae > Felis > Felis catus. The sequence continues at coordinate 66,653,705 of NC_058378.1, forward strand.
ATAAACTGGTAGGAACATTTACACAGTAATTTTGACAAATTCCTTTGACCTAAGCATGGATTAGGTCAAAAATTAGCAACTACTGGTAGACTCAGTCTTAGGACAGTCCGCATACTTTTATAGACTTTTCCACCAGGAACATAACAGAGTTATCACAGTGAGGATCCAAGAAATATTCCTTCCTGGCTATGGGCAGGAAAGAGAGAAGAGTAACCATTATGCAATACATATGAAGGCTTCTCCATAAGAAAAATGTTCTCTCCAGAAAAAAAGATTTTCCCGCAGTGCAATTCTAAAGCTAATCTCAGCTGGGGAAGGGATTCCCTCCTCCTTTCAGTACTCTCCAGACTTCTTAACTTAGCTAAAATGGCAAAAGTGATATTCAACAGGGAAAATATATTCAAATAAATATGAGGATATCTGCAGGCAGAGAAACAAGAGAGGAATAGGGAGCTACACCACTAAAACCAGTGTAGAAACATTTGTGAAGGTCACAGCTCTGAGACATAAGCCCACTAAAAGAATAAGAATTAACCCAAGGCTATAGAATGTACCCCTCTGAGATACCTTACCATCACATCAAGAATAATAACAGTGGACTATAGCTGAAAGAACTGTAATAATAAGATCTCTCTCTCTCTCCCTCCTCCTGCTCTCTCTCTCTCTCTCTCTCTGACTAGAACACACAGGGAACTCCAAACAGGGGATACAAAACCAAAGACACTATAGAAACATGAAGCCTCTGGCACCTATGCTATAACAAGCATTGAACACAACTAACTCCCAGCCAGATTAATATACATTCTCACAGACAAGGCCTATTTATATCATATGGTATGATCCAAAATATTCAGATAACAACAAAAATTACTAGCCATGTCAAAGAGTAAGAAAAAACACACTCTGAAGTGCTTATCATCAAAATATTCAACATAGCCAAGGCAAGGATCAATGAGTTTGAAGAAAGATCAGTAGAAATTTGCCAATCTGAAATGCCAAGAAAAAAGAACTTTGGACAATACTGAAAGATGTAACATATGTGTAAGTGATTCCATGGACACCATTGAAACAAGGCTCCTTGGAGAAATGATGGCTGATTCTACAGCTGTAACAGGAAATGTATAAGATGAGCTTGGATCATTGTGTAATGCCAAAAAGTAAGGAACATGCATGACGAGGGCATTTCCAAGAGACACAGAGCCACCTTACAAGAGCTCGCAATGGTCAAAGTTGAAATAATCGGAGAACAAAATTAAGTAGCTTTGAATTATAACCCAAAGGATAAAATAATATTTATAAGTACATACTTATATAAACGAATAATTGAATAAATAATTAATGGGTAGAATAGATAAACCTCTCATCAGTAAGTTTCCAAGTAATATTTGTGGATACTTTGCCTTCAAGGAGTTAGAACATAATTCCCCTTTCCTTAAGTGTTGTCAGCACAAAGTGACTTCCTTCTAAAGGGTACAGTATAGAAAGGGAAGAGGAAAAAAGTACTTTGACAATGGAGAAATTTGACAAACACTACTTCACCACGTGGCCATGATAAATATCAAGAGTGATTAGATATATTGTAGAACATATCCTAGATATGATACAATGAGAATGGCATTTTACCTCTGTTGCTTCTTCCCAAAATCCATATCCATAAACAAGGCTGCTTGGGTGACTCAGTCAGTTAAACACTGGACTCTTGGATTTGGTTCAGGTCATGATCTCATGGTTCATGACTTCAAGCCCTGCATCAGGCTCTGTGTTAACCTCAAGGAGACTGCTTGGGATTCTCTCTCTCCTTCTTTCTCTGCCCCTCCCCTGCTCCTGCTCACTTTCTCACTTGCTCTCTCCCAAAATAAATAAACTTAAAAAAATTCATATCCATAAGAAAACAAGAAAAACATCAAACAAATCTCCAATGAGGGACATTCTACAAAATATCTCACCAGTACTCCTCAAAGCTTTCATTAAAAAAAAAAAAAAAGAAAGAAAGAAAACTGTGAACAACTGTCATAGTCTTGAAGAACATCAGGACACACAATGACTAAATGTAATTTGGTATCCCAGATGGGATCCTGAAAAAGAATAGGAACATTAATTAAAAATGAAAAAAACTCTAAGATATGGAAATTAGTTAATAATAATGTAAAACCATTAGTGCGTTAGTTATGATAAATTCACCATACTAATATGTGAGTAACATGGGAATCTAGGTATAGTGTATATGAGAAGTCGGTACTATCTTTGCAAATTTTTTGTAAATCTAAAACTATTTTAAAATTAAAAGTTTTAAAATATATATAAAGATTCCTAATGCTGACATTTTATTCCTAAAAATATACACAGTGGAAATTAACATTCACATTAAGACCTCATTTCACTGAGTAGCCTGTCAATTGTGGTTGTTTCTTGAGAAGTATGATGACTCCCCAGTCGTTCATACATTTAAATAGGCAATCAGTGTCATTAACTCAGAGAGCAGCTCAGTAAAGAATATAAAATTTAAATTTATCTAAAGAGAAGAAACTGCCAAATTTGATTCCTTGTTGTATAACTGGTATGCTATGAAATTAAGACAATATCCTCTAACCTTATGTTCATTAACTGCAATAACAGATAAAAAAAACTCCAGGGTTCCACTTGCTTAGAAACCAAGACAAGATGCAGAACTAACAATAAGGAAAAGAATCCCAGACCAGGAATGCCAGAAACACATATGGAGGGAAAAAGAAAAAGGCCAGATGGAGTATTCTACAAAAAATAAGTTTATATAGTCAAATAAGACACATAGAATATATATCAGAATATATATCTCTTAAGACATATTACCTATTTTTTATAATATTATATACATAATTTTAAGGAATTCAAACCACCCCACCCCAGAATTCAAAGAAACATGTTAAACATCATACTTAATCCCACCTCTCAGTGATAATTACTATTAATTTGAATTTCCTTAGACATTTCTCTGTACTTAGAAGTACATATGATGCATTATAAATATGTTACTTTTTCTATCTGCATAGATACCAAGCAACAATGACCCCATGAGCATCTTTTCAGATCAATAAATACAATTTTATTATTATTTTTATTGGGTTGATATTTCATAAGTTTATACATACCAATTTATTTATGAAATCGTATGCTAAGAAATTTAGTTTGTTTTGACATTAAAATCTACACTAGCATATAAATATTTTGTAATTTTATAATCTCTTTCACATAAATATTTAGCCTTTGTCATGAGTAGCAAAATGGTATAGGAGAAAAGCACTAGATTAAGAATCAAGAGGCCTAAATTCTAATATTCGACAGATATATACAGGAAAGAATATTCTTCTGGATAATCTTCTAATGCATAAGCATGAAATGTCCCTGATTTTTAATGTGTTCTTTAATTTCTCTAGGCAAAATTCTGTAGTATTCAGTATTCTTTTGTTGCCTTAACTTAATTTTAAATGGTTCATTGTTAATACTGCATTTTGATCTTGTATCCTGATTTATTGAACTTGTTATTATAATAGAGTTTCAGGTGGGTTATTTGGATAGACTCAGTAGAATTTTCTACATTAAGGATAATGTCTGAAGGAGAGGCCAACTTGACAGAGAAGTAGGGAGATCTGTACTTCCCATGTCTCTCAAACAAAGAAGCGCTAAAGCCAAAGGACTTTGAACCCCAAGAGTGTGGGAGGAAAAGAGACTGAGTCTACCAGGGAGACACTGGGACAACCTGATGGGCCATAGGTGGGTGATTACGAACTGGAGGAGATAAAACAGGCTGCGTAGGCATGGAGGGGAGGGATCCCCTTCTGCAAAGAGACAAAGAGAAGAGAAAGAGTGGCTGGGGAAGCATACGACTGTATTTCAACAAGAGAAAAACCTTGGACCATAACAGAGAAAGATTCCCTATCTAGCGGCGTTTTCTTCAAACCGGGGCCAGCTGCCCTATTTGTGCACCTGGGGAGGAGGGGAACCACCCCAGAGTTTGGTGGTAGGTCAGGGGTGCAGTCTGCAGGAGAAATTGGTCCCCTACCTGGAGTGCTGCAGCACAGGACAAAACCAGCTGGGACAAAATACCGGGCAGCACAGAGAGGCACTTCCGCAGGACCGGGGCTCATGGAGTTTAGGCCACAGCCAAGTGCTGCGGCACAGGAGTTGGTGGACTGAGATGGACTGCCTCATCTGCACCCACAGCACACAGAGGACAGCTCAAACAGAGTGATTTGGGACACGAGGTCCTTGGAGAAGAGACTGGAGGTCGCCATTTTTCTCCCCACCACCACCAAGGTGGGACCCACAGTGGAGGCTGAACAGGCCCACACCAAACCACGTCCCTCTACACTAGGTAACTGTGTATCTACTGGAGGGGGATAGACACTGAGGAACCAGACAGCCCCCTCCTCCAGACCAGTTCTGCTGCATTACCTGGATTAATTCTAGGCAGCTCTTGTTATATAGATACATTCTACCTTCCTTTTCTCCTTATCTCTTCCCTCCTCTAGGCTGGTTACTCTGTTGGTTTGATTAAGCACACATATTTAATCCATTCTCTTGACATTTCTACACCTCCTTTATTCTCCTTTCTCTCTCTCTCTCTCTCTCTCTCTCTCTGGAATAAGCAAGCTGTATAGTTCCTCTGGGTAACTTTCTCTTCATTTCTTTTTCCTCTCGCCTCCTTTGTTATTTTCCTTTCTCTCTGGATTAAGCCATTGAGTCTCTCTGCCAGGTCAATGTTTATTTTTTCTTTTTTCCCTCCCATGTCATTTCTCTCTTTCTATGTGCTCTTCCATCAGCACCGCTTCCACCCTGTTTTTTACTTGTAGTTGGTGTTTACATTTTTTTGCTTTTGATTTGTTTTTTGTTGTTTTTCCATTTTTGTTTTTTGTTTGTTTGTTTCTGTTTGTTTGCTTGTTTTATTTGTTGGTGTGTTTGCGTGTTTTTGTTTCCTGTTTGTTTCTTTTTCATTATAGGGCTACTTCAAGGAACAAATCAAAGCACATCTGGTGGAGGATCCAAAAAATCAATAAGAGTAGGGAAATAAAATAACCAAAGTCACAACAGAGAGCAAGTAACACTCTCCAAAACACCCCTCCTGAAGGGCCAGGCCCTGGATAGTGTATGACCCTCCATTAATATAGCAGTTCTTGCAGATGCAGAGCACATAACAAGATTTTAAAACTCATAAGGGATGGAAAACTAGCCAAAATGACAAAACGGAAGAATTCTTCTCAAAATAAATTCCAGGAAGAAGTGACAGCTAAAGAATTTATCAAAACAGATATAAGCAATATAACTGAACAAGAATTTAGAATAACACTCATAAGATTAATCGCTGGGCTTGAAAAAAGCATAGAAGACAGCAGAGCATCTTATTGCAGAGATCAAAGAATGAAAAATTGTCATGATGAATTGAAAAATGCTATAAATGAGGTGCAAAATAAAATAGAGGCAACCACAGCATGGAATGAAGAGGCAGAGGGGAGAATAGGTGAATTAGAAGATAAAATTATGGAAAAAGAGGAAGTAAGAAAAAGAGAGAATAAAAAATCCAGGATCACGAGGGAAGAATTAGAGAACTAAGCGACTCAATCAAATGGAACTGTATCATAGGAATTCCAGAAGAAGAAGACAGAGAGAAAGGGGCTGAAAGTGTATTTAAACAAATCATAACTGAGAACTTCGCCAATCTGGGGAAGGAAACAGACACTGAAATCCAAGAGACACAGAGAACTCCCTTCAAGCATAACTTGAATCAATCTTCTGCATGACATATCATAGTGAAACTAGCAAAATAAAAGAATAAAGAGAGTATTCTGAAAGAAGCTAGGGATAAATGGGCCTTAACATACAAAGGTAGACACAAAAAGGGTAGTAGCAGACCTATCTACTGAAACGTGGCAGGCCAGAAAGAAATGGCAGGAAATCTTTAATGTGATGAACAGGAAAAATACGCAGCCAAGAATCCTTTATCCAGCAAGCCTGTCATTCAGAATAGAAGGAGAGACAAAAGTTTTCCCAAACAAAAACTGAAGGAATTCATCACCACTAAACCAGCCCTAAAAGAGATCCTAAGGGGAACTCTGTGAGTGAAATGTTGCAAGGACCACAAAGTACCAGAGACATCAGTACAACCATGAAACCTACAGATAACACAATGACTCTAAACCCATATCTTTCAATAATAACACTTAATGTAAATGGACTTAATGCTCCAATCAAAAGACATAGGTTATCAGAATGGACAAAAAACACAAGACCCATCTATTTGCTACCTACAAGAAACCCATTTTAGACCTGGGGACACCTTCAGATTGACAGTGAGTGGATGGAGAACTATCTATCATGCTATTAGAAGTTAAAAGAAAGTATGGCTGGAATAGCCATACTTATATCAGACAAACTAGACTTTATTTTTTTAATATGAAATTTATTTTCAAACTGGTTTCCACACAACCCAGTGCTCATCCCAACAGGTGCCCTCCTCAATACCCATCACCCACCCTCCTCTCCCTCCCACCCCCCTTCAACCCTCAGTTTGTTCTCAGTTTTTAAGAGTCTTTTATGGTTTGGCTCCCTCCCTCTCTTTTTTTTTCTCCTTCCCCTCCCCCATGGTCTTCTGTTAAGTTTCTCAGGATCCACATAAGAGTGAAAATTAAAGGTTGCAACAAGAGATGAAGAAGGGCATTATATAATAATTACAGTGTCTATCGATCAGGAAGAGCTAACAATTATAAATGTCTAAGCACTGAATTCAGAAGCACCCAAATATATAAAATGATTAATTACAAACATAAACAATCTTATTGGAAAGAATATGGTAATTGCAGGGGATGTTAATACTCCACTTAACAATGGACAGATCATCTTGACAGAAAACCAGTAAAGAAACAATGGCCCTGAATGATACACTGGACCAGATGGACTTGACAGATATATTTAGAACTCTACATCCTAAAGCAGCAGAACAACTTTCTCCTCAAGTGCACATGGAACATTCTCCAAGATAGATCACATACTGGGTCACAAAACAGCCCTCAAAATATTAAAAAATTGAGATCATACCATGCACACTTTCAGATCACAATGTTATGAAACTTGAAATCAACCACAGGAAAAAGTCTGGAAAACCTCCAAAAGCATGGAGGAAAAAGAACATCCAACTAAAGAACGAATGGGTCAAACAGGCAATTAGAGAAGAAATTTAAAAATATATGGAAACAAATGAAAATGAAAACACAACAATCCAAACCCTTTGGGATGCAGCAAAGGCAGTTCTAAGAGGAAAATACACTGCAATCCAGGCCTATCTCATGAAACAAGAAAAATCCCCAATACAGAATCTAACAGCATACCTAAAAGAACTAGAAGCAGAACAGCAAAGACACCCCAGACCCAGCAAAGAAGAGAAATAATAAAGGTCAGAGCAGAAATAAACAATATAGAATCCAAAAAAAAACCCAGTAGAACAGATCAATGAAACTAAGAGTTGTTTTTTTGAAAAAAATAAACAAAACTGATAAACCTCTAGCCAGGCTTCTCAAAAAGAAAAAAGAGAGGACCGAAATAGATAAAATCATGAATGAAAATGGATTACAACTGATCCTTCAGACATATAAGCAATTATCAGGGAATACTATGAAAAATTATATGCCAAGAAACTGGACAACCTGGAAGAAATGGACAAATTCCTAAACACCCACACATCAACACTCAAACGGTTAGAAATAGAAAATTTGGACACATAACTAGTAAAGAAATTAAATCAGTTATCAAAAAAATTCCAACAAATATGAGTTCTAGACCAGATGGCTTCCCTGGGGAATTCTACCAGACAATTAAAGCAAAGTTAATACCTAGCCTTCTCAAGCTGTTCCAAAAAATAGAAATGGAAGGAAAACTTCTGGACTCATTGCATGAAGCCAGCATTACTTTTATTCCCAAACCAGACAGAGACCCCACAAAAAAAAAAAAGAAGAACTACAGGCCAATATCCCTGATGAATATGGATGCAAAAATTCTCACAAGATACTATCAAATAGAATTCAACAACATATAAAAAGAATTATTCACCATGATCAAGTGGGATTCACTTCTGAGCTGCAGGGCTGGTTCAAAATTTGCAAATCTATCCATGTGATACATCACATTAATAAAAGAAAGGATAAGAACCATATGATCCTGTCAATAGATGCAGAAAAAGCATTTGACAAAATACAGCATCCTTTCTTAATAAAAACACTCAAGAAAGTCGTGATAGAAGGAACATACTTAAACATCATAAATGTCATATATGAAAAACCCACAGCTAATATCATCCTCAATGGGGAAAAAATGAGAGCTTTCTCCCTGAAATCAGGAACACGACAGGGATGTCCACTCTGCCCCCTGTTGTTTAACAGTGTTGGAAGTCCTAGCATCAACACTCAGACAACAAAATGAAATCAAAGGCATCAAAATTGGCAAAGAATAAGTCAAACTTTCACCTTTCACAGACGACATGATACTCTACATGCAAAACCCGAAAGACTCCACCAAACGACTGCTAGAACTGATACATGAATTCAGCAAAGGTTCAGGGTACAAAATCAATGTACAGAAATTGGTTGCATTTTTATGCACCAGTAATGAAGCAACAGAAAGAGAAATTAAGAAACTGATCCTATTCACAATTGCACCAAGAACCATAAAACACCTATGAATAAAGCTAACCAAAAATGTAAATCTGTATGCTGAAAACTAGAGAAAACTTATGAAGGAAATTGAAGAAGACACAAAGAAATGGAAAAACATTCCATGCTCATGGATTGGAAGAATAAATATTGTTAAAATGTCAATACTACCCAAAGCAATCTACACATTCAATGCAATCCCAATCAACACGGCACGAGCATTCTTCCAAGAGCTAGAACAAACAACCCTAAAATTTGTATGGAACCACAAAAGACCCTGAATAGCCAAAGTAATACTGAAGAAGAAAACCAAAGCAGGAGGCATCACAATCCCAGACTTTAGCTTCTACTACAAAGCTGTAATCATCAAGACAGTATGGTATTGGCACAAAAACAGACACATAGGCCAATAAAATAGAATAAACAACTCAGAATTGGACCCACAAATGTATGGCCAACTAATCTTTGACAAAGCAGGAAAGAGTATCCAATGGAAAAAAGACAGTCTCTTTTACTGGACAGCAACATGCAGAAGAATGAAACTAGACCATTTTCTTACACCATACACAAAAATAAACTCAAAATGGATGAAGGACCTGAATGTGAGACAGGAAACCATCAAAACCTAGAGGAGAAAGCAGGCAACAACCTCTTTGACCTCAGCCACAGCAATTTCTTACTTGACACATCTCCAAAGGCAAGGGAATTAAAAGCAAAAATGAACTATTGGGATCTCATCAAGATAAAAACTTATGCACTGCAAAGGAAACAATCAACAAAACTAAAAGTCACCCAATGGAATGGGAAAAGATATTTGAAATGACATATCGGATAAAGGGCTGGTATCTGAAATCATTAAAGAACTCACCAAACACCACACCCAAAAATCAATCCAGTGAAGAAATAGTCAGAAGACATGAATACACTTTTCCAAAACAGACATCCAGATGGCCAACAGACCCATGAAATGATACTCAACGTCACTCATCATCAGGGAAATACAAATCAAAACCACACTGAGATACAACCTCACGCCGGTCAGAGTGGCTAAAATGAACAAATCAGGAGACTATAGACGCTGGCAAGAATGTGGAGAAATGGGAACCCTCTTGCACTGTTGGTGGGAATGCAAGTACAGCCGCTCTGGAAAACAGTGTGGAGTTTCCCTAAAAAAATTAAAAATAGATCTTCCCTATGACCCAGCAATAGCACTGCTAGCAGTTTACCCAAGGGATACAGGAGTGCTGATGCATAGGGGCACACGTACCCCAATGTTTATAGCAGCACTTTCAACAATAGCCAAATTATGGAAAGAGCGTAAATGTCCATCAACTGATGAATGGATAAAGAAGATGTGGTTTATACATACAACAGAATACTACTTGGCAATGAGAAAGAACGAAATATAGCCATTTGCAGCAACGTGAATGGAACTGGAGGGTATTATGCTAAGTGAAATAAGTTAGTCAGTGAAAGACAGATACCATATGTTTCATTCATATGAAACTTGAGAAACTTAAGACCATGGGAGAGGAGAAGGGGGGGAAAAAGTTACCAACAGAGAGGGAAGCAGGCAACCATAAGAGACTCTTAAATACTGAGAACAATTTGAGGGTTGATGGGGGGGGGTGAGAGAGAGGGGAAAATGGGTGATGGGCATTGAAGAGGGCACATACTGGGATGAGCACTGGGTGTTGTATGGAAACCAATCTGACAATAAATTGTATTAAAAAAATAAAATAAGGGGCTCCTGGGTGGCTCAGTTGGTTAAGCATCTGACTTTGGCACAGGTCATGATCTCATAGAGCCCATGTTGGGCTCTGTGCTGAAAGCCCAGAGCCTGAAGCCTGCTTCAAATTCTCTCTCTCCCTCTCTCTCTGCCCCTCCCCTACTCTCACTGTGTCTCTCAAAAATAAATGAACATTTAAAAAAATTAAATATAAAATAAAAATTAATAAAAATAAATAAATAAAAGTAGTTTGCTGAGAAAAAAAGGATCATGTCATCTGCAAATACAGTTTTACTTCTTCCTTTGCTAATCGGACATCTTTATCTATCTATCTATCTATCTACCTATCTATCTATCTATCTATCATCTATTATCTATCGACTTTTCATGTATTTCCCTTACTGTGCTAACTACCTGTTCCAATAAAATCTTGAGCAGATATTGCAAGAGTGGGTATTCTGCCTTATTCTCAATTTTAGTGAGAAACTATTCAGTCTAATATCATTAAGTATGATATTGGCTGTAAATTTGTAATATATACCCTTTATCAGTCTGAGGACTTTTATATCAAGCTTGTTGAGACTTTTCATCATTAATGTGTTTTTATTTTTGTTATATGCCTACTCCACATCTATTGAGCTAATCATGATTTTTTTGTCATTTTCACTCTATTAATATGGTATATTGTATAAATTTGTCATTCAAATGTTAAACTAACCTTGCATTCTTGATATAAATTCAGGTGTATTAGTCTTTTTGTATTTTATTGGACTTGATTTGCTAATACTTACTTGGCTTAGGATTTTTGCAACTATGTTCAAAAAGATTAGCATTCCATAATTTTTAATTCCTGTAATGTCTTTATCAGGCTTTAGTATAAGGGTAATACTGGCTACATAGAATGAATTTAAACATGTTCTCTCCTTATTTTCTGACAGAGCTTATAAAGCATTCATATTATTTTTTCTTTAAATACTTGACAGAGTTCAGTCAGGGGAAGTCCTCTAGGCCTGGGCTTTGCTTTATGGAAAGATTTATAACTCTTTTGTAAGTCAACTCAGATCCCTTTTCTTATTTTTGTAATATGTTTCTGCTCATATTTGTCCATTTCATTTATGTTGTCTAATTTTTGGTAGAAATATGTTTATAAAATTTCCTTTTACACCTTTTAATTTTTGTAGGATTGGTAATGATATCTCCTCTTTTGTTATTGATTTTGATATTTTTTATGTTGTATTTTTTTGTCTGTCTAGGTAAAGGTTATCAATTTTGTTGGGTCTTTTCAAAGACCACCTCTTCTGGATTTCTTTCTAGACATCTCCCAATGTGGAGTTAGCTAGACTAAGAGTTATACTAGTCCATAAAATGTTTTTGATGTTTGCACATGGCTTTGCATATTTGCATGTGAGGGTCACTGAGAGTAAATGAGTGAGACATTCATAGTTTACCATAAATCAGGTCTTCAAGTTATTTGGTTGGGTTCCAACTGAGCTCTGTTTGTTCCATTCTGATAGTAAGAAGAAGGGTTAATAATGAAGTCTTCCCTTTATTTTGTCAATTTCTTATACTATCAATTTCTTATATGATCACAATACAGTTTATATAGTTTTTCCCTATTCATAAAATGAAAAATATTTCAGTGAAAAGTTGAATGCCCCCCTACTTCCTTCCCTGAAGTTTAAGAGTGTGGGATCTACCTCCTACTAGAGATAGAATATCTATCCTATGGTACTTAATTAGGACTCCTGAATACCAGAGACATAATATGGTAATAGTGAAAAGCAAAGAGGACTAGCTCAAGAGCCAGAAATCCTGAATTACTCTACCACTGGAAAGCTTAATAACCTTGAGTACTCATATCATATCTCTGGACTTCAGTTGTCCCTCAGGAATATGGGAATAATAACAATAGCAATAATTAAATCTGATGTTCTTTTAAAGATTACTGCCAAAATACTCTTAAAATTACAAAATGAGATTTTGAAATATAAGACATTGTGATTATACAACTTTTCCAGAGGCAGTTCAAGGGGAAATACTTAATCCTACTAAATTCATTTGTGTGGACCCAGTCTTCCAAGAACCAACAAGCACACCCTCCTATACCAAATGATAAATCTGCAGTTCCAAAAACCTCATAAATGCTGAGCTTATGAAACACAATGCCTCAGCTGATACACAGATTATATTTGTTTCCAAACAGAATAATCAATGGGAAAAGGACATGTTCACTAGCTGCTGCAATCCATTGTTGGCTTATTTTCTAAATTTCTCTATAACATCTGCAAAAGTAATAAAGCAATTATAGAAGCCATCTGGAACAGAGCAGAGAGGAAGATTTATCTTAAAAGATTCTATTCTGAATAACTGGCACCGTTATAGGTAACACATCAGAAAAAGAAACATATTAAGAGGCCCATTATCATTAAGGGAGGGAGCAAAGAGATTTGCATAAAGAAAATCATGATTGTTCATCACCAAATATGATGGGGTCACATGACAGCCCACTGCTAAAGGAGGCTGAACATCCATCTCCATTTCTGCCTGAGTCATAAACCAAGGCTCTCAGTTCATTCATCATGGGATACTGGTCACGCTAATGGATTGAGTAAAGGCAGATAGCTTGGAGACTCATTCAGCCACCCTGGGCAAATTACTCGTGCCCTCCAGATACTGGAATCATTAATAAAAATATGGATTTCTTTTTACCATCAACTCATACCACAGAGCCACAGATTATTGAAGGAACACAGCAAGAGGATGTTCATGAACAGTCCCTGCTAACACAGGGACTCTGTGGAAGATAATCCTATCTCTGTCCCCAGCGATCCTGAAAGGGACCTATACATGGCTCCATCTTCCTCATAGCCACATGTGACAGCAGTCCTGAGAGTCCCGGCTTCCTTAAGGAGACACTCCATGGACACCTCCAGACACTTGAGTGAGAACTTATTCTCAACCCCAGCCCCCTCACAGAAGTATTCATGGGTTGGAAGGATTGATATTGTTAAAATGTCCATTTGCTTAAAGTCTTCTATAAATTCAATGCAATCTTTGTCAAAATTCCAATGACATTTTTCAAAGAAATAGAAAAAAACAATCCTAAAATTCACATGGAACCACAAAAGATTCTGAATAGCCAGATCAATCTTATAAAAGATGGGCAAAGCTGGAGACACCCTTCTTTTTTTTCTTCTCCTCCTTCTCCTGATAAACTAACATTAGTATCATCATTTTGTAGCTTTGTCCCATTGTTATGATGTTAAATACACTGAAATAAAAATGCAAATCATACCTCCTTAACAAGTTATCTTTCTCTGATACAAGAAAATAAATACTAAATTGATATAAAATATAAAGTGATCAATAAAAAATGAAGAACAAAAAATATAAAAACAGAAATAATCTCCTTCTTTTCCCTAGATCAATGGGAAAATCTCTAGGCCAACAGATGGTTCTAGGCCTGACTCTGCTTCTTGCTTTCCATGCAGTCTTGAATAACCATTGAATTGTGTTAGAGTCAGTTTTCTGCCCATAAATTGGAAGATATAATTTGTGTTTGCTCAACTCTGGACATTTTGAGTGTTCAACTCTAAAATGTATGAGAACGTTCTTTATCAATATATCAAGCTTTTAGTATTTATCATCTTTAATGCAGAAATCCTTTTCCTGAGAATTTACCCTAAAAATATATTTTTTTTAAAGCATAGGGCCATGAATGCAAAGATATAGTGTATTTTTTTAATATATGAAATTTATTGTCAAATTGGTTTCCATACAACACCCAGTGCTCATCCCAAAAGGTGCCCCCTTCAATACCCATCACCTACCCTCCCTTTGAGAAGCTAAGAGAAAAATTACCAGGTGTACTCACAACTGCAAAGAAAAGATCCCCCCCCCCCCCCCCCCCCCCCCCCCCCCCCCCCCGCCATTCCGAATCCAGCCAGGGCACGCCCGGTTGTAGTCTGACATAAAGGCGGGAACCAATCAAGTTCTGCTGAGTGTTCAAATTTAAATGTCAACCAATAACAGCTCTGTAACCTCAAAAAATCCCTAACTTGTTTGTGCCTGTCTATAAAAGAAGCTGTAAGATCCTTGCTTGGGGCCTCTTAGCGTTACCAGCAACGAGTGCGCGGAGGACCGGGTTTGAACCTGCAATAAACGACCCTTGTCGCTTGGCTTTGACTCTGGACTCTGGTGGTTTGTTTTCGGGGGGTCTTTCGAATCGGGGCATATCACCCTCCCTCCCACCCCCCATCAACCCTCAGTTTGTTCTCAGTTTTTAAGAGTCTCTTATGCTTTGGCTCTCTCCCACTCTAACCTCTTTTTTTTTTCCTTCCCCTCCCCCATGGGTTTCTGTTAAGTTTCTCAGGATCCACATAAGAGTGAAACCATATGGTATCTGTCTTTCTCTGTATGGCTTATTTCACTTAGCATCACACTCTCCAGTGCCATCCACATTGCTACAAAGGGCCATATTTCTTAAAGTATCAAATAATTGTAATCAAACAAAATGTCTAATGATTTACTTAATCTTGTAAATAAAGCTGTGTTTCCACATACATTGCCTCCTTTTAGAATCACAACAACCTGGAGGGAGACAAAGATAAGCATTTGATTTATCAATGAGAAAACTAAGTCTCAGACTCACTTGCTTATGGAAGGTCACACAGCTTTTGGTGCCTCAGTCCAACACTCACTTCACTGCACTGCTCTGGTTGGGCTGCCTCAGCACCACCACAAGTTTGTGGCACCTCTGTAAATTACAATGGAACATCAACAATCCACAGAGCAACTAATTATGCAGGACACGGAAATGGACACGTTGAAACCAATCACTTCCTTAGAAAGCACTCCTAAGACAGATGCACCCCAACTGGCATCATCATAGTCATCCCTGCAAATGAAATACTTAGATTTGCAACGCATGTCCATTAGCTTCTTGTAAAATACAGATAAACGCATTTCTTCCCAAGCTACTTGCTAAGCACATTAATATGCATTTTCCCCAAGTGTAATGAATGACATACTTAGACCATCAGTAGGTAAAGCCATCAGTAAAAGCCATTCAAGCACAAGAAAGCAATGAATTAGCTAGGAGCTTGTGACAAATCTGTCTATTTAATGTAGACTTCCAGCATGTACTTTCAGAATAAACAACATCAGGGAGGCAACTACACAGGAGATTATAAAGCAGAAGGAAGAATCAAAATGAGTGCCTGGCAGTGCTATCAAGGAACAGCAGATGTTTGCTGGTGAGCTGGGGTCCTTGGCTTTAATTCACAGAGGGAAATGAACTTTTGAAATAAGAGAAGCTGCTATTATCAGTCACTCTCATGGAATCTCTGCAAACCAGGAAACCTACTGGGTGTGAAGGTCAGCTCCATTCAGTGTGAGGTGACAGGGAGGCACCAGTCATTCTTCTTGGTCTGTTTTTGGGAACTTGATCTTGCTAAAAAAAAAATCCTCTGGAAAAATAGAATCCAGGGATACTCAAGAAAGTCTTTTAAACTATGGGCCATTCAAGGTAATTAAGGAGTAATTAATTAAGGAGTGGGGAAGAAGAGAAGAAAGTGTTCCTAAATTCTTAAGATGGCTTTTTAACATTACAGAAGCTAGATTGTAGGGGCACCTGGGTGGTTCAGTCAGTTAAGTGTCCGACTTTGGCTCAGGTCATGATCTCACAGTTCACGGGTTCAAGCCCCATGTCAGGCTCCCTGCTGTCAGCGCGGAGCCTGCTTCAGATTCTCTGTCTCCCTCCCTCTCTGCATCTCTCTCTTAAAAATAAATAAACATTAATAAAAATTAAAAAACAAGATTGTGAAATGAAAAATATTTAATCTTCTAAAAAATCAATCTTCTAAAAAATCATCTCTCAAAAATAAACATTAAAAAATAAAAAAACAAGATTGTGAAATGAAAAATATTTAATCTTCTAAAAAATTAATGAGATAAATGGCATTTTACTCTTTAAAACAAGTATGTATATGTTCTATTCTTCAAAAGAATTATTTACAGAGAATATAGAGATAGAAGTTCAAATCTCTATAGCTACCTAATAATTTTGTATATATAGATACATACGTATCTATCGATTTGAGGTACATATGTGTATATATGTGCCTATCTATGGAATTGGCAATGCGTGTCTATGTAATAATGTATACATATGTGTGCACATACATGTATATTTTAAATTAGGTCTTTTGTTCACAAGTAACAGTAAATACCGTAAGCAAATAGGAAAGGATAATACAATATCTTACCAACTGAATTCTATGGCATCAAGGTATCTCAGTATTTACTGATGGGCCCCATGGAGTTTATGTAGAGGACACGCCCACATGCTCAACTCCCTAAGAACAGTCTTGTTGAATTGATGTGCTAAGGTGAGCTTTGGTATATTTACCACTCAAAGCTCACACACTCAGAAGTGCTACATGAAGCACGACAATTTCAGGACCTTGGGACATGATCGGTTCCATGGATTTGCAGGACACTCGGGCTGCAATGAATGTGTCGGTATCTCCTCTGTTCGCATATTCTTCCAGTGATAACTTTTTACTTCAGGTAATATAGATGAGCTCAATCATTTGCATTCACTCTAACAGCTCAGACAAGCACCTGTCCATAACCACTGCCAACTTGCAATCGCTGAATTTTTGACTCAAATTACAAAGTCCCCAAGAGAAACAATATGACTGGCCTGAGAACTAATATCCACTTCTATTCCCGTCCATAGCAACCAAGTATGAAATGCAGAATACAAAGATACATAGAATAGATAGATAACACTGCTATCCTGTCCTTCTTTGAATGTTCTAGAAAACAAAAGAGATCATTAGGAGCTAGGCAGATGCCTTTCAAAAATGACTATAATTAATAACTTTCTCTCTTTGTGCCAGTTTCTCTATAGAAATGAGAAAAATCACACCTGTCACCCACCACATCTGCCTTATTTTTTCATAGCCTCAGACTCTGCTGTATATTTTATTCATTAATAAATATAAAAACGCTTTGTTTTTCTCCAGTGAAATGTTAGCTTTGTGAGAGAACAGCTTTTTTTTTTTTGATGGTTTCACTAATGAATTTCTAGGACCTTAAGGAACACCTGTCACAAAGTAGGTGATCAATAAGTATTTGAAAGGTAATGAAATGATTGAGTTATGAGGATGAAATTAGATAACCAATGTATCTGCCATTACATAGGATGAGCAATAGTGGTTGCTTACTTTTCTTATTAACATTTCCAAAATAATTTGCACCCTTACAAAATAACAGAAATAGTTAGTTTGTTATAGTAAGTTATAAGATAATAGATCTTATTGAATAATTCTTGAATAACTCAATAAAAATAGTATCGATTATATATCATGCACTGTTCAAAATGTGTTATGTGAATTAAGTAATTTCATGTCCACCACAGCCTTGTTTGGCAAGCAAAATGTTATCTTCTTCTCCTGAGGGAGGAAACTTCGGCTATGTAATTTACACAAGGTCATTGAACTAGTAAGAAGCTGTGCTGGACCAGAACCTGGAGTCTGAATCAGGGTCCATGCTGCTTTCCCAAGACCCCAATTGCAGGAAATACATGGGGAAAAGATAGATCAAACAGAATGGGTAAAAATTTTAAGGTTAGAAAAAGTAGAGGCACCTGGGTGGCTCAGTTGGTTGAGCGTCTGACTTTGGCTCAGGTCACGATCTTATGGCTCATGAGTTTGAGCCCTGTGCGAGGCTCTGTGCTGACAGCTCAGAGCCTGGAGCCTGCTTCAGATTCTGTGTCTCCCTCTTTCTCTCTGCCCCTCCCCCGCTCATGATCTGTCTGTCAAAAATAAACAAACATTAAAAAAAAAAAAGAATACTGTACCCAAAATAACAACAATAAGAAAGGCAATGGTGAAACGTATTAGAAGAAACACCGGAGTAATTCACAGAAGAAGAAAGATTGGAAGAACATTACATGTTGTTACTGTTTATTGTTAAATAAAGAAACCAAGATTCAGAAGATTATGTGTAATGTGATCCCACTTAAATGTCAGACTTTTAAAAGGCTCATTAACATCATTTGATTTGAAAGACCTACAAGTCAATGAGTCTGGGTCAGTTTTATTTTTTCCTTCTTGTTATCACTGACCTCCTCTAAACCAATATACTGAAACCTCATGTCCTCACAGACAGTGAATAAGAACATCATATGATTTCACTCATATGTGGAATTTAAGAAACACAATAGGTGAACACAGGAGAAGGGAAAGAAAAATAAGATAAAAACACTGAGGGAGGCAAACCGGTTGTAAGAGACTCTTAAATACAGAGAACAAACTGAGGGTTGATGGAGGGGAGGTGGCTGAGGGTATGAGCTAAATGGTGATGGGTATTAAGGAGGGAACTTATAGGGATGAGCCCTGGGTGTTGTATGTAAGAGATGAATCACTGGATTCTACTCCTGAAACCAAGACTACACTGTATGTTAACTAACTTGAATTTAAATAAAACAAATAAAATATAAAAACAAAATATGCAACAAAATAATTTAAATTAAATTTAAATTAAAAAAAAAAAAAAAACAAAAACGAATGAGGTAGGCTGAGCATATATACAATGGGAACTGGTAGGAACTGTGGAAAATTGAAGAGTTCACACCCTCAACGGCTGTTCAGCTCCAGATGATCTCCAGAAGAATTCAAGCCCAATAGTGCCAGATCTCCTTCTTTTCAAGATATGAGAGTAATCTTCATTTCAAATAAAATTTTTAAAGTAAGAGTAACTAATTAATGTAACATAAACACTGCACTGGCAAAAAAAGGTACCAAATTTACCCGAGTTCTGTCAGTGTCTCCATCAACAAGCCACAGACTCAAGAACAAGAGACTTGTGCTTCTTTCTTCTTTCCTCCAGTCCCTACCACCACATGGGGCGCACTGTGGGCCCCCAATAAAACTACCTGACCTGACAAACTCCGCAATTGGCTGCCCCCATTCTAGAACAGGGCAAAGCCATTATAGCCACCAATGAGAACAAACCATCGTTCTGCCTCCTTGCATTCTGCCCTGGCAGGGGACCAGTTTGCATTTGATATTGTGCCCCACCTTATGATCTGACCACGGTGCAGAAAATTGTTTTGCCCTCATTCTCCACTCACCAACTGGCTGTGCATATGTTTACCTGCTTGACCAGGCTCAAACTACTAACAACCCTAGAAAACATTACTTTCCCATAGGTGGTAGTGTTTTCAAAGTGACAGACATTAAACTGGGGGAAAAAATAAAAGAACCATTTAAAAGGTCTATGTATTAATGAAAACAATGGGAAACAAATTAGCTCATAAACACTGGTGAGAACATTATTGGGAATGCTGTAGAGGAGTGCAGTCCGGTAGTACATATTAAAATGTAAAATACACCTACCATCTAATGCAGGAAAGTTTAAAAAAAAAAAAAAACAGGAACAAAATGCTCTGAAAACAACTAACATTTTAGACATGCAGTAAAGGAATGATTCTGGTCTTTTACATGAATACGTTTAAATAGGGAAATTAGAAAAGAAAAAGTGGCCATTGAGAGTTGAAGTGGCTTTCGTGAAGTAAACTGGGATGAGGAAGAGCCTGGAACAACCAATGGCTCCAGAAAGTGAGTACTAGATTCAGGGCATTGTGAATGGTCCTCACAACCACATGGAGATGTTCATTCCATAGATTAGAAAACAGGGCTCAGAAGGTTTCTAGTTCTCAACTTTTTTTCTGGCATAAATATGATTACATAATTGAAAATGCATGGATCTGAAGGGGTGAACTCCTGGCAGTGATTTTCCACGGGGGTGGAAGGCATTAAACAAACTGCCCTTACAGCGATTTCATGAGGATTACAAGGATGCAGGGGAACCAAATTTGGAAAAGAGCTCCAGGCATTCTGATTAGTACCCCTCTCTTCCTTGTATGAGAACACCTAAATTTTAGCTGTCTTTAACCTTAATCATTCTGTCTGATGCCAGTGTTATTTGTATCACTAGCAGTAAACATAAAAGCCAGAAAATCAATTCATTTTATTTGTGAAAACTCAGCATTTAACTTAATAATGCAGATGTTTACCCATCTTCATTAGTACGTCCCATAACCATGAGCCAGAAAGAGTAACACAAGTATAATTTGTCACCTTATCAAGTTCAACAAACACCATATTGATGTGCTAACAGTTTATTTGTTTTTCTAAGTTTAGTTTTACTTATTTTGAGAGAGAGATAGAGAGCAAGCAGGGGAGTGACAGAGAGAGGGAGACAGAATCGCAAGCAGGCTCCATACTGCCAGCACAGAGCCCAATGTGGGGCTAGAACTCATGAACTGCAAGATCATGACCTGAGCTGAAGTCAAGAGTTGAATGCTTAACCGACTGAGCCACCCAAGAGCCCTAATGTGCTAACAGTTTCTAATGAAGATATAAAATATCATAAACTATTAGATTCACGAATGCATACTGAAGGGTTCAGAACACATTTATGGGCTCATTTGTTGTTATGTTTCTTATCCAGTGCAAAATCGAAAGTCTATAATGTAGCATTGATCAATGGGACTCCTGTAGTGAAAGAGAATTGGGTTAAAATGTATATAAGAGTAGGAAAAATAAACAAGTACTTCAATCATTACTAGTGGCTTGGAACTAATAAGGAAATTATATTATTAGCCCAAGGAAAGATTTTATTTCACAATTGCTTTATGGAGTTGGAGCTATTCCAGGGGCTATATGCAGAGTTGGCTACTTATTTGTGAGTCTCCCAACTGCCCTTGATTTGAGGGTTGGAAGCCTATGGCTCAATTTAAAGTGCCTTTGTTGTTGCCCTTTTTCAAATGTTTATTCGTAAGTTATTTTCTGCCTGCTTGCTAAGAAGGATCTGAAATGGTTGAAAGTACATTTGCTTCTGAGCCAAGGCTGTGTTCTACCAGTGAGCCAAGCAGGGGAAAGCCCAAGCTGGTCTATTCATTCCATCCCAGTGCAGCTATGGGGTTGGGGTGTTGGGGTGGGGAGGGTAGGTAGACAGCAGGGATGGAAAACTGTTTTGTTTCAAAACTAAAAGTTCATTACAAGTAATCGTTGAGTCTTTTGCTTATTATCAGTCTTCTCAAATTTACTCTGAAACTGGACATATTCTCAACCAAGAATAGCAACTTTCAAGGCTATTAAAATAAAAATCCCAGGGCCTACCTCCACAAATGAGTCAATGGGCCTGGATGAGGCTTGGGAGTCTAAGGAGAGTCTAGTAGACTGGATCCAGTATAACGGATGATATTTTTGAAACAGTATAATGAATAGTATAATGTATATTTTTGAGAAATGGTATAATGAACAATATTCCCAATTGATTAATTCTTTCCATAAAGTGTTGGTCAATCAGTTTCACTCATTCCTTTTTTTCCACTGACATCTATTGCCACCCCACACCCAATTTTAATCACCTCCTGCTGACCCCATTGGTGAAGGAGGGATTCTCACGCTACAGTTTAGAGGATGGCCAAATATACAACACCTGACAATGGACAGACACAATCAATAGCAATTTATTCATCACATGTAGTCACAGCCCAGAGAAGGAGGTCACCGCATGCCAGCTAGGGACATAGGGAAACAGAGTGAACAACCAGAGTACGTTCAGGAGGCTGGGGTAATACCAAGAGATAATACCAAGAGGGTGGGGTGATTCCTGGTTCCTGAAGGATGTTGTAATTGATTTGCTTATATAATTCTGCAGACTGTCAAGGAACTAGAAAAAGCTATGCAGACCAGTTGTGCCTGGTCCCATGATAAGGGGGTGGTTTTGTTAGGGGACCTTATTTGCAGGAGCAAAGTGGGGAGGCAACCTGAAATCGGCCCACTCAAGACCCTCCCAGTTCTACCATATGTCAAGGCAGCACAAATTATCTATCCATAATTTTAGGCCTTACTCCACACTCACCTTCCTAAAATCTGACCTTAGTCAAGTGTGCAAATTAAAGTGGCTCCTTTTACCAAGGTTATCCTATGTACTAGTCAGGGTTCTCCAGAGAAATAGACCAATTGGATATACATATTAATATACAGAAGGAGATTATGGAGGCTTCCAAGTCCCAATACCTGCAGATTAAGTCATCATGATGGAGGGAGAGCCAGGAGAACCAATGGTGTATCTCTATTCTGAAGGCTAGCAGACTTGACACCCAGGAAGGGCCAATGTTTCAGTTCATGTCAGAAGGCAGGAAAAAGCTGATGTCCCAGTTCAAAGGCATCCAGGCAGGTGGATTTCCTTCATACTCAGCCTTTTGTTCTGTCTAGGCCTGTAACTGATTGGATGAGGTCTGCCCACATTAGGAAGAATAATCTGCTTTACTCAGTTTACTGGCTCAAATGTTAATCTCCTCCAGAAACACCCTTTCAGGAACATCCAGAATAATATTTGTCCAAGTGTCTGAGAACCCCATGGCCCAGCCAAGTTGACACATAATATTAATCATCACATTCTTTAAAACTAAAACATCCATTTCTGGTATTCCAAGAAATCATCTGATAGAATAGAAGACAATGCAGACTCAGAGAATACAAAGAGATGATAATCTCATTAATTATCACATTTATCTGAACATTGATAATACAACCCATTTTTTAACAGCTGAGAAAACTGAAGTTCTGAAAGTTCAAGTGACTGAGCCAAGATCACACAGTTATGAGCAAAAGGGGGAGGGAGAACCAGAGCAGTAGGAGAGGCCAGAAGAGCAAAAAGAGGGAGGGGAGTTTCCTGTGAAGTAGCAGCTTGTCAATTGCTGCTAAATGCTCTGTTTATGGATTATAATGGGTCATTGCTCCTTGAGGGAGCAATGTATGTCAACAAGCTGAGTCTGCTATCAAACATGGCCTAGAAAAAATAAAGAAGCAAAGAAGTTTGGTTTTATCACCAAAGTCATAGTAAAATATATGACAATCCAAAGTAATAGGTCAGAAGCTTTAGCATGTATCAGAATTAAATGTGCTAATTGAACGTTAAATGTGTAAAACACTAATTGTTGGGCCTAACCCCTGAGTTCTTGATTTAGTAGATATGGATGGCACTGATATTAACCTTCTAACAAGTTCCCAGGTGATGTTAATGCTACCGGTCCATGGTCCTTATAAATCTTTGCTTTAAAGAGGCAAAGAAAGAATACAAAGGCTTAGCCTCAAATCTACACAGTCAGGCTATGTGAGAGAGCCCAGTCTAAGGGTGTATGTGCACAATTAACCTCCAGGAAAGTAAATTATTATCTTTCTAAATCAAAGAACAAGGTGAGGTCATGTTAGTCAAAGGTCGGTACCATATAGGAGGACTTGATAACTAACTGCCCCCAACCCCATCTATAAACTTTTCTTTTTGAGGGGAGATAGTGAACAGGGTTAGCATGAGTTTCTCAAGTCACATAATTCAAGTCCATCTCATTCTGATTTACACACCTCAATTTCTCTCCAACACACTGTTTCCCTGCCTCCTTGGAAACAATTTGCAAATGTACCCTGTGAGGTTTCCCCTGGACTAGAGCTCTTTTAGGTGCAGATAGATGGAAAGACTTGGGGAACTTAATCCAGGGACTATAACCATTAAAAATGAGTAGTGTTAAGCCATCAGGATGAAAGAAAATCATATTTCATACATTTCAAATGTAATCTATATGTAAATTTAGCCAGCCTGCATTTAAAATGAATAATTTGTGAATATTTATATTTACACCATTAATCTGTGAGAGATTCATGCTTTTAATTAATGCTTTAGGAGAGGCATTCTTTTATTTTATAAAACCAGGTATTGTCTGAGGAGATACAGACAAAAAGACCCACCTCTTGTTTAAAAGTAAACAGAATCACTAAACTGCATCTCAGCTAATAAGGAAAAGGGTGAGGTTGATCTGAAAGCTGCTTATTTTCAGTAATTCATATTCAAACGGTATTTGGGAATCTTAAGAAATATCTTCCAAATGCACAATTTTCTAATACTAAGTACTCAATCAACATAGAATATAAAAGATAAGTCACAACTGAAATGCATGTTACAGGAACCAAATAATAGACACTTTCATTCTGTTTCATCAGGGTCTAGCACATTGATGATGGTGTGATATATTTCCTCATAGGGCTTCTTAGACTATTTCCTTAGAGGAGAATTCACGTAGAAGAGCAGTTAGGGTAACACTAGATGCTAAAGAACCCCCACAGTTCTGTGACTTAACACATTAGAAGTTTACTTCCTGTTCATGTAATAGAACAGTTTTTTCATGCATTTCATGAAATCCTAAATTCCCTCCATCCTGTGACCATGCCATCCTCTAGAGCCTAATATGGTCCACTCCCAGGGGACTAAGGGGGGACTCAATGTGTGTAAGGGGCAGGACCACCTCTAAATTCTTTGTCTCCACCCACATTCCATTATCCAAAACCAGTCACATGTGCATCTGACCAGAAATGTGATCACAAGACAGAACCAATTCCAAGCTTAGAAGCCATACTTTGAAAGGGGAGCACACACTTTGGTAGATAAATAGTTATCTCTGACATAAAAAGAATTGTAACACATCATCCAATGTAGTGTTCCTAGGCCTGGCTGGGGATAAGCGCTACCAGACTCTGGAAAGTTTGCTTAAAAAAGAAAATAGAGATTCCTTGGGCTCTGGGTCCGGAGATTCTGATACTAAATTCTACATTAAGGTCCAAGGATAAATGTTTTTAAGGTGCTTGCCAGGTGACACTGATGCTGCCTGACCAGAACCATGGGGCTCCATGCCATTTGTCATCTCCAGACAGATACTCAGCACCCAAACCCACATACAAATGCTTATCCATCCATGTAATGTGATGTGCATATGAATTTTGGATCAGAATCCAGGAACTTATATTTTAATATTAGTCATCATTATTAATAATGTTAGCTAACATTTGCTAAGTGTTTACCATAGTGAGTGTTAGTAGAGCTTAAAATACAAATAGACTTAGTTAACCTTCATACAATCCTACTAAGTTGGTACCATTAATCTTATTTCACAGAGGAAGAAACTGAAGCACAGAAGGGTTAAACAAATTGCCTACATTTACAATCATAAATTCAAGAGGTGAGATTCAACCACAAGCTGAGCCTGCGTCCTCTCCTAGACTATACTCAGGGGAATCTGACACAAAAGAAGATATAGGGATGGACCACTGAGTTACAGGAGAGACAGGCAGAGACCTCTGCTGAAAATGACCCTGAGCCACTTGAGAAACTGACAGTAAATAAGTGCTTCTTACTGTTTCTCTCAAGTTGGAATACCCAGCACAGGTGTTTCCTCTGAGTTCCATGGACACGGACCACCTATGCTGGATATACCACACACCCACACAAATGGATTCACAATTTGTCCCTGACACTTGCTCCTCCCCTTGTGCTCCCATTGGAAGGAACAGTGGCACTTTCTACTCAGTTATGCAAGCCCAAAATCTGGGAATCCTGTTTCACACCTTCATCACACTCCAGTTAATGATGAGTCCTCTAGACATTGCCCACCTAATACCTCTCAAACTCTCTACTGTCCACCTCCCTGTCACACCCCAGTGAGCAGTGCTTCCAGCGTCTCCTCAGAACTGTTGTGATAGCCCCTGCAACTCATGCCTCATGCTGCAGTGAGGGTGCTCTTTCCCAAACTGATGCATGAAACCCAGGATCCTCAGCATTTCCAAGATAGCCCTGCAGGTGCCGGCTCTTCCTGCCTCCTGGGCTTAGCTCAGACCACTCTGCCCCCGTACCCACGCTCCAGCCACAGGTCCTTCTTTTAGTCCTTGCCATGATCCTTGGCCTCACTCATTCATATATCCTGCAATGCTCTACTTAGCCTGCCTTGAAAAAGTTATTTGATCAGTCTAAGCTTCAGGTCCTTTATGTATAAAATGGGAATAAAAGATACCAACTAATTGTTAAAAGATGGAATAAATTATCTGTATTAGTGCCTATTACACTTTATATGTGTAATGTACACATTACACATATAAGTGTTCAAAAATTTTTATTCCCTGAATATAACCCAGAATTTTAATTTCTCCTATTAAGCATCATATCAAAATGATGGATCCATTCCTATCATTTTTCTAGTTATTTTTTTCAAAAAATCTAAAATGTAAAAGAACCTCTGAAAGAATCATCTCACTTTACAAATTACCAAAAATCATAATATATCTATTTCACTGTGAACTAGTTTTTAATTACTGTTTAGTTAGCAATGTCCCTTAATGATAGCATCTTACAGGTATTGGACTGTTATAATTGTCCAAATTGCTGCTTTTTTCTATAAACCATTTAATAAATGAGTAAAAATAACAAAATTTATACATGTTCATAAAATACGCAAAATAAAGAATCCAAATAAATATTAATTAGTACCTAATTTGTGGGAGCAGCACAAGATGCAGAGTAACTTGACCAAGAAATGAACCTATATGTACTTGATAAGGGGGAAGCATAGTGTGTCTGATATATACAAGATGAGTGTCTCCCTAATAAAAATATTATTAAGGAAACTGATTTGTTGAAAGAGCAAAGGTTTATTGCATGAAAGAACATTAAAGGCAGATTATCTGCCCAGCACTGTAAGAAGAAAAGATAGAGCTAACTCATCACCTGGGTAAGAAAAATTCAGAAGTAGACTGAAATTCTGGAGAAAAAACTTTAACGCTATTTTCAAAGCAACAATGTTATTTAAGTGTCAAATCATTCAAAACTTCCATTTGTGTGTCCTCTTGAAAATATTTTAAAAATAAAAAACTACTTGATATTGAAGACTGGACACTCTGGGTATACAATGGCTTGCTTAGCAAAAGTTTTAACAAATTTTTATATTGACAGGATGCTTGGGTGGCTCAGTGGGTTAAGCGTACAACTATTGACTCTGGGTCAGGCTCTGCACTACAAGTGCAGAGCCTGCTTGGGATTCTGTCTCTCCCTCTTTCTCTTTCTCTTTCTCCCTCTCCCGTTTGCGTGTGCTGTGGTGTCTCTCTCTATCTCAAAATAAATTTTAGAAAAAAAAAAAGAAAAAAAATTTCATATTAACTAGTTGAACTCAACATTTGACAGTGTTCTCTAATTCCCTTGTGCAAGTCCCTATAATTCTTAGTTATGCTCACTGTGAAAAGATGGGACAGGAAGCATTAGTTTTTAGCAGTAGTTATGATACTCAGAGGAGTGAATATGAGGTACCAGGTATGAGTGCCTGTGCAGCTCTGGGACTGAGCACCTGGGCTTGGGACTCAGGCAGCCTCAGTCAATCTCACTACTGCCCCTTACTGACTAGAGGTTTGGGGGGAAGTTACTTCAACTTTCTAAGTCTCAGTTTCCTCATCCCTCATGTGGAAGCAATACCTGGATCACAACATGATGAGATGATTAAATAAGGTGGAGAAGAGGAGCCAGGATTCAAACTTGAGAAGCCTGACTCCAGAGCCTTTGCTTTCAATCAACATTTTTAACATTTGACCAAAATTGGCCAACCAAGATGAATGACAACATTTAAGCCCAATATGTCCTATTCACACCTTGGGACTGCTAGTGAGGCTCAGCAGGAAGCCAGGTGGGACAGTGCTGGAGGGGTGGGGTGTGAAGCATCAGCCAGGAATCCATTTCCTGAAAGGACCGGCAAAGCCCAAACAGGGCATCAAACCTGCACGTTGCTATTTCCCATGTCCACCTCCATTTCTACTTTCGTTGATTGCTACATCCATCACCAGTGAAGGGGAGCCTCTCAAACTAGCACTGGTATAGAAAGTCCTGGGAACTCAACTCCAACAGAGTGATCCTGATCCCTGTGATGGGGCCAGTTTTTGTCTCTCACAGTTTTGGGGGCAAACCAAGAGTTTACAAGTTGACCTTTTTTACCCACACTAAATGCTAAAATGTTTGCATCTACAAGTTTTGGTCCAAGAAAGGAAAATCTTAATTTAGATACGCTGGAGGAGACTACTAATTTCAAAGGCCCTCTGATAAAAAAGCAGCAAAGTGTTTATTTTAAAATGCTTAAGTACTCTCTAGGATATCGAAAACTGGAAAATCTGACTTCTTATCCCAAGCTTTTATGATGTTTATTCAACAATCATTAGTTAAGCACCTACTGTGCGCCAAACTCTAGAGGTATTACAATCTGATCAAACTCTGTCATGAGGAAGCCTGAGGGCCAGGACCCAGAGAATAGAGAGGGAGGGTAGGAGTGTTTGCTCTTACCTGGAGCGGAGTAAGAAACGGTCATGAAACCAGCTTACCCACAGAGGCGGTGATTGACTTGAAACTGGAAACAGTATGTGCTCCCCAGCCAAGTGGAAAAGAATGGCCCTTCAAGCTGAGTCAAGTGCAAAGGCATGAAGCAGTCACACAATGCTTATGATTCCTCTAATCCTCTGTGTTCAGTCTTGGATGGGGCTGTATAGCAGTTTTCATATTAGATAGACAGGCTTCCCCACTTACCAGCTATGTGTGCGGGAATCAGTAAATTCACCCCTTTGAAGTCTTGATCTTCTTTTAATATCATAAAAGGACCTCACAGCCCATCCTAACCCTCCTCCACTGTTTTTTTCTGTCACTTCTAATGTATTATCTGCTTTACTTATTTGTTTACTCATCTGGTTTCATCTGCCAGAGGTCAGCTCTAGGAGGGCAGAAGTCTGTGATTCTTGTTCTCTGTTGTATCACTATCACCTGGAACAACTGCTTTTTGTTGAAAGAGTGACTGAATAAATGAATTAAGTGTAAAGTGGGAAGAATAATACTAACTATTTCATGATTTGGTATGAAAGATACACAATGTGCAAAGCACTGAGGACAATAGCAAGCACATATGTGCTGAGGAAAATTAGTTATTATTAGGTAGATCAGTGTGGTAAGTGTTCACAGTGTGAAGTGGTAAGAGGTGAGGCTAGGGAGGCACAAATACCAAGAACATGGGGTTCTCAAGGGTCATGCTAAGGAGTCTGTATTAAGTCCTAAGTTTTAAGTAAACATGGAACAATAAGATTGGTATTGAATGAATCTCAAACCAGCAGCAGTGAGGAGGATGGTTCAAGAGAGTGCAAGTCATTTAACTCCTGAGACACAGCTTTCATCTTGAAGATGGGAAGAGAGAATAAAACGTGCCCAGTATGCTCACAAAGAGAAAATTGTGTGTGTGTGTGTGTGTGTGTGTGTGTGTGTGTGTGTGTGTGCATGCGTTAATAATGAAATGATGTAAGAATAAGTCATGACATGGTCATCACATCCAGAGGCACATCAGATTTGGTGTAGTCGGGCTTGCCAGAATATTTTTCACAAACAAGCAGTTTGAATCCTGAGGAAAATACTCTAGTACAAACTATCCACCTTGTTTTGGAGAAATTTTCCTTCCAAGACCTAATTTTCATTTGCCCATTGCACCCATGAATCAAACATGCCGTGGGGTGGGGGGGAAAAGATACGGCTGCAGACACATGGGCATTTTTCCTAAAATATAAGCAGTATTTTAAAATGAGAGGAAAAACAACTACCCTGAGAGATCTCTGGCAGTGGGTGTAAGAGCCATCTTATCATCCTGCAGAGCTGAGCTGCAGTATTGAAAGGCTCCATGATGGAAGGGGACTCACCCCAGTGAGAGAGCCAGGATCCAGATGACCCAAGTGTTAAAAAACTCAGCAGTCAAGATAACAGATAAATAACATTTTATTTCAAGATAAAGAACATTTTATTTCAATATTTTAAAAAATCAAAATAATGCAGAAAAAATCTGTGGTAAGCCAAATATCAAAATTTTACATTTTTTTAAATGTTTATTTTTGAGAGAGAGACAGAGCGTGAAAGGAGAGGGGAAGAGAGAGAGGAAGACACAGAATCTGAAGCAGTCTCCAGACTCAGAGCCTGATGCAGGGCTCGAATCCATGAATGGTGAGATCATGGACTGAGCTGAAGCTGGACACTTAACCAAATGAGCCACCCAGGCACCCCGCAAATATCAAAATTTTAAATAAAGATCAGTGTTATGCTGAATCATATTGGAGACTGAGGCAAAAGGAAAATATGCACCTTTATATACATGTTTTTATGTAATTTTTAGTGTTTACTTTTTGCAGAAAAGTAGTTGAAAAAATATTTACAAATGGAAAAAAAGGCATATAGAATTAACTTCATTAAAATACATTTTATTCATTTAATTTTTTAATCAGGTAATTTATATAATTAAATTTGTTAAAGTTTTTTAAGATCATTACTCGGTCAAGAGAAATTGTCAAACATGGCAATTCTCTCAATGAAACATGACATAAGCAATGAAGTAGATTTTGAAAACATTGATGAATTTACTTGCATTAAAGCCAAGAAAGTAAAAGTATAATATATTCTGTTATTAACATAAATAAAGTATTTAAATTTAAAATCATTAAAATCATAATGTTTTTACATGTTAGCATCGGTTTGATATTTTTAAAGCATTTTGAGGGCCAAATTAAACATACCTTTTTTCTGGCCAGAGAGCGCTATTTATTCTTAAATCTGTCGCCTCTGATCTATTTGTTTCTAAAGATGCAATGATTTTTATTGCTATTTATCTTCTCAATTAAAACATGAGTAAGTCTATGGGCACCTGGGTGGCTCAGTCAGTTGCACATCCGACTTTGGCTCAGGTAATGATCTCACAGCTCATGAGTTCAAGCCTCGCGTTGGGCTCTGTGCTGATAGCACGGAGTCTTGAGCCTGCTTCAGATTCTGTGTCTCCCTCTCTCTCTGCCCCTCCCCAACTCGTGGTCTGTCTCTCTCTCTCTCTCTCTCAAAAAAAAAATAAAATGTTTAAAAAAAAAAAACATAAGTCTCTTGAGTATAGTAGCACACCATAACCTATCACAGAGAGAAATGCTTAGAAAACTCTTCATTAATTTCTGACTACCAGACTACTTTGTAATCATGCCCTTTGCCCTTGCACACACAATTTGATCTACACTCATATCTAAGAAGAGATTTAAAAAGACATTCCATATCTATAGTCAATAGTATTGTAATAGTGTTGTATGGTGACTGATGGTAGCCACACTTCTGGTGAGCATAGCATAAGGTATGGGCTTGTTGGGGCACCTGGCTGGCTTGGTTGGTGGAGTATGTGACTCTTGATCTCAGTTTATAAATTCAAGCCCTACGTTGGGTGTAGAGATTACTTAAAACAAAATTGTAGGAAAAAAAAAAAAAGACATTCTGTGTCAAGTCATTCTAACCAAGATGGTGTCCTTAATCTTGAGCCACACTCATCCCACAGAAAATGACAAACACATTTTCACAAAGGCAAGGCTCTACCTTATTAGTCCAAGCAGTGCTCCAAGAGTTACTCAGATGGTATCAATCTGCAAGTTAGAAAGAACAGTTCACAGTTCTCTAGCAGGGGGGTAAAGATAAGAGATGATCATAAGCCCATTTCTTCTAGGAATCCCATCTCTATTTTGGAATACTTGAGAATAGTTTAGTCAGAAAACTTATGGAATAGTTTTAGAATTACTGTTCTGTTTCCAACCTTGTTTGTTGAGCCTCAAAGTCAGACTTGTCTTTGTCCCATGCTGTAATTCAGGACCTGAGTTTGACCCTGTGGAGGCTTGCCCAATGTTGCTAATTTCTCTGATTTTATTGTCATCTTTGAAGTATGAAGGACATCAATAACAATCTCATTTCACTGGTCCAGATTCAGTGTCATATAGAGGTAAAGAGCACAGATTCTGAAGTCAAATATAAATGTGGGTCTCAGACATGCTGAAACCTAGAGAAAGTTACTTAACTTAGCTGAAACTTAGTTTCCACTCCTATAAATATTGGATGCAATAATAACTCATATTTCATAGATTCTTCTGAGAATTCTCAGAAGATGAGCTCACACCTGTAAAATAGTGAGGTAGTAAAAATCCTACCAACAAAGAGAAATCTCTCCATATTGATACAGAAATAAAGAAACCTGATGTATTTAGAGTGCATGTATATATGTGGCCCACAAGAGACCACAAAGTCAGAATAAAATTTCACACAATTTAAACAGCAAAGCAGGTCCAAAGTTCACTTGGGATTTGAGATAGCTATTTGTTTAGTTAATTGACCTCCTCTGTAAGAATAATAAAGCTTCTCTTATCTCTTGGTAAAAATACAAATGGTTACACCTCAAAATAGACTCCCAGAGGTGTATTCTCACTTTATAAGGGGGAATGAGGCTCATGACCTTGAACACAACTCTGCATTGCAAAACTGAAGATGGGGCTTTTCTAGTCCCTGGAGAGATTATCCTACATTGCAAAGGTTAGAGAAAGGACTCAGCCCAGGCCCACAATGGCTTCTGAAAAGACATTCTACGAAGGGGAAGGGAGGAAAATGGTCTCTTTCCCCTTTACTCATCTTTGTCACCCTTGCAAAAGTCCCCTTCCCTTACATTATAAATATAAGAAGTTATTTAGGAGGTATGAAAACAGTCAGTAAACTCTAAAATATGTTTATATTTTTAAATATTTGTATTTGACTATTTTATTCTGCCATCCATTTTGTTTTTCCTCCAAGGTTGCAGGATCACATAAAGAAAATTTCCCAATAAGATCTATTTTCCTCTGGGACTATTACTGCCACCCTGCCTCCCACACTGTCCACCAAGAAAATGAGTCTAGGCAAAATCACATCTATGGAGACACACACCGAAGCAAATAATCCCACTACATTGCACTAAACTCTATAGACAGCTAAGACCTATTTTTTAAAAAAAAGTCCTATGTGTAAATAAATGTTATATCTGTGTATATGTGTATGGTACTAAATATATGTAACATATATATGGTTATATATATTGGTATGTACATTATAGGATTGTGTCTAATTTAAAAAAAGATGTAGCTGACTTAATTTCCATATAAACTTTCCACATCTACTGCAGGTGTTTAAAAAAATGGAGGATTTATTGGTCTAATAAACTAAGCACTTCATAAAAATTTTTATGTATGTTTTTGAACATTTGGAAACAGGGAAGAGGGGAAGGGAGAGTGTCACAATGGTACACATTGTTCACCTGGAGTGGGGGACAGTGGTATCTAAAGAAAGAAGAGAAAGAGATTCTGAGTGAGAGGGAGAGAAATAAAACCTCAGATTCTTAATTCCTGGAAGGCAGAGTTTTGCCTAATCCATAAGGCCACTTTGGGTGGACTTAAAAAATTCTCCTTATGGGGCACCTGGGTGGCGCAGTTGGTTAAGCGTCCAACTTCAGCCAGGTCATGATCTCGCGGTCTGTGAGTTCGAGCCCCGCGTTGGGCTCTGTGCTGAGAGCTCAGAGCCTGGAGCCTGTTTCAGATTCTGTGTCTCCCTTTCTCTCTGCCCCTCCCCTGTTCATGCTCTGTCTCTCTCTGTCTCAAAAATAAATAAAACGTTAAAAAAAAAATTCTCCTTTTCTCCAGAATGCAGCTCCCGCTTACTTCTGAGATGGGTGCCACATAACAGGTGTTATCCGGCTGAGAGGATTTTATGGAAGGTTAGGCAGTCTGAGTGTCCATGTGACTCTTCCTTAACCCTCCTCCCACAATCAAAAATTCTGTCTCTAGAGAACTCTCCATGGTTTTGAGAATTTGAAGTCTGCAATTCATGAAGATTCACTCAGGTTAATAGATCAACTCTCAGACAAGGCAAAAGGTAAATCTCCAAATATAACAGTTCTCAGTACTGCACCTAGCTGTGTAACTGGAACACAGTAGGTACTCATCAAGAATCTGCCGGAAAAAAAATTGATGAATTATTAACTGACTAAATTGCTTTTAAGAACTGGAATATCCCAAATAGGCAACTAAATGGGCTATTTTTTTTTTTTTTTTGGTACTTAAAAGAAGCACAAAGCCAATAGTGAAGCTTTTCTAGGTCAATATCTTTCTCCTCTAGGAGATATTCTTGAGGAACAAAGTAAGATAGAGGTAGGAAACATGAGCCCTTGTATGTATTAGCCAGATTTGATGATACCCCTTCTGGTCAAAAGAAATATAAAGAAAAAAATTCCTGAATACCTCCATTCCTCCAGATACTTCCATAAATGCAACTCCTTAAGGGTTTTTTTTTTTTTTTAATGGGTAGCTGTAATGGCTACAATTCATTGCATTCTCACTGTTCATTAAATATGTGGCTTGTCTTATTTGATTTTCTAAACTTCTTGATGAGGTTGATATTACCATTATCTCTATTTTATGATGAAGAGAAAACAAGTGTCAAGAGGTTAAATAACTCACCTCAAATCATTTAATTAACAAGTTGGGAAAACAGAATTTCACCCCAGATCATATGACTCAGAATCCATGTGCCTAACCATTATAATATGTAGATACTAACTTTTATTGTTAGCAACCTGAGCTGCTTGGGTACAACACAGACATATCCAGACCCAACAAGTTTGAGGAAAGACTTAATGGAGAAAGTATGGGGTTACTATGCCTAGAAAATTTAAGACGTGGAAACAGGTCTGCCTTGCAAATTTTAGAAGAGTCATTGGTCCTAGAGACATTCCATCACTCTTAGAGTTAAAAAAACTCTTATATAGTTGAGAAAACTAATGCCTGGACACAAAGAGAAGTAAGTATAATCACTCAGCAAGTCACAGTAAATCCAGAATAGGAACTCAGATATATTAATACTCTTCATCCGCTGTTCCTCTCATCATATTGAAGCTACTTGATTTCTCTTTAGAGTGGTTTGACCAAAGCCTGTTTGGAGGAGGAAACCCTTGCTAGTTGTGCTGATTACTGGCTACACATGTGCAGCCACAAAGATTCTGTTTCCCTGATGTACTAAAATTTTTTAATAGAAAGATCGAAATCTCTTTTCCTATGAAGACTAAGAAGCATGTGTTCTCAATTACCTCCAACCCATACCTGATCACATGGGACAACAATGAGCAGCATTATGCAACCTAACCTTTACTATGAAGGACTTTAGATTGAATCCCATTATTAATTTGGCATCTGGTTCAGAGTGACAGTTTCCTGAAAATAAACAAGTAACAAAAAACATACTAAGTGCCTTTCTTGTCTAATGCCACCTAATCTGTATATGAAAATTGAACAAAACATTTTTTTTCTTTTTGTGGTAACCCAAATAGTCCCCAGAAATTGTAAACATTAGGATTCCCTTGGAGCGTTTTTTTAAAATCAGGTCCTCATAAGCTGTCAGTCAAGTAAACTGCTAAGCTCATCTTACTTTCCAGTAGATTCCAGTGCCTTTATCTGCCTTATAGTTCTTATTATCTCTTGCACATGTTTCCCACATACTCCATTCGTGCCACCAGTCTCCAAAAGAAACAGACTTCCACTTACTGATTACGATTCAGTTCTTAGAGCTACAATGTTGGGCCTTGTGACTCTGGAGATGAAGGAAAGCAAACGCCAGGTTAAAGGTTGGCAGTTCTTAAAAAGTGGTAATCAAAAAGTGACCATTACAGAAATATCAAGATTGAATCTTTTGGGGAGAAAAAAAAAGGACTTAAAATTTTGAATAAATTAGGGGAAACGTCTAAAAGGAAAATAAAGGATCATTGTTTATTCTTCCATTCTGAATTTAGCACTTGCATATACAACATGTCTCTTCAACTAGTCTTAGAAATCCCAGAACTGAAAAACAGTAAGGATATGGACTCCAACTAACCATCTTAAAATCCATCTATCAAGTCACCATGTGGTTACTCAGCCAGATGAATAACTCCAGAAAGGCGTTATGTGTGTGTATGTGTGTATTATTTTTGAGGGGTAGAAGAATTGATGAATTTGTCACCCCCAAATATGCCTCTTTGGCATAAGAATTATTTTAGGCTGATCATTTTTTTAAACCAGCAGATATGAAAAAAACTCTGAAAACCAAGTGGAAGTTACCCTTTTATATGAGCAATTTACATTTATAAGGGAGATCTCTATTTGTAAGGGTAACTCTGTGTACTAGGGAGAGGAGGAGGACTAAATCTGAGCTTAAGCCTGCATAACAACCATACACTTGTTTACTGTGCTTTGCCTGAAAACCTGGCTGTCTCCCACCCTATCTTCTGTCAACCACTGGAGTTGGTATTTAAGGTGATGGCTTGGTCCATTTTGGAGAGTTACTCAGTTTTTCTGGGTATCTCCCATATCTACAGGAGGTATCCATGTTATTAAACTTGTTTGTTTTTCTGTATACTATTAATCTCTCTATTAATCTGTCCTTCATCACAGGGGGTCTCAACTGAGAAGCTAGAAGGGTGGAGAGAAATTATTTTTCCTCCCTTTATATTTTTCACATAGAAAATTTAAAAAATTATTTTTCATTGATGATACCGAAAACACATAAGAAAACAATAAAATTGTCACTCTTATACATTGCTTCATCACATAAGAAATTGCTATCAACTTTCAAAAAAACACTGTGTTAAGGAATATAATATGTGATCATTTTTGTCCCAGTTGAAGTAAGGAAATTGAAGGCACTCCATTTTTAGAAAGGCTTCTTTCTGCTGTTTTTCTGCTGGGCCCTATTTACTCATGTTCTATATTTTACTTTGCATCTGAATAAACCAAAGAAGCTATGTTCCCACTCCAAGGAGGAAACAAGAAAGTTAATCATTCTCTGAGTTTCATCCTAGGCCCCCACACACCTGCTAATATCTAAAAAGAACCAGATCCCAAACATGTTCCAAGACACTAGCTTCAAAAAAACCTCAGCCGACACTGGCATCAATACACTCTACCTTCAGTGATTTATGAAATAACACCTACTCTTCACCTGTCACTCACCTTTAATCAGATTCACCTCTGGACTCCTGAAATAACATGTATCCTGGACCTCTTTCTAATATAAACCCCTAACGCCAAGTGATGACAAGACTCTCTCCTTTCCTTCCCGAGTCTCCCAGATACTCCATCTGCTATACTTGGTCAGTTACACTATTCAGTAACCTCTGTTTTCATTTCCTCCTGCCTTGTGTTTGATTTCTATCCCGTGGGAAGCCAAGCACTCTCTTGGCTGGTCCTTCCCGTGGGACCCCTCTGGGTCCTTGGACCCAGCCTGCTTATACCATGATAAATACATTTCTTGTAAATATCATAAATTTTGAAATGTTATAAACACAAAAATAGCAACATGCCTGTTTTTAAGTGAGTTACTTTTCTAACAATATAATATTGAATATCATGCATTACTTTTAAACTATGATCAGGAAAATACAGCATCATGGAGTTTGGTTTTAATATGACGTTAATTTAAAAGAGCAGCATACTATATCAGCCAGGGTGTTAGCTGCAATCAATAGTACAAACTCTGGCTAACATATTCATGCAAGACATTTATTTAAACATTAGTCACTAGGCCTGGGAATATAAGACTGGAAGCCACACAGCTAGGAATGTGACAGACGTGGTCCAAGGAAGATGGTACATTGCTGTCTCTGGCACAAACATCTCACCTGCAGTACCAATACTAGGGTCCTTATACAAGCCTAAAATCACCTCTGTTGCTTCTTAGGAAATTAGCTGTAGCTATCCGACACCTCTGCTGCCACCATCCCCCTCAGTAGGATGTGACCTCAAGTCACCAGATTCTGATTCACTCTGGAGCCAGTGTCTGATTGCTCTTGGCCAGCACCTTGGGCTCAGAGGATGTTGTAAAAGCAAGAATATAACACTTTCAACTGCTATAGTGGGAGAAAGACCCGATCCAGTAAAGAATTCTCCAAAGATAAGGCCAAGGTTGGGTTCTATGTGTTTAGAAACAATGACAAATATCCACCAGAGGCACAAAATTATATTACACTATGGTTACAACAAGTTAAGCTATTGCCATTGGAAGGAGACTGGAAGGAACTCCTTCCAGTTTATACAGTGAATAGCACTCAGGTTGATACACTGAAGCTTGGGTGACTTTTTTCTATATACCAATATAATTTTCTGCACCTTATTAAAACACAAAAAAAAAATTGGAAGAGGGCATTCTTTCTTCTGTTGAGCTTAGCATCAAACTTCTATCGTGAGGATATATACTTCTTTATAATCTAAATATGCTTTCTCTTATAGCACTTTGAGTAGGGTTTAGCATATATATTTAACAAGTGTTACAGAAAGAGAAAAGAGGAGGGATGAGGGAAGGAAATTGCACAAGAGGGGGAAAAAATATATATGTAAATGATTCTACATGGAGTTTATAGAAAATCTGACACAAGCTCAGAGATCGTTTCTTCTTCCAGCTCCTCCTCATCTGCTTCCTCCTCCGCCTCTCCTCATCCTCATCATCACCATCATCATGTTTACTGTCATGTTATTATCTATTTCATAAAGAATCTGATACAATCAAGTCTGCCCAGGCCTCTCAATTAAGTTTTAGCTATAAATCTTAGCAAATGTTTCCAGACTCAAGGTCAAAGTAATGTTAATCAAAACCTTAAAATCTGCAAAAAAAAAAAAGGAATTTGGAATTTCATTAATAAACAATCTTAATATTTTGAAAAGTTGGTAGATAGGTAGATATGGAAAATAGGTAAACAAAAAGTTCAGAACAGATACGTTTTTCTATTATCAGTAAAAAGATATGTTCAGATGCTGTTCAAAACATTAGAGAGAACCTTTCTTCCCTTGAGGCATGTACAATCTGAAGTGCAATTTAGGAGAAAGAGAGCAAGGTGAAGTGTCACATATCAGAAAGAAAATAACTTAAAATATGTATCAGTTAGTGTTTATAAGTGCTGTGGTGTGTACATTTATGGCCCCCTAAGGATGTTCACAACCTAATTCAAAGATCATGTGAATATATTACCTTATGTGACAAAAGGAAATTTTTAGATAAAATTACGTAAAAATCTTGAGAATAGAAGACTTTCCTGGAATATTCATGTAGACCAACGTAATCACAAAGGTCCTCATAAGAGGGAGGATAGAGGGTTGAAGTCAGAGAGAGAAATGTAGGGATGGAAGCAGAGGTTAGAGAGGAGAAAAGATGCTAGGCCTTTGTCTTTAAGGACCACTGAATATAAAGGTAACCTCTACAAGTTGGAAAAGACAAGTAAACACATTCTTCCTCGGAGACTCCAGAAGTAACACAGCTTTGTAGACTTTTTTTTGTGTGTGTGTGTGTGTGTGAGAAAGAGAGCGAACATGAGCAGGGGAGGGGTAGAGTGAGGGAGACAGAGAACTTTAACCGTATTCCATGCCCAGCACAGAGCCAGACACAGGGCACGAGATCACAACCTGAGCTAAAATCAAGAGTTGGATAGTTAACCAACTGAGCCACCAAGGTGCCCCAACATTTTCATTTTAGCCCCTTGAGATACTTTTAAGACTTTTGACTTCCAGAGCTATAAGATAATAAGCTTGTGTTGTTTCAAGCCACTAAATGTACAGTAATTTGTTATAGCAGTGATATGAAACTGCCTAACATATAGGAAGGTATATTAGTGATAAATCATAACAACATCCATTGTTTACCTAACAAGAAATCTGGAAGTTGGCAGTTCAGCATCAGGGCAGTGGCTAAACAGTGTTTTTAGAAAATGAAGTTCTTTGTGTCTTTCTGTTCTTCCATCTTTAAAGTATTGATTTTCATTTGTGCCCTCTCAACAAAAGATGACTGCCACAGCCCCCAACACGTTCAAGGCTAAAGATTTCTTCCTAAATAGAAATATAAACTACAATCATTACAACAACAAATCTATGAACAAATACCAAAGCAAATACCTTTGGTATTAACATCAAAATAAAATTAAGTAAATAAATATCCCTTCATTTCTTTCCTCATTAGGAAACTCCAGAATCCCACCCCTTCACCCCACCTGATATCTTTTTTTTCTTTCATTGTCCAAAACTGGGTTACTAAGCCACCTCCAGGAGCAAGGGAAGTTGAGAACGTGAGTATCTAGTAAAGTTCATAAGAGTTTTATTGCTCCTCTATTACCCCCACACACACAAAGTGTGGTTTATTAGCAAGAAAGAATAAATCACATCAAAGGATGCCCATGGGAGGGCAACTAACTGTATCTGCTGGAAGATACTTATCTTGGGTCAGTCCCTTGACAATATCCAGAAGCAAGTATTATAATTAGGTGATGGCCCTCCATGATGTCAGTGTCTAAAGGAGAGGATCACGTTCCCAAGTGGTTCATTAATTTGTAGACAATATGAAAATGAGCTGTTTAAATCAGCTTTTCCCAAATGGACACTTCAAAAGACTGGCTGTCAGTGATAGTCTGGGGGGCAGGGGGGAAGGTTTCTGTTATATGTATGTATATATGTATGTATGTATATATGAATAATTTAAATGAATGAATATATAAATAAATAAATTTTCATTACACATAAGCACATTAAAAGCTTTGATAGCTAAATATCTCCCAAACAAATCAATAAAAAAATACCCCAAAATAATATATCATCCTATACAACACTAATACCCCATTGACTGCACTTTCAGAAAGTTTAGGAAATGATGTCTCTTCTCTCTGTTCCCTCAGAAGGCAGACAAGATTCTGGACATGTTTTTAATATGTAACTAAGAAGAGATCTGAAGGTACTACTGATAGCCCAGCTCACTGCTAATTGTATGGCATATCAACATAGCTGGTGTTTATTCTTCCCTCTTTGATCAGACCCAGCAAGGTATAAATTAGGCCAGAATGAGTAAATAGTGTTATAATCTGTCAGTTAAGGAGGCTCTGACAGAAACTGATGGGTTTAACCAAGCAGAGGCAACACTGAAAATTAAGTGGCTGGCCTCTTGAATTGTAATGAGAAAAAAATGTTGGTTAAGATTTAGAGAGATTATGAAAAGCGGATACAGCCTATTCGAGTTGTGCTTATTGCATGGATGCTTTCATTTAAGTGATTTAGTGACAGATCTATTTCCAGTTCTCAGCTCTGTAAACAGCCCATAAGAAAAGAAGGAGTCACAGAGGTAGAAGAGCTCTGAAATCACATCCTGTCATTGATGCCCCTTTTCAGAACTCTGGTGCCCTCTTCTTCCCTTTCACCATTCATTTTCCTAAAACACTCAACCTTTCGCCCAGCCAGGATCTAGAAGCCAAGAGAGTCTGTCATACTTTTTTGGAGCTCAGTGCTATCCACCCCGACCTCATGGCCTACAAATGCTGATGCACAGAAAATAACGTTCTTTGAACGTTCTAACTGCACTTTTGAAAGGTGTTCCTCACTGCTATCATTAACAGATACAGGGAGACATAAAAATCAGAACAGAACCATCAGGCAGACACTGGACTTACATTATTGGAATTCCAGGGCCCTGTGTGCTTCCCAAAGAAAGTCTGCTGATGCTTCCTCAAGCCACCAGCCACTGTTGTGTGGAAAAGAAACACTTTAATCTTTTGAACAGAGACAGTTCAGTGCACACTGAACCAGCATTAACTTTTCTCCAAGGCTCATGAGGTTTCTCAACCACTAAACTCCTCTATCATCAAGAAAACCCATGTCTCCAAGCCTTGGAGGATTGTCCTGGGGATGCCAAGACCGAACAGCCCGGTGGACCAGAGTTTCAGATGTCAGACTCCACATATGGAAATATTCACATATCTACTTAATTCCTCCAGAGACTTGGAGTTCCAAGGACGTGCCAAAAATGTTTTTCCTCCCTCCTGAACCACTCAACTGACTTTGGGCTCTGTGGTTTTATTGAAAACACTCTATGGCTTGAAGAGCCTACAGGAGGTCCCAGTGGGTAGATGTTGGAAGGGTAAATACAAGAAATATAAGAATTTGGTTCTTACAGCCAAAGTGACCATCTTTACCACATGATATCCACTTTTTCAGAATACCAACCAACCAACTCATCTACGCACTGAGCTGGGCATTGAACACAACCCTATGTGCCTGACTCCAAAGCCCATTTATCTCAATCACTGCCTCAAATAACGGTAACTATGTAGCTCACTCTAGTAAGAGATGACTTGGGATTCTTAAACTAGGAAACCTGAGCTCAGAGTCTCACTGATACTGGTCAGGAACTGGTAAGAGACATCACATCCACTAAAACACAATCTTTCTTTTTAGACTTAAAGCACTAAGATGTTTGTGAGGTGAATGAAGGAAGGGTCACTAGAGAAGAGATGAGAATAAATAACACAATCGGG
Source organism: Felis catus (assembly GCF_018350175.1). Taxonomy (NCBI): domain Eukaryota; kingdom Metazoa; phylum Chordata; class Mammalia; order Carnivora; family Felidae; genus Felis; species Felis catus. Next base: position 66,696,201 of record NC_058378.1, read on the forward strand.
ACACCAACAGGTAGCATCTCCACCAAAGAAAAGGCCCACCAGTGGCTTCATTGGCAGCTCCAAATCTGTATTTCAGACATTCCCCAGGCAAAGGTTCATTATCAAAGTAAATTCAAAGCAATGAGTCAAAGGTACTATCCTCTTCAGAGTATCATCAGATTTCCTTACTTTGCACACTGGAAAATTACAGATTCTTACAGGAGCTGGTTGTTTTCTATCTGTTTGCAGATAATTCAAACACCGTTCCCAAGAGAAACCTGGGTGCTTTCCTGTGTGGGGTGTCAAAGGCATGTGGCAACCAACCTGGGTTGGGGCCGTATTCAAATCACACACTACAGAGGCCATTTTCCTCTCTGTGCACTGTCTAGAGAGGCTAAAATCTGTATCTATGTATTAAACATAGCTAACAGGAAGATTTAAACATCTACTTCAAAAATGTCATCAGGGATTTGGATCTGCCACAGCTATTTAATTCAGCCATCCCCTGGGACGCTGAGGTAGCATGGTACTTTACAATGTATTCAATTTCTTGTCATCTCTCCAGAACGAGCTCATTTCATCTTACAGCCATTTTAACTACCATGCACCTATAAATTAAATTTTATAAGCTACCCTGAGTTCATTTTCAATGACAATCTTATGGATCAAACCCAATTTCTAAACATTCTATTGAAGATTCTTCATGGAGTCTCAGTTTCATGGTTACACTGTTACCTTCATTTCTGCCGATCTTATGCACTGTAAAAGCACAGTTAAAAGGTTTTCCTCCAACACCTGAAAGAATTCTTCCCTCTTCTGGACTCCCATAGTCTTTGTTTATCCTTGGTCTATGTCATGTATAACCTGCCTCTTTTTAGAATTACTTATTTATATCTCATGTACTCTTCAAAATGCAAACCCCTTAAAAACATCCAGGTGCATTTATCTTTTTGAACTCCCCTGTGTCTGCACCAGTCCGGTACATTCACCTAATTCAATCCATTCTTGCTAAATAAGAATATGATATTTTAACTCAATAAATTTAGTAATAAACATGATACAGAGAATCGGAGAAAAGTGATGTGGTGTGGGTATTAAAAGCATGAACTTTATCATCAGACAGATTTGCAACTTATTAATTGTGAAAATGTGGTAAGTACATTTAAATATTGTAAGTCTTGGTTTCTTCAACGTTTATTTATTTTTTTTGGGACAGAGAGAGACAGAGCATGAACGGGGGAGGGGCAGAGAGAGAGAGGGAGACACAGAATCTGAAACAGGCTCCAGGCTCTGAGCCATCAGCCCAGAGCCTGACGCGGGGCTCGAACTCACGGACCTGAGATCGTGACCTGGCTGAAGTCGGACGCTTAGCCAACTGCGCCACCCAGGGGCCCCAGTCTTGGTTTCTCAAGACCTGTGAGTTGGAGATATCTATGGGACATGCTTCATAGAGTTTTTGTCAGAATTTATGGGATGATGCCCTTTCAGTAGCTCAGTATAGTAAATGCCCAGTAAATGTTGCTATAATTTTTCAGTAGAAAAACAAAGTACCAAGACATATAAAACATGTCCATTCCCTCTCTCTCATTATCCCTCTCTCTCTTTCTACGTTTCTCAATCTCTTTCTCTCAAAACACAAACACACACACACTCTCTCACTCACTCACTCACTCACTCACTCACACATCCCGGTTATTTTATATGTGGTCACATCAGTAAAAATAAGGCAGCACCACAAAAGGATTAATTATCATTTACATTTTATCATTCCTCAACACAAAACCTCTGCCAAACAAAAAAAAAAACAAATCCAGACTTAACTGAGGTCAGACTTTTTCAAGATGACTATTGCAATAGAGCATTCTCTACTCCAATCTCCAGACCTGTAAGTGTCTCAAAACTAAGCAGAAAAGGGCTTTTCTTTTACAAGGAGAGTTGGGAAGGGCTGGCAAGAATACTGTTGAGGAAGGCAGCAATCAGTGGGGACCAGCAAACAGCATGACTGTGGTGGTTCAATATGAAATGTTCTTCCCTGTAGTGGGCTGATTCTCGAAATAAGGGGTGGAAGGGTGGAAAGCTATATTCTGCACTTGAGTTGTTGCTTAACCTTGGGGGCAAGCCACAGTTTAGGGTTCTATGGGGAAGAGAGGATACTGACGAAAGTTTGGTCAATCTAACTCAATAGGTAAATCATAGGCAATTATGAACACTTGGTCATTACATATCACGTATATTTCACTGGCCAAAGAAGGTCACAAAGCTATACCCATTTTGGAGGAGGAAGGGAAGTACCATCTGGCCACATGTCAAATAGGATAAGAATATAATATTTATGAATAGACCAAGTGACAACCGCAGTAGTTAACCTTTCCTTCCTTTTCATGTGGCAGATCTCCTGCCACAGGTAATGTCTACCAGTATGCCCTTGCCTTACACCAAGAAGTTTCAAAATGCTATTCACACAGGAGCTTGACCAAGATATTTTACTGTTAAAATTGAGAAAATAATGTGTTTTTCCCAATGTTCATTAAAAAACTAAGACAACAGATTGAATTATTTGCAGTTATGTATTTTTCCTTCATAAAAGTTTCACATTAATGACTACTATAATCTATAACCTATTAATGTTACAAAGATAATTTATTTAGCCTCAAGGTATTCTATAGAGACCATCACATTTACAGATACTTTGCCCCATGAATAGATTTGAGTAGTTCGACTACATCTTATAGGCCTTGGGGAATCTCTATCTTTTCTACCCAGCAGATCAAAAGCTTCAGAGGGTAAATCTAGATATATCATTCATTTTATTTATAAGCCACATGAGCAAGTGGAGATAATAATATCTGCCCAGCTGAAGGGGTGGTTATGAGGATGGAATGATGTGATGTAAATGTGTTTTACAAATGTCAAAGAGTAAATAAGTGGAGGGGATTATTATTTATATGTTAGATTCTGTTCATTAATCAGAGTTTGGCTATGTGCCAAGAACAGTTTATATTCTTTTTCCACTTACTTTTTCCTAAAAAATAATGAGTTACTATTTTCATGCTACAGATGAGTGAACTGAAGCTCAAAACATTAAGTCTACTTATACTCTTTTAACTGATAAAATGGTAAGACCAAGTTTCACTCAGCCCTCTTCTAATCCAAAAGCCTACAGTCAATAATTCATTTATTTCCTGTCCTCTGATTCATACATAGCAGATAAATAAAAACCCTTAAAAGCATTACTTAATTTTAAGGAAATTTTAAAAATTCAGCACCAACCTGCTATAATTCTCATCCCAGGCCATGAAATGGTGGTGTGCTAATGAATCATTCATCCGGACCTTGCAAACAATGAGCCCTCTGCCTTGATTAGATGGACGAGTCAGGAACCATGAAAGGAGCAGGTATGTAAGTAAAACGATGTCACCTAATTTTAATAGCCCCTTCTTTGATTGTAACTACATTCCCCTTAACAGTCTCTCCTCTCACTTTCAGAGGTATGATCTTGAGGAAAGAATACCTTATGATAAGCCATCAACCTTGCCCACTATTAGAACACTCTTAATAAACTTCAGGCTAGGGATATGTTTTCCTATTAAAGATTGAAATGAGAGGCTATTTCTTCCCTGGTAAGGGCCAAAGGACAGATCTTGAAAAGGAAATTCAATTTATGGTCGGAAGCTAAATTCCTTAGGGTGAGATCACCTCTTCTTTATTCTAAGATACCCATGCATGTTTGCATATGGATACACACACACACTTACTTTAGAAACAGGGACTCCATTGATAGAATAATAGACTCCATCCCCAAAACACAGATGGAAAGGATTCAGTCTTTATAGTACAGTGGGTTCTGTATTTTAAATTCTATAATAACTTGGGCAGATTATTTCTTCACTTTAAGCTACAGTTTCCACATCTATAAAGATAAAAAGTATCTTTCCAGGGGGTATTTGTATAGATACAATTCAATAAATAAGATAATGCATATAAAAACATTTAGCACAGTGCCTTTCACAAAATGAGCACTCAATTAATGTTTAGTAAAGTATGTAAATTCTTGGGACCCAAGCTTACCAACAGACCTACAAAAAATTGGAAGTGGAAAAGGCTAAAATCTACATTCAAGAAACAAACATGCTGACAGGTTCCAGGTTACAAGTCTTGGACCTGAAACAGAGGACACTGAAATATGCATTTGGACACTGCTTGCGCTAGAAGAGCAGGAAGAAACAAATGTTGCCAAGGAAACCTGGGACCTTCCTCCAAATGCTTCTGAGTTTCTGAAGATGAAAAGATAAAGGGATAGGACTAGAAAGAACATTTTCCTCACCTGTGTCCATCTGGGTCCAATCAGGAGAGAGAAACCACAAAATAATTTGAACAGGTAAAGTTTAATAGAAAGAATTGTTGGGGTGCCTGAGTGGCTCAGTCGGTTAACTGTCTAACATCAGCTCAGGTCATGATCTCACAGTTAATGAGTTTGAGCCCCACGTCAGGCTCTGAGCTCAGAGCCTGGAGCCTACTTCAGATTCTGAGTTTTCCTCTCTCTCTTTTCCTCCCCCACTTGTGTTTTTTCTCAAAAGTAAATAAACAAACACTAAAAAGAAAGAATTGTTAACAATAACAAGGAATTTGAGTTATGTGGTCTTGACTAATAAGAGGTAAATAAAACTGTGAGGAACACAGGTAGTTATAGGAAACTGCCACTACCCTCAAAGACAGAGGTAGAAGTCCCAAAGAAGAATACCCCCCCACCCCTAGACCTAACCCAGGGATGAGATTTGGACCTTACTGACAGGGCCCTGCAATGGTCCACAGAATAGTAGAGAAGTCACTGTGGTGCTCCACCAATAAAACTTGCTGGGAATGTGCCCATTACAGTGCTAGGGAAAACTGCTCCTGGGGAGATGCCTCACTGGAAGCAGTCTCTAATAAAACAGCCTGAGGGGATGTCAGTTAACTGCTAGTACCTGGGTGCTGTTTGCTGCCATGCAATGCAGCAGCCTGTTGCTAGAAATCATGAATTCTGCAGAATTCTGCCAAGCAGGCACACTGGAACCAGGACGCAAAACATCTTCCCTCCAGAAGTGTCTCAGTGCCTTCTACAGAAAAAGCTTCAGTGATAGCTGTCAAAGGGACAACATTTAGAGGGCTCAAATGCATTCTCATAGAGCATTCAAAAAGAATGAATTTCAATAACTGGCCCACAGCCTTCAATGAAATTTTCTAAATAGATCAACAGCAATGTAGAAACACAGCATTGACCTTTGTTTTCCACTTACTTTCCACAATCCAGTGACTACCCATCTAGCTTTTGGTTGTCACCAGGAAGAAAGGTTGATCTAGGCCTTCTCTAACCCCCTTTGTTCCACCTCCTCCCAGTGAAACTTCCATACTCCAAGTGCACCCAGGGAAAGCTATAACTACCTAACTACCAGTCATTCATTTCTCCATGTAATCAGGTAATAGTGCAGTGGTTCTCACAGTATAGTATTTTTTTTCAGCAGTGTCTGCGAATTCTTTAGAAATGCATATTTTCAGGGTTCAGGTGAGACCTATTGAACTGGACACTCTGAGAGCACCCAACTGCAAGGAGATGCTGATGCTTGTTAATGTTTGAGAACCACAGCTATAGAGGAAAGCAATTTGACTAGACTGACTTAGTTGGAAGTGTGAATAACAAGGTTAGAACTTATTGAGCTGTTTACTTTAAAAGGGGGGGAGGGACTTCAAAACAAGTTTGGTAGCTTCCACATCTAATAAGGCTATATGTGTTTCTATGAGACTCAATGGCAGACAGCATTTCTTCCCAAGAGTATGGAAGTTAGCAGACCTGCCAGAATGAGACCAATCTGCACTGGCCAGGAACTGTAGTATTCAGCCAGTTCCTGGGAGGTAGAGGTGGGGGAGGGAGAGATAAAAGAACTAAGCTGCTGAGCTAATTGATTGGTACATGAAGCTTATCTACAACAATTCAATCGGGGCCCACCAGGGAAATGGTTTGAATGTAATTATAAATGGGTCATCCTTCATGACCTAGGCCCTGGCCTAGTTTGCACAGACTCAGATTTTATCAAAAGGGTCTGTCTCCCTCACTTCTGAAATTGAGGGCAGGACAGAAATTGAGGGAAGGGAAGATAAATGGTTACATAATCAGGTTACAAAAAACAATCTACCACAGCTTCCAGGAGATCATAAAGGGCAGAAAAAGTAAAGATGTGCTATATTATCTGAATTCCATACCTCATGTAAGTGTTTTTGTTTCAAATGCATTTTATATTATTATATGACCTGTTGCAATCTGATAGTGTGGCTTGTAATCAAGAATAATAAACATGATTTGTTTTAAGTACCCATTTGGAAACTTGGAAACTGGCCAAGCACCATTCCATTTCAAGAAACTTACACTGGTGAATTAGGAAGAGCCTGTGCACTTGCAATTGGGAAAAAGATGCTGCGGAAAGAAAACTGACCTCCATCCTAAGCTCTGCTGCTGAAGCAATTTCAGAACCTTGGACAAGTCATAGTCCTTCTATGACTTCAGTAAAGGCACAATTCCACAAACTACTTAATGCTGCCAGGTCTTTGCACATGCTATTCCTCCCTGGTGACAAATGGTTTTTTTTCTCTCACACTCGGGGTCTATTCTGTAAACTCTCTTACTTCAAGGTTCACCTCAAGGACTATCTCAGTAGATAGTCACTGATCTCTCTTCAGATAGAGGGAGCAGTAAAATCTCCTCAATAATCATAAGGAATATTTACTAGTATCATGCGTGTAAAATGCTATTCGATAATGAGTTTCATTTATCAAAAACTATTGTAATGATTTGTCTACTGGTCTTTCGTGTTTATCAGATAGATAAAAATAATGACCACAAAAGAAAAGTTTTTAATTGTACTTAGTGGGAGAAATAGAAGTGCATTCACTCCATCTTAGAAGCAGAAGTCTTCCCAAGAACATTTCATACAGAAGAAATTGCATAGTTATACAGAAATATAAGGTATAAATCTTGTTGCCAAAGAGTGTATTTGCTTGATTGATCGATTTGGGGCAGAGAAACAGGCTCTATCCCCTAATATCTAACAAGGTGTATTGTGAACTCCAGTTCTAAGACTGCAAGACTGCACTGTTCAGCACAGGAGCCACTAGCCACAGGGAGCTCTTTACATTTGAATTTAAAGTACAGTAAAGTACAAATTTATTTCCTCAGTTTCACTAATCATACTTCAGCTGTTCAATGATCACATGCAACTCATGGCTACCATATTGGACAGTGCAGACATTCAATATTTCTAGCAATCCCAAAAAGTTCTATTGGAAGTGCTTTTCTATAACCATTAATAATTTGATACAAAGAAACTCAAATTTAAAATAACAATGAGGAAAGAACCCCGGAGAAATTTCCAAGGTCAATCCCTTGACTACGTGGTGACCACCTGATCATTGCTTGTGCTCATAACTGGGGAAAAGACATCTTGGCAGGAGGTACTTTAAGAAGAGCATACTCATTATAAACCAGGGGCAGTGTGGTCTGTTACAGGAGGTTCAAGTCTCTCTTATCTTAGACACAGTGGTTGCAGTGATTGGCTTTTTGCAGGAATAAATAATATTTAAATGCTATGAGACTTAACACCTAGAGGACTGTAAGATGCTTTTGGTTTACCTGTAAGTTAGGGTCTATGTATGAAATAACAGAAGTCACATCTATCCAAATGAGACCTAATCAGGATGTTAACACCTAATAGAGAATCATCTGGCAATATGCATGAGATATAGACTCTTGCCAGAAATATATTTAAATTAGTAAAATTAATAACAGCTAACTAAAAGTATCAATATTTATCAAAAGCTCAAATTCTATTCTGCTCCCCCTACACACACACACACACACACACACACACACACACACACACACAGCTTATTGCTTAATAATAATGTATGAGTGGGGAATAGGTATACCCATTACTGCTTTTCTCTCTTATGTTTCTTTGAGATTTCTGGAGTAGAAGATTCAAAGGGCTATTTGGCATAAGCTTGGAATACAAGGACACTACATGAAAATCTGATAATTACTGACATTTTGAGTGTAGCTAACTTCAAAATCCAAAAGAAAGAAGCAGAAAATACTAGGTTTCGGTATATACATTCATGGTTTATACATATTATCTTATGTAATTTTAACAGCCACCCTATAAAATGATTATTATTTACTTCTTTTATAGATGCTGAATCTTAGGTATAGAAAAATAATGTCATTTAACAGGTATTCAATTCATAATAAAATTTATCCAGAACATGAAAATAAAACCCAAAGACAGCAGTGTCCTTTCAATATTCAATCATTATCAACCAAGCCCACACAACTATTATCTTCCTAGAAAACAACTTTAACTAAATTATTGTTGATTGATAGTGATTGACACTGAGTTACATGCTAACTTCTAGATATTTGTCTGATAGGAATGCAAGTGATTCTTGTCCAATAGAAAAGATAACCCCAAATGTTATGGTTTTATTTCTCTGCAGAAAACTAGCATTTGTGTCTAACTTGCAAACTTATTTTATCTTGTCTTTACTGACAGACAAGTCTCTGTTCCTCAAGTATTCTTTGAACCAGCTTTACCATATTGCTGGTTTCCTCATTAATGAGTTGGATAATCTTTGACACATACGGATTTCTATATATTATATGACAGTCATGTTTTTAACTTTTTGAAAGTTATTATACTGTGACACAGGTGTTTCTTGGTAAAACCTAGGTTTGATCCACTGTTGCTCTGACATCAAACAAACAAACAAACAAACAAAAACCTATTACCTATTAGGTGAAGCCTTAGTTTTCCTTGGTTTATTTTTTCAAGTTGATTCAGGATATATTAAAAGAAAACTACTCATATTGATTTCATACGGCAATCAGTGTGGCATTGAGCCAGACCTAACTTATCCTTAAGAGAAGTCTGAGACTATATAATACCAATCTCTTGTTCATATAGCTTTTGTTTAAGGAAAATAAATGACTGAAAAGAAACACAGAAACACAATTCCGTAGCAGACAAGAATCTTAGCGATCTCACTCAATCCCTGCATTTAAGGTAAGGAAATTGTTATCTAGGAGGTAAAGTATCTTGCCCAAGGTCACACCACAAACTGGAAGATAAGAGGTCAAGATGACCAAACCCAAAGTCCTACCCCATTTCTGCTATTTCACACTGCTTCTTACAAGGGAGGTAAAAAATCTACAGATGTTGTAAACAGTTTAGTGAACTAGAGGACAAATAGCACTGGCTAGTATTTCTGGCTTTCCCTACCTACACCTGCAAAGGACAGAAGAGATATAATGCATCAACCACAATGCAACAGGGCATGAGGTATGGAGGAAGTGAGAGTAACAAGATAAATACCATCAACATTGAGCACTGGATACACAGCTCATTGATATCCCTTTCACCTTGGTCATGAATCGCACTGTGAAGAGTGGTATAGATCACGAGATCTTGACAAAGCCTCAGTTTTCTCATCTAAACAATGGAGAACCAGGATCTGCCTGAAGGACTTTTTATGAGTTTTCAGTGAGACAATATGTTACTACATTTATTATAGTGTTTAGCAGTAAAAAGTGGCTATCATTATTATTAGAATTATTTTCACTCAACTGCTACCAGTACGACTACTACCATAGGTCCAGCCTTACTGTACCAGCTACAAACTCTCTATCTCCTAGCTTCTTCTGGAGAAACCCATGGCATTGCCTGCTGATTAACTCTGCTCTGGCCTCTGGGTTTCCAGATATGTTGGTGAGGCTGATTTCTAGAAAGTCAGCCTTTTTCTCAGAGAATCACAACAGTAGGGAAACTGCAAGACAAACAATGGAAGAAGCATTCTTTTTTTTTATTTATTTAGTTTCCTGAACTAAAGATTTAATAGCAGGGACTTGCAACTCAGAAAGTGAGGGCCAACAAGACAGAAACTAATACATGGCTAAAGAGATATGACTATATTAATATATTAATTCAGGGATGGTGATGCGACACACAAATAACTTCTACGGGTGATGAAGAGAAACCCATGCTTTTCAGGGCAACATGAGAAGTGAACACAGAGCAATTCATCTTTGAAAGGCATTCAGTGAAAGGCATATTAAGTTCTGTATTTGACACACCCTTTTTTCTCCTGTGCTATATCCATAATACTCAGAGATTTATTTTGGGTTCATCAGTTTACTTATTCTACTCCTTATTATCCTTATAGTCAGAATTTTGAGTTTTGGTGTCCCTTAGAATTGGCCAAGAAGCTTAATAAAGCTGTAGACGACAACAGGCCCTTTCCCACAAAAAAGTGAGTGTGTAGGTTGCTTGATTTTCCCATTAAACCTAATCAAGAGTAAGTTGTTACTCCAAAAAGCTGCTTTCTCAAAGCCGAGTCAAACACCATTAGATGTTCTGGCCTGCTGAGGTAGATGAGGTTGAGTTAGGATGCCAGGGTAAGAGGGACCTAAAAAAAAAAAAATAGTAGGCAGAATGGATCCAATTCTTGGCTATTCAGGTAGAGGATTAATTTGTTCAAGTTAGAGGCATAAACTCCAAAAGAATTTGCATTTGCTTCCCTTTGAATGAAACATTACATGTAGACGAGGAGCTTTGGAAACTGACTAAAACAGCATGTGGAGTTTTTGATCAGACATATATAGAGGATAGGGGGTATTCGGCCTATAAAGCTCATCACTGTATGTTCCTAGGCTAAGGTCCCAAAAAGGCTTGAGAAGGGCAGGGTGGTGTAATGAGAAAACTACGGAGCTTTGGGTGTTATCTGAGGATGGCAGCGTAGGAGGACGCTGGGCCCACCGCGCGTCCTGCTGATCACTTAGATTCCACCTACACCTGCCTAAATAACCCAGAAAACCGCCAGAGGATTAGCAGAAAGGAGTCTCCAGAGCCAAGCACAGACGAGAGGCCCACGGAAGAGGGTAGGAAGGGTGGTGAGGCGGTGCGCGCTCCACGGACTGGCGGGAGGGAGCCGGGCGGAGGGGCAGCCTGCCGGCCAAGCAGAGCCCCTGAGTCTGGCTTGCAAAAGCAGAGGGGCCGGATGGAGTGTGTTCCGACAGCAAGCGCGACTTAGCGTCTGGGAGGTCATAAGTTAACAGCTCTGCTCTGAAAGCGGGAAGGCTGGAGGACAAAGGGAGGGAGAGTTGCTGAGCCCCCAGACGACAGAGCTCAGCTTGGGGGGGAACAAAGGCGCTCGCCAGCACCATCTCCCTCACCCATCCCCCAGCCAAAATCCCAAAGGGAACCAGTTCCTGCCAGGGAACTTGCTCGCTCCCCACAAACACCCAACTCTGTGCTTCTGCGGAGCCAAACCTCCGGCAGCGGATCTGACTCCCTCCCACTGTCACAGGGCCCCTCCTGAAGAGGATCACCTAAGGAGAAGCGATCTAAGCCTGCCCCTCCTGCCCCCGTGCACCTTGCCTACCCACCCCAGCTAATATGCCAGATCCCCAGCATCACAAGCCTGGCAGTGTGCAAGTAGCCCAGACGGGCCACGCCACCCCACAGTGAATCCCGCCCCTAGGAGAGGGGAAGAGAAGGCACACACCAGTCTGACTGTGGCCCCAGCGGTGGGCTGGAGGCAGACATCAGGTCTGACTGCGGCCCCGCCCACCAACTCCAGTTATACACCACAGGACAGGGGAAGTGCCCTGCAGGTCCTCACCACGCCAGGGACTATCCAAAATGACCAAGCGGAAGAATTCCCCTCAGAAGAATCTCCAGGAAATAACAACAGCCAATGAGCTGATCAAAAAGGATTTAAATAATATAACAGAAAGTGAATTTAGAATAATAGTCATAAAATTAATCACTGGGCTTGAAAACAGTATAGAAAACAGCAGAGAATCTCTTGCTACAGAGATCAAGGGACTCAGGAACAGTCATGAGGAACTGAAAAACTCTTTAAACGAAATGCAAAACAAAATGGAAACCACGACGGCTCAGATTGAAGAGGCAGAGGAGAGAATAGGTGAACTAGAAGATAAAGTTATGGAAAAAGAGGAAGCTGAGAGAAAGAGAGATAAAAAAATCCAGGAGTATGAGGGGAAAATTAGAGAACTAAGTGATACACTAAAAAGAAATAATATACGCATAATTGGTATCCCAGAGGAGGAAGAGAGAGGGAAAGGTGCTGAAGGGGTACTTGAAGAAATTATAGCTGAGAACTTCCCTGAACTGGGGAAGGAAAAAGGCATTGAAATCCAAGAGGCACAGAAAACTACGGAGCTTTGGAGACAGAGCCAGGACTGTGTTTCAGCCCTACGATTTGCTATGCCAGTGTCAGTAAGCAAATTATTTTCCCTTTCAACTCCAAAACCTTCTTCAATAAAATAAAGTTAATAATACCCAAATTAAAGAGATCAACTAAGAGGATACTTGTAAAAAAGATTCTTAAAATTTGCATCACATGAGGAGGTCCTATTGGTTTATGGAATCAAAATAAGTTTTTATCTAAGTTTCAGGAAGATCAAGGAATAACATAGGAAATAGCAACACCTTTCCAGTAGCCCTACCCTCAATGCTAGGCAATAAGGCCACTAAACTGCCCCAGTATAGCAATGTTTTTATTTCCTACTTTGTGCTAAAAGATTTAGGCAATGATCTACAGGGCTAGTATATAAAAAATAATAAGTAGACCTCAGTGAAATTGCCATAAACTTGCATTAGGAAAACTGATGTTTTGGGGGGAAAAACTTTACTGCTTTACTCACTATGGAAAAAAATATATATACATACCCAGACACTCCAGGAAGTGATATATAACCAGGAAATTTTGTCCTGAAGCGTCAGAAGTATTATATCTCCTGATCATGAAATCAGGAACAGGCCTAGATTAAAAACTGAGGTACCTCAATACCAGGTTCAATTTTTTACCCACAAGAACAGGTTTCTTTACAAGAACAATTTTCTTCTTGAGAGGAGCATTCTGAATTTTTTATTGTTGTTATTTTAGTTTCTGATGAATTTGGCCAACAGGAAAGCAATGATCTTTCTAAGGGTAGACACAGCTCATTTCAGTAGAAGTTACAACTCACCCTAGAAAAAAAACTGAGCTGAAGAGGAAAAAAAAATCCTGTTAGGCTCATTTTCTTCATTCCAGTATGGCTGAGGCTAGGGCCTTCCTAGTCGCATATCCTTGGTTATTTTGTTGAGTCGAGTTTTAAATAACTGAACTGATTGGCCTTTTATTCCTCCTGGGAGACTCGTTTCACCACATAAAGGAGATGACTCTTAGGAAGTTTTTCTTGACATAAAATTATCATATACAATACCTTCATACATTTTCATGTATTCAATTCACCTCCATAAAGCAATCAATAGAATTTTAGAAAGAAAGCGATCAATAGAATTTTAGAAAGAAAGAATGAATTTTAGAAAGAAATGAAGGAAGGAAAGAAGGAGGGAGGGAGGGATAAAGGGAGTAAGGGAGGGGAAGAGAGAGAGAGGAAAGTGGTTGGGGTAGATGAGATGGAATAAGGATGAAGTGAGGTTGTTGGCTAATGGGAGAAGGGAGAAGAGTCAGACAGTGACAAACACACTAAAGAAAAAGAATAGTTATGCGTGTAGGGGTGAGGGGTTGGCAAAAACACTAAAAGAAAGTTCTGTTGGGAAAGGGAGATGTGGAGATTCCTCAGAGTGTGTTTAAGGTGGTGGCAGCAGCCTAGAAACAACAGTAAATTCCTACATTAATTTCTAATTCTTTATGTGCCTCAAGAATCTCTATGGATTTGGCCAATTCTCTAATTGCTGCCATTAAAGTAAATTGATATTTAATCCAGTTAAAAATCTCTCCATAGCTACCCATGTTAACCTGCAGAACTTGAAGAGTCCTGAGGAAAGACAGAGAGGGAAGGTGAAGGCAGCTTAACTTTCTCCGAATTCATAGCTGTTGCTTTTCCACAGAACCCTGCCAGCCTCCAGACTCCAAGTTCACCCCTCCCAGGTCCATCTGTTTTTGCAGTTTGGGTTCTCAAAGAAGTGAATATCTGAGGGAAGTAACAAGAGGATACAGAAGCAGCTCACAAGGGGATTCTACAGTCTTCACAGCCAAAACACAGCCAAACTCTTCCCAACTTTACCTGTCAAGGTCATCAAGAGTAGAGTTTCTAGATGGGTGCCATAAAAATATAATAATGTCTCAGGGTTTTGTTTGGAAAAAAAATCCATAACTAGGATTTCCATTCATATAAGTGTTATTCATTTTGCTAAAGGTGGATATGCATTCATCATAATCAAGCTCTGCGCTATTTAAGCAGATTTAATGTCATGGTTTCCAGATCCTCATGGACACCTCTTATCATGTCACTCCCCTGCTTGACCTCACACTCCCTCAAAATGACTATCCTTGTTCTTGGGACAAAATTCAAAATCCTCAACACTGTTCACCCGATCCTGCTGGATCTGACCCTTGTTTGTCTTTCAGATTTAGGGTTTTTCTAAGTATATATGAAAAAAAGGGCACCATTGATTGAAGAGGAAGCAAAAATGTATTCTCTTTATAGATTTAAGCAGCCTTCTAAAAACTACAGTATGAGAAAAGGTGAGAGGAATGACTTTACAGAGGAAAAACCTGGCAAATATTACCTGAGCCAGGTGATCAAGGTCAACATCCACAATGGTCATCATGTTGATAATAGGTACCCCTGATATGATGTAATTAACATGGCACCTCATCTCTGTGATCTTCTTCCCAAACCCCACACACATTCATGAGACATTCATGAGAAAAACATCAGATAAATCCAAATAGAAGTACATTCTACAAATACAAACCAGTACACTTCATAATTCTCAAGGTCACCACAACAAGGAAAATCTAATAAATTCTAATAACCAAGGGGAACCTATGGAGACATAACCACTAAAATGCAATGTAGTATCCTGTATGAGATCCTGAAACAGAAAGAGGACATTAGGTAAAAACTAAGGAACTCTGAATGAAGTATGATTGCTTACTTGTCAGGACCATAGGAGGGAGGTGGGACTATATACTGTCACAGATTTCAGATTACACAGTTTCAGAATCAAGCTTAGAGAATCAAGCTGAAGCTGGATTTCTCCTGAAACATGTCTACCCAGCTTCTTCTGCACTTTTTTTTTCTTGGTTTTTTGTTTTTACTTTTGAGTTTTGCTCTTTTACTGGTTTCACCTGAAAGCACTTCCTCACTACATCATTTACACAATGATCCCTGTAGAATAAATACTCTCTGTATTTAGGAAATGAGACTTGAAACATAACAAACTCAAAGTTCCCATGGCTAAACCCAGAGACAATGACACATCTGAAAAGAATTGCCAATGTCAGTTTTGACACAATTGCGTAAATATAAAATAATTGATTTAAAATTTTTTACACAGAGCTAGAAAATGATTATAGAAATCATTCAGTATCTCAGAACTGTAGTTTGTCAGTGAGCTATAGGTGGGTGCCAAAACACCCCCTTTACCTGTGTCATTCAACTCTTTGATCTATATAGATTTTATTCATGACATGTTTGTCCCTGGAAACCTAACAGAATTACATTTGCAGTCTTTGGAAGTCCTGCACAGCCAGCATCTATAACTTGCGTGTTGCTTACCTCTTATATGCCTGAATAGGTGATCATTGAGAAAGGTAGAGAAAAGCAGAGGTACAGCGGTACCAAGAAGTAGATATCTCTACGACACATGGGATGCAATGTTTTACCATTTTATTATATTCATAAAAGTTGTTGGAAGATATAGGGATACATTTATAATAATAATGGGCTCTGGTCATCAAATTGCAAAGCAAAGGAAATGTGTCCATTTTTTTAATACATGTAATGAATAAACTGAGTTGCATCAGTGAAGAGTCTCACTGATTCAAAAAAAAAAAAGAAAAGAAAAGAATCTCATTGATTCTAGAGGTTTCCAAATCAATTCTCTGCACTTGAAAATACCCCAGGTTTCCAGCCTTGGGAACCATAGGGCAGTGGAGCACAGAGAACAGCCCAGAAAGATATTGTAACAGCTTTGTGGTAGTGTTCTGCTATTTGGGAAGAAGCTACCATGAAAAAGAGGGGTTCAAGCACTTTTTTGAAGTTCACAGAAAAGTGCTATAGATTAGACAAACCAAGTAACCATTGGAAGCAACTTTTATAGAAGTTGGTATCTATATCAACTTGCAGTTGGAAGCAACTTGATGTAGCCCATAGATCATACACTGGATTTGGGGATAAAAGATGTGTCTGGTGTATGGATATATTTAGCTACAGTCATAAGTCCTCAGTTTTGTTGTTGTTTTCTCCCATCTATAAAATAGGGAATAACAGCAGGTAAAACAAAATGAATTAAGATTTATGCAAGTCAATTTGTCTCCCTTTCCCCACTTCTCGTCACTTCATTATCTACCACTGTCTGATAGTTGATGCTAGCTATGAAATCTCCTTTGTAGCCAATGCTTGGCCTGTGTTAATGTCCATGTGGATATAAAATAAGACACCTTCCGAGCATTAGCGAGCACCTGATCCTATAGTGAAGTTGTTACAGAAGAGATGAGAGTGCTTTGGAGAGAGGTGGTTTGGTTTACACTGCATATTCCTCAGCAAAGCTATTGACCCTATAGCTACTCTGTTTCACTAAGGACCTTTTTCTTTTCTTATGCAAAAAAAGCAGTTCTAAAAGAACAGCTAGCAAAATGTCAAAACCACCAGAAACTCCAAGGGAGAAATTTGAAAGCAAAGCTAATCTATTTTAAGTGACAGAATGAGATAAGGGAAGAATGGCTTTCTGGTGTCTGGTGAGATGTTGTGATTATTAATGTTGGGAGCGGATCCTTTTCACAATGTTTCATCCTATTTAAGCTTTCTATAGACACGCCTGAATTCAAAACAAGTATCTATTGCAAACCAGATGTTGACCCTTTGATCCACGATTGTCTACTACCCAAGTCTACCCTACCCTGTCCCTTTATTAACCACTTGGCAGAAGGCAGGTACTTGTTTCCCAAGGTGTAAATTATACAATTCCACAAAAGCTGAAGAACTGTAGTCTACATCCTGACCTTGCCCAGAAAACAAATGCACCCCCTCACATTTTCATGTTTCTCCATAAGTACTCTAGGACATTTTCTGGGTTTGTACTTGCTTTGTTAATATAATGGAAAGATATATAAGGAAATTGACTAAGCATTCTATTTTTTAACAAACCTTAACAATTCAATTTAACAAGTATTTGTGATTACTTATTTGTTGTTCTATTTATCTTTTATGTGTATTTCATAATGTT
This sequence comes from Felis catus, assembly GCF_018350175.1. Lineage (NCBI taxonomy): Eukaryota > Metazoa > Chordata > Mammalia > Carnivora > Felidae > Felis > Felis catus. The sequence continues at coordinate 66,713,468 of NC_058378.1, forward strand.
ATTTAATTTTAGCATGTATGTATACTTTATCTTCACAGCAAGGACACTCTTTTACAACGCATATTTATTAAGGGCTTCTGAAGTCCAGGCACTTCTAGAGATGGAGAGATTAGAAGAATCCATCAATTTCTTTGCTGGGTTTTTAGTAAAGACCATACCATAATCGCACATATGTTAATAACACATACAAAGTTACTTGTATTTCACCCACTTTCAAAAGCAGATTTGAGGCTACCTACAAAATGCTCACATAGATGTGTGAGACATTAAGTGCAGGAATTGAGTCTTCAGCATCTTTCTATTTCCAAATCAAGGATGGCCCCCTGGCATAGACACTGAGGCTCTCAGTAAGGTATGTCCATGGACTGTCATTGGGCTTAGTCTATATCTGCACAGTACACAATAATGAGTCCCAAAATGTACCAACACAACCTCTGTCCTTATGGAGGCGATGCAAAAATTAGTAAAAATACAAGATTCTGTTCACATCAGGTTATTAGTAAATACTGAGCTATATACCTGCCTTACATCATCCAACTCTCAATCATTCAAACCTATGAATAGAAAGCAGAGCTTACAATGGAAGGAGGCTAAAGCTATTTTAGAAGGTAGACGGTGATATGGAATCATGATTTTTAATTTATTTTTTTAAGCTTATTTATTTTTCAAAAAGAGACAGAGAGGGCAGGTGGGGAAGAGGCAGAAGGAGAGGGAGAGAGAGAATCCCAAGCAGCTTCTGCACTGTCAGCACAGAGCCCGATGTGGGGCTTAAACTCACGAACCCTGAGATCATGACCTGAGCCAAAACCAAGAGTCAGACACTTAACCAACTGAGCTACCCAGGCACCCCAATTTTGATTTATTCTTAAAATGCCCTCTTTTAAATCCCTTTCAACAGTTCCATATGCACATACTCAGCTTTACTTTATGTGACATGTATAAAAACAATATAAAACTCATAGATATCACCCTTTCCTCCATTTCTCTTAATATATTTGCTACAGTTTGAATAAGAATTGGAGAAGTGCCAAATATTACATTGTACTAAAGACTCATCAGGAAGCCAGCTCACAGAGCCTCAGCCACTGGCATAAAAAGTAACAGATACGAATATCAAGGAAGTGGAGTAATTACTGCCCCCCACTCATGCATCTTCTTCTGACTCAGGACCCTAAAAATGTTAAAAATGATTTAGGATCCTGAAACATGTGTCTTTGCATCTATCTAAACACTAGTTCTCCTCAGTTTCTGATTATGCTGCATGACTCCATGGCAACACATGGTGAAAAGTAAGGAAAAGAAAGTCATTTGTCTCACTGCTCCCAAGCATGCCCTGTGCAAGGATTCTATAAAGCCTTTCTCATTATATGCCCCACAGGTTTACCTCTCTTGCTTAATTTCCTTCATTCCCATTCCTCCCTGCCCTGGTTACCTTTATTCCAGTCATAGTAACCTTCCCACTACTTCCCGTACTATTCCATTCCTTCACTGCCACTGTTGGCCAAGTAATTCCCCAAAGGTAAAGTGTCCTAAAGAATGACTTGTTCTCTATTCTTAGATCTCATGAATTTGTGCATACATATTAAAACACTTTAATGATTACTATTCCATATATAATAAAATCCAAAGCCCTGACAATGATCCACAATGTTCACTGAGAATCACCTACTCCTGCCTCCTCTTTGTTCCTCACCTCGTGACTCTCACCCTCACCCTTTTACTCAGCTAGATTCTATGATTCCTTATGTTCACTCATTTATAAATACCACTGATGTCAAGTGCCTTTGTGTTCTAGTGCCAACCCCAACTCTGCTTAAGCTTACCTATATTTTGCCAACAAATGTCCAATAATCACTTGGCTGTGAGCCTGAATGTGATGCATATGGAAGTTGAGAGCTGTTAAGGGAGAAATGAGATATGAGTAGCTGTCTCTTGGAGGCCAGAACTAATGGTAGGAGATGCTATTATAGAACTATTCTCACTTATAGCAATGAAAATGATAAGGTTCTGAAACAGCAGAGGTCAGATGATGGCATTTAGCTATTAAAACAGAGTGTAAATAAGTAGCAAGTTAGGAATAGCAGCCAATGTGGTCTTGACCTACAGAGAGTTTTATGGATGGTTCATATAACATAGAATCTGTAGTGCTAAGTTAAATCTATATGCTCCAAAGAAATCAAAGACAAATAACCAGGAGGCTGGGGGAAATTTTCTCAACAAAGTCATAATCTTTGTTGTCAGTTTCCAGATGAAAGCCAGTTCTCAAACCCAAAACAAACTGATTGAAGGAGAAGACTAGTTGCCGGAAGAAAGGAGCCACAATATGACATTAAGCATATATAATCATAATACTCCTTCTTCTGCCCCAAAGGAAACTAAAACCATACAGTTAGGGAATCATACCACTAGGGGAAGGGGTACATCCAAGCATTTCAAAAACCACTGAATACAAGGCTCTCATTGACATCAATATCTGGGGACCCAAGTGTATCATCATGCTTCGCCCAAAAAGAGTAAGCTGCAGTATATAAATGCAGTTGTGACCCAGGCCCAGCTCACAGATAATCTGCTGAGTCCAAAGATATACAGGGGTCATTTCCATAGTATCAGAATTTATAATTAGATTATACATACTTGTAATTGGCAGAACCCCCACACTGATTCCTTGGCTTATGGGGTAAGAGCTATCACAGAGGAAAAAAACAAATGAAAGCAACAGAAACTTTCCTATTAGGGAGGTTGAAATCAATAGCACTGATAAAGACCTAAATGATGGAAGAGGTGGTAGTTTCCATTATATCCATTTAGTTCACCAGTCTAGCCACTAAAAAATCAATGGGAACCCAAAAGATGACAGTGAACTAATGCAAACTCAACCCAGGAGCAGTCCCAAAGGCAGCTGATTAGTCAAATGGGGTATCTTTGCTACAACAAATTTCCAAAAGCAAGTCAACATGAGTTTTAGATACATAGTACTGACCATTGATTTGGAAAATTCATTATTTTCCATGAGGAAAAGAAGATTTTGCATTCACTTGGGATAGACAAGAATACACTTCCACAGTCTTCATCTTCTTTGTTAGGATCACTTACTTAGAAGACCTATAAAACCCCCTATTTATATGACACTGTATAATTTTAAATATCAGTGTAAGATGTTGAGGGAAAATTTTACACAAGAGTAGATTTGATCTTAAGCTTGCAGTAGGAAAAAAAATTTCTACTTCTATCCCAGATTGGTCAACTCCAACTGATGGTACTCTTGTATTTTGAAAGGCAAGAATCAAGTACCTAATACACTAGGTATACAAGAAAAAGGACTTCAAAGGTATTTAAAGATGACTGTATGCTAAGAATCAAAATATCTTTTCATTTGTTTTAATTTTATGATTTAATGGGTTTTTTCTTTTTTGTCTCTATACCTGATACTTCTTTTGGTCATTTTGCCAGCCTGTCTGCTGTCTGCATTAGATACAGGAACCAAAAAGATCTCACAACCTGAAAAATTACTTTATGTATTTCCTCTGGGAAAACATATTAGAGTTTTCGGAAGTAAACTTCAGAGATGTTGGGCATAAATGATGTGGGAAATGCCCATCAATCAAACCTCAACTGCTGATTTCTCGAAGAATTTGAAACAATATAGTTGGAATTTTCTCTTTCTGCCAAAGTCTATATCACTAGCCATCTTGAAAAAGACTTTACGAGCAGTTTCCCTGTAGATATATTGTTTGCATGCAAGAACATCAATCTCTTTAAATGTTGGGCAGAGAGAACATAGGCTGTGAATTAGCTGTGCCTCTTGTCCAGAAACGTGGCAAAGATAAAGAATCAAATGCCAAACGTGCTGTTCTGTGGAAACTCATTTTGTAATGCTATATTTTACATCAGCATGTGAACTTTGAGTTTTCAAGCTGTAAATAGATATTTTAGAAAAAAATAGCTTTGTCTCTTTCCTGTCACTTCTAAAATAATTACACAGAAAAAAGATCATCTTTAAGCAAACTAGAAAATAAACAATAACTGTAATAAATTTTGAAAGAATTAAGAGAAGAAACAGTTATATTAGCCTCAAAACATAAATAATTCCTACATATCAATAAGACAAATTGAACACTGGACTAGATATAAGTTCAAGATATGTTCAAAGTACATGTACATACAAATCACAGATGAATAAATGCCAAACTCGTAAATAATCTCATATATATATATATATATATAGAGAGAGAGAGAGAGAGACAGAGAGAGAGAGAGACAGAGAGAGAGAGAGACAGAGAGACAGAGAGAGAGAGAGAGAGAGAGAGAAGGGAGGGAGGGAGGGAGGGGGAGAGAAAGACTAAAATTTATTTACCTATTTTATTATCAAAATTAACATTTAAAAAAATTTTTTTGTAATGATAATATAGTGTGATAGGGCTGCAGGTGGGTGCAATCTTTCTTGAAAGCAGTTTGTTTGATATGTACCAAGTGTCTTAAAAATGCATATATAATTTGACCTAGCAATCCCTCTTCTAGGAATCTGAGGACATTGCCATAAATATACTCAAGGTTTATCCTATTAAGATGGGCACTGAATAATTACTTATATTTTTTAGGGAAATAGCCTAAATGTTGATAGACTGACTATGCAAACAATGGTACATTCTTACTATGCACTTGTAAACAACTATTAATATTATTTATATGAATATTTAAAGTAGAGGAGTAAGTGCCCAATATATCATAGTGGAAAAGTCTACACAGAATTACAAAACTAAAATAACTCCTTTTGTTGTTAAAAATTCAGTTAGCTAATAGAAAATTTATATATTATTTGTTATTACATATCATTATCTATTTTATCTATTTTTATATATACATATGTGAAGAATCAGAAAGATTTATAAGAGAATGTGCTTATCCTTTTCTGATGGGATTTTTATCTGAGTGCTTTGTTTTCTGTATTTTGCAAATATTGTGCACTAAATATCTATTACCTTAATGATTATATGCTAATAATAAACATTATTTTAAAATAAAAGTAGAGTTCCCTCCAGGTCATATTTCCCAATCTATAGTTCCCATGCTTTCTTTCTTCAAGGCAAAAGGCAAATAGAATACCACCACAATTTGGTGTTGGATAGAGGCATCTGCCATAACCCAAATTATTGTAACCCATGATCTCTAAGTTCTTAAACATGTTGTGGGCCTATCAATCAAAAGCATTTCAACTCTGGAGTCATAAGGGCTTTTAGGAATAGCCGAATATTCTGATGAGAGTCTGATGTCTTAGTCTATCTTTTAAGAAATGAATAAATCTGGCTCTCCTTCCCGCAAAGCTCACCAGCCAACCTCTTCATCAGAATCCCACAGTATTCACCTCATTTGGACAGAAAAATGAAGAGCATCTCAAGGAAATACAGAATCTCAATGTACAGGGAACCATACTGTGCTTTCTCATCCAAAGGCAAAGTTTCTTAGACAAGCAGTGGGAAAACCAGACGGACTTGGACTCTGATACAGGACTCATATTCATCTATGGTGATGGATAACCTGTAAGAGCATAGTTGCTATAACAGTTTGGACCTGAGCTGCCAGGTACCCTAGATATTTCTAATACCATTACTATCTCTGACATTAATCTTGTCCCAGATCACATAAAACGTTACTCTCACTTTTTTAGGAGAGAAGGAGCATCCACCTCTATGGTGCATATTGACAAAATCTACCCTTGAGAATAGTATTAGAAGTACAAGAACCAGCACCTCCAGGGAAAGCGTCACTTTCGACAACTGAGTATATATGCGCTAGAATATTCCCCTAATCAACTGAAATCTTCCAGGCTTCCAGTTGGAAAGCTGCTTCAGGATATTAAATATAATAGGATAATGCTGGCCAAGTATGTGAAGGCACAGAGTTAAAGGAGCTAGCAGGTATCTAGTCATTAGCAATGTCTCTATGGAAAGAAAAGTAAAGAAAAGAAATAGGAAAGGACCTAGCTCTAGAGAAACAAGATGAACCAGAGGAAGGTGCAGACTATTCCTGGTCATCTAGACAGAAGGACCTAAAGCCTGGGGATCAGTGCCTGAGAAAAAGAAGCCCTGCCCAGTCAACACAAGACACTTCAGGCAAATGGGGGCCACAATCAGAGGCTGTGGATTCAGCCCCATGATTACTACCTGCTGACTAAAATGAAGTGCTTTTAGAGACAGGCAGTCAAATATTTGTGAGGGAAAACATCTCGACTGGAACAAGGCAGAAATGCCGGGCCCTCATGAGTGCTTCACACGGAGAAGAACTTGGGTGTAATATGCAGGGAGTGGGCATTTCTATGACTGGGTGGGGTTTCCTTCTTTCCAGAAAGTCAGACACACCAGGTCTATTCAGATGTCAGCAACAGTCCTCAGACCTAAAAGGTCTCAATGGAAGGATACAGGACCTGCTTCCAATGAGAGCGAGGATTGATCTCAAAGCATTCATGATGATGCCAAGCATGCTTGGAGACACAGGTCCAAGCATGTGGAGGAGCAAACTCATATCTCACTTTCTTTTAAATTGAAAAAAAAAAAAAGAATAACAGGTGCACCTAGGTGGCTCAGTCAGTTAAGCATCCAACTCTTGATTTTGGCTCAGGTCATGATCTCAGGGTCATGGGATCAAGCCCCACCTAGGGCTCCACACTGAGTGTGGAGCCTGCTCAAGATTCTTTCTCTCCCTCTGCCCCTCTCCCATACTCTGTCTAAATTTTTTTTTAAATGAATATTAGTGTTTGCCTCTACTGTGCATTACAAAGGGCTGTTGCTATTTTGTTCTGAGCTAGACAGCCTTTATGTTCACTTACACTCTTATTTATGCTTTGTAGCACAGATGGTATGTATATATGAGAAGGAAGAGCTATCTCTCCCCCTTGAAAATAAATGGACATGAAATATCTCTTAACGAGGGCACTTGTGACTAATAAATCCTACATTTGACAAATAGTTACTTCTCGACCCTCACACTGCCTGCAGGCTAAGTAACCGTCTTCATTCTCTGGCTTAAGTGAACAAGAGATCTAGTCACCCAGGAATGACAAATTATTTATTTCAGAATCATACTTTACCCTGCAAAAACAAATGAAAATTTGAATGAGAATAAAACATAGCAGTGCATAAGCAGTCTCTAATAATTTGCCACTACAGCAACACTTACACAGAATTGGAAACACCACGGAATGAGAACAGGGAAAACCAGATTCTCATCCCAGATCTTTCACAAACAAATTGTGTGACTTCAATTGTTTAATCCATTTGGGCTTCAGTTTCCCCATTTAAAAAAAGTAAGGGTTAAATTTAACAAACTTGAAGGTCCATTCTCCTTTAACCAACTATTAGCCAATGAAAACAGAAATTAGTAAATGTGTGTGTACACATTATTTAGATGTGTGGATAATGCTGTTAGTAGTGTTCAGCTGCCTACCCTTGTTACCCCAGATGCTATACTAAGTAACGCAGGAGTATTCTTTCTGCTGTAAACTATTTCTGGTATGCATTTAATAATAAGGGGCATCTTTGGTAATATAGACTCAGTAATGTGTATGGTACATCACTCCCTGTTAAATTCAAAAGCAAGTCCATTTCTGACATTAGCATTACATAGACTGTAAATGTGTGCTGCATGCCATGCATAACCTGTTTGGGAAAATATTACTCTGAGCCCTCCCCTCTCCCCCTGCTCAGTTTCAGCACTGGCTGGTTGTAAGATGTTGGTAATTATTCTAATATCTCTATGCCTTAATTTTTTTCTTGGATGAAATAATAAAGTCGGGTTAGATCTTTGTTTCCCCAAATACTTTTCATAAGTAGCAGCATATGAACAACAGCAACCGAAAAAAAATGTGTGAACAGCAAGGATCAGAAAATGCTGCAAACTCCATCTCCCCTCAGAGACTTCCCATCATAGAGGCTCCAAAGGGTCCTACAGAAGCAAAGCCTGATTAACTTTAATTCACCCAGCTTATCCCAGAAATACCCACCATGGGATCCTTTATTTCTGAGTTAAAGCAATTTATAATTGTACCTCAATGGTGACAATCCCTGGACTGACTCTGGGAAACCCCAAACATGATACTTCCCAAGATGTCTACTGAGCTTAAATATTTAATGAAATCTTGACAGCCAGATATTCACATGGATTAGAAGAAATATGGTGAAGATGCAGTGTAAGACTTCCTAACTTATGACTCAGAATTTATAAATCCTGATTGATTTTCCCCCCAATTCCTCTGCCATAATGTATCACAGGATAATACTGAGGGGGCATAGCATATAACCTAATACCCTTAATATTCCCATATAAAGCCACATGCATACACAAGAATAGAATTTGTCCTGTTTACTTTTCAAGGATATTACAAAATTTGAAAAATAAGACACTATAAGGAAAATATGGAAGAAAGTTAATAGCTTCTCATTCTAGGAAAGGAAAAATGGACTAAAGAACTAGGTATAAAGGCTGTAAACAGCATGGAAAGTATAGATGAAGCAAACTTAATTTGGTTCACTATTTACAAAATACAAGGTATTTGAAGTCCCCTTCAAATCCCAAAAAGGTTAGTTCCAGGAGACATGAAAATAAGCCATCCATGAAAATAATTTTATGGAGCTTGTTATTGTTGAAACCATCTAGTACAGTAAAAGAAATAGAAGGTCAAAGGGGGGTTGGAGGTATCATGGGGCTCAAAGGTCCATTACGTTTGGAAGTTGAAACAGAAAATATCACAGCTGATAAGGATCTTCCAGATGATCTAGCCTTTCCTACAACATCCCTCACTCAGTCCCAAATGGTTGTCAACAGGACAACTGAGTTCTCCTGTATGACATCTTTTGGCTCTCTTATGACAGAGGTAAAGCAGTTTCTGTCCAACACTATATGTTCTATGTTCATTAGGTAAAACAGAGTCACAAAAAGGTCTATTGACACAAGGCATCAGAATGATTAGTGGATGTAGCCCTGCCATTGTCACACCTCATGAGGAGAGTTATTACACTTACACTGAAAAAAAAAAAAAAAAAAACACACACAACATGGAAGGAAAATCACCAGTTGTGCATAGTTTCAGCAATTTTTTAACGTTTATTTATTTTTGAGAGACAGAGCACAGTGAGGGAGGGGCAGAGAGAGGGTGAGACACAGAATCTGAAGCAGGCTCCAGGCTCTGGGCTGTGAGCATAGAGTCTGACACGGGGCTCGAACCCATGAACCGTGAAATCATGACTTGAGCAAAAGTTCGATGCTTCACCAACTGAGCCACCCAGGCACCCCTAGTTTCCGCAATTTTAAGAAGGGTTTGAAATAACCCAGGCCTGAGTGGGAGCACTTGCCAAGTTAATAGATTCTACTGCATCCTGGAAGGAAGAGCCAGGACTCCGATGAGTGGATTTATGTATGAATTGCTTTTGTCTCATGTCCGTGATATCCCTTACCTTTCACCACACTCCTGGGAATAAGGCTTTGTGTGCACCACTGCTTCAAGTTGTGCATTTCTTTTAGATTTCTTCTTTATCATAGTATTGCCTAAATTTCCCTGTCTTGTCTTCCCAACTAGACTATCACCCTTTTGGCAGCACAGATTATGTCTTTTACTTCTGTAGTTTCTCTCAGAGCTCCTAGAAGAGCACCTACATAAAGCAGGAGCTCAGTAAATATTTACTGGATGAAAAATGGATTGATCCATAAATGAATAGATAAATTCTAACTGTATTTTCATATTAATTTTTGAAAGTTGTCTTATAAATCATTTTAGCCATTTGGAAAGCAGATGGTTAACATAAGGAATAACTGGGAAGCCACCAGGAAGACCCCACATTGAATTCCTGCCCTGTGATGACTTCTTATTCACATCCCCCTCATTTCTCAGAGACAATCACTATACTCAACTCAGGGTTCATCATTCCTGCACATCTCTTAACACCATTACTATGTTTGGGTCCCTAAGTATTTTCCCATATGATTTTTGTATGTTGGTAAACTTTATAAAATATTATTATAGGGGGTGCCTGGGTGGCTCAGTCGGTTAAGCATCTGACTTCAACTCAGGTCATGATCTTGAGGTCCGTGAGTTCGAGCCCTGCGTCAGGCTCTGTGCTGACAGCTTGGGAGCCTGGAACCTGCTTTGGATTCTCTCATTCTCTCTCTCTCTCTCTCTCTCTCTCTCTCTCTCTCTCTCTCTCTCTCTCTCTCTCCCTCCCTCCCTCCCTCCCCCACTCATGCTCTGTCTCTGTCTCAAAAATAAGTGAACATTAACAAAATAATTTTTAAAAATATTATATTGTATTCTTCTGTATTCATATGCAAATTGCATTTATAATCGAGAATATAATGAGGTAAGTTCATGTGGATATACATTATTCTAGTTCAATTATTTTCTGAATACAATTCAGTATTTCATTGTTATGCATAGACTAATTTATTTATCCTTCTCACATGAATAGAAGTTGAGCCATTTTCCAATTTTTCAATATTACACACAAAGCTGTTATGAACATTTCTATCCAGACCTCTGTGTGCCCATCTAAGTGGATTTGTATAGGGTACATCCCTAGGGTTGGAATTACAGGATCATAAAGAACACATACTCTTAATTATACTAGGGATCACTGGAGAACTCTCCAAGAGAGCTATTCCAATTCACTCTCTCATAAATCTTTGTTTTGTGAGATATTAATTTTGCAACACTAACTCCTGGCTATTTGGGTACTGCTTTCAAGAGAGGATACTCTTTGCTGCCAAGCTTGTGAAGAACTGTGTCTCAAAGCTTCTGAGACATGCTGGTACCTGTTCAAAGTCAGGGACACCAACCTTCCGTGGTATTAATGGATTCCACCACAGCCTCGCGACCACAAACCACAGCAATTATTCAGTGTTTGAGTTATAAGAGTTTTTTTTTCCTGCTAAAGCCTTTTTATTTTAAACACAGATTCCCACCATAATTGAAAGCAGACTTTAACATCAATGAAAGAGATGCATTTATCTAAATGTTATCTGTGTTAGCAGGATTGACTGCAGTCCTATTCATAAGCTCCTGGTCTCCCTGTGTCCTGATGGCATTAATATCCCAACACATCGTGTTGTGGGATCATAGCATCCCAGGACAACAACATGACAGTTAATTTTCAACAATGGGTCCGACTTACTGCCTCCTCCGTGAAATTGATTAAATACTGAAATGCTTCAGAAGGCAGTTCATGCAAATAAATCAGACTATGTAGTGGCAAGGCCATATTCAACAGAAACAGGATCATCTCTATGATGGAGACTTGCTGTCCAGAGTAGTCCACCCTAAATTGTGATGTTACTACTGGTACTTTTTTCTGCATGACTATTCATCTCCAATCTCCTTGGAAAACTACAGTACCTCAAACAAGGTGAGAGTTCTTAGGTTTTAAATTATTTTCTGTGTTGTTTTTTGATGTGTTTTTTTTCTGGATCTTTTTTTCAAATAATAATTTCAGATGGCTATAATGTTTTTGTTTCACGTATTTTGTATTATAAAGTTTTCTAGAAGAATAAAATACATATTGAAAAGTAAACTGCATATACAGAGTGATTAAACAACCCCAGGAACCACCATACAGATCAAGAAATAGAATATTGCCAGAAATACAGAAGCTCTCCTGTGCCCTTCTAGTTATCCCATTCCTGCTCCAGGGTAACCACTATCTGTCGTGTTTGTTTTCAATTAGATGATGCACTTATCATCTACACTTAACTGCTTCTTTTAGATATGAGTTCAGTAAGGTCTAGTGATCAAATGACACCCAAGGTCACACAAAGAGTTAGTGCAAGGACTAGAGCCAGGACTCGGCCCCTTTTGCCCCATCCACACACATTTTGCCTATGCCATGCAGTCACTGCTCCCATTTTCTCTTCCACTGAAAAAAATGGCAAGAGGTTCAGTGACCCATTAAATAAAGCCACATTCCTCTCCATTAAAGAGGTCAAAATATTGTCCAGTTTGTACCCAGAATGGGCTCCCACATCCCTCCTCCCAGAATTTGGAACTGGGTCTCTCTCACACATGGAGATCATTTCTCTCTGTCTCTCTGTCTCTGTCTCTCTCTCTCTCTCTCTCTCTCACACACACACACACACACACACACACACACACAGAATTTCCACAGAAAACGACATTAACATTGAGCTTGAAAAAAATAAGAGGCCAAAAAAAAAGAGAGAGAGAGATTTTGGCATGTTTACATTCTTATATAAAGAAGGTGAGAGAGGGAGAGGAAACCGAGAGAGAAAGGAAATTTAGGGGACACATATATACTGGAACAACTGACAGCAGTGACTACCTAAGCAGTCTGAGGGTAATAATGGGGCTTCTACTGAGTAGTCTAGTGTCCCCAAGGGAATGAGCAGGATTTGGGAGCTGTTAAGGGAAAATGGTCCAGGATTTTCTGAGCCAGAGAACAACCAACTTCTGGGGCAGTTGGAGGAGCCAAGATAAGCCTTGGAGAAGCCTTTCCACTTAAGCAAAACTCATTAAAAGTCAACAATGACCTATGCAAAACTGTCAAATTAGAAAAGTCGGTCCTTGATTACTGGTCCCCCAACCATCAGACTAAATTGGTCCATCAAGGTTCCCAGAAGTGCTTTAGGCTTCCGATTTATGATTTCAACCTACTTTCCATCAAAGCTCCTATTGCCCCTGTAATTTATCTTCAGCTGTTGGAGAATATAAAAGGTCTGATAATTATAGTCCTTTTGAGTTTTTAATAGGTGATCAAAGTGTCCTACATCACCTCTCTATATTTTCCTTTAACATGTAGGGGTTACAGCCACTGTTATAAATACAAGGAGGGAAATATTTCAGAGGTTGGGATAGGATGGCATTCATGCCACATAGACAGACATTGATTTTCAGTTCCTTGCCACTTGAATGCAAAATGAGACCACTTCATGGAAAAGACACTTTCTCTTACTACATTAAGCACACACTCAGGCACACACATAAAACCGTGCACACGTGTAGATGCACAGTCACACTTCACAGCAAACAAGGACCTAGCAAGGAATTCTAATCAATCTTGCCTCACTTCATCATCATACTTGATTTCTGTCAGACACAGGAGTTCTACAATTATAACACCAGAGCTTTCTAGCCCAAATCCTTTTCTCCCCCAACCCTTAATTATTTGAGAGGAAATTACATTATACATTGAATAAAATAATTTCTTTCCCAGACAGATCTCAGACTTTAGGCATTTATAAGTTGATACTAGGTAATAAAGTAATTGTGTAATTAGGAATACATTTGTCAAGTAGATAATTATTATGCTTAGAACATGTAAAAATGGCTTTTTAAAGAGAGAGATAAAAAGATGGCATTAAGAATTTTACTGGATCAAATGAAAGCTTCAAGTTTTATTGGAAAGGAATAAATAGCCCTAACCAGAATTGGTTTTATGAGTCTGTAAGTCCATTTTAAAAAGGGTCAGAGAATGAGTTTGAGGGAAACTCTGATCTGGCTAACTTCTAATATCCCTTTGCAGTATTAAATTGGCTGTGAACATCAAAGCCCATGTGTGTGGATGTCTGTCCTTCTCCTCCTCCTCTTCCTCTAACATCAACCCCAGCTTCAGTTTGTCACTAATGATTTGCTTCTCCCATTTTCCTCCTCCACAGTCTAATCTCTGACCTAAACTAGTCCAACAGCCTCCTAGCTGGTCTCCACACCCACTCTTTTCGTTTGTTTTGTTTGCTTTGAATTGAGGTTAAAATTCACATAAAATTAACCATTTTAAAGTGTACAATTCAGTGGCATTAGGACAGTCACAATTCTGTCCACCACCTAATCAGGCTCCAAAACAACTTCATTAATTCTAAAAACCCCATGCTCATTAAACCCCATATTCAGTCCCCATTCCTTCCTCCTCCTAGCTGTTGGCAACCATCAACCTGCTTTCTGTCCCCTATGGATTCATCTATTCTGGATACTACACATAAATGAAATCATACAATATGGCATACAAATTGTTAAAATTTGAATTCCAGTATAATTAACATACAGTGTTATATTAGTTTCAAATGTACAATAGAGTGATTCAACAGTTCTATACATTACTCAGTGTCCGTCATGATAAGTTTGCTCTTAACCCTCTTCACCTGTTTCACCCATCCCCCCACCCACATCCTATATGGTAACATGAGTTTGTTCTCTATAGTTAAGAGTCTATCTCTTGGTCTCTTTTTTTTTTTTTTTTGCTTTGTTCATCTGTTTTGTTTCTTAAATTCCACATATGAGTGAAATCATATGGTATTTGTCTTTCTCTTAGTTTGCTTAGCATTATACTCTCTAGGTCCATCCCTGTCATTGCAAAAGGCAAGATTTCACTCTTTTTTATGGCTGAATAATATTCCACTGTGGATATGTATATGTGCATATCTTAGAGAGAGAGAGAGGAGAGGAAGAGAGGAAGAGAGGGAGAGAGATATCTCACATACTCTTTACCCACTCATCAATCAGTAGACACTAGGGCTGCTTCTAAATCTTGGATGTTGTAAATAATGCTGCTATAAATGTAGGAGTGCATGTATCCCTTTGAATTAGTGTTCTTGTATTCTTTGGGTAAATACCTAAATAACCAGTAATGTGAATGCTAGATTTAGGGTAGTCACATATTTAACTTTTTGAAGAACGTCCATAATGTTTTCCATTGTGGCTACACTACTTTGCATTTTCACCAACAGTGCAGGAGGGTTCCTTTTTCTCTACTTCCTTGTCAGTGCCCTTGTTTCTTATGTTGTTGATTTTAGCCATTATGACAGGTATGAGGTAATACCTCATTGTAGTTTTCATTTGCATTTTCCTGATGGTAAATAATGAACATTTTTTCATGTATCTGTTGGCCATCTGTAGGTCTTTTTTGGAGAATGTCCGTTCATGTCTTCTGCCCATTTTTAATTGGGTTATTTGTTTTTTGAGTGTTAAATTTTATAAGTTCTTTATGCATTAGGGATCCCTTTATCAGATATGTCATTTTCAAATATCTTCTCCCATTCCCTATGTTGTCTTTTAGTTTTGTTGATTGTTTCCTTTGCTGTGAAAAAGCTTTTTATTTTGATGCAGTCCCAATAGTTTATTTTTGCTTTTGTTTCCCTAGCCTCAGGAGATATATCTAGAAAGAAGTTGCTATGGGTTGATGTTGAAAAGGTTACAGCCTGTTTTCTCCTCTGGGATTTTTATAGTTTCAGGTCTCATTTAGGTCTTTAATCCATTTTGAATTTATTTTTGTGTATGGTCTAATAAAGTGGTCCAGTTTTCCCAACACCATTTGTTGAAGTGACTGTCTTTTTCCCTTTGGATATTCTTTCCTGCTTTGTCAAAGATTAATTAAACATATAGTTGTGGGTTTATTTCTGGGTTTTGTATTCTGTTCCATTGATCTATACGTCTATTTTTGTGCCAATACCATACTATTTTGATGACTACAGCTTTGTAGTATATCTTGAAATCTGGAATTGTGATGCTTGCAATTTTGTTCTTCCTTTTCAACATTGCTTTGGCTATTCAGTCTTTGGTGGTTCCATACAAATTTTAGGATTATTTGTTCTAGTCCTGTGAAAAAAGCTGTTGGTATTTTGATAGAGATTTAATTAAATCTGTCGATTTCTTTGGGTAGCATAGGCATTTTAACAATATTTGTCCTTCAAATC
The DNA here is from genome assembly GCF_018350175.1 of Felis catus. Lineage (NCBI taxonomy): Eukaryota > Metazoa > Chordata > Mammalia > Carnivora > Felidae > Felis > Felis catus. The sequence goes on from NC_058378.1 coordinate 66,729,149, forward strand.
CATGAGCATGGAATACCTTTCCATTTGTTTGTGTTATCCTCAATTTCTTTCATCACTGTTTTATAGTTTTCAGAGTACAAGTCTTTCAGCTCCTTCGTTGAATTTATTCCTAGGTATTTTATTATTTTTGGTGCAATTGTAAATGGGACAGTTTTCTTAATTTCTCTTTCTGCTGCTTCACTATTAGTGTAAAGAAACGCAGATTTCTATACATTGATTTTGTGTCCTGAGATCTTACTGAATTCATTTACTAGTTCTAATAGTTTTTTGGTGGAGTCCTTAGTGTTTTCTATTTATAGTATCCTGTCATCAGCAAATAGTGAATGTTTCACTTTTTCCTTGCCAATTTGGATGACTTTTACTTCTTTTTATTGTCTGATTGCTGTGGCTAGGATTTCCAGTACTATGTTGAATAAAAGTGGTAGAAGTGGACATTATTGTCTTTTTCCTGATCCTAGGGGAAATCTCTCAGTTTTTCCTCATTGAGTATGATGCTAACTGGAAGTTTTTCATATATACCCTTTATTATGTTGAGATACATTCCCTCTAAACCTACTCTGTTGAGGGTTTTTATCATGAATGAATGTTGTACTTTCTCAAATACTTTTTCTGCATCTATTGAAATCATATGGTTTTTATCCTTTCTTTTGTTGATGTAATGTATCACATTGATTGATTTGTGAATATTCAACCATATTTGCATCCTAGGAATAAATCCCAATTGATCCCGGCTAATGACTTTTTCAATGTATTGTTGGATTTGGTTTTCTAACATTTTGTTAAGGATTTTTGCATCTATGTTTATCAGGGATACTGTCATATAAAACTCTTTTTTGTAGTATCTTTATCGGATTTTAGTTTCAGGGTAATACTGGCTTCATAGAACGAGGCTGGAAGCTTTCTTTCCTCTTCTATTTTTTGGAATAGTTTGAGAAGAATAGGTATTAACTCTTTAAGTGTTTGGTAGAATTCACCTGTGAAGCCATCTGGTCCTGGACTTTTGTTTGTTGGGAGTTTTTTGATTATTGATTCAATTTCATTGCTAGTAATCACTCTGCTCAAAATTTCTATTTTTTCCTATGTCAGTTTTGGGAGGTAATATGTTTCTAGGAATCTATCCATTTCTTCTAGGTTGTTAATTTTTTTGTCATAATATTCTCTTATAATCCTTTGTGTTTCTGTGTGTCAGCTTTTATTTCTGCTCTCTCATTTCTGTTTTTGTTTATTTGAATCCTCTCTCTCTCTGTCTCTTTTTCTCTTTCATGAGTCTGTCTATATGTTTATCAATTTTGTTGATCTTTTCATAGAACCAGCTCCTGGTTTCATTGACCAATTCTGTTATTTGTTTAGTTTCGATTTCATTTACTTCTGCTCTAATCCTTATTATCTCTTTCCACCTACTGCTTTTGGGTTTTGTTTGTCCTTATTTTTCTAGCTCCTTTAAGTATATGGTTAAGTTGTCTATATAACATGTGACTTTTGTGCCTGGCTTCTTTCATTTAACATTATGTTTTTGAGGTTTACCTATGTTGTAGCACATGTAAGTACTTAGTTTCTTCTGGGTGAAGAATATTCTATACTGCATATATACCACAATTTGTTTATCCATTCATCTGGTGATGGAGATTTAGCTTCCAAGGGCTCCATCTTTTAACTACTGCAAACAGTGCTGCCATGAACACTCATTTACTTGTATTTATTTGAGTACCTGTTTTCAATCTTTTGGATACAAACCTGGGAGTGGAATGACTGGGTTACATGCTAAGTCTATGTTTAATTATTTGAGAAACTGCCAACTGTCTTGGAATGTCATTGCCCCATTTTACATTTTCACTAGTAATAAATGAGCATTCCAATTTCTTCATATCCTTGCCAGCACTTATATGATGATGATGATGATTGATGATGATGATGATGATGATTGCCATTCTAGTGGATATGAAGTGGTATCTCACAGTGGTTTTGATCTGAATATACTTAATGACTAATGATGTTGAGCAACTTTTCATATAATTATGGCTATTTATATATCTTTTTTGGAGAAACCTCTGTCCAAGTCTTTTTCTCAGTTCTTAATTAGATAGTTTATCTTTTTGTTGTGAAGTTGCAAGAGTTCTTTGTATATTCTGGATACTATTTGTAACAACTAAATAACCTGGAATTTTACATCATCTCCTCTTTTACTAATGTCTTTCTCCTCACTGAGATGAGGAATTTTATCAGGGCAGGCCCTACTGCTGTTCATGCTCATCCTTGTCTCCTCTACCTATCATGTTGTCTGGCAGAGAGGAAATTCACAGACAGTCCATTAATGAGTGAATTAATGAAAGAACAGGAAGGTCATTGTCTTCTCAAGATGAAGACATTTCCTTCCTACTATACATCCCTGTCTGTAAGAGCTTAGGCATAGAGTGTGGGAAGAAAATAATCATTATGGTATCACCTTTAAAAGCTAAGCCTGTCTTAGTAACTCCTCTACTTTCTATTTCCTGGCTTTTTCTTGTTTTGGATTTGTTTTGTTTGGTTTTTCTATTTCTTGTTTATTAAGTATATTTTTCCCCGCAATCTCTTATAGATTGGACAACATGCTAGGCACTGCAGAAACGAATGTGAAAAAAACTCAGTCCTTCTTAGAGTGGGTATTTGTACATCTATTTTACTACCCAGAAACTGAACCTCCTTCTTATGTGTAGGGAATTCTCCATTTCATGCATCAACCATGTAAGATAGAAATGTGGATACTCACATCCCCAGCCTTCACTGCTGCTAGGATGCAGGCATTTGACCTGGCTCTGCCAATCAGAGTCATCCACATTAACCTTAGATTGCACAGCTGGTGAGGCAATGAAGCAGGGCTGTAGCAGTTTCTATTCTAGTGAGGCTGGTGGGAATGATAAGAGAGGTAGATAGTACCTTGCAGCATCCAGGGGCAATGATGGTCCCAGTTCTGGAAACACCTTTAGGTGCCTGGGAGAAGAGGCATCCTCATGGGATCTGTTCTGAAGCACGACTGTAGTGATCTTTCTTGTCTATGGCATTTAATCCTGGTTCTCTGCCTCTTGGAAATTCTTCAAATTTCCAATATATTCTTTAATAAATTAATTTTCTGCTCAAATTATGCACAGCTGATTACCGTTGCTTGCAACTGAGAAACTTGACAGCATACTGCCCTCGTAGAGCTCAGACTCTAGAACTAAGACCCCTAGCCTAACCAAAGTGCCAAACTACTGCCTTTAGGCCACTGTCTTAAAATTTTGTTGGAAGATAGCAGTGCTTATTCATTTTCATATTGTCTGTGGATGCCTTGAAGTTGCAACAGTGTAATTGAGCAGTTGGGACAGAAATCCCCCCACAAAGCCTAAAATATTTAGTCTCTGGCCCTTTACAGAAGGAGTTTACACACACCTGCCTTAGAAAGGTAGATATGCAAATAAACATGTAATTCCAATATAATATTTGCCAAGCTTTTGTTAAAACCTGTTTTGAAGTAATCCCTATTTTTTCACTTGTATCATATATGAAGGTGACAAATTTTATAAGTGACCCCAGAAGCCTTCGAAAAATATGTATTGTAAGACATAATTCCTTGGGCAAAGTACTTGTTACATGAGATTTTCTTTTATGTGTTACAAATTTACCTTAAAGAGGCAGTCCTTGGCCCAGAGATGGGTAAATCAGCATAGAAGTTCACTTTCTCCTGGTATTAACTTTTGCTATCACTACAGACCCTAAAGATTATAAGTAACTTTATAATTTATTTGAATTTGTGCTGATCTAACACTTGAATCTCCTTTACACTATCCAAGTGACCACCATGCCTTCGCATCTCTCCAGTAACAGAAAACTCACACATTCTGAGGGAAGACTGTTCGCTTCTAGTCAGTCTTCACTGACTCCAAGCTTGTCATTAAGTCAAAACTCGTTTCTATTCACCAGCAACCAAAGAGAACATTTAATCCCTCTTCCACATTAGTGCATTTAAATATTTGACAACCACTACTGCGACCTCTTGACTTTTTTTTTTTAACTTGGAACAACAGAACCTTATAAGAGATTTACCAAGATTTCTGAGAGTCCTATTCACATTTTCTCATTAGCATCTAACACTGACACTAGGGGGACAGAAGTACCATCTCTATCAGACAAATTGTCCAATCCAAGTTAACAGCTGGTAAATAATGGAGGGAGCTTCACATGGTTTTCCACTATGGCAAACAACATTTTGTACCTTTAAAAGCTCTACTTGCCATAGCTCATGTCATCTCTCAGCATTTGCTTTGTCTTTCCAAGGCAGAGAGATTCTCCATCTGTGCGTGTGTTCGTGTGTCTCAGTCTTTCTCCCTACACACACACACACGCACATGCACACACTCACCCACTGACTCACACACCTTATTTTTAACTTTATCATGTCCTCTGCTGCTAAGAAATCCCTCAATCATCTACCCACTGTTTGTACATCCAGCATGTCATTTGAGTTGCCCCCTCATGCCACTTTAATTTTAATGACGTAATTGCTATGCCCAGGAAGCAGTGCCTATGGTGTCAGTGACTCTGTCCCTTACTATGTGACCTTTGGAAATTATATTTCTGATCATACGACCTCTCAATTGCTTCTCAATTTCTTTTATTTTTTTCTTTTAGAGGGGGGAAGGAGCGGGGGGGGCGGGGAGAGTGAGACAGAGAGAGAGAGAGAGAGAGAGAGAGAGAGAGAGAGAGAGAGAGAGAATCTTAAGCAGGCTCCATTCTCAGTGCAGAGCCCAACATGGAGCTTGATGCCACAACTCTGGGATCATGACCTGAGCCAAAATCAAGAGTCAGATGCTCAACCAACTGAGCCACCCAGGCACCCCTGCTTCTCACTTTCTGTGCCTTATTAAAATAGATTCAATATCTACATCTTGAGTACAGTAAGAGTTAATTAAGATATTTACATAAAGTGTCAAAACAAATGAAAGCCAAGCACATTCTTATGGCTGTAAATACACAGGAAAAATACAACCAAATCTTTCCTATAGACATCTCTGCTGGAAGAAAAGTTTCCAATTCTATAGTGATCAAGATAATGCATTAACATAAGCAATCTAGCACCAAAATTGATTTTTATCTTCTTACTGGAACAAAGATTTAAACTCTTGAAGAACAACTTGAAGATGAAACACATAAAAAATTGCACTTTTCACATCAATTCTATGCAATTAGATTCAGAGCATGAGATTTTTTTCATTGTGGAGATAAGCCATAATAAAGACAAGGCCTCTTCTGTACCAAATATATGCCTTTAATCCTAAAGACTGGAAAACTCTCTACGAGGGTCCAAAATATCCTTCTATCTGCACAGGCCTTGTGTATGCTAAGGTGATTTGGAAATGCAGGGTCCTTGGAGACAAGAACAAAAATTTCATATCCAGAGAAATGAGCAAAACTAAACACTCTCTAATAAACTGAGAGATTTCATTACTAGGTTTAAAATTAGGTGACATTAACAAGGTGATAACAGACAAGTTGTTTAATTTATATAAGCCTCAGTTGCTTTATCTACGAATGATGAGATCTACCTCATTTGTCGTGAGAGTCAAGTGAAAACAATACTAACATGAGATTCAAGGGCAAGTACTCAGTAATTGGTTGCTATACATAGAAAGTGGCAAAATACAGTGGCTACAATCATCATATGCCTGGTTAGCTGTGCAACTTTAAGTTATTTAAGTTGGTTAATCTACGGCTCAGTATTCACATATATAAAATAGGGATAATGATATTGCTTCTCTCATTTGGTAGTTACGGGAATTTAACTAGGCAGGAGGTGTAAAGCATCCAGGACAGTGCCTGATTTTTAGGGAACACTCAGTAATGTTAGTTGTCACCATCACCATATTGCATCAAAAGGACATTTTTCCCTTACCAGTGAGCATTGGACAAATACTAAAGCCTTCACAAAAATGAGATTTTTTTATTTAAGTTTTAAAAAGACACAAAGTAAAAGTTAAAACTATTGCTGAGAGGAGAATTTTCTCTTTAAAAGTCACAGAGCCCTTGTAAACCTTTTCCGATTCTGCTGTTGTTTCCTTGGCTTCCAAATCCCAGACACTGCCTTGTTAGTTCAATCCCCTTGTTTTCTCTGATGCCCTATGTTGGGACTGAAGCAATCATACAGATTTCTCAGAATAAAAAGGCTATATGGTTATGGTGTTTCATGCATTTGTTGAAATAGTCACTTTAGCCAATTTTAATATAAAAGTTCCTACATTATTAATATTCTAAGTGATATTTGATGACAAAATTAATATCTGCATGAAGTGTAAGGAGTGATTTTTTTTTTTGCAAAAATACCGTATAAACTGACACAGGGTAATAATCACACTGTCAAAGATTACAAGATTCCATTTTCTCAGGGCTATCTATATCCCCAGCTTCTGTTGCACAGGCTGTCATCAAGATGGTAAGATTTATTTCTCCTCTTATTGCACCATGGCAGCCAGTTTTATAGGACATATAGCTGTGGTGTCCACTCTTTCAAAAAGGTGCAAAATCCCTAGTATCACTTTCGTAGGTAATCACATGCACAATGAAGAGAATGGCTTTCGTGCCAAAGAAGCCAGACCCATTCCCCACCGAAGGCTTACAGAACCCTGGAGTGCAATTCAGATGTCTAAAAATGTGTAACCAGTGATGATTACTTGGGGAAGATCCAAAATGGTTTGCTCATGACCTCAATTCCAAAGGAACTGCCCATCAGGGAATGCAAGTTTGACCTCTTTGGTGCAATTTTCTTTGGTTTGCTTTCTTGTGCACTAAAACATGGGGCCCACATTAAAGTCCTTCATGACTGTTTCAAGATCTTTGTGTGGCTTCTTCTTAAAACCTGTCCAATTTCACATGTGCTTCATTAGAAGCAGATAATGGTATACAACCCAGGAACAGGGTTAGCTTCTTACCTCTGGTCACTAGTGTCACTACAGGACTGGATGGTTGGCTTCCATCTAACTCCCCGAATATTCATTTATGCTCAAAATAATTTACCTTATGGGGTGTCTTGTTTTGTGGTAGGCCTTGGAACTTTGTGCAGGAAGTACATAATATGTTCCAGAGCTCAAAGTGCATGTATTTGAGAACTAATGTTTGTGTTTATGAAAAATTAACTCTTTACCATCAGATGTGAATGGAATATAATTAGATGTGCCAGTGAATGGCCAGCAAGGCTGGGTTATTAAAAGGCTTCTGCCTCAGTCTTTCTAGGTCCAAATCCCAGGTATATCACGAATTAGCTTCATGACCTCTGTAGCTATGGGAGTGCTTCCTAAGCTGGACAGCAAACCTAGATAGAAACCTGGCCTGGGCATTCAGGGAAACTTTAAAACGATTAGCAGTTTGATAGGTGAAAAGCAGGAAGTTCAGTGTTAGAAGCAGAGACAGCAGCATGTGAAAAGATAACGGGAAGAGAAAAAGATACAGCAAATGCAGGGAGCACAGAAAGGAGACCTTTGTGACTCACCCTAGAAAGGAGGAGTATAGCTAGAATTGAGGCTGCAGGGGGCAGTGGTGCAGATGGCAGATGGCTTTGCAAGTGGCCAGGGTTTTGTTTTGTTTTCCTTTAAAAACTAATTATTGGTGGGGTGTGACTGCATAATGAATACAAGTTGTCCTTTGGGGATGATAAAAATGTTTAGGAGCTAGATAGAGGTGTCTGCTGTATAACACTGTGAACATCCCAAATGTCACCGAATCGTACACTTCAAAATTGTTAACTTTATGTTATATGAATTTTATCTAACACAATAAATTTAAAAACTAATTTTCAGTTAAAAAGTTAATACATGCACAGATGCAGATTTCAAAAAGTATAAAAAAGCATCCAGTAAATAGCCTCCTATTCCAGGTCCCTAGTTACAGTGTCCTTCCCCACAGACTTCTCAGTTGTAACCACATTTTTGCTGGTTATCCTTCCAGACATAATTTGTATGACACGTGTATGTATGCTGTTGATATCCTCAACCAACAGGTAGCTCTCTGTACATGCTGTTCTACACCTTGATTCTGTCATTTTTTTTACTAGTAGAATTAAAATATATTGCTTTATTAATTGATCAATAGTAGGATTGGTCATTGATACATACCTTTTTAAGACCCATAACTGTTTCTTTTCTTTTAATGAAATGTATTGTCAAATTGGTTTCCATACAACACCCAGTGCTCATACCAACAGGTGCCCTCCTCAGTGCCCATCACCCACTTTCCCCTCCCTCCCACCCCCCATCAACCCTCAGTTTATTGTCTGTTTTTAAGAGTGATTCTGCCATTTAATCATCATCTCAGAGATCATTCCACACAGGTACACAAAGAACCACCTCAGTCTCTCCAGTGGCTTCATTATACAGTTTTGCAGTTCCAGTTGCTGGGGATTTCAGTTACTTCTCATGTTTGCCTTTTACGAGGTAAAAAAAATCTTGCTTATGTTTTGCCTTTCACATTTACAAGTCCACCTCTGGTTTAATTATACATTATTTTTACTCTTCTAGTCCTTAGCCAGTATCTAGCTAAAACTCCCCACCATGAGCGATAATATTTTTAAATTTTCTCCCCAATTATTTTGAGATTTTTTTCATGTTGTTGCATGCTATTAATAGTTAAGTCATTTTAATTGGCGAATAGTATTACCTTGTATGGATATACCACAGATTGCTTATATATTCACCTATTGAGGGACACGCAAGTTGTTTCCTGTTTTATGCTATTACAAACAAAGCTATTATAAACTTTCTTCTACAAATCTTTATATAGACATATGCTCTCTTTGTTCATGGGGATATACCTAGGAACAGAATGGCTTGGTCATGTGGTAGGGGTATACTTAACTTTTTAAGAAACAGCCAGACTGTGTGCCAAAGTGGTTATACCATTTCACATTCCCAAAGAGGTATATGAAAGTTCTGCTTCCTCCATAGCCTCACCAGTAATTGATATGATCAGACTTGTTAATTTTAGTAATTATAATAGCTATATAAGGATATCTCATTGAGTAATGATGATCATCTTTATAGGTACTTATTTGGCATCTATATATCTTCTTTGAAGAAGTATCCATTGAATTCTTCTGCCCAATTTTGTATTGGATTGTTTGTTTTCTTAATATTGAGTTTTGAGCATTCCTTCTATGTTCTAGATACAAGTTCTTTATGAGACATGTGTTTTGCAAATAATTTCTTCCAGCATATTGCTTATCTTTTCATTCTCTTAACAGTATTTTTTAAAAAGCAAAATTATCTTTTAGTTTTTATACAGTATAATTTAGCAATTCTTTATGAATAATGTTTTAGGTGCTGGATCTAAAAAAAACCTTTCTTGTCACTATGCTAAGGTAACTTTTTCTATGTTTTTAAAAGATGTTTTATAGTTTCAAATTTTACATTTACATTTATGGACAATTTTTAGTTTATTTTTCTATATGGAAGGAATGGATTAACACTGACTTTTTTTTTTTTTTTTTTTTGCAAATGGATATCCAATAGTTCCAGCTTTATTTTTGGAAGAATATCCTTTCTCCATTGATGTATCTTTTTAAATTGAAATGGTTTGTCACCCTACCAATTTCTTAAAAGCAGTGTGCCAGGCATGTTGCCTGGTATTTCTGGTTATTTCCGGTCAGAGAGTACATAGGTTCTGGTTACTCTATCTTAACCAGAAGTCTAGACCTAGTTTTCAAATTTGTTTTTCTCACTTTAAACTGGTTTCATAAATTTAGTCAAAATAATTATCTCCATGTTGCAGCTTTATAAACTGAAAGTCAAGGAAGTTAAGCAATTTGCCCAATTTACAGCATTGTTGTAGTGATTAAATCAAATAAGCTTGCAAAACCCATAGAACAACATATGACATCATAATTGTGTGGCAGTTGATAAATAAGGGCTTTTAATCTACTTATGATTATTTCTTAAATTAACCCTACTACCATAACAAGTATCTCTTTTCAGTGCATTCAACATCTATCAATATTTTCCTTTGAAAACTCCCCACTTTTATTTGCTTGCCAGGACACCTTGAAAAGTATTTTCTCAGCCCATTTGTACCTCCAACATCAGCTGCTGATCTGCACTTCTCAGCAACCTGTAAACTACATTCATTAGATGCTAAATTATAGCTTCCAGAAAATGACAAGTGAGTGGAACATTTTGCCAATATAAAGCTCATTCAATAAAAATTAAAGGATCCTTAGAGAAGATAGATTTGGAGGAATCATAAATATATATATTAGACAGTCTCTGCTTATCCTCCTGTCAGGATCGGTGAGTTAATGCTAAGAAATATACAGCTTGGGTTAATGAAACAGGCTATTAAGAAAACAGAACAGTTCTCATTGCTTGCCATATAAGAGACTAAATCTATTACTTTCAAATAAAGCTGTATTAAGAGAAACATTACTTGTTCATATTAAGATATTTCCCAGAGCTGTTCTTTTCTTTATAAAACTAAAGACATTCTAAGGGTTGTGGAATGTTATTTTTTCATTTTTGAAACCCTTCCAATAGCAGCCTGACTGTGGTACGTAAGTATTTTGGGGGCTTATTTCATGAGATGGTTTGCTCATGTGGGATTACACTGGCATTTTAGAACCAGACATGATGCTCTGAGTTGAACCTCAACATGTCTCTGCAACAGCCTGAAGTCAAACCCTGTCTGTTTTTGTAAAGCACAGAATACAGAAGTAGAAATCCAGACTCTCAGAATCAGAGCAGAGATGCTTGCTGTAGTGGTAAATTCATGTAGTTATTCCCCGCCCCTCCTCACCCCCCACCCCGCCTTCCCCATCCCCTCTCTCACTGCCACTTCACAGCCTAACTTTTCTGAAGAGTTTTCTCCCTTCCTCACCTCTTTATCAGTTCCCCGAGCACTCATGCTACTACTCTATCACTCTACCCCAATGCTCTCACCAAAGTCATTAGTGATCTCCAAGTCACTAAACCAGGAGATATATTTTAGTCATCTTCTAACTTAACCCATCAAAAGTATATTCCACCATGACCCACTCTATTTCTTAGAACATTCTGCCCCTTAATATTCCATGACCACCAGTGAACTCTCCTGCCTGCCTGCTTTTTCTTTTCTCTCTTTTCTTTCTTTCTTCTTTCTTTCTTTCTTTCTTTCTTTCTTTCTTTCTTTCTTTCTTTCTTTCTTTCTTTCTTTCTTTCTTTCTTTCTTTCTTCTTTCCTTCCTTCCTTCCTTCCTTCCTTCCTTCCTTCCTTCCTTCCTTCCTTCCTTCTCTGGCCACTTTTCATCAGATTCCTTTTTTAGGCTCATCTTCTAACCTCAATCATTAAATGCTGGTGATGGTCAACTCAAGGTCCGACTGTTTTCTCCTGCTTTGCATGAGACCCTGTATACAGAGATGGCTCACACCTTCCCTCTGACTGTGGGGTCCCTTAACTAGGTGTTCCGTTGGCATCTCCACAGGATGTCTCAAAGGAATTCCTTATTCATCATGTAGGTCCAAATTAAAACAAAAGATTTCCTTTAAAAAAAAAAAGAAAAGAAAGCAAATCTGCCATGTGATCTCCATGTTCCCAGCTTAAAATAAACACTTCAGTGGTTTCTCACTGCTTCTAAAAAAAATGTTAACATGATTCACAGAACACTGAGTAATTTAGCCAGGTCCTATTTGTCCAGTCTTACTTCACACCTTACTCCACATTCTGTCTTTGCCTCTAGCACACCAACCTCACTACTGTGCTTTATGCCTCACACTTGCCACACTCCTTCCTGCCATGGAAGGAATTTTTCTCTCCCTTCCCCAATCACCTCCTAGCTCACTGGCACTCTTCCTCCAGACCACAGTTCACATGTTACCCATCAGGCTCATTGACGCCAACCTCCCAGACAAGGTTAATATATTCTTTTTTTTTAATTTTTTAAAATGTTTCTTTATCTTTGAGGGGAAAAGAAGGAGAATGAGCAGGTGAGGAGCAGAGGGAGAGGGCGACAGAGGACCCAAAGCAGGCTCTGTGCTAGTAGCACAGAACCTGATGCGGGGCTCACAAATCGCAAGATCATGACCTGAGCCAAAGTCAGACACCCAACCGATTGAGCCACCCAGGCACCCCAAGGTTAATATTTTCTGTTCTGTGATCCCATGATGTAATATTCTTCTGAGGACTATAAATTGACTTAGATGTGTAATTATTTGATTAATGTGAATCTCCTCCTAGAGTGAGAGCTCCATGATAGGACAAATCCTGCCATACTCTCCAATGTATCCTCAGAGTTAGCACAGTTAGTGATCAGTAAAATTTACTAGATTTATTGAGTAATTGTAAATCAGGAAGCTTGGGTCCTAGTCCTAGCTCTATCTTCATTAGGCTTAATGATATTCAGCATAAAGGACTGCTATTTGGATTGAATATGGGTATTAATACAATGTACAAATCCTGCCCAGTGGAAGGATCCAATACATTTGCTGGTAAATTCATTAAGCATGCTTTCACTCTACAGAACCTTGAATAGAGGGAATCTATGGCCCTTTTCTATTTCATCTAACTCCCAAGTTCCCTCCACCAGTGTCTGCAAGTGCTCTAAGGTGTCAAAACTGAGCTTTATGACTGTTGTGATAGGGGTAGATGCCTGCATCTTCCTGGGGGTTCAGAGAGTGCATAGAATACACAATTGATTCTCTTTTGGGGATGTGCAGAGCTTGCCCCAGTTGATCGATTGTTTGGAAAACTTGAAGGAAAGGCTTTAATGGAGGAAAATGTAAGAAAACAGTCAGGAAAATAGTTGACACCCAATCTTCAGAAAGAAAAAAAAATGAATCTCTGGATAAAATCTACCCAAATTCCAAGGATTCACTGGCAACTCTACTGCCTTCCTCTACTGAATATATTATTCTTACACCACATTTGTTTAGAATCAGCACATATTTATATTTTTTATTACTGTAGGATACTAAGAATTACATAAGAGTTTCACATACATGGAAGCATTTTATCTTCATTAAACCCTATAATGTAGTTTTGTCTTTGTTCTCATTTTATTCAGGTTAGGACGCTGAGGATTAGAGACACCAAATGACCTAGTGTGTATTATCTTTCTGGTGAGCCTGGTTTCAAGTCAGCTGCTTTTATTCTAAGATTTGTCATTTTCCCCCTGTTACGTTAATTTGAAAGTTATTAATTTTATTTATTTTTATATTTTAGTTTGCTGAAAATATCAAGGGGGACAAATGACTTATTTATCACTGGGTGGAATGTTCTTGGATCAGGACTAGCTATGTAACTTGCAGGGCTCTAAGAAAAATTCAAGTGTGGGGTTCCTTGTTAAAAAGTAGAGGGAGGGGAGTTTTTTTTTCTCTCTTCCATGGACTTTTTCTTGTTGTGGCATTTTTTATATTCTGTTTAATGCTGCACACCACTGGACATGGGGATATTTTCAGGTCGAGTATAGACCCTGCCTGTGTCCAGGCCCCTGCTGGGGAGGGAAGGTCTCAGCAGCCACTGCAGAGGGGCAGGGAGCAGGCTGAGAACCCACTCAGAAAAGACATGTGAACAAGACCCCAGCCCCCAGTGCATGCTCCATTGTCCCATCAGATTTCATGGACAAAACATAGGGTCATGTATAAAATTATTAAGAATTTCAAGGCAGTAATTGCACAGTATTAAACCCTGAGACCAGGGGCTTTTCTCTGGGTGTGGACCCCTTTGCAGCTGCACTGGTTACACACCCCAGAAACCAGCCCTGCCCTGGACTCACACATAAATGAAACTAGGACAGAGTCAGAAGGTTCTGAACCACTGTGCCTTTACCTTCTGCATGCCCTATGAGATCAGTGTTTGGTGGCCTTAAATAAATACAGTACTGAACTGAATTGAATTGGGGAGGTTGCCAACAAAGCACAAAGGCAAGATGTGTTTTTTGAATCACAACATTAAATGAAGCCAGACTTTTCTTGGAGCTTCAAAGGGATACTTCTTTCATATTGATACAAATTAGAAGATAAAGTCTCAGATGCACAGGTTTTAACCTCAAATTTTACCCTCTGAAGCAAAGGTAGATAAGACTGAGGTCATGTAGCTGAGTCCTGATCTTTGCAGAGGGACAATGGTCTCATCTAAAGCCTGCACAACATTTGATGGGCAGAATCCTCTCCATTTTCAGGAAATGACAGCCAAAGGAAATTAAGCACTAAACGCCTCAAACACATTCTTGTTAGTGTTAGGATCTCCTTGGACACCAGGACCACCCTTGATTATATTTGCTCCTGAATTTTGCTGTAGGGCACATCCATGGCAGGTAGGGCAGCAGCTCTATGATGCTGACCCCACAGAGGTGACTGAAAGAAACTTTTCCAGGCTACACCATAGCCTCCTCACACCAGAAAGTTCTGCTGGTAAAACTATGCTTACAGACTTATGGAGCTTCTCCTGGGGATGAGACCCTACAATCCACTCAGTTCTCACAGCGTGGACATCACTTTGCACAAGAGTCCGTCACATTCCTGCTACATTGAGGTGGTTTCATTTCCATAAGCTGAATTCTATTTTTAATGTAAGACAACTTGGCATTTGTGGGAAATCTGAGGCAGATCCTCTGGGGACCCAGATTCCTCTATTCTGGAAATAGCCATGGTTCTCAGGACGATGTTGAATAACTAGCTGCATTTAGATTTGCATTTTAAACTGAAGATGCCTACGGTTTCTGCTCAGAGCAGTTCTGTTCATTGTTATGCATGTGGTTCTTCATTTTATATAGACAACATTAGTTCTGTTTTGTGGCCAGCATGCTTCTTTCCTGAAATGCAGTCCTTTACACTGACATCTCTAATACTATAATAATGCTAAATATTGGATGTAGTAAATGTCCTATTTTAGATTAAATCCAGAGTAAATGGAGGGATAAGTAAATCCAATTACCACATGATGTGTCACACAAAGAGCAAAACAAAAACAATCATGCCATGGGAAATGTTCCTGTCCACTATTTGTAGAAGGCAGGGTGTTTGTCCCCAGGAGACACATTAGGTACACAAGTACAAAATTACAACCTAGTCAAAGTGAGCTCCTAAATGCATCTTCCTTGTAATTTGGGGTTAGCCTTAAACTATTTTTTTTATGGAATGTACTATTTGATAAGGCTGTCATAACAAAGTACCACTGACTTAGAGATGTGACAGCAATGATTTTTCTCACAGTTCTGTTGGCCAGAAGTCTGAGGTCAGCAGAGCTGGTTTCTCCTGAGGCTTGTCTCCTTGAGTTGGCCATCTTTTCCCTGCGGCTTCATATGGTCTTCTCTCTGTAACTGTCCATGTCCAAGCTTCCCCTTCTTTTAATGGCATTGGATCAAGGCTCACCTGATGACCTCATTAAATTACCTCTTTAAAAAGCTTAGCTCCAGGCGCCTGGGTGGCTCAGTCGGTTGAGTGTCCGACTTTGGCTCAGGTCACCATCTTACAGTTCATGAGTGTGAGCCCATGTGGGGCTTGCAGACAGCTCAGGGCCTGGAGCCTGCTTTGGATTCTGTGTGTGTGTGTGTGTGTGTGTGTGTGTGTGTGTGTGTGTCTCTCTCTCTCTCTCTCTCTCAATAAATAAATAAATAAATAAATAAATAAATAAATAAATAAATAAATAAAATATTCAAAGAAAAAGAAGAAGAAGAAGAAGAAGAAGAAGGAGAAGGAGGAGGAGAAGAAGAAGGAGGAGAAGGAGGAGAAGGAGAAGGAGAAGAAGAAGGAGGAGCAGCTTAGCTCTAAATACAATCACATTCTGAGGTACTGGGGCTTAAGATCTCAACGTGTGAATTTGGGGGGGATACACCCCAGCCCATAACATCAAAGCACAGTAAATACAAGAAAAGAAAGGCACTTTTAGGAAAACTGTCTCTTCTGATTTCTTGTACACATGCCTAAAACCCAAATATATTTGTAGAGCAAATTTCAAAACAGAGAAAAAAATATTTTTTGTCTAAATTTTTATTTTAGAATGTTGTTGTCATACAGAAAGGATTTATACTAAAACAGGCTTCATTTTCTGCAGCTCACCCCTGAGGGAAATGAAGGGCCCATTATGAAAAATATCTAGTACCCTTAATAGCAGGAGTGTTCCCATATTCAACTCATGTAATATGAATTTCCCTAGGTTTTCACTTTGAGGAAATGTTCTGAAGCTATTAAGGTTTCCATTAGTCAGTGTAGGCTGAGCAAAGCAGAAAATACTGCCTATTTCCAAAAACTAATATATGGGCTGATATATTCTCTGTCCCAAAGATACAATAAATTCCTGTCAAAGCTAACACAAGAAGAGAAGGTTAGGCAGTTAGTTGGCAATGGAGTTGGTTGCATATGAGCCCCTGGTAATGTGCCTTCCTCTCCCTGTGCATGGTTTGCATCTTCAGCTGGAAGGGAAGGATGAGACCTCAAAGAAAGAGTGTCTGAGGCACAGTTTACTGAGCTGGCTCCACAGAAATTGCCCCTGCTTTCTTGGATTGATGTGAGCCTTCCGGATTCCCTAGCCTTTCACTGGGAGAAATCCCCACTTTACAAGCTCGCATAAAACCATTTGCCTTTGTAACATAAATAACAGTTATAAATACACATTCAATGCCATAGGTAATTGGTTAATTCTACCTCTATCACTAGGCTATAAGCCCCAGGACAACAGGGATCAGATATGTTCCATTTACCTTTATGACTTGTCAGCCAGGCCTAGAGAAGTGAAAGCAGATTCTGGAAACAAGCAGTGGCAACACAACTCTTAATGATTATTGCTCTTGCTAAGTGACAATAGTTTCAGATCCCAGCAAACAGCTTCTGATTAATCCCTAATTAGAGAAACCAGAAATCATATTCTTTACATGTGGCAAACCAAACCTGGGACAATGTGTACTTTAAATATATTTATATGCATAATAATATACAAAATCTGCATGAGTTTATAAACGCATATATAATTCAAAATCCTGACAATGCTCACATCTTACATGTAGTGATTATTTTCTCTGTGAATCTGTCCAGCAAACTCCCATCGTGGCTTTAATGTTGAAGAAGTACCTATGGTTCACTTGCTCATGTGTCATCATTATCATAATGCAAAATAATAGTAAGATTCATTAACCTAAACACACTGCTGAGCTCTTAGAACATGCACAGGAAATATCTATGGCATCTAATCTGGCAGTCCAACTGGTAATAAAGTCCCCTCCCAACATCTCCAACAAGGAAGCATGGTTAAAGACTTCATTAGCTCCTGCCAACTCCCATCTCTCATCTAGACCCCAGACCCACATACCCCCACATATTGGGCATCTTCACCTGCAGGCTTGCCAGAGCTGTTTCCCTGCCTGATTTTATGAGTAAAATTTTATCCATTTATATGTTGCCCCATGACTGCTTCCATGCTACAATGGCAGGATTGAGTCGCAAAGGCCATATGACCTGCAAAGCCCAAAATTTTATCATCTGGCCCTTCACAGAAAAAGTCTGAATATTCTATTCACCACTTAACCCCCTGAATTTACATTTCCTTACCCATAAAATGGAGATGATGATAATAACAGCATCTATCTCATAGTGATGTTGAGGATTGAATGTGGTATAGCCCACAAACCACTCAGCAAGCGCCTTAACCACAATAAGCACTTACCCATACTGGCTCTTGGTGCTAACACTATTACTCCTCATTTTTCAAGACTCAGACCACTTATCTTCAAGAATATTCTCCAGCTTGCCTTACCCCACCCACCCCATCCTAAGTCTTCCACTGTGTTGTCATCATAGCCTGAAGATACCTTTATTTTAGCTCTTTTCTCATTATACATGTACGGTCTTCTGTCTCTCCTGAGAAGACTGTGAGCATCTTAAGGGCGGGAGTTGCGCCTCGTTCATCTTAAATCTGCAGAGCCAGCATCTTGCTCACTGCTGGCATTCAGCGCACCTGAGCCCCTCATGGGAGGTCACAGAATGTCAGTGTCCAAAGGATGTTTATCCACAGACAGGGAGGTTGCCAGAGCTTTGGCATTTTGGCTTGATGGAAGTTACTCACTCAATTGACTTGCAAATCAGTAGTTGGAAGTTATATTCTGGCAGGTGAGCACTGATCAACGTGGAGAGCTTATAAAGCAAGGGACCACTCTGGATTCTGGATCCAAATAAATGTGAAGGATCCCAGCCCCAAATCACATTATCAGCAGCTGACTTTGATTCTAGCCCCTCCATGTGGTTTCACATTCACTCTTTCTCAAGGAATTCCAAATGGGCAGAAAAGCACCAGCTCTAATTTCTTAAAGAAAAAAAAAAATCCGGCCACAGAGAAACGGGCACTTAGGGCAAACCTAAGAAGTATTCACCAAAATCAAGATAAAACTGTGTGTAACCCCTTTGTGCTTGTTTGCTGGTTTTTGAATCTGCCAATTTTTTAACTTTCCGAAAATGATAAACACAAATTAGGACTCGTTTCCATCTTTCCATCTAGAATTTCAGAACAGCCTCTCATTGTTTGGCAACTTTGTTTTACTCTAGAAAAATCACTATCTCTGTGATTAGGAATATGCTACTTAACCTCAAAGAACTACTTACAGTTTTGAAGCTCAGTTCCTCTTAGAGAGAAGGTCATTTTCTTCTATTTTGTCTTATCAGGCTGCCCTGAACTTGATCATCATTTATAGAATTCTCTTCAGTGGCTCAATTTAAAAAGATAATGCAGGGGCGCCAGGGTGGCTCAGTCGGTTGAGCGTCCGACTTCAGCTCAGGTCACGATCTCACGGTCCGTGAGTTCGAGCCCCGCATCGGGCTCTGGGCTGATGGCTCAGAGCCTGGAGCCTGCTTCCGATTCTGTGTCTCCTTCTCTCTCTGCCCCTCCCCCATTCATGCTCGGTCTCTCTCTGTCTCAAAAATAAATAAAAATGTTAAAAAAAAAATTTAAAAAGATAATGCAGAGCCTTTAAACATTGCAGCAGAAAAATGTCAGTCTACCAAGGATCATTTGCAAAATGCTTTCCTTCTACCTTCAGTGTTCCTCTCTCCTGATTACTCAGGGTTATACAGCAATAATGTACAATTATTTATCAACACACCAGCTTGAGCAAAACTCAGAATCAGTTCTGTCAATTTTCAACTGGTTCTCAAAATCTAGCTTCTCCTCATTCCTTCCTCCCACTCATCATCCTTAAATCATCTCCAGAATGGTCTTCTTCCACCTTTTACTTGATTCTGGAGAGATGGGTGAAACACAACACTGAACGCAAGCAATACTTTTCTGTTTCCTTTCACTTTCTGTACAGAGAGAATGGAACCACTGTTTATGCAAAAAGATTGTACACGCTACCATGATATTTTTGACAGCTACATACGTTAAAAGCAAAACACACCAATTTATAAATTTTGAATAGTTCTCCTCTTTTATTCTTGCAAAGACAAATCGAATGGCTTATTACATTTGGGTTCTAATATATTTTTCATTACAGATGATGAATCCTCCTAGAAAAAGGAAAAGCCATCATAAGGACTTCTCAATAAGCTTTCCTTACCTTATAGTTTATGTTTTATGTTTATGTTGGATTTTGTTATCTTGACTTATGATTTGCTGTATTACACATTATACTTAAGTCAATGAAAGTAATTTTCAAAAATGCAAGGTTTAAGTAACTTAAGGTAAATATAAATTGAATTATTTGTATTCAAGTCCTAATTATTGGGGGAGGTAAGAACCTAGATACACACACACACACACACGCAGACACACACACACGCACACACACACACACACACACACACACACAATTTGCCTCAAGTAGG
The DNA here is from genome assembly GCF_018350175.1 of Felis catus. Classification (NCBI taxonomy): domain Eukaryota; kingdom Metazoa; phylum Chordata; class Mammalia; order Carnivora; family Felidae; genus Felis; species Felis catus. Next base: position 66,748,920 of record NC_058378.1, read on the forward strand.
TTCATAGAATATTGAGCATTTTCTAACACATAAATTTTGCCTCATCTTACATATTAATGTATCAACATTTTATGGTCATTCTCTCTCTTTCCCACATTCCAACCTTATACCTTTCCCTGGGCTTCAGCTGACCAACTCCTTTCCAATTTTATATAAAAATACTGTTTAGGGGCACTTCGGTGGCTCAGTTAGGTAAGTGTCCAACTCTCGATTTTGGCATAGGTCATGATCTCACAGTTTGTGAGTTCAAGCCCTGCACTGGGCTCATGCTGACAGTGTGGAGCCTGCTTGGGGTTCTCTCTCTCCCTCTCCTTTTGCCTCTCCCCCACTTGCACTCTCCCTCTCACTCTCTTTCAAAATAAATAAACTTTAAAAAACAAGATTTTAAATAAATGAACAAACTGTTTAAAAGCCACATTAAGTTTAAGTTATATCCCTCATCTCTAAATCAGTCCATCTATATTCTGCTTCATAATGATGTGACTGGAATTCTGCAAACCGTATTTCTCATTTTTTCAGATGGCTCCCAGTTCAGTTGCACCACTACAGGTGCTAGATTGAAACTAGAAGGCAGGAAGCTGTTCTTTCCGTCAGCTTCACTCCAGCCTCACTCCAGCAATGGCCCTTCAACATCAGGAGCTATTAGCCCTAGTCTCTAGTAATTTTAGTTCTCCAGGAAACAATATCAGTGTGTTCCTTCATAAGTACTAGTAGCACTTACTGGCAGGTGGCCCATTCCCAAAGGCCTGAACTCTGTGGCGTCCAACTTCTGATCTTCTGAGGTACCCAGAGGAGCCATGCAGTACTTTCTCTTCAGAGTTTGGACCCTAGCTCTCCAAAGCCCCTTCTCTAAGGTCCTGTGCTATTGGCTGTAGCTGCATGGCAGCCCATGCCCAAAAGTCTGGGTCTCATTTCTTCAGGGCATCTTCTCTAAGTTTCTAAATTCTGGAAATTCCAGCTCTTAACTTTCATGCCTCAGTCCTTAGGGGTATAACTCTATTGAACTCTGGTGTTCTATTTTGATCTTTTCATTCTCTAATACATCTCTACCCAACTCAATACACTAAATTCTTTCTGTTGCCATATTTAATGTGATTTCTCTGTTTCTACCTGAACCCTTAGTTGGGTACTATATTGATACAAATGAGGTTGATGGATTGATTTGGCTGTATCCTTGACCTTGACAAATGTGTGGAGCTCCTCACTAATGGGAAAAGAGAAATCAGTACTTCATAAAATTCTATGCATCATTATTAATTAAATTGTCACCTATTTTTGATTGTTATCAAGGGTCCAAAGATATTTGTAAAACCAAGCGTCTGCTTTTGATGCATATGGGCTAGGAGATCTTACTGTACAAGAAAGCATACAGAAAGAGAGTGACAAGCTCAAGACTTTAAAATCTAAGCCCACTTGACAAACGAGAACAAGAGACCTATGTGAAATGATTTCTTATTTCACTGAATTGTGTGTGTTGTAGAATTAAAAACTTAGACTCTCAGGGCCCAATGCTTGGAAAAAGAGAAGTATTACCACATGCCTAGAGGTCATCTTATTTTTTATTTTCAATACTCTTATATCTGCTAGTCACAAAACTTCAGAATAAGCACAAGTGTACAACATAATGACCCCATTGCACTTTCCAGAAAAGTAGTGTTATCGTGGAGTATCTCCATAGAAATGGTAGGACAAAATAAGTATTGATGCAATTGTGCAGGGAAAGTTGATTAAGAGGAGATTCTCCCAGGAACCCTAGGAAGCAGATAATATGTCTACTGCACTTGACCTGAGAAAGTAAGTGGGGAAATTTGTGGAGGGGCCGACAGTCCTTTGACTAGTGGGAAAGAAGGGTAGGTCTTTGGCAGCTGCCCTGGATGGCCCTGTATGCAGTTCTTAAGTTGCTTTTGTTCAAGTCTCCTCACTGGCAATAGTTCACTGATTCAGAGGACTAGGGCCCAGGGGCCATGTTTATCACCGTGACCTTCTGGCCACAGTGGAATGGCTATTACCTGATTCAGTGGAGAGATTTCCAAGATTAGCTACTTTTATATCCTTGCAAATCACCATGTCTGTGGGTGTTGGTATTGTGCCTTGCACTTATAAAGCACTGTTTCCAAATCACCACTAGTCTTCATATCTTAATCCCACTCCTCAATGAAGGACATTCTTCATACCTCTATTAACAAGTTCAGGCAGGATTACATAGCATCTGAGTTGAGGGTTAACACCTGTTACGACAATTCCCCTCCTAGACCAACAGGTCATCACCCCAATGTTTCCTGCCAGAGTCAAGAAGAGACACGAGATGGTCAAGTGCTCTTTTCCTCCATAATCCCCACCTTCTCTTCCTTAATTTCCTGTCTTCCACAAACCATTCTACTTGTTGATGATGCCCCTGTTTCCTGAGCATTATGAATAAACCCTATCATAGCCACAGAGTGAGAGCCACTATTTTCATTTTACAGGTGGGTAAATTAAAGCTCATAAAAGGCAATGTAATGGGCCAAATGTCAAACAGCTGGTAAGTAACAGAAGTGGAATCTTAACCCGGGATCATCAGACTCCACAGCCCAAAGCTCTTCCCCGTGCACCATATGGTAGTTCCCACTTCCTGCTAGACAGGCACTTTCATACTGTATCTTAGGCAGTTTCTCCCGGGATGGCACACAATCCCCCGTTACTAGAACATATGGGCATGGGAACAGCGGCAGCAGATGAGTGTGGAGATGCAAGGAGCAGAAAGTAGTGAGCAGATGTAATTCTGCAGAACACAGGAGCTCATAAAGGGTTTTAAGCACAACAGCATAACCAGATGTGTTTCTGAGAAGCTAACTCTTGAGGGAGGTAGACTAGTCAGACAAGAGAGAAGACAGCTATAAGAAAGCAAAAGAACAGGAGAACCAAATCTGAGGCAGTGGCAGTGCCTTAGAAAGATGTTCAGTATTTAAGAAATACTTTAAAGTAAAATCAATTGAATTTAGTGATTTATCAGGGGATAAGGAGTAAAGGAGTGGCGTGAGGAACAACTCTGAAGTTTCTGATTATGAATGCCATGGAACATGGCAGAAAATAATAAAGAATTAATTGAGGATAAAATGAGATTGATAGGGAGAGCCACAATCTCTGTTGTGGGCATATGAGGTTTAAAGTATCTGTTTACATGTATTTATTCCCTAACAGTCTTTGCATTTGCTAGGGAAAAGAGAATCTCAATAAATGCTATTAATTGTCTGAGAAAGGAAATTAAAATCGTAACCTCAGGAAAATATTATGTACCCATCAGAATGTCTAAAATTTAAGGGGGAAAAAACCCTCAAAATACAAAGACTTGGCAAATATGTGGAACAATGGCTACCTCCACACACTGGTAAGGAGTATAAATTTGTACAACCGTATCGGAAAACTACTTGCAAGCACTAACACTGAACATACACCTCGAGCCTCAGAAATTCCGTGATAACATTTACACACAACAGAAATGCATGCATATGCTAACCAAAAAACAAGAATTAAGTATATTCAGAGCAGCAGTTCTCATGGTTGCCCCAACTGGAGGCAACTCAAAAGCATACATTAGAATTCTGTGCATCGATAAAAATGGAGGAACCACAAGTCCACATAACAATACGGAGGAATCTCACAAATATAACATCAGATGAAATAAACCATCCACAAAATACATGCTATGTTTTCCTGTATGATTTCAGTCATATAAAATTCAAAAAACAGGCAAAATCGATCTGTGCTGCTGGAAGGCATGACAGCAATCACCCTTTATGTGAGGAGAATTACTGAAAAGGCACCAGAGATAACTTTGCATTCTGGTAATCCATTTCTTGACGTGGATACTGCTGAGATGGGTAGAATTTTTTTTTTGGAGATGTGACATTTAAATTTAGAGGTTTACATTACAAATAGAGTCACCAATCCCTTCCAGCACTAGTACTCATAAATTATCCAATCAAAAACTTTAATTATGTTTAATTAATTAACGTTTAGATGAGTCAGTTCTTTTGCTTCACCCAAAGATGGGAAGAAAAGGCATAAAAAGCAGTGTGTAGATTTGGAAGATTCTGTCTCAGAAGATCTGAGACACTACCTACTGGGCACACAATCTTTGCTAGGTTCCCCATCAGAACTTTGCATACCTGACCTTGAAAATGGAAACATTAACAAGGCCCACCTCACTAAATTTATTTGAAGATACAAATAAAGTGACGTAGGTGAGGAAAAGCACCATGCAGATGTTATTTGTTTTAAAGACAAGGTCCTTGGTCTTCTTGGAGGTTACACTATAATTAAGGAGATATTCACTTATGCACCTCAAAAGAAAACTTTGAACAAAAACTGTAAAGTAAGCAGCATTTGGAAATAATTCTCATCATAAAAAGAGGTTAATGGATTCCTCTTGTCATAATTCAATGAAACTAGCATAAAGCAAACTTTGTTTCTCAAAGAGGCAGGGAAGTTGAGTAAATATGTTTGGGAACAACACTTTGCCCTTCAAAGACCAGGCCAAGAAGTCCAGCTCCTTGGTTCAGAAAAGAAATTATTTTTTTCTCAGCACCTAACAGTCTGGCAAGTCCCAGCTATTGCTGAAGCCAGCTGTAGAACACAATGCCTTGCGGAGAAGTCTGCTCCAATGACCCACCGTGGATTCACACTTCTCTGTTGCTCCTTCCTTAAATCAACTCAATCTTGGCAGGAGAAAAAAATCTTTATCAAAATCAACACTAGGGGCACCTGGGTAGCTCAGTCGGTTAAGCGTCCAATTTCGACTCAGGTCGACTCATGATCTCATGGTTCTTGGGTTTGAGCCCCACATCATGCTCTGTGCTGACAACTCAGAGCCGGGAGCCTGCTTCAGATTCTGTGTCTCCCTCTCTCTGCCCCTCCTCTGCTCATGCTTTGTCATTTTCTCTCCCTCCCTCTCTCTCTCTCAAAAATAAATAAATGTAAAAAAAAAATGTTTAAATCAACATTAATATTCACTTATATGTGAAATCTAAAAAAGCCAAAAACATTGATTTCACAGAAACAGAACAGAATAGTGATCACCAGGGGCTGAAGAGTAAGGGAAATGGATGGGGAAATGGGGAGACATCGGTCAATTAGTACAAATTTTCAGTTATAAGAAGAATAAGTTCTGATGATCTAATGTACAGTGTGGTGACTACTCACCATACACAGAAAAAGTTAACTATGGTGAGGTGAGAATGTGTTAACTACCTTGATCTTGGTAATTATGTCACAATATTTATGTGTAGCAAATCATTATATCATACACTTTAAAAATATACAACTGTATTTGTCAACTCTTTCTCAAATTTTTAATAAGAATCTTAATCTATTGCAGAATAATAAAATAAAGATAATTTTACTAACACACTTGAATATTCAATTTTAGCAAGAAGTTATAGTAAGGAATTTATATGTACATTACTTGCTTCTCAAACCAGCACCTATCAATTTATTGCCCCATCCTCATTTCCCCCTCTCTCCCTCTTTACAATCTACCTAACATGTTTGGTTTTTTTCTGTTTCTTGTTCTTTCTTACCACAAGACCTTTGCATGAACTGTTTCTTACGCCTAGCGTCCCTTCTCTCAGACTAATTCCTGGGGAATTAGCAAGTTCATACTCATTCTTTAGTTGAAATATCAGGGAAGATCATATCCATCGTATGCACATCAATAGAAACTCAAGTCACCTCTCTGTTGCTCATATTATATAACTAATAGTTATTCACAGCTGTCTTTCAGGATTATCTATATTTTCCATGAGTTCTAGGACTACATCTGTCTTGCTCAATATCCCTTTGGATATAGCCAGGTTTAGTTGGCCAAAGTTCATTAAAAAAAACCTCTTCTCTAATACTAACACATTCTTCCAAAATGTTCATTGCAGTACACCTTAGATATATATAGAACTGTCGACTTTTAAAATCAGTATTTTGAGTGGAGTCACCTGTAGGACATCTGCACTTTTAAAAACCTGAGACCTCTTATATATTAGACTGTTTCATCCTCCTATCATAAAAACTAAATGTCAAGTTTAAGAGTTCAGAACTTGTAAAAATATAGGAACACAGTTAAAAACTTTATTTAATTTCCTTTTGTCAGGCCAGAAGAACTGTAACATATCTCTTCCTATCATACCATCTGAGCATTTTGGGTTTTTATTTTGCTATCTATACATTGTATAACGTACTGCTTTCAATGTTTTAAGACAACTTTCTATGAATAGAAGTTATTTCTAGATAGACATAAATTAATGAACACAAGTGTATATATGTACTGCTTCTAATGCTTTAAGACAGCTTTCTACAAATAAATAGAAGTTATTTCTAGATAGACAAATTAATGAACACAAAAACATATGCAAGAATAAAAATGTATGTATCACATGATAGCACCGTGTTTTAATTTGTGTCTTTTACATCGTCCAGCATGGTGTATTCCACGTGGTAAGTGCTTCATCACTGTTATTGGAAATGAGACCTTACACTGCTGAGTCATTTAAATGGAAGGTGATAGGAGGTATAGTGAGAGAAAACTATATTCCTATGTTGTTCAGAAACAACACCTTTTTCTTACCGGACTCTTCACCAGTCTTACAGATAACAAGCTGGGATTTGCATTTGAAGAAAATAGTAGGTGATGACTGATTGATTCAATCTGTGTCTACCACCACCCCTACTAATGGAGATGTTGTTAGAATTTACCAGAGCAGGGGCGTCTGGGTGGCTCAGTCAGCTAAGCATCTGATTTCAGCTCAGGTCATGATCTCATCACTGGTGAGCTCAAGCCCTGCATTGGGCTCTCTGCTGACAGTGCAGAACCCACTTTGGTGTCTGTCTCTCTCTCTCTCTCTCTCTCTCTCTCTCTCTCTCTCTCTCTCTCTCTGTCTCTCTCTCTGTCTCTCTCTCTCTCTCTCTCTCTCTCTCTCTCTCTCTCTCTCTCTGCCCCTCCCCAGCTCATGCTTTCTGTTTCAAAAATAAATAAAAACATCAAAAAAAAATTAAAAAAAAAAATTACCAGAGCAGATGTTTGGTTGAGAATAAAGGCTGCCCTTCCTAATCCAAAGGCTGCAGCTTTTTTTTTTTAATTTTTTTTTAACGTTTATTTATTTTTGAGACAGAGAGAGACAGAGCATGAATGGGGGAGGGTCAGAGAGAGGGAGACACAGAATCTGAAACAGGCTCCAGGTTCTGAGCTGTCAGCACAGAGCCCAACACGGGGCTCGAACTCATGGGCCGAGAAATCATGACCTGAGCCGAAGTCAGCCGCTTAACCGACTGAGCCACCCAGGCGCCCCAAAGGGCTGCAGCTTTTAAAACTTCAATTATGGCACCAGAGGTTGGCTCAGGTCTCTCCTCCTCAGGCTCTATGGCACTACGCACTGTAAAGAGCGTCTAAAGTGGGATGTAATAAGCGTATTACCCATCTGCAATCTAGATGGTAGTTTATTAAACTTTTTTTTTAATGTTTATTTATTTTTGAGATAGAGAGAGAGACAGAGTCAGAGCGTGAGTGGGGAAGGGGCAGAGAGGTAGGGAGACACAGAATCCGAAGTAGGCTTCCGGCTCTGAGCTGTAGCACAGAGCCCAATGCAGGGTTCGAACCCACGAACAGAGAGATCATAAGCTGAGCCAAAGTTGGACGCTCAACCAACTGAGCCACCCAGGTGCCTCCGGTTGGTAGTTTATTAAAAGGACCCAGGAAATGAATGAATAAATAAACTTTTGTAACCATTGCTAGTCTCTGCATAAAAGGCAACATGTTGCTTTTTGCTGTAACTGCCTCAGGATTGCCTACAGCTTCTACCCCACAAGGTCTATTCTTCAACTTCATTGGATTTGATAAATCTTCTTCTTGGGATTCCATTTGGAGCATACATGCTGTGGGTGGATATGAGTAACTTATGTTGCTGTATTTATAAAACTGCTGCCCTAATGAGATAATATATTTACTTATTAAAACAATAAACACAGCTATAAATGAACCATAAAAAAACAGATGAGACAACAGATTTCTCTACTCAAAGTGTCAGTTTTAATTGAGAAATAAATAATCCATCTTTCTCCCACAATCTATTCCTCTATCTTCTTGTGTACCTCTAGAATTCAAGAGCAGTCAGCATTACTTGTATTAATTACAGAATAACAAATCTCCACATAAAAATTGATTTGCCTTGTAATACAATTTTGACAACACAACATATGGTAGTCCTTCCAATACACTCAAATCTAATGATTTTACAGAACACTACTTATTAACAGCTTTTGCCTTATCATGAAAATGCTATTAAGATTTTTCTTTAGGGTTCTTTGGGGTTCCACAGGCAATGATGGAAATAATACATCCTATAATAAGGGAAAATAATCTAATCTATGTTTCAAGATTCTCAGGTATGTTAGTGAAGGACGGACTATTAATATGTAAATTATACCACAGGACTAATTTTTCCCATTAATATTTTTCAGAGGTGAAGGCTGAAATAACAGACATTGGGACCACTTCAACATAACTGTACCAATTTATTTTTCCCCAACACATGTTATATGCCAGTATGGGGAAAAGCTATAATACTTTCATGTATGTTTTTCAAATATTTTAATTTTATTCCTTCCCTGCTCTGAAGCCTTTGTTCTTTCTTTTAAAACATCCTGGCCCATCCATGTATCAGGTCAAAAATGTTTGAAAATATTTGAGATGTTTTTCCATTTCTTTCTATCTTCCTCAATTTCCTTCATAACTTTCTATAGTTTTCAGCATACAGGTCTTTTACATCTTTGGTTAGGTTTATTCCTAGGTATTTTATGATTCTTGGTGCAATTGTGAATGGGATCAGTTTCTTTATTTGTCTTTCTATTGCTTCATTATTAGTGTATAAGAATGCAACTGATTTCTTCTCGCGGTCTGTGAGTTCGAGCCCCGCGTCAGGCTCTGGGCTGATGGCTCAGAGCCTGGAGCCTGCTTCTGATTCTGTGTCTCCCTCTCTCTCTGCCCCTCCCCCGTTCATGCTCTGTCTCTCTCTGTCCCAAAAATAAATAAAAGTTGAAAAAAAAATTTAAAAAAAAAAAAAAAGAATGCAACTGATTTCTGTACGTTAATTTTGTGTGCTGCAACTTTGCTGAATTCACGTATCAGTTCTAACAGACTTTTGGTGGAGTCTATCGGGTTTTCCATGTATATCATGTCATCTGCAAAAAGTAAAAGCTGGACTTCATCTTTGCCAATTTTGATGCCTTTGATTTCCTTTTGTTGTCTGATTGCTTATGCTAGAACTTCCAACACTATTTTAAACAATAGCAGTGAGAGTGGACATCCCTGTCATGTTCCTGATCTCAGGGGGAAAGCTCTGTTTTTCCCCATTGAGGATGATATTAGCTGTGGGCTTTTCATAAATGGCTTTTATGATGTTTAAGTGTGTTCCTTCTATCCCGACTTTCTCGAGGGTTTTTATTAAGAAAGGATCCTGAATTTTGTCAAATGCTTTTTCTGCATCAATTAACAGGATCATATGGTTTTTATTTTTTCTTTTATTAATGTGATGTATCACACTGATTGATTTGCGAATGTTGAACCAGCCCTGGAGCCCAGGAATGAATCCCACTTGATCATGGTAAATTATTCATCATGAAACGGAAAAACATTCCGTGCTCATGGATTGGAAGAATAAATATTGTTAAAATGTCAACACTACCCAAAGCTATCTACACATTCAATGCAATCCCAATCAAACTTGCACCAGCATTCTTCTCGAAGCTAGAACAAGCAATCCTAAAATTTGTATGGATTCACAAAAGACCCCGAATAGCCAAAGTGATATTGAAGAAGACCAAAGCAGGAGGCATCACAATCCCAGACTTTAGCCTCTACTACAAAGCTGTCATCATCAAGACAGCATGGTATTGGCACAAAAACAGACACATAGACCAATGAAATAGAATAGGAACCCCAGAACTAGACCCACAAAAGTATGGCCAACTAATCTTTGACAAAGCAGGAAAGAGTATCCAATGGAAAAAAGACAGTCTCTTTAACAAATGGTACTGGGAGAACTAGGCAGCAACATGCCGAAAGACTGAAACTAGACCACTTTCTTACACCATTCACAAAAATAAACTCAAAATGGATAAAGGACCTGAATGTGAAACAGGAAACCATCAAAACCCTAGAGGAGAAAGCAGGAAAAAACCTCTCTGACCTCAGCCGCAGCAATTTCTTACTTGACACATCCCCAAAGGCAAGGGAATTAAAAGCAAATATGAACTATTGTGACCTCATGAAAATAAAAAGCTTGTGCACTGCAAAGGAGACAATCAACAAAACTAAAAGGTAACCAACAGAATGGGAAAAGATATTTGCAAATGACATATCAGACAAAGGGCTAGTATCCAATATCTATAAAGAACTCACCAAATTCCATACCCAAAAAACAAATAATCCAGTGAAGAAATGGGCAGAAGACATGAATAGAAAGAAGACATCCAGATGGCCAACAGACACATGAAAAGATGCTCAACATCGCTCATCAGGGAAATACAAATCAAAACCACACTGAGATACCATCTCACACCAGTCAGTGGCTAAAATGAATAAATCAGGAGACTACAGATTCTGGAGAGGATGTGGAGAAATGGGAACCCTCTTGCACTGTTGATGGGAATGCAAACTGGTGCAGCCGCTCTGGAACACAGTGTGGAGGTTCCTCAAAAAATTAAAAATAGATCTACCCTATGACCCACTGCTAGGAATTTAGCCAAAGAATATAGGAGTGCTGATACACAGGGGCACTTGTACCTCAATGTTTACAGCAGCACTTTCAACAATAGCCAAATTATGGAAAGAGCCTAAAAGTACATCAACTGATGAATGGATAAAGAAATTTTGGTTTATATACACAATGGAATACTACGTGGCAATGAGAAAAAATGAAATATGGCCTTTTGCAGCAACATGGATGGAACTGGAGAGTGTTATGCTAAGTGAAATAAGTCAGGCAGAGAAAGAGAGATACCATATGTTTTCACCCTTATGTGGATCCTGAGAAACTTAACAGAAGACCGTGGGGGAGGGGAAGGGAAAAAAAGAAGAAGTTAGGGAGAGAGCCAAACCATAAGAGACTCTTAAAAACTGAGAATAAACTGAGGGTTATGGGGGGTGGGAGGGAGGGTAGGGTGGGTGATGGGTATTGAGGAGGGCACCTATTGGGATGAACACTGGGTGTTGTGTGGAATCCAATTTGACAATAAATTTCATATTAAAAAAAAAGAAAGAAAATACTTGACAAAAAAAATATTTGGGGGTTGACAAGGAATATAAATCTCTATTTAAATGTATTTACTGGCAAAATTTAATTTTTTAAACAACTCTATTGCTACTGCTGCCTATGCCTTTGTTGCAACAAAGACGCTGATCCTCAGAATTATAGGAAAAAATTACCCATGGCATGCCTGAGGCATAGCACAAGGATGAATTAAACACCCTACATAAGTTGGTAGTCCTTAAACCCTGTAAATCAACCACGGTCATGAAGGAGTTCTCTAACCCAGATGATACTGATTTGAGGTTCTCTGAGGGAAGAAATGTATGAATATGAATTGGGTACCCCTCCCCCCCCAACACCACATAAGTATATCCAGTGGGCGGGGGAAAAGAAAAAACAAAGAAGAAACCTGGATACAAAGGCAGGAAGCAACAACAACAAAAAAACTGAAACAAAGGTCCACAACTTGATCCAATTTGAAATATGAAATTCACTAAAAGAAGACAACAAAAGACAAAAGAGTACCATTGGCTCTGTGCCTCTACAACACAGACTCAGAATTAACTCTAACAGCTGATTAAATGCACCAACTGGCAAACGTTCACGGCCTTGATCAATACTGGGGCTCAAATTACACTTAGACTTTGGCATCCCACTAAATTTAATCAAAGTATCTGCTACAATCTTAGGGGCCTTCCTAAACATAAAATAGGGTGAGATGCCTCCCCATAACCATCAGAACTATTTCTTGGCCTAAATTTCCCATGGTCACATCACCTATTACCCTCTTATATCCCATAGTGTGCATGGACACTCTGACTCAATGAGTAATAAACTTAAATTAAGTCTTAGGCACTTACAAATTGGCTTGATACAATGAGACCCTATGGACCATCTCTCCCAGTTAAAATAATTAGTATGGCCCAATCTAAATTAAAACAGGGCCTTCAAGAATTGGAATCTATTATGCAAGATCCATTTAGAGAAAGAATGATAATGCCCACTGCTTCTCCCTTTAGCAGTCCAATTTGGTCCATTGTTAAACCTCAAAAGAATAAACAGTAGATTACCACTTTAATACCTTAGTCCCACCCATTGATACCTCCATACTCAATATTACTGAAATTGCTGATTCCAATTCTGATTTCCAATCAGAAGTCTTTTGCTATTATAGATTTTGCTATTGTCTATCAGTGCCTATTTCAACAGCCTCCCAGGCATGGTTTGCCTTCACCTTTGAAGGAGCATAAGACATTTTTTCCTGGCTATCCAAGAGACATCTTAGCAGCCTTACCATCACTCGCAGTTTTTGCACACCAAGTCTTAACCACATCCATCTTTCTCCAGGAGCACAGGTATGACATTATATTGATGACCTCCTCCCCTGACGAAATTCATTCAGGAAAAAATTCACAAAAAAGCTCACAAAAGGGAATGGGCTATTGCCCTACACATGACACAAGGCCCTGCTACCTTGGTGAAATTCCTGAAAGTCATTTGGTAAAACAAGGGCCGTTTCCTCCTTCAATTGTCAAGAGACAGTTATTGACCCTTTCAGTACTCACAATGTTAAACTAATACCCAAGTCTTTTAGGCCTTTGTTTTGGATTCTGGAGTCAACATATTCCTTCTTTACAAATTTTACCTGAGCCAATTTCTTGTTCTTACTTGTAAATTGACCCACCTTGAATGGGACCCCTGCAAAAAAGGACACTAAAGTCTGTCCAAATTGAATACAATAGGCATCTTCTTAGTGCCCTCCAAAGACTCTTTCACTGTAAAGTCTTTAGCTGTCTCTTCTTACACCTTTTGGAGTCTTTGGACCACCCACAATAGCCATAAATTGGTCATGGGCCTTTCATAATGCAAGAAAATGACCATCTCAGCCTCATGCTATATGCCATTAGAGCAGCAATTACTAGCCACATACTGGACTTTCTTGGAAAAAGAGGCCCTATGTCTGTGATCTTCTGTACCCAACTACCTATTATGCTTGGATCATGGAAGCAGTATCCTGCAAACTTGGTACAGCACCTGAGGCTTCTTTGCTACAGGATGGAGCCAAATCTGGGCCTCTCTGTCTTAGTTCCCTTGCCATATGACATGGTTCTGGATGAGATCTCTCTTATCCCAGACCTCTTAATTACCTGGGAAGCCCCTTAGAGTAAATTGAGTAAAAGTAACTAAAGTTCACACATTTTACAGGCATCATCATCACCATCAACATGATGGAGCTCGGTGGAATGTTGCTGACATTTATCCTTTATAAATGACATCCCTGATAAAGGATGGGACCTAAGAATAAGAAAAATTGGCCAAACTTTACACAGTTATCTCAGCACTGAATGCAATGGCCAACAATTGACCCATTCTATAGATTTTTACAAACTTTTGAGTCATTGCTAATGGTCTGGATGTCTGGTCTTGCCAATGATCAATGATTCACCCCTGGGATAAGACAAAACAAAACCAAACCTCTGAGAATCTCCTGCCTCACAGATACCAAAATATAAATCAAGGTCACACATGTCTCTATATTTATTAAGGCATCACTTAATAAGTGAGTTCCAAAGATGACTTATAGTGACCAAAGCATTCATTTTACTTCTCAGGATACACAGTGCTAGGCTCTTGAATAAGACATTCAGTGAAATTTCCATCTTCCTTACAGGCTTCAGGTTGCAGGACTCACAGTACACCTTCCTGGCTTACTTAAGTTCAAATTCAATTAAATGAAATGTGGCATGTTTCAGCCATCAGTCAAACATCAAGGGTAAATTTTAATAAGAGTCTGACTCTATACTGATATTTGACTAATAACTTTAACCCTCACCAACATCCCTATTCTCTTCTGCTCCACACCTAGGCAAGCTGATATGAAAGCCTGGGGCTCCCTCCTTTGGCACTCTTAGGATATCAAACCACAACAAGCCCCTGCCTCTATGCTGGAATCCTCACCCTTGCCCCATCCCTTGGAACACAACTTCAACTTTCATACACTTCTGGTGGGAATAGAAAAAGTACAATCACTTTGATGAACAATTTGACAGTTTCTTTAAAAGGTTTGTACATAAATGCTTACCGCAACCTTATTTATTATAACCAAAAACCTTCATCAAGAAGTGAATGGCTAAATGAATTATGGTCCATTTATACAATGGAATACTAGAAATCAGAACTTCCTACCCCTACAGAGGGCAAAGAGTTGTTCAGTGAATCAATTCATTTACTTTTTTTTAAAGCAGCCACTTTCCTTGTGCCACTCTGGGGTCTCTTCTTCTACCAAGAACTGCCAACAAGGGCCAACTGAATTTGGTCAGAGTGTAGTAGGAAGGCTGGAAGATGTTGGTTTGGAAACAGAAGAGCTGTGTGTTGTTACCATCTCTGCTATTTATAAACTCCATGACTGGGATATTATCTTCTCTAAGCTTCAGATGGCTCCAAAAAAAATGCGGGGTAGAGATCATAAGTCCTACCTCCCAGGACTGTCATAGGGACTGAGATACCACCCTTGAATGCCCCTAGCATATGGCTTGTCACATAGTAGATGCTCAGTGAATACTAGCCTGAATAAGAAGACGAAGAAATGCCTTGTATGTCATGTTCCTACCGAAATGTTAGTAACTGGGACATCTTTGTAATGTTCACCACTTGCCATCTTCTTTATGAGATTTAAAATCCTCTTAAATGATTTGTAATTTATTAGCAATGTTCATGCTTCCCAGTGTCTCCCTCTTCCCTATAATTAGTTAGGTGATTAGTGAAAGTGCGAGTATTGCTGAGAAGTTTGGCTTTTACAACCAAATCCATCTATAGCAGATGAGCTGAGAGATAGGCATCTCCAGTAACACAAATACAACCTTCCCTGCAGGGCACCTTTCTTTGGCACCAGGAAGATTCGTCGACACTGGAGGAGGGTTTGGAGGAATTCTGTGTGGCTGGCTGGACTCTTGGATGAGATAAACGGAGTCTGACAAAGAAGACAATGTGCTCCAGATGATTATTTCCCAAATCTATCTATCCCAGCATGCCCCACAGAGTATTCTGTGAAAATCACATCCCATGAAAAGAATCTCAAAAAAGGTGATGGGGAGGCTGTGATCAAGTAACTTTAGGACTCACTCTCTACACCTTAGATAGCACAATGCACTTTAACTAATAAAAATTCCAAAAACTCTTGCTATGAGCTGAATATACTTCAATTTAGGAGAATATAGGCTCAGTGCACTTATTTAAAACTGATGCTATTTTTTGAATAGCATCCATTAATATATAAATAAATTATATGTAGTAGAAAATAGTTCAGAAATCCCAATCTGTATGAATAATACAGACAAAAGCTTCAGAGAGAACAAAACACCTCTGTACTCAGTACATGACTTAATTTCAATGGGAGAAACCACATGCTGAAGGAAAAGAGAAAGTTGCTTGGCTTTTCTATCCTGCACCCTAAGCATATAGATTTCTCTTCTCCCTCTCCTTGGTGATCGACCTCAGTCACCTATAAAATGAATGTTGACTAGAACACCTCCAAAGAAACCTTAGGATCTCTCTCTTAACTTGTTTACATATGCTTTTCCTTCAGTATTCAGTTATGAGTTTTGATTTTCAACTTTTTATTCTCTAGCCATTGACCTAAAGCTCTTATGACTGAATGCTAGCAGAGAGGGGCTTACAAATAAGGGTTTTTGCAAATGTCAATGATACTTTGAAATTTGTCACTTTTGTAGGAAAAAGAACAATACTGTTTACAAATGTATTACTACAACGTATGCCCGCTGCCTATCAAAGGTAAAGTAAATATTTTCTATTTCCTCTCCTCTATCTATATCTTCTCCTCCTATCCCTATATGTAAGTAGTAGAGATATAAGCTAATAGCTGTGGGCTCTGATTAATAGATTTTATGGGTGAGAAATAGCATTTTGTTGGTTTGGGATTAAGATATAGGTAATATCTTTCCTCCCTAGTGTTTTTAGTAGTTGTTTATTTGAACATTGGCTTTGACTCTTTAAATCAGTTTGAGTCAGGTAAGAATAGGCAAGAGACACAAACTCCATTAGTGTGAAGAACTCATAGATGTGGGTCCTATGGGATGCACTCAGCTTACGTGCTTTGTTCTTCAACTCTGATGACACCTGCTACTCATCACACTTGTTTGGTTAATAGTGTTTGGATATCGTCTGTTGCCTCACAGAACATCTTAAGACATAAATGTATTTTACTTCATGACAATAAAAGAAATATAACCTCCACACACCCAAAACACTTATCAAAAAGCAGTTTAGTCCTTGAAATGGGCATGGTATTATTCTTTTTCATAAACACAGCTATTTTAAAACACAACCAATAGCTGTGTCTCCCATCTCACCATTATGTATTCATCCAAGGTGAAGCTCTTCTATCCACTTGAATAAAGACAAATATGTTTTTATATTCAGTTGGTAGCTACCTGACTTTAAAAAACAATTGTAACCAGTTACCTGTGGCTGGTGAGTTATTGGCTTAGGTCACCCTGAAAGCTGAATTCCTACTGAGAAGAGTGGGGAGGGAGAGAGACTAAATGGAACTGTTCTTTGCCCTGTGTTGCATCCAGGCTACAGGGAAGGTTCCAACTACACACACCCAGTGATGGCTTTTGGACTGGCTTTAGCAGAGACCAGACCCTAATCCAGCAGGCCCCTTGGGGACACTTAGTGCCACGGGAGGATAGATAGCCTACATGATTAACACAAACCCATGCTATGGGCATTTAATTTAACTTTACATTCATTATTCATCAAATTTGGGTATGTACTCTGTCCCATGCACTGCTCTAAATGTTGGGCACAAAACAGCAAGCAAAACAGACTAGACTGTTTTTCTCATAAAGCCAGCATCCCAATAGGGGAGACAAAAAATTAACACCAGGTAAACAAAACCTGAAGTCCAATGCAACTGAAATTACCTGTTCCTGTCCCTGTTGCCCTCTTCTAGGCAGAGAGGTTGTTTCTTGAGAAGGGGTGGCAGGAGGTTAAGGGGTAGGAGATGTGGGGTGTCAGAACAAATTTTTCCTTCTCACCATGCTTCTCTCCTTTTTTTTCTTACCTTTTATTATTTTTGTATACTAAAACAATGATTCTCAGATATTTGGATTTAAGAGAATTTGGGGGATAGACCTAAGATTTCCAAATAATTCTGCCATTAAAGAATACTTATATATCTTTTTATGATATATAAATTATACATATATAATCAAGCAATGTAATTATCAGCTAGCTGATATATATAATTATATATAAATTATACATATATAATCAAGCAATGTAATTATCAGCTAGCTGTTACAGAAGACTTAACATGTTCAAGACACGTTCTAAGTGTTTTATTTTTTTTCAATATATGAAATTTATTGTCAAATTGACTTTCTAAGTGTTTTAAATACACTAACTTATTTTATCAGCACAATAGTCTTTAAGGTGGGCACCGCTGTCATTTCTCTTTCACATATAAGGAACCTCAAGTTAAAAGGTTAATACTTTGTCCTGTGTGACCATTTAGTAAGTGATGGAACCAGGCTATGAATCTGGCACCAGTGTTTGCATTCCTGCCTCTGCCTTGCTTTGCAACATGACCATGTCATTAAAATATTTATTTATTTATTTACTTACTTACTTATTTCCAGAAAGGAAAAACTTCAAGGATATAACTTTAGAGTACAGTTATTTTTATGAAGAATTCACTTGTCTTTATTTTTTTTCCAATTCACTGTAGACTGGTAAAAGCTTTGCCAAAAACTACTACTGGACCACCACTCTACATTCAGGAGCCCCAACACCAAAACATCACAACATGGAGGTTTTCAGTTCTTACCCCAGATTTATACTCCAGACATTATAGATTAAGAGTTTACCCATGTTAGTCATTGCTAGGATGCTGTTCCTAATTCATTTTGCAAGTGGCCTTCAAACACCTACACACAATACCTGAATTTAATCCCCTCTCCATATTTTACTTTTTTTTTTACTTTTTTTTTTAATGTTTATTTATTTTTGAGACAGAGACAGAGTATGAACGGGGGAGGTTCTGAGAGAGAGGGAGACACAGAATCTGAAACAGGCTCCAGGCTCTGAGCTGTCAGCCCAGAGCCTGACACGGGGCTCGAACTCACGGACCGTGAGATCATGACCTGAGCCAACGTCGGACGCTTAACCGACTGAGCCACCCAGGTGCCCCCATATTTTACTTTTAATAGCACTTTGCTGGGTTCTGAAACTATCACCTCCTAAAGCTTGACAAAGAGTCAAGAGTTTGAAACATGACCATCAGATGAGGAAAGGTCCTTAACACAAATTCCAAAGGCTTTAGAGGTCTGAGAATTCCCTGAAATGAACTGCAGAATTTTGCCAATTTATTTAAAATTATCCCTCACCCTACAGGAAAAAGATCTATAGCTTTCAAATAATTTTTATAAGTTCTGTATCCTAAAAGAGCTTAAGAACCACAGTTCAAGGCTTAGTCTCTAAGTTAGTAACATTTGGGGGAAATTCACTTGACCAGTCAACACCAGTTATCCCAAACATCAAATTAGAGTAACATGATTCCTGCCTGACATTTTTTCAAAAGGATGCCAATTAAATGAGGGCATATAATCATGAGCTGTTACTATTGTTCTGCTCTAATTCTCTCTGTGGAGTTGGTGAAAGTTAGTCTGCAGTTCTGTGAGTACACTTCTGGGTATCCTCCATTTGCTCTGTCTTTCAGAGGCTCTGTCTCAGTATTTTCCATACATACATCTCTTAGATAGTTTAGTATTTTGTACCTACTATTTTCTGAAAATTGTAACATCTATTTTTCTCCCAAAAGCCAATAAAAATTTTAAACTGAGAATAAGTGTAAACCACAAGTACTTTAGCCCATCAACATGTGGACGGGATTTAGAGTGAACAGGAAACTTCCCAAACATCAAATGATAAACAATAACTTCCAAGCACATTAAAATACCCCAAACCAGAGCAGCTTTTCTGTGGGGACATGCAATAATACTGTGTGGCTGTTGAGGGATACCTTCTAATACTATAATTATTATTATCTTTATCCAGGAAAATAAATTTGAAATAATGTGCTTTTTTTCTCCCTCCCACTCAACCTTAACCCAACCAGCACTGAGTACATAGTGTCATCATCATTCACTTCCAACTCTACTGTGTCCTACACATGGCATTTTTTAAATTTACTTTAGGGGTTTTCAGAAGCACCATTAAAATTGCATCATTTCAAGGCCAATTGAAATGGTCTGGTTTCTTCAAATCTAAAGCCTTCCCTATGGAGCTTAACTTCAGAAGAAACTCCAGCCTTGTCTTACCATCACTCTCTGCACAAGAATAACCAAAAATTCAGATAGCCAGATTTAGTGAATGACAATACATGATGCCCAGTCACATTTAAATTTCAAATAAACAGAAAATAAGTTTTTGGCATCACTCACCAATTGCATGAGACATAGTTGTACCTATAATAAAAAATTACGTGTAGTTAATCTGAAACCAAATTTAACTGGGATCCTGTATTTTACCAACAATCCTATCAATAACAAGAGAGGACACCATGAAATGGTCAACATTAGAGGGTTGTGTTGTGACATGTTTCCTGAGAAAAGGCCAGAAATGTGGCAATTATATAATGTTGAACCATTAAGGCCAGAGACAGAATTGTACTCTTAAATTTATGCATATCTAGGAGAATACAGATGATATAAAAGGAAGTTGTTTTCCTGCTGACTTTTTTAAACATGAAACAAAATTATATTCTTACAGCAAAGGGGTAGAAGTCACTTTTTGCATAAATATCTCACCTTCCCTTCCAAAATCTGTCTAGAAAGTCAATTCTCTGTACCATGTCTGCCCTCAACCATTTAGACATTAGTAACACTGGTCATAACCTTGAACGGATTTAATAAGAAACACAAAATGAACAAAGAAACCTAAACAAATGAAATGGATCTATTCTTTCACTTCACAATGGATTTTCGTTTTGCCCCAAGGAGGTATTATATTTCATTATTACTAAATATGTCAGCAATATTTCCCTGAGAAGAGCACAAATTTCTCCACCTATTTTTCCATCTTACTCAAAACCCCTTATTGCATATTTTATGAGTCACAGGAGATCTTAATTGCTGCTTTTCAGTATTACAAATTCTGAAACCCAAGGTAGCATTTTGCTAAATGGATTTTGTACATGTAGAGTTGTTAAGCATAAAAGAAAAAACACACAATGAGAAAAACATTCCTGAGATGTTCTCTTGTGTGTAACCTTCACAAATGGAAATAATAGGTCTTTATCAAGTGAGCCAACCAAGTTTCTGCTCCTATCAACGTCATGTTCTTTTCTTTTACCTTGAGTGACATAGTCTACAAGCTACCTTATCATTCTCTCTCCTGCTCTCTCTCTCTCACACTCTTCAGTATTGAGAAACATATTAATGTAATGTAGGGAAAAATTATGAGATGAAATTTGGGGTGAGCGTCTTGAGGCTCCTGCTTCTTCCTTTGCCTTACTCACTGGAGTCCTTGGGTTTTAATCAATTTTCACTGTATCATTAGCATGCTAAGGCTGTCAGAGAAAAAAATAAAGGTTCCTTTTGAATTTGGAAAAAACCCAGAGGCTGCCTTGGGAAAATGGAACAAAATAGTTGCAGGGATTAGTTTAATTTGGGAATCTGGGATTTTGGAAATTATTTATAAAAGCTAAGTTTTATGTAATTAATTCTCAGGATGATGTGAGAGAAGGATTATAAGAATTAAATATGATAAGACATGTGAAGGACTACATATAGGGCCTGGCACCTGGAAAATGCTCAATTGCTCAATAAATGCTAGATATTATTAAGGGCAGATGATGCTGTGCAGTAAAAAGGAATGTGAACTTGAGGAGGATTGCACTACTTCCTGTCGGGTGTATCTTGAAACAGTTCTGCTCAAAACAGTGCTTTGTCTCAAATGGGGCCAGTAATCTACTGGCCTCTCCAAAACAATTTTGGCTTTGAACTTCCCTGAACAGATCACCTTAGGGAATTGGTGACAACTCTATGAGTGTCAGTGTCATTGACCTGCAGGGTAAAGATCAATGAAAGCCTCAGTTCAGTCCTTCAAGTTTCTTAATCCTTTCCGTCTTCCCGCAGGACTACATCCCAGCCAAAGAAAAAAAACCATTCTCTTGGCTGAAAGAAGAGGTTGCATTTATGCAGTTGTACCAGCCAGCCACTTTCTTCTTGATAGTTTCAGACCTTAGCAAAACTGAAATGGAATATGCTTTCCTTTCACTGTCTACCCTCACTCCTAACACCACCTTTGTTTCTCCCAAAATTCCTGAATCTGGTACCTTTATGTAGCCTGGAACCCAGCACTGGCGAGCATCCTTTGGCCCGTTTCCACTGAATCCCTACAACTATAAGCAGTGACTTTTCTCCTCCAGTCACTATCCAAACATCATGTATCTTTTTCCTTTGGACTCTCAGTCAAGACAGTGTTGCTTCATATTCTGAAATAGTAGATGATTTGGAGTGGTACAAGGGTATAGTAATAACAAAAAGCAAATGTTCATTCATAGGTGCGATACATAATTTGAGTGCTTTATAATTCAATCAACAACTCTATGAGGTGGCTACTGATTTTATCCTCATTTCATATGTGGTAAAAGCTGAGGCTGGCAGAGATGAAACAACTTCCCCAAGATGAATAGTTTAAAATATTGTGGAGCAAGGATTTAAACCCAGCGTGCTTGAGTCTAGAGTCTGAGCTGTTAACCACTAGCTAGCACATCTTTATCCCAGGTAACTTTTGAATTACCTGGAAAATTTTGAAGAAAAAACCCTTGAGCTCAAAAACCAGGAACAATTAAATCCATCCAGGTTACACCATCACAAGTTAGCAAATCAATACCATTTCTTAAAAGACACTAAATGTAGCTCTAATTTAAATACACTAATGGTATGAGGAAGTAAGTAAGACCCTAGCAGAATGATCCTCCTATTCATAACTATAAACAATGGGAAAAATATATCAGGCAATTACCTGAGAGCTCTGGAGAGTGAATAAAGTCAAGCGGACTTTGGAAAGGATTCAAAACCTGGAAGAAATGGCAGCTCCTGGATGAATTTCCCATTTATGGGACTTCGCTCTGAGGATAACTATAGTTGTGGCATGATAGAGAGGAACTAAACCTCTTTGGGAAAGTCTGCCAAGATTCTGGCCTGAGAAAGCTGAGTGAGTTTCCCTGATGAACATGGATACAAAAATCCTCAACAAGATATTAGCCAACCGGATCCAACAATACATTAAAAAAAATTATTTACCATGACCAAGCGGGATTTATACCTGGCATGCAGGGCTCGTTCAATATCTGCAAAACAATTAATGTGACTCATCACATCAATGAAAGAAATGACAAGAACCATATGATCCTCTCAACAGATGCAGAGAAAGCATTTGACAAAATACAGCATCCTTTCTTGATAAAAACCCTCAAAAAGTAGGGCTAGAAGGAGCATACCTCAAGATCATAAAAGCCATATGTGGATGACCCAACACTAATATCATCCTCAATGGGGAAAAACTGAGAGCTTTCCCCCTAAGGTCAGGAACAAGGCAGGGATGTCCACTCTCGCCCTGTTATTCAACATAGTATTGGAAGTCTTAGTCTCTGCAATCAGACAACACAAAGAAATAAAAGGCATTCAAATCAGCCAGGAGGAGGTCAAACTTTCACTCTTAGCACATGACATGATACTCTATATGGAAAACCCAAAAGAGTCCACAAAAAAACTGCTAGAATTGATTCATGAATTCAGCAAAGTTCCAGGATATAAAATCAATGCACAGAAGTCGGCTGCATTCCTATACACCAACAACGAAGCGACAGAAAGAGAAATCAAGGAATCAATCCCATTTACAGTTGCACAAAAAAAAAATAAAATACCTAGGAATAAATCTAACCAAAGAGGTGAAAAATCTGTACACTGAAAACCACAGAAAGCTTATGAAAGACACTGAAGAAGACACAAAAAAATAGAAAAAGTTTCCATGCTCCTGGATAGGAAGAACAAATATGTTAAAATGTCGATATTACCCAAAGCAATATACATATTCAATGCAATCCTTATCAAAGTAACACCAGCATTCTTCACAGAGCTAGAACAAATAATCCTAAAATTTGTCTGGAACCACAAAAGACCCTGAATAGCCAAAGCAATCTTGAAAAAGAAAACCAAAGCAGGAGGCATCACAATCCCAGACTTCAAGCTATACTATAAAGCTGTAATCATCAAGACAGTATGGTACTGGCACAAGAACAGACACTCAGATCAATGGAACATAATAGAGAACCCAGAAATGGACCCACAAATGAATGGCCAACTAATCTTTGACAAAGAGGGAAAGAACATCCAATGGAATAAAGACAGTCTCTTCAGCAAGTGGTGCTGGGAAAACTGGACAGCAACATCCAGAAGAATGAACCTGGACCACTTTCTTACACCATACATAAAAATAAACTCAAAATGGGTGAAAGACCTCAATGTAATACAGGAAGCCATCAAAATCCTCGAGGAGAAAGCAGGCAAAAATGTCTTTGATTTTCCCCACAGCAACCTCTTACTCAACACATCTCCAGACGCAAGGGAAACAAAAGCAAAAATGAACTACTGGGACCTCATCAAAATAAAAAGCTTCTGCACAGTGAAGGAAACAATCAGCAAAACTAAAAGTCAACTGACAGAATGGGAGAAGACATTTGCAAACGACATATCAGATAAAGGGTTAGTATCCAAAATCTATAAAGAACTTATCAGACTTAACACCCAAAACCCAAATAATCCAGTGAAGAAATGGGCAAAAGACATGAATAGACACTTTTCCAAAGAAGACATCCAGATGGCCAACTGACACATGAAAAAATGCTCATCACTCATCATCAGGGAAATGCAAATCAAAACCACAATGAGATACCACCTTACACCTGTCAGAATGGCTAACATTAACAACTCAGGCAACAACAGATGTTGGCGAGGATGCAGAGAAAAGAGGATCTCTTTTGCATTGTTGGTGGCAATGCAAGCTGGTGCAGCCACTCTGGAAAACAGTATGGAGGGTCCTCAAAAAAACTAAAAATAGGATTACCCTACGACCCAGCAATTGCACTACTAGGCATTTATCCATGGGATACAGGTGTGCTGTTTCAAAGGGACACATGCACCCCCATATTTATAGCAGCACTATCAACAATAGCCAAAGTATGCAAAGAGCCCAAATGTCCATTGATGAGTGAATGGATAAAGAAAATGTGGTATATATGTGTATATACACATATATATACACACACAATGGAGTATTACTCGGCAATCAAAAAGAATGAAATCTTGCCATTTGCAACTACATGGATGGAACTGGGGGGTATTATGCTAAGTGAAATTAGTCAGAGAAAGACAAAAATCACATGACTTCACTCGTATGAGGACTTTAAGAGACAAAACAGATGAACATAAGGGAAGGGAAACAAAAATAATATAAAAACAGGGAGGGGGACAAAACAGAAGAGACTCATAAATATGGAGAACAAACTGAGGTTTGCTGGAGGGGTTGTGGGAGGGGGGATGGGCTACATGGGTAAGGGGCATTAAGGAATCTACTCCTGAAATCATTGTTGCACTACATGCTAACTAATTTGGATGTAAATTTTTAAAAATGAAAAATAAAATAAATAATTAATTAAAAATAAAAAACAAACCAATAAACAAACAAAAAAAAGAAAGCTGAGTGAGGTGTCTGAAGCTGCCAGTATCACCAGCAAGAGGTTAATCCTAGACAGGAGAACACTAAAGAATGCAAAAGCCAAATACAATGTACAAACTCTGCTATAGTCTTTGTCTGTTAAATTATTCATGCACAGTATAGACCAAAAGCAATCTGAACTAAAATCTAGGCTTTTAACCATTACCTGATCTATCCAAAAGAGTTTTCAGTTTGAGACTAATCAAGCTAATTGCCTGCTTACATCAAAACAGTAACATTCTTCACAGAGTCTCAAAAACATATGATTTATAGTATTCAAGAACCAGACCAAAATTAGTCAACATACAAAGAGAAAGGAAAATGTCAACCACTCTTAAGGGAAAAGATAGTTAAAAATCCAATCCAAGATACCCCAGTAGTTGGAATAAGCCTCAAACACTTTTAGAATAGCTCCTATAACCACAATCAGTGGGTAAAACAAAATGTTCTCATAATGAGTGAAAGACCAAGAAGTTTCAACATGGAAACAAAATATTAAAAAGAAACAAATGTAGTATTGGAAGTGAAAAGTACAATCTTTGAAAAAAAGTTACCCTGAAGAACTGTGGAAACAGTCAGTGAACTTGAAAATACATTAATAGAAAATATCCAATATGTAGCGAAAATGTTTAAAAAATTAACAGAGACTCAGAAAAATGTTAGACAATATAAAAAGTTCTTATCATACCTGTTACTGAAACTGCTGATGGAGAAGTAGAAATAGATAGAAAGAATACTTTAAAAAATAATGGCTGCAAACTACCCGCATTTGATGAAATATATAAATTTACAGATTTAGCAAGCCCACCAAATTCCAAACAGGATATAGATAAAGAAAACCACATCTAAGAAAGTCTTATTCAAACTGTTGATAATCAAAAATAATGAGAAATTCTTTTTTTTTAATCTTTTTTAAAAAATGTTTATTTGTTTTTGAGAGAAAGAGAGCACACACCCAAGTTGGGGAAGGGCAGAAAGAGAAGGAGAGAGAGAGAGAGAGAGAATATCCCAGGCAGGCTCCACACTGTCACCGCAGAGCCCGACATGGAGCTCAAACTCACAAATCGGGAGATCATGACCTGAGCTGAAATCAAGAGTCAGTAAGTAAGGACTGATGCACCAAGGCGCTCCCAAATTAATGAGAAATTCTTGAAGCCAGTCAGAAATAAAAGACATGATAGAAGGAGAAGAGCAAATCAGAAATCACAGAAACCAGAGGACTGGAAGTACATCTTTAAAGTACTGAATGAGGGGTGCCTGGGTGGTTCAGTTGGTTAAGCAACCGACTTCGGCTCAGGTCATGATCTCGCAGTTTGTGAGTTTGAACCCGTGTCGGGCTCTGTGCTGACAGCTCAGAGCCTGGAGCCTACTTCAGATTCTGTCTCCCCCTCTCTCTACCCCTCCCCTGCTCACGCTCTGTATCTCTCTGTCTCTCAATAATAAATAAACGTTAAAAAAAAAATTTAAAGTACTGAGTGAAAAAAAATAATAATAAGAGGTCAACTTAGAATTCTATAGGCAGTAAAAATAGTTTTCAAAGAATGAAGGCAAAATAAAGATTGTTTCAGATGAATGAAACTAAGCAAATTTTTTTGCCGGTAAACCTACACTACACAAAGTGCTAAAAGAATTTCCTCAAACTGGGGTGCCTGGGTTGAGTATCTGACTTCAGTTCAGGTCGTGATCTCCTGGTTTTTGAGTTCAAGCCCCATGTCGGGCTCTGTGCTGACAGCTCAGAGCCTGGAGCCTGCTTCAGATTCTGTGCCTCCCTCTCTCTCTGTCCCTCCCCTGCTCATGCTCTGCCTCTCTCTCTCTCTCTCTCTCTCTCTCTCTCTCTCTCTCTCTCTCTCTCAAATAAATAAATTTTAAAAATTAAAGAATTTCCTCAAACTAAAGAAAAATAATACTAAAGTGACAATCAGAAGGAACATTTAAAATGATAAATACATTTGTTAATATAAGATTGTTTTTCTCTTAACTTCTCTAAAATACGTAAGACTTTAAAGCAAAATTATATTTGCTTATGGGTTTCTTACTCTATGTAGATGTAATATCTTTGACAACTCTAAAATGAAAGATGACAAAGAATGTTAAGTCAAAGTAGAAAATGTTTTACAGCTTATGAGCAATATTAAAATATTAATTCTAAGTAAACTGTTGAAATAAAGGAGATGGCAGCAGTTTTATCTCTAGAGAACCACTAAAAACACAAAAAGTATAGTTAAAAATGCAATATTTAAATTAAAGTGGAATTCTAAAATATATCCATAATTTGTAGGTATAGGGAACTTCAAAGAAAAAATATTATAGATTTGACACTAAAAACACAATCCACAAAAGGAAAAAGTGACAAGCCAGAATTCATCACAATTAAATACTTTTGCAAGGTGAAAGATCCTGTGAAAAGGACGAAAAGATAAGCTACAGGCAGAGAGAAAACATTTGCAAACCAGACTTCCAACAAAAAACTAGTATCTAGCATATATTAAAATCTCTCAAAACTCTATAGTAATAAAACAATACAGTTAGAAAGCAAGCAAAGACATAAGAGACATTTTACCTGAAGAAGATACACAGATGGAAAATAAGCATATGGAAAGATGCTTAATATCATGAACCACGAGGAAAACAAAGACTCAAACCACAATGATATATTACATCCATCAGAATGCCTCAAATAAAAAATAGTAACAGCACCAAATGCTGGTGAGGATGCCAAGAAACTGGATCACTCACACAATGCTGATGGAAATCTAAGATGATACAGCCACTCTGGAAAACAGTTGGGCAATTTCTTACACCACAGAGCATAGCAACTGCAATTCCTAGTTGTTTATCCAGAGAAATGAAGAACTTCTTTTCACAAAAAAAGCCTATATACAAATGTTCATAGAACCTTTGCTTATAAGAGCCAAAATCATCAAACAACCCAGATGTCCTTCAATAGGTGAGTGGTTAAACAATCTAAGATATATTCATACCATGTTGTGAAATACACAACAGCCTAGATCAATTTCCAGAATTTTAGCAAGTGATTAAAGCAATCCCAAAGGATTACTTACTGTCTGATTCCATTTATAGAACATTTTTAAAATAACAATGTTGTGCAAATGGAGAACAGATTAGTAGTTGCCAGGGGAAAAGGAAAGAGTGGGGTGTGAGAGAAGTGAGTGTGAAAAATGCCTTTCCAAAAGTGAGGAAAAATAAAGATGTTCTCAGACAAGCAAACACAGTGGGAATTTATTGCCAGCAGATCTACTCTTTAAGAATTATCTAAAGAAGTTCTTCCAGCAGAGAGATATGGACAGAGCTCCCAATGGCCAAATCTGTAATAATTTATGCAAGAAAATAATGTTACTATGGGATATAATCCAAAGAAGAAAATAAATTTCCATAAGGATATAATGATATAAATAAATTATGGAATAAGTAAGTAAATAGGAAAGAAGTGATATCTCCTCCTTACAGAAGAGTTTTAATTAATAATGTAGAAGGCATAAGGGACATAGAAAATCACTATTAGACCAACACAGTAATAATTACTGTAAGTGAGATCCACAGATGAATGCTAAAATTAGTAAGCAAAAGTTTCAGAAGAAAGGATATTTGCATAGCCTCGAAGTACCTTTCTGTGAAATATTTATTAATTTCAAAGGGAAAAATAGTAATTTTTCAATAAAGAAGTCTGGCAGATACCACCTTAAGCAAATAATCAAGGTTTAGTATCACCAGTGAAGTTATGCAGATGATCTTTTATAAATCTAAAATTATTTCAAAATTACAAGTTTTTTAGAAGAGGAGAAGGTAAGAGCTACCAACAGGTAATTTGCAGAACACATTTACCAAATACATGTAAACATATGGTTAGCACACCTAATAATCAGAGAAATGCAAATTTTAAAATGTATAAGGTACCATTTTAGGTCTACCAGACTAGCAAAAAATTAAAGAAAGTGAAAGCAGCTACAATTGGGAGAATGTTGAAGTGAGGTTCTCCAAAAATGCTCTGTTTCATTGTAAGTAGAAATGGGAAAAGTAAACTTCTACAGATCAACTTTGCTCGATGTAAGTAAAAATCCATATACTCTTTTATACATCAGTACCTCTCCTTGAAATTTATCTGATAGAAATAGAAGCAATAGTTTATGGAATGTAATGGCCACTTATCCAATGATATTCAAAGTACACTCAGTCCAAGTGGCCTACTGAAATCACAAAGTCTAAACAAATAAACAAAAACACAAAAAATTCCTTAGAAATAAATAAAAGGAATTGGATCTATAACAGGAAACTAGGAGAAATTTCTGGAATATTTCTTCACGAAAAAATGACTTCATTCCTTCATTCTTGCATTCATTCATGCCTGCCTGTCTTCTAGCAGGGCCTCATTCACAAGGTGATTATTACGGGTTTTCTGGAATGGAAAGAAGGGTTGATGCAGATGAAAGGGCATGCAGAAGAGAAGAAAGTAAAATAACAAAAGAGTGAATGTTTAAAAAGATATTCCCAAACCCCCGAATAGATCATGCCTGAAATAATCTCATCTATGTCAAACAATACGTATGTGTGGATATGTATTTAAAGAGGATACAAAAATGTGAATAAACAGCTACTGGGATCATCTCAGGATGGAAGGTTTTTAGTGAGTCCTTAGGATCTTTTGTATACCTCTGGGAATAATTCAGATTATTCCAAAGAGCATAAGCTAATTATACAAATAGAAACAATAATAAGGGTGTTTTCACAGTGAGAGGGGGAAATGTACTAGCAGAAGAGAATGATTCTTAGCTACACAGTTATACTTATATTCTTTCAAATCTAGAAACAGGGAACATTTTTCTGATAGGACAATGATACATGAAACTGTGATTTCCAGGGGAAAAATACTAAAACCAGTGTTAGACTCTCCAATTCTTTTTTTTTTTTTTTTTTAATCTATAAGGATGTACTTAGCTTGTAATGTCCCTTGTGCCTCAGAGGGAAAAGTAACTCCCGTTTCTTCTAAACCTTTAGGTGATAAAAGTCATCCAGTTCATGGAGAAATTAGTTACTCAATAAACATGTAAATATAAGAAATAAAACAAGAAATCTTTGATAAATCAGCAGTTCATTCAAAAATACTTTTCTTCATTTTACTCATTAATTCATTATTCATTCACTCAATAAACATATTTTAGCACCAACTATGTACCAAGCACTGAGCTAGTCCCCAACAAAAAAAAAAGAGGGGGAGGGGGGGAATGATAATCTCAGAGTCTTGCGGAAATATCAAAAAAATTTCAGATTACAAAATACTATAACACGGAGGAAAAAGTAATGCATAAAGGAGGTGTAGTTAACTTATCTTCAGTAGAGAGAATGAAGGAAAAAGGAAGACACAGTCCCCAAAGGAGGTAGTGTTTGACCCTGATCTTGAAGTCTCAGTATGAGTTTGCTGGATAAAGAAATGAAAAAGAAGCATTCCAGGCAAAGGGAACAACACATGCAAAGGCACAGAGTTTGGTGAAACATGACACTTTGGGAAAATATGAGTGGTTCAATATGGCAAAAACAAAGATGATAAAAGTGATACAATATGAAGCCAGAAAGCAGACCCAGGTATGCCAGCCTAGGGAGTCTGAACATTATCCTGTGAGAGTCAAAAAACTACTAAAAGATTTTTTTTTTTTGGTGGAGAGGCACAATTACATGTGCGTTTTAGGAAAACCACACTAAAATTGTGCAAGGTGGACTTGAAATTGGCAAGGCCAGAGAAAGGGAGACCAGCTAGCAAGGTACTACATTAATTCTGACAAGAAAAATAAAGGGGGGGTAGATTAAACAGTGGATGGAGAACAAAGTTGTCTGACAAGAAGAAAGAGGGTTATGAGAATCTAAAATTGATAAGATTTCATGAGCAATTAGCTGGAGGAGTTAAAAAGAGAGTGAGAATGGAAAGAAAGTCTCTCCCAGAGATGACCAAAGAGAAAGAGATGACCAATATGGAAGAAGAAGTTTTGAGAAAGGAGTTCAGTGGGACGTGATGAGGCAGAGGAACGTGCCACACCTCCACCTGAACATGCAGGAGCCGTTAGAAATACTAGTTTCTAAGCAGAATCTGCCTGTAGAATCCAAGTCAGCCTTCGCTTCCTAGAAAGCACTAACATATAATTCAAATCAAGGAGAAACATGAGGAGACTGTCCGGTAAAGGGAAATGAGGAAGAGTCATGAAAAGACAATTTTGGAGGAAAACGAAGGGGACAGAGAAGAGGGAAAGTCGAGGTACATGAGTGACAAATGAAGCAATTAGACTTTTCACTAGCCTCTCTCTCAACCATCAGGTCATTAAGTGTTCACAGTGCTCTGTTCTTTGGAGGCAGAATGAGTTATTTTTCTTCTTTAATTGGAATCTGATTTTCTTTCAAATTCTGTATTCCAAACTAATGCCATTTTTCAGGAGGGTGTAATAAATCTGGGATGACTGTTTTCATGCTACAGGAGTCACTTTAAAAATACAAATCCCTCTCCTGCTCCTCTCTCTCCACCATACCTAAGACACCTAGTCCCAGGGCAGAGCCTAGCTTTTAAGTCCTTACAGTTGCTCATAAAGGCTTCCTGAGCAAACCATGGTGCTATAGACTGAATGATAATTTCCTCCCAAAATTCACATGTTGAAGCCCTGACCTAGATTGTGATCATATTCGGAGATGGAGTCTTTGGGAATTAATTAGATGAGGTCATAAAGGTAGGGTCTCACGATAGGATTGGTGTCCTTATAAGAAGAGAAACAAGGGGCACATGGGTGGCTCAGTCGCTTGAGTGCCCGACTTCAGCTCAGGTCATGATCTCACAGTTCGTGAGTTCAAGCCCCACGTCGGGCTCTGTGCTGACAGCTCAGAGCCTGGAGCCTGCTTCGGATTCTGCGTCTCCCTCTCTTTCTGCTCCTTCCCCGCTCATGCTCTGTCTCTGTCTCTCAAAAATGAATAAACATTAAAAAAAAATTTTAAAGAAGAGAAACAAGAGCTAACTCTCCTCAAATGTGCACAAAACAAAGTCATATGAGCACACAGTGACATGGCAGCCACCTACAAGCCAAGAGAACACGCCCCAGAAGGAACCTTACCTTGTTGGCACTTTGATCTTGGAGTTCCCAGCCTCCAGAACTATGAGAAATAAATTTCTATTGTTTAAGCTGTCAGCCTATGGTACTTTGTTAAGCAGCCCAAACAGATCAAGACTAGAGGGCACCACAGATGCCAAGAATACCATACAGAGGATCTGTGTCCCAATCTGACACATGTCCAACATCAACATCACAGCCAATATGAAAATTCAGTTGCCTCAATCATCTGTCTTATCCTAGTCTCCTGCCTGCATTGAACCTTTTCTGTCTTCCTGGCAGGGAGATTAGGAAACATGCCAGTACATAAAGATCTTGTCAGGAAACCAATATATAGTCATGGGAGACCAACCTTCCAAAGGGAATAAGGGAACAACACTCGTTACACAAACTTTGTGGGAACAGAGAAAAAGGGGGCCAGATTCTCAGTCCTTAGCCATCTCTGGGCACTGTCAACCACCTTCTAGATTTCCCAAAAAGCCTATACAGCATCCATAGCACTTAGGTAGGCATATGATAAAATTTCAACCTTCAGGTAGAAGATTTCTTCAAATTAGACAAGTCCTACCTGTTAGATCCACATGTGTCTTGTTGATTTGTGGTGTGTCCGTGGTGTTGTGGGGAATGCTGTCCTGCCAATGAGATAACCCAAAAGGTATAATGGGTATGAAGATACAGTCTATGGGACCATGAAACTTATTCTTAATACTTAAGTTTATTCCATAAAGAATTGTCTTCTATGTAACACACACTCTCGAGAGGTGGGCTACAGTTTGATTTTTGCTTTCTTCCAGGCATTGAAAGGAAAAGGTTTGTTGGGTAAGATAAGTCACCATGGTATGGACCATGTTTTATTTTCACATTTTATTTAAACACAAACAGCTGCATTATGGATACCAGTCAAATTATTGGCATGGAGGCATGAGGGAAGGTAGGTGTGGGAGCACACAGCAATAAATTGCTCATAATTAAATGAAAATAAGATGTTTGCAGTATTGAGTGTGAACAATCATATGTGCCAATCAAGAATCCAAGCATCAATGTCAGTTATAACCATAGACTCTAAAAAAAACTCTGACCACAGAAAAGTTTAGTCACATGACAACAATGTCAAAAGGACCCACCTGCATATGCACACACCCTCAACAGTATCATCCTCAAACACAAAGACTAGTGACAAATACATTAAAAATAAGTCACAGGATTTAGAAGGAATCCCATGACTCTCTCAAGTCTGGAGTAAACTATGACCTGAAGTTTTAACCACAGTATAATCTGTCAATGCCAACCATCTGATATGTGACATGTTCTACCATTAATTAAATCATTAGTGTACAACATTAAATCTAAAATGTTGATTTCCCCCATTTGTCCTTTAGTTTCACACATTTTATCATTTCATAGCAGTCTACTTAGGTTATGTTTCTATAATTAAACCAAAACAAAGATAAACTAATTACCTTTTATAAGTCAAAGCAGAATCTAATTCACTAATAAATTGCTATCTTCCTCAATTCATTAATTTACTGAATGCTGTTCCCTCTTAGAGACACAGTTTCATCTTGAGCTACATTTTGCAACCACCAGACTAACACTAAATAGGATAATGTACTATTGAATCAAACTTTTCTAAAAGTAATCAAATTGTCCAGCAACTAGAATATATTTTTTAAAAGTACATTTGATGGAGAAGCTTGAATCTATTCTGTACCCTTGTTAAGTAGCATTTTTGCACTTCAGGCAATGTACACATCCAAATGCAGCAGGAGCCTCTCTTTGTTTATTTTCAAAAGCAAAGTGTCCTCTCACAGTGGTGGTTGGATCTCCTTTGAAGTGTAGTGAGTACATTCACCATCTATTATACATTTACTGTCACCTCCACTCTTTCAGGAGATGTATTTCTTTTTAGGGACAAGAGAAAAGTAAATCTTAGTTGAGTCAAAATCCTTTGAAAGAGAGAGGAGACTCTTGCAAAATAAAAGTCTTCCAGGCTACTTTTAAGACTTTAATTTCTCTTGGCAACTGCTTTATTTTTACGGCAAGTTTCCAGGTTAGAAAGAAATATGTCCAGCTAAAATATAAATCCCAGCACAGACCACAAACAACTTACCTAAAATCCAAGTCTGTAGGCACTGGAGCAAAATTTAATGAAATACACTGTCAGCAATCTAAGCTAAATGAAAGAAAATTATTCATTAAACAGCCTGCCAACTTGCAGGTCTTGGTAGCCAAAGTGAATAATGGAAATAAATATCAATGGTGATATAAGAAAAAGCAAAGATTCCTGGAAGAAAGGCCTGCAGAAAGGTGACAGGGTAGCAACAGTGGGAAAATAATAGTAGTTAGCCTTAACATATGCTTAATAAATGCTAGGCTCTTGCTAAATAGTTTGCATTTGTTATTTAATTCTTACAACAAGTATATGAGATGTTCTCCAATATTATTTCCTTTTGACACATGAGTAAACTAGGACTTAGAGGTTAAGTAGCTTGATTTGGTGGCAAATAAATCATAGAGTTCAAATTCAAATACAATCAGTGTGACTGCTAACTATAATACATATGAGTTAACTTGATCCTCATCTTGAAACTATAGTCATTCGAAGAATTTGGGCGTGGTCAAAGAGAGAGAAAGGGGTGGGAGTGGGAAGGAAAGACCTGGATAACTATTTAAACAGTGAGAGAAGTGCTTCCTCTATGCTACAGTGGCCAAATGTCCTAGAAGCAAGAGACAGGAACTGGCAGTGCCTGTGATTGGTCTTTTTTTTAATAATTTCCAACGTTGTCTGTTAATTATATGTTTTCCTTTACATCCTTGAAACTATATGCTTTATTTATTTACTTATTTATTTAGCATGATGCACACAGTGGTGGCAGGGGCAGAGAAAGAGGAGAGAATCCCAAGCAGGCTCCTGCCATCAGCATGGAGCCCAAACTGGGGCTCAATATCATGGCTCTTGAGATCATGACCTGACCTGAAATCAAGAGCCAGATGTTAACCAACTGAGCCACCCAGGCACAGCCCCCCATTTGCTGTATTTATAATAGATACTTTAAGTTCCTTGTCTACTGATTCTATATCATTTCTGGGTATATTTTTGTTAACTTAGATTTCTTGATTTTAAATCGTATTTTCCCATTTCTTTGCTAAAGTGCTAATGTTTTCTTGGAGGGCAGACACTGTGAATTTTACATTATTGAGTACTGGATTTTTTTTTTATTCCTTTAAAATATGTTGGACTTTGTTCTAGCATTCAGCTAAGTTACTTGAGAATGATTTTGACAGTTTTACGGCTTGCTTTTAAGCTCTGTATTGCAGATCCAAACTTTTAACCACCATGCTATATAATGCCTCTTACATTAAATGATTTAGAAAAATAACTCTGGCTTATAGAATTCGGGGAAGTAAAAGGAACATTAGGAAGAGAGTCCAAAAGCTTATGTAATACCCACAATAAGACACAGTGACATGGGGCGCCTGGGTGGCACAGTCGGTTAAGCGTCCGACTTCAGCCAGGTCATGATCTCGCGGTCTGTGAGTTCGAGCCCTGCGTCAGGCTCTGGGCTGATGGCTCAGACCCTGGAGCCTGTTTCCGATTCTGTGTCTCCCTCTCTCTCTGCCCCTCCCCCGTTCATGCTCTGTCTCTCTCTGTCTCAAAAATAAAAAAACGTTGAAAAAAATTTAAAAAAAAAAGAGACAGTGACAATTTAGAATGGAGGTAGGGATACAGAGACACTGTATAAACACTGAAGGCAGGAGAGGGGACTCAGTGATTTCATAAATTACAAGTCACCTACTTCCCTTTGAGATTCTTTTCCTTGCCTTTAAATTTGTAAAGTCAAACTTCAGAAAAATCTGAAGCAAGAGAATTTCAGTGCTCAACATAAGCCCACTTGTTCCACCTCACCTTTCTATGAGACTTGCCAACCAGGTTGCTTGCTCCAGTAGATAAAATGTGCTCTTCCTTTCTTGCATCAAGAATTTGTCTTCATGGAGAAGTTTATAGGGAAAATTAGCTATACTACAAATTTTCTCCATGGTGACCTGTATGACCTCTTCCTGAGCCTCAAAGAAAAATATATCCTTGTTTTAGTAGGATTTTCTGGCTATGTCTAGTGCCTACAAAGACTCTAGCTGACCTTGGGGAAGGGCAAGCATCACCTATTTGAAGAGCAGTCCATGAAGCATGATCTGATAAGCTGAGGCATAACTTTCTTTGTACATTCTGTTTGCATTAGGGATTATTTTTCTTCTACTACATAATGTGTAGATACCAAATTGCAGTAGCACTGGGGATAGTATTTGACGTCCAAATTTAGTGTAACTATAAAAAGTATTTATGATTGATTCACCAACTTTTCTTGCTGCTCAAATCACAAGGCAGAAGGTAAGCCAGCCACTGGCCCTTTTGCCCTATATTGTTTTCTCCTTATAAACAAAGTTCACCCCTGTCCATTGACCCTCGTGTTTAAGACCATCATGAACAGAAGTGACCAAAAAACATTTCCTGAGGATCAAAATCTTGATTTAAAAGTGGGTTATCTCGGGGCACCTGGGTGGCGCAGTCGGTTAAGCGTCCGACTTCAGCCAGGTCACGATCTCGCGGTCCGTGAGTTCGAGCCCCGCGTCTGGCTCTGGGCTGATGGCTCAGAGCCTGGAGCCTGTTTCCAATTCTGTGTCTCCCTCTCTCTCTGCCCCTCCCCCGTTCATGCTCTGTCTCTCTCTGTCCCAAAAATAAAAAAATAAAAAAATAAAAAAGTAGGTTATCTCAAAAAAACAAACAAAAAAGTAAGTTATCTCAATAACTACATGTTATACCTGGGTCTCTGAAGGGGTCCCACATATGCCTTACAGTTTACTGGATATGAAGTCATAGCTGAAGGGGCAATAGGGCCTGAAATCTAGCTCTACTCCTCTCCACAGTCCCTGAATCCATGGGGTTAAGTTAGCCTGGAGTGAGAGCCTTTTCCTAATTTGCAAAATGTCATCATGAGGCTCAGGATCTAATTTCTCACCAAATTTTAAATTTGTTAAAGTCAAAGAAAGACTTTTTTGATTG
Organism: Felis catus; assembly: GCF_018350175.1. NCBI lineage: Eukaryota > Metazoa > Chordata > Mammalia > Carnivora > Felidae > Felis > Felis catus. The sequence continues at coordinate 66,786,158 of NC_058378.1, forward strand.
AAAGACAAAAAATAAAATACTTTGAATTCCTTAAACATAAAGGGAACTTACTGAAGAATGAAGGGATATCTCATGAAAACTAAGGGCAGGGTAATGGTTGGATTTCAGGAAATCATATCCAGCAAGATGCTCCTTATTGTCTTTCTTAGGCTTGTTTCTGCGTATCAGCATGGTTCTTTTCTCTCACTGCAGAGCACCTTGCTCCACATGACCAATAATGATTGCCAAGAGCTCCCCAGGTTTATATCTTACAGCATCAGTACCAGAGGTAGACTGGCTTAGTGTTGTATTTCCAAGACCAAATTCCTTGGCAAGAGACTTTTGGTCCAGCCAGGACCAGATAGCCATGGTGCCTATCCTTTAAGCAATCAAACATAACCAAAATGGTAGGATCTTTATTTTTTTTTTCTAATTTTTATTTATTTATTTTTGAGAGAGAGAGAGAGAGAGAGAGAGAGAGAGAGAGAGAGAGAGAGAGAGAGAGAACAAGTTGGGGAGGGGCACAGAGGATCTGAAGCAGGCTCCATGTGGACAGCAGACAGCCAATGTGGGGCTCAAACCCACAAACTATGACCTGAGCCCAAGACAGCTGCTTAACCGACTGAACCACCCAGATGCCCCAAAAATGGCAGGATCTTATAGGAAAAAAATAACTACTTAGAAGGCATATATATGAAATGACCAGCTGTAGGTATATAGCGAGAAAGCCTTCCAGAAAAAAGGAATATCTTTTACCCCCAAAAAAGTAAACTGACAGATACAACAATAAGTGTCTATTAAAATTATATATAAAGGAAGGTCTCACATCACTTATGTTGAATTGAATATATCTCTTGAAAAAGCAAAGTCCCCCCCAAAAAGTGTCATCCTATAACCCCTCAAACAAAAAGATCAACAATTTTGTTCCTATAGGCCCATATCTCAAACCCAATTGAACAACACTCTTTCTACATTTAACTTTGCTTAATCCCTACTCACTCCATAAGACTTACTCCAAGAAGCCTTCCCCAAGGATCATATACCTCAGTGATCTATTTCTAGCCTCTACTGATATATTGATTCATGTCATATCCCTTAATCAGATCCTGCTCTTTTAAAAAAAAAAATGTTTATTTATTTATTTATTTTGAGAGAGAGTGAAATAGAGAGAGAGTGCAAGTCAAGGAGGGACAGAGAGAGGGAGGGAAAGAGAAAATCCCAAGCAAGCCCCAGGCACTCAGCACAGAGCCCAACTCAGGACTTGATCTCACAACCATGAGATCATGACCTGAGCCGAAATCTGGAGTGAGACACCTAACCGACTGAGGCAGCCAGGCACCCCCAGATCCTGCTCTTATATGTTAATTATTACATGCATATAGGTCATCTTCTTCTGGGTTTTAAGCCCCTTAAATACTTTGATAACATTAATGTAATGGTTCACAAAGCTAATAATCAAAGATGACCTTTATTCTATCTCATGCAACTTGCAATACAATGTTAGGTGTAGCCTTAGTATAATCATGTTTGGATTCAGACCTTGGGAAAACAGAATTTAGCATTAGTTACACAAAGTATACCAATAGCACCACAGCAAGCATATCAGATGAGTGACAGGGTTACTGATTTTTGCCTGGGATATGCACTGAATAATATGCTAAGAAAAAAAATCACGAGCCACCAAAGAATATGCAAAGTAAAGATCTCAGGCATTTGTAAAATATGTGACAGCATCTGGTGCCCCATAAAAGAGTTGCGCTGATACTGAACCAGGAGTGGGGACACACTTACTGCCCCCCCTTTGTTGGTTTTTTTTTTCTGTTTTCAGAAATCTCAAAAAAGGAAGTTCCGAAGATTTACAGAAAGGAACATTCTTTCTACAAAGCAATGGAAGCTTATAATTCAACCCAGATTTCAAAGTCTGAGACTCGTTAACTAAGGTATAGAAAGCAATAAGCAGGGGTCATGAATTTGCATTTGCTGAATGGCCATCATTTTGACTCTCTGAAAAGTGAAAATTATGTGGCATATTTAAAAGGAACAAAAACTAAAATCTGATTAACTAAATGGTAAAGGGGAATATTCCAAGGAGAGCACCATGATTAGTGAAATCATTATGAAAATTTTATTTTAGCTTATTTATCGTTAGGTGTAAACAATGCTCCCAGACTGGCTGAAACAGGCTTTTCTAAAAACAAGAACAAAAAAACAAAACAAAACAAAAAAATTACTCCTTTCATATTTGCCTAAATTATTGTATCTTGAATATAATTCCCTGGAGTATCTCAAATTTGTGCAGTACTTTGAAATTTAGCTGAACATTATCGTGTAACTTTTATATGAACTTTCACCCCTTTCACAAGTTAATGAGAATTAATAAGCTTTCCTGACTTGCCAAAGGTAGATGAGGTAAGTAATCTGAACAAATTCTACGTCAAACAACACTACATAAATATAATTTCACTTTTGTTTTGTTTTTCTTAAAAGACATGTATGCCCATACAGCAAATATAACAAAGGAGACAAGGGAAAAAAAGAAAGAAAAACACTTTTCAGTCTTGAATTACCTAAACTCTTTTATTTTATTGAATTCCAGTATAGTTAACATACAGTGTAAATTAGATTAAGGTGTAGAATATTGTGATTCAAGAATTCTATGCATTACAGAGTACACATCATATTAAGGGCACTCTTAATCTCCTTCACCTATTTTACGTACCCCCCATCCACCTCCCCTCTGGTAACTATAGTTTGTTCTCTACAGTTAAGAGACTGTTTCCTGATTTCTTTTTTCTTTGCTTGTCCTGTTTCTTGAACTCCACATTAAGTGAAATCATATGGTATTTGTCTCCGATTAAATTATTTCACTTAGCATTATACTCTCTAGATCCATCCATATCATTGCAAATGGCAAGATTTCATTCTTTTTAATGGCTCAATACTATTCCATTGTGTATATATATACCACATCTTCTTCATCCATTCTACTATCAACGGACACTTGGGCTGCTTCTACAATATGGCTATTGTAAATAATGCTGCTATAAACATAGGGGTACACGTATCCCTTTGAATTAGTGTTTTCATATTCTTTGGGTAAATAACCAGCAGTGTGATTACTGGATCATGGGGTAATTCTATTTCTAATTTTTTGAGCAAGCCTCCATACTATCTTCAATAGTGGCTCCACTGGTTTGTATTCCAACAGTGCACAACAGTTCATTTTTCTCCACATCTTCATCAACATTTCTTGTTTCTTGAGATTTTCATTTTAGCCATTCTGGCAGGTATGAGATGGTATCTTCTTGTGGTTTTGATTTGCATTTCCCTGTGTTGAGCATCTTTTCATGTGTCTGTTAGCCATCTGTATGTTTTCTTCAGAGAAATGTCTGTTCATGACTTCTGCCAATTTTTAATTAGATTTGTTTTTTGGTATTAAGTTGCACAAATTACTTCTACATTTTGAACACTCTTTATCAGATATGTAATTTGCAAACATCTTCTCCCATTCAGTAGGATGTCTTTTAGTTTTGCTGAATATTTCCTTTGCTGTGCAGAAACTTTATTTTGATGTATTCCCACTAGTTTATTTTTGCTTTTGTTTCCTTTGCCTAAGAAAACAAATATTTAAAAATGTTGCTATGCCAATGTCAGAAAAATTACTGCCTATGCTCTCTTCTAATATTTTGACGGCTTCAGATCTCACATTTAGGCCCTTAATCCATTTTAAATACAGTCTGTGTGCATGGTTTAAGAAAGTGGTCCAGTTTAATTCTTTTGCACAAAATTGTCCAGTTCTCCCAACACCATTTGTTAAAGAGATTGTCTTTTTCCCATTACATGTTCTTGCTTCCTTTGTTGATGATTAATTTACCATATAATTGTGGGTTTATTTCTGGGACCTCTTTCCTGTTCTATTCATCTATGGGTCTACTTTTGTGTCAGTACCACACTGTTTTGATTACTACAACTTTGTAGTACATCTTAAAATCTAGAATTATGATACTTCCAGGTTTGTTCTCCTTTATCAAGATTGCTTTGACTATTCAGGGTCTTTTGTGGTTCCATACAAATTTTAGGATTATTTGTTCTAGTTCTGTGAAAAACGCTGTTGTTATTTTGACAGAAGTTGTATTAAATCTGTAGATTGCTTTGAGTAGCATGGGTATTTTAACAATATTTATTCTTCCAATCCATGAGCATAAACTACCTTTGTATTTGTGTCATCGTTAATGTCTTTCATCAGTTTTATAGTTTTCAGAGTATAGATTTTTCAGCTCCTTGGTTAAGTTTATTCCTAGGTATTTTATTATTCTTGGTATAATTGTAAATGGGACTGTTTTCTTAATTTCTCTTTCTGCTGCTTCATTATTAGTGTTTAGAAATGGAACACATTTCTTTACATTGATTTTGTATCCTGGGACCTTACTGAATTTATTTATTATTTCTAGTAGGTTTTTGGTGGAATCCTTAGTGTTTTCTATATATGGTAATCATGTCATCTGCAAATAATGAAAATTTTACTTCTTCCTTACTAATTTGGATTCCTTTTATTTCTTTTTGTTTTCTGATTGCTGTGGCTATGACCTCCAGTACTACATTGAATAAAAGTGGTAAATGCAGACATCCTTGTCTTGTTCCTGATCTTAAGGGAAAAGCTCAGTTTGTCGCCACTGAATATGATGTTAGCTGTGGGTTTTTCATATATGGTCTTTGTTATGTTGAGGTATGTTCCCTCTAAACCTACTTAGATGAGGGTTTTTATCATGGATACTGTACTTTTCAAGTGTTTTTCCTACATCTATAGAAATGATCATATGGTTTTTACCCTTTCTCTTGTTGATATGATGCATCATGTTGACTGATTTGCAAATATTGAACCATCCTTGCATCCCCAGAATAAATCCCACTTGATTGTGGTGAATGATTTTTTTTAAATGTATTATTGGGTTCTGTTTACTAATACATTGTTAAAAATTTTTGCATCTATGTTTATCTGAGATATCAGCCTGTAGTTCTAGCTTTTTGTAGTGTCTTTATCTGGTTTTGGTATCAGGCTGATCCTGGCCTCACAGAATGAATTTGGAAGCTTTCCTTCCTCTTCCATTCTTTGGAATAGTTTGAGAAGAATAGACATTATGTCCTTTAAATGTTCGGTAGAATTTTACCTGTGAAACCATCTGGTACTGGATTTTGGTTTGTTAGAATTTTATATTTTTAATTCTTTTTTATTACTGATGCAGTTTCATTGTTGGTAATCAGTCTGTTCAAATTTTCTATTTCTTCCTGATTCAGATTTGGGAGGTTATATGCTTCTAGAAATTTATCCACTTCTTCTAGGTTGTCCAACTTGTTGGCATATAATTTTTCAAAATATTTCCTTATTATAATCCTTTGTATTTCTGTGATGTTGGTTGGTTTTTTTTTTTTCCTCTTTCATTTCTAATTTTGAGCCCTCTCTCTCTCTTTTTATGAATCTGCCTAAAGATTTATCAATTTAGGTGATCTTTTGAAAGAACCACCTCCTGGTTTCATTGATCTATTCTATTGTTTTTGTATTTTCTATATCTTTATTTCTGCTCTAATCTTTATTATTTCCTTCCTTCTACTGGTTGTTTTGTTTGTTCTCCTTTCTCTAGCTCCTTTAGGTGTAAGTTTGGGTTGTTTATTTGAGATTTTTCTTACTTATTGAGATAGTCCCATCTTGTTAACAGTTTTTGCTACATCACAAACATTTTGGACTGTGGTGTTTTCATTTTCATTTGTCTCCATGTGTTTTTTCTTTATTTCCTCTTTTGTTTTCTTCAATGACCTATTCATTATTTAGTAGCATATTGTTTAACCCACATCTTTGTGTTCTTTCCAGATTTTTCTTATAATTTCTAGCTTCATAGCATTATGGTGGGAAAAGATTCATATTATGATTTTGATATTTTTTTAATTTGTTGATATCTGTTTTGTGGCCTAATATGTTATCTATTCTGGAGAATGTTCTGTGTACACTTGAAAAGAATGTGTATTCTGCTGTTTGGGGATGGAATGTTCTGAATATATATTTGATCCAACTTATCCAATGTGTCATTTAAAGCCACTGTTTCTTTGTTGGTTTCCAATTTCAATGATCTATCGTTGATGTAAGTGGCATGCTAAAGTCCCCTACTATTATTGTATTACATTGATTACGTCCTTTATTTATCATTAGATGCTTTATGGTTACAGGTCCTCCCACATTTGGGTACATATTTACAATTGTTCTGTCCTCTTGTGAACTGCTCCATTTATGATTATATAGTATCCGTCTTTGTTTCTTGTTACAGTCTTTGTTTTAAAGTCTACTTTATCCAATATAAGTATTGGTACCCGAGCTTTCTTTTTATTTTCCACTCTTTTCTCAAGGCCAGTGAGTATCTTTATGACAATTACTTTAAATACTCTATCAGACATATTACTTATATCCATTTAATTTAGCTCCCTTGCTCTGATCTTGTCCTGTTTTTGTTTGTTTGTTTGAGACGTATTTCTCTGTCTCATTTTATCTAACTCTTTGTGTCTGCTTCTATGTGTTAGGAAAGTCAGCTACATCTCCTGCTCTTGAAAGTTGGGGCTTATGAAGAAGAGGTCTTGTAGTTTGGTCCCTGTGGTGTTATTGCAGCAGTCTAGGGCTGCTTTGAGCTTGAGTTGTGTCAGGCCAGGTGTTTAGGAGAGATGCAGCAGCAGCAAATGACAGGGGGCTCTTCCTGCGTTGTCCCCTGAGAAGCTTTCATTGATGGGCAGGGCCTGTAGTCAGACCAGGGACTGCAGTCAGACTGGTATTCTTCCCCTCTCCTCAAGACAGGAGTCACTTTGGAGTGGTCCTGGCCACTGTGAGGGCTACTTGCACAGTGGCAGTCTTGTGACACTGCTTTAGATGGGTTCTGCCCAAGGGTGTACTGGAGGGGGCAGGTTCACAGAGAACACGGGGGCAGGGTAGGCAGTGTTAGCAAGGTTTACAGCACAGGTCTGCTGCAGGAGGGGACCTGGAGCTACTTTAGAAAACTCCTGTGGAAAGGGCAAGTCCACAGAAGAGTGTGGGTTCAGGGTGCACAATGCCGACAAGATCTTCCCTGGCCTTGTATAGGAGGGGACTTACAGGCAGCTTAAACAGGCCTGGCCAAAGGGGGAGAGCCACAGAAGAGCGCAAGGGTGGGGTATGCATGCAACATTAATGTTTTCTCAGGTCTGCTGTGGGAGGAGCCAAGTCTGCAGGAGATCAGGAGGGTGCGGTAGGGTATTAGCAAGTTAGGTGAAGAGCACTGACACTGTTCCGTTTCACGGGGTCATCTATGAAGGCAGGCTGCAGGGAGAACAGGGGAGGTGAATGGCACCTGCCAGCTCCTCTGCTCCTACAGAAGTATCCTCAAGACACTTGCCCCTCCAACACACTCCGATATTAGTAAATAAGTCTCCCTCCCATATACCCCAGGCATTTTTCCAACTGCTGCTTCTATGCTGTCTCTTCACAGTGCTGTTTGTCATGCTGTCTCCTCAAGAAAGAGGATTATTTCCTATCAACCTCTGTCTTTCCCACTGATTTTTAAAGTGCCACGTGGTAAGCCCCACAGATTGTAAGAACTGGTGAAATTAGGCCCCTCTGGTTTTCAGAGCCAAATGTTATAGGGATTCATCTTCCTCCTGCAAGTTCCGCATGCCTGGGAGGCTTGGGGTAAAGGTCTGTTTCTCCCCCATCTCCATACCTGCCATGTCCCTCACCCCCACAGACAGTCCAGCAGGCCCAACCATATCTCTGCCCTTCCTACCCTCTTCAATATGTCTTCTTCTCTATATTTAACTGTGGAGATTCTGTTCTGCCAGTCTTCAGATTGTTTTCTGGGTTATTTACACTGATGTGGGTGAGATCTATTTGTATCCATGGAACGAGGTGAGTTTAGGATATTCCTATTCTGCCATCTTCACTGGAAGACTCCTAATAATAAACTCTTTTTTCTTTATTTGAGAGAGAGAGAGAGAGAGAGAGAGAGCGCGCAAGCGCACAAGCAGGCAAGACAGGCAGAAGGAAGGAAGGAGAGAGAATCTTCAGCAGTATCCACACTCAGCGTGGAGCCTGACACAGGGCTCGATCACACGATCCTGGGATCATGACATGAGCCAAAATCAAGAGTCAGATCCTCAACTGACTGAGCCACCCAGGCTCTTAACAGCAATATTTATGAAGGATTTGGGGGAAGTAGGTCAGGAAAAAGGTTAAGTCCATCCCTGTTGGTTTGGGCTGAGCTCAATTGCAGTGTAAAATTTATTATTTCCTTGTTGGGTTTGCTCTTCCATTTTAAAGGAACTATGTGTGTGTACATAAATACAATTTTTTTCACTTAAGTCATATAACGGGTTTTTTTTTTCCCCAAGTCTATCTAGTAAGAACAGATAATTGACAGCAAATTGATTTTTTGAAGTTTCACCCAAAATCTCTCCTTCCTATCTCCTTCAACTGCTCCTGCAGAGGGATATTTTTAGAGGAAATTAGATTCACTGTTTGCATAAACCAATGCATTTAGCTGGTGGCTCTGCAGGTCCAATGAACTCTTCTAACAATATGGGTGAAATGAGGTTAGGTTTATGTTTGTAGCCAATTAGAACTGTTTTGATTGAACACTCCTTGTTGTATCTTATTTAAAGTTAAGAAAACACAGCACTGAAATGTATTTCAGAGGATGGAAGAGGAGGCCTGGGGGAAAAAAGAAAGAAAAATACCTAGGTCGTGATATGAAATGTATGACCTCTCATTTAAGTAAAGCATAAAGAGGGAGCTTATTTGCACAAATTAAAAAAAGACTGTGCATAACAGAGTTTGAAGACATCTATGTTATGACTATCAATATTATTACTGCATTATGAAAAAAACAATATTGATTTCAGACCAAATGGTAAAAGTTGAAGGAACACATTGCTCACCAGCAGTAGACCCCCATCCTAATGTCGGCTCTGACACTAATGAGTCATGACCTCCCTGAACTTACTGTTCCTTATCTGGAAAGCGGAAACAATAGTTATTTAGTTTCTGCCTCTGAAAATACAAAGAAATGTAATATACAATTGCAGCTCTCAAACTATTTACAACACGTTTCGTAAACAAAGTAATTCACATAAAAGATAAAGATAACCATTCACTAGGTACTTTTCTAAAAACAGTTATCATCAGCCTATTGATCTTCACAAAAACCCAAAGAGGTAGGGGTTATTTTTATTATTTCTATTTTGTACACAAGAAAACTGTTGGTTAAGGAACAGAGGCAGGATGTAAACCCAGCCAGCTTCAGAGCATGCACACTTAACTACCATATAATGACAAAAAATGCTGTGCATTTAAGGGAGGGAAAAGTAGGATAATTAGTTGGGATAATTATATGCCAAGGGTAGTTACGAACCGTGGTGACAAAAGAAGGTTCCACATAATACAAGGATGTGTGCCGGATCTTAAAGAATGAGGAGTATTTGGACAGAGGAATACAGGCTGTAGGAGTGAGGAAATTCAGCATGAAGGTGGCAGTAGGAACGGAGGCAGGAGGGAAGAACCTAAATGAACTGCAATGAGAGAGAAGGCTGGACAGGTCAATCGTGGAGAACTTTTTCCAAGCTCTGATCACCTGGCCCTCTTACAGGTTAGTCTCCACAGCTGAGCTTTGCTACTTCCAGAAAGCTGCATCTGAAGGGCCAGCAAAGACTCAGATGGTAACCCCTCTGAAGACCCCCATCAAAGCTCCAGCTGGCCTTTAGGAAGCCTTTGAACTAATTAGGCAAAAGTGCCCTCACAGATGAGCACACGGTTTGGTGAGTGGGGCGTGCTTTCTCATGATGTAGAGAAGGTGGGTCTTGGGTCAGATGCAGCCCCATGATTGACTTGGCTGATTCAGCACAGGCTGAACTCAGTCCCAAACACATTCTCATGAGCAGGAACATGGGCAGGAACACATTCTCATGAGCAGGAAACTGCTCAAAACTGTACATATCAGACCCAGTCCAGTACACAGCCACATTCTCTGGAATCATCCTTTAAATTTGCAAAGGTTTATATAATTTAACATAATTACAAAGACTATACTCAAAGGTGGCAATAATCACTTTTATATGCTCTTTGGGGGGAAGAAAATTATAAATGTTGGAAAAACAGTCACATGATATGTGATATGTCAAAATCCAGTGGTTCTACCTATGGTAATCAATATACATATACAGTTTTTTTTACCTTTGGAAATTATACACCAATATGTTTAGTCCATTATAGTTTACACTGGAATAAATTAGAATAATACGGTAATTTGGGGAACATCATTAGTGGATTATAAAGCAAAGATTCAAATGTTTACATTTTTTAAATGTTTATTTAGTTTTGAGGTGGGGAGAGGCAGAGAGAGAGGGAGACAGAGAATCCCAAGCAGGTTCTGCACAGACAGCAGGGATCAAACTCACAAACCATGAGACAATGACCTGAGCCAAAAATCAAGCAAGAGTCAGAAGCTTAACTGACTGAGCCACCCAGGCATCCTTCAAATATTTACATTTTATGTTTCTCATTTCATAGGGGGAATATTTATATTAGCATTTTTTTTCTTTTTTTAAGTACAAAATTCCACATAAAATTAATTCCACATAGAATTATAAATAGCCAGCTGTGTATCTTAAATGTATTTATTACAATATGATTTAAATGAGTATAAGGGAACTTTGTTGAATGGTAGAGGTGTCCTGAAACTGAATTATGGTGATTGCTATGAAATCATATAGACTTAAAATTCATTGAACTCTACACATACTCTTTGTATAGTATGTAAATTATGCATTAATAAAGCTGTATTTAAAAAAAAACAACTGAAACTAGTGACTTTTAGTAGATGTATTACAGATTATTTTCATTTATTTCTTATACTTTCCAAGACTGCCCCCATTTTTTTTTACAACGGCATGTATACTACCTACATAATGAGAAAATAATTTCAGTGCAATTCTGTTTAATGTGCACGTTTACCTAGCACACATAATGTGCTTAGAATTGTGATGGAATCTGGAGTTGTAAGAAATAAAGGTAACACTTTGCCCCTTTCTTAAGCTTACAATTGAGTTAGGAATATAAAAAATGTAAACAATTACTTATTTATGGCAGGGTGAAATTACCTTTCTATCAAGTTGCAAGTAACAGGTGTGGGTAAGTTGAATAAAAGAAACAATCACTGGCCAAAGGGAAGGGGCAAAGAAAAGAATGGTTGGTAGGAGAGTTTCAGTGAGTGGCCTGGAGAGTTAACACACCTGACCACATCCTTAGTTGGAATGAATGAATTTGTTTGGAAGTATGGTTTCTGCATACTTAACACATATATTTGTATCTGCTAGAATAAAAAACTTTGAGGAGACAGTAGGATTTTATAGACAATGGCAGAAAGGGGGAGAGTTAACAGGAAAGAGAATTTCCCATCCTTCAGGAAAACTAAAACTAGGTCAGCTTGTACTTCATTATTGAAAAAGAAAATAAAAACTAAAACAGAAGAGTCTGTTTCAAAGTGCAGTTGTTTCTTTAACCAGAGCGAATGGGGTAGGGGTAGTAACCTCCACACGTTGCCGGTCAGTTCCAGACCCTCCTTTCTGAAGGCAGTTACCACTCTAGAGAAAAGATAATGGAGCTAAACCAAGCATGCCCAGATGACTCCTGACAAATTTACCAAGCAGACATATTACCTCACCTCTCTTGGGCTAGAGTCAGTGAAGAGGTAGAGAAAAGTCAGAAGCTAATGCAAATGAGCTCTTTCCAGAGAACAGATTGTCAGCAAGTCTTTATCATTACAAGTGACGCACAGACCCATCTATAAAGCATGTTAAAAATATGGATTCCCAATCCAAATACATGGATATTGTACCTCAGCAGATTTTGAGGGCGACTTATGATCTGTATTTAAAACGTGATGCCCCACCTCCCAACCCCGATCTGTAGAACCTATTACAGTAGGTCTGTCGACCACACTATTAAAATACTATATCAACATAGAGGTTTGGATGTGGAGAACTAACGAAATAAGGAATGTAGATGCATAAAACCTTAGTATTATTTGCTGTTACCAGTATTATTACTATCAACCACTAAATTACGATTCTGGTTGCATACTAGTTCCAAGAGTAAGATTACATTTATAGGAGAAATGTTCCTCTTTTGATTTGATTCAAAGAAAAACCAAGGAAGATATTAAATATATGAGGTACTTAAGAACTTCTACTGGTTTCTCAGTGACCTAAATACCATTGCTTTAAATTATTCCCAAAATTGTATTTGTCAAGAGAACTGGCCGATAAGAAAGCTCCCTCCCATCAGGGATGACATTACCTACACCTTATAAAGCCTTACCTATACCTTACCTATAAAGCCTTACAATCCTCGGTCTTATTCCAAGTTTCTTAAACAAATAACATTTTGCCTCTCTCCAGGTTTGTGAGCTGCAGGTAAATAAACTTTGCCCTTCCTTATTCATATTTACCCAGACATTCGGTCTAAAGAGGGTGGAAGGATATGGTTTCCAACAAGGAGCCACAAAGCTTTGACAACTGCCTATATTTCTTTTTGCAGAAGCATCAATGGGAATCTTTCCTTGGCAGTTTTGTACTTAAAATGTCATCATCTGACTGCTTTGATTAATCGTGGTACCATGTTTTGGATGAACCAGTTAGGGAAGGACTTTTGTCTCATTTAAGAGTGACCTTTCATGCTCTGAGGAAGTTAGCTTGCCTCCAATGGAAGGCCTGGACACCATTAGCCAGTTCAGGTATCATATGTTATTTTATTACATTAAAGTGGTAAACTGTTGAGGTGTTCTTTAATTTTATACTTTATGATAAGCTATTGTTTGAAAGGCAGGGGCAGGGCACCTCTTGGCAGAGCGCAGTCAGGCTATGCTGAGTCAGGCTTTCTGAGTTTTTCTGTGGTCAGACTCACCCTTGCTCACCCAGGCTTTCCTGCAATACAATCACAATCGCCTGTGCTCAGCCTGACTCACTGAGGGGGAAGCACCCCCTAGAAATCTTGTCCAGACTTTAATGGCTGCATTTAATCTTAGAGAAACTGAAGCAGAGAAGGATCGTGAGATGCTGCTGGAAAGATGGGCGTCACTTGGCCGTGCTGCACAAAGACTTTTTTGTAACAATGTTAGTTCAAAAATTTTACTAATAGGCTTTGTAATTGGCAAATGGAAGCTGCCATTTTTTTTCTCACTATCTAGTGCTGCTTCGGTCAAGGGGACAGGAGGTGTGAATACAGGAATGCTGACATGTCAGCCAAGTCAAGTGTATTTTTTATTCTTATCAAATTTTCTCAAGCAAACTGATTGCCAGAAAAGACCAGGGGCCATATAGTTACATTTCCCTCTTCTAACAGGGCCAATTGCTTCAGAATTTATGTTAGGCATATATGATTTTGCCCATTATCCTTAGTTAAAAGTTTAGGGGTCTAGAGTTCAGAAGAAAAACACTACAACTTCTTTTCCTTGGAAACCAACCTGGAACTAAATGGGAAAAGAATAACAAACCACCACGTGATGTGACTGACAAATGGAATAAAATGAAGGTCCTGAAGAGAGAACAATATTTGGGAACTAGGCTTAAGTCTGAAAAGCTCAAGAGATGAATTTCCTGGAGCAGTTAGGTGAGGAGACCAATCTTAGACATACATCACAACTGGACAAACAGTCACTGTGTGCAGAAAAGCGCTGGGTCTTTGCTGCTGACAAGCATACTGCAAAGCAGAAATTTATAGGCTCATATACTCAGACATAAAGGTTTGAATTCTATCTTGGACTTTTCATAGTTGTGCCAGCTTTGGCAAGTTATTCAACTTTCTTAAACTTTATTTCATCATCTGTAAAATAGGGATAATGCCACATGAGTGGGAGTTAACATAAAAGTTCATGCAGAAAGGGAGCTTAGCATAATGCCTGGCATGTAATACACCCTCAATAAATATTAGCTATTATCAGTTAAAATTAGGGGGGAAAATATGAAGACCGGGTACAATCAGGTGGGACTCAAGGATGCATAAAGAAATTGGCAACTTCAGAGAGCCCCCGGCCAAGAAGAGCATCTGAGATTTGACTGCAACTCAAACAGGGATCTTCAGCCACAGAAAAATAGATGGAAAACCAGCTCTGAACCAGGAAGTGGGCACTAGGTCCTGGAGTAATTTCAAAGCTGACTCATGGGTGTGGGGCTCCTTTCTGTCCAGGTCCCCTGGTCACTCTCAATGGTGGGCCTAAAATTCTTAAAGGAACAGTAGTCAAGTACACACCAACAGATGTTAAACAAATGTTCTCTTTCATTTTTTCAAAACCATAGCAGTCAAGCTATAGTGTCTTCCTCCTCACTGCAAGAAATATCTTGTCAGTTAAAGACTGCAATGGGATAATGGTTATAGCAACTCTTGCTGTGTTTTAAGTCTGTTGGGGCCCATTTGTTCCCAGTATGGGAACACCCTAACCACAATCCCTACAGAGTATGTGATTTAACATGTGATCCAATTCAATCCCTCCCCCTCTCCAACCAGTTTCAGCTGATTGGACCTTGAGCAGCACCTGAGTAGCAGTGGGACTTCAACTGACTGACCACTGCCTGGGTTCAAAAAAGGAATAAAGTTAATAAGATGCCTTGCATTTGGGGGTTTCAACCAAGAAACACAACAGGAAATTCCAGTTGGTACAGTTAAAAGTCCTGAAAGTCAAGTACTGGCTCATGACTCTTGTCATGTTGCACTGGCACAACACTCTAAGGAAGGGTGGAGTCTCAAAGAAAATTGATAAGGTGAGGTGGAATGAAGTAGAGGAGCAGAGGGACTCAGAGAAACTAGAAGAAGGAAGATGACAGGGTCACCACATTATAGAACCATCTTTTGGGAGATTTACTTTTTGATCTTGTTGGGGCCTGGTGTTCAGCATTTTCTGGAATCTTTGCTTTAGCTTTGCCCATCACCTCCAATGGCCAAGAAGAGCCATTTCCCCAAGAAGATCTGGCTTGTACAAGTGGAGAATAATACTTAGAAACAGATCTGGATGCTAAATATATTCATTGTTTGTGGCATGTCATTGTTTTTAGCCTACATTTATTTCTGTATCTATATTTAAATCAACTCCCAACCCCCTTCTCCAATACCATAAAACTAAAGCCAGTGATTATACTTTTCTGAGCCAACTGCTCCCTCTGTAAAGTGAGGATAATAAATTCCTTGCTCAGCTTTTGTGCAGGTTAAATGTAAGAGTGTTTATAAACATTGTCCCACAGGCCTGCACTGTAACAGGCCTACTGCCTGCCCACACAGTTCCTTGTGTGAATGAGACAAAATATGCTTCCTCCAGGTGGACAGCCTGGCAAATGCAGTGTAAGTTGGCTTTTTGCCCCAACCCTCTCCCCAGGCTGGGGAATTTGTGGAATTTGCAACCTGAATAATAATAACCCATGCCTGCATCACAGGCACTGAGTAAACAGGTATTGTTAGGATAGACACATGTGCTTATTTTTCATGCAAATGTTTCGTAAATAGGAGATCAGATGGGGCTACACAAACCTGTCACCAAGGTTTCGGTCTGATACAAAACTCCGTGGCAACTCAGAGCACCATCAGTACAACCAAGTACGCCTCCAAGGTCATAATGGAAAACAGTGTGCACCCACCTAATACAGGTCATTCTTTAACCTGATGCCTCACTATATCTCATCTCCAACTCTCAATGAGAAGTAGGTTGAAGTGAAAATAAAACCCATTCCTGTCATGTCATCCAAAGGCTCAACTATCAGCCAAGAAGTGGTTGATCTCACTATATAATACAGGGTACGGAAATCAAGACAATACTAAAGGGGGAAAAGTCCACTTAATATGTTTGTGGAGCATCACATTTGCTGGCAGACCTGTGGGTTATAACTGGTGGAGTCCCCACTACTGGAGAGTTCCAGCCGCTCCCTCTGAAGACAGGAAAATCTGTTCATCCCCAGTTCCCTCAAATGCTCTTTCACAGGGCTTAGTGGGTTTTAGATGTTGGGGAGAAATCTAATAAATCTAACTCAATGCTACGACTAGTAGTAGCTCTGAGTTGTAGAGCATTAAAAGCAACAGACTTCTAAGGTGGCATTTTTCTGTGGAAGACAGCAAGGCTGTTCTAATAACATCTGTTAATGGGGTAGAGACAATACAGACAGTCCTCTGTCCTTTGAAAGAGGTCCACCCCATACAACGTTACGGTGACACAAAACTCCTGGCCACTGTGGCTACTGCACAACCATTCTGTTCTCTTTAACCTTTCAGCAGGGAAGGAGTAGAAGTGGAAGAATTCAGAACCCTGTTGTCTCTCACCCCCTGAGTCAGGTGACAGTGACAGCCAGGAATGCCTTGGGGGATTAAAGAATAGCATCCAAGAGGCAAAGCAGAGGCAATATTGTTGCTCCCAGAGTCCCCAGCTCCTTTCATGCGCTTTCAAGAGTTTCAAAATCCTCAGACTCATGAAGTCCTCAATCTAATGGCTTACCTTGTGTGATGATGACCATGCAAAAGCCAAGCCAAATGAGCTCTCCCAGGTTTGTTTTCAGGATTCTGCTCCCCCAAAAGTGTCTAGGCACCAGAGCCCTATCAAGGAAAAGAGGAATGAGCTTTTCAAAAAGGTAAGTCTGAAAGAGCCTAGCACATCTAGTCGGTGTTCAATAAACAGGTTCCCTCCTCTTCCTTGTATAGGACCCTCTCCTCTCCTGCTGGGCATGGGAGAGGGGAACGGGTTAACTCTTTACAAAGGAGAGAGCTGGGTCTGAGGATTCCCTTGGTCACTGAAAGAAACTTGCTCCCTCATCAATAGCCAGGATCAGGATTATCTCTCACCCTCTAACCACTTCAAGCACCCAGGTAAATTCCCACCCCAAGTAGGAGAGACACCTCACCCTGGTGGGAGCGGAAGAGTCCTAGCTAACTGTGTGAAGGCCAGCTCTGTGCAAGTGGTAGGCGGGGCCTCTAGCTGACCATCACCATCACTGTCACCAGGGACACTCTCCCCCCGACACCTGTCCCCTCCTCCCCAGATCCCCCTCAGAGGCTGAGGGTCAGAGGTGGACACAGCGCAACTGGAGTCCATTCCCCCACTGCCCAGCTGTGTCACGGGGGCAAGTTATTTACCATTTCTTCATTAGTGAAATGAGGGTCAGGGTATGTGTTTCCTAAGGCTGAGGCATGGCTCAAGTGGGACTACACCGGAAGTACACATATTAAATGTTAACCCTTACCGCCCGGACCTGGAGTTCGACCACTTGAGGTGCACGCCCCTAAGTTAATCTTGCCCTCCTCCCAGGCACAAACAGTTCGCTGCCCTCTGACGGAGGTAGGATGTTCGGGTACTGACCCCGCAGCACCACTTTCTTGCAGGGACACAGGAGTGGCCGCGAGGTCAGAGGAAGGGGCACAGGAACACGAGGCTGGAGTTTCCGAAGACACTCTTTGTGAAATTTTGCAGTATTTCCCGAAGCCGCTGGCCAGCCAGCTGCGGGCGCGGGCCCTCTGCGGGCAGGGTGCTGCTGTCACCGAGCAGGTGGCATGGCTCTGAGGCACGACGCTCCGGGGGGACACCCGGATGAACTGGCTGCGCTTCGGCGCGGGGCCTGGCGGTGCTCGGCTTCCCGTGGTATCAGTTCGGGCACCAGGAGAACGCCAAGAAGGCAGAGATCCTGACAGCCGGAGCACCTGGCAGCGGGATTGAGCCCGACTTCCGGCTCTTCGAGAATCACCTATTGAGCTGTGCGCAGGTGCACCGGCTCCTCATCAGCCTGCGGGAGGCTCCGCCCCGGCCCATGGGCAGGGCACTGACCTCCGGCTGACCCCACGTTCGTCCCTGGTCTCCGATGTGTGAGGCCGCCTGGAACTTGGGGACATTCCTGGAGGGCCCCGGCCCTGTGCCTGTGTGCAGGCACAGCCGCTACTTTCCCACCACCTACAAGCGGCCCAGGTCGTGCCCCGGGGCAGTGCCCCTGGGCGCTCCTCCTACTCTTGCTTGATAGTCACAGAGCTGCCCTCTGCAAATTTCATCCTTGACAGAAGTTTCCCAGCACTTCCTTTATATTCAGGAAATTCCCCTGACATGGGTGCTGATCCTGTCCATCCCAGCCCTGCTCCCCAGACCATAACTCCTCACCAATAAAGTGCCAGGTGTCAGCACGAAGTAGGAGAAGAAGGAGGAAAGTTGGGGCCACTGCCAGCTTACCCCATTAACACAAGTGAGTGGTAAAGAAGCAATACCCCAAAGCCCACTCTAATGTGAGGGACTGACTGCAAAATAAAGAAAACTCAGATTTCTAAACTAAGCAAGGAAGTAAAAATTGAGGCTCAGACCATCATTTTGGAAGGAAAAAAAAATTAGAGGAAAAGCAAAAACTATGACAAAGCATCCAGCACTGAGAACATTCTGTGGATTTTAACCCCGTGCATACCGGCGATTTGAGTGCACAGAGGGTCCCTAAAAAACCCGTAAGTTGAACGAAACTATAAGCAGTTATTTTCGAAATCCAGCACAGAATTCTTTCTAGACTGTGAGACTCAGTAGATTTGAGGTGCAGTCTGGCTATAAGCGGACTCAGCTGGGTGGTTTGAATACTGGGTTGAGTGCTGGCTGAGCAAGTCAGGTTAAAAAAAAAAAAAAAACTCAACTCTATTCTCCATGAGATGGAAGTAACAACAGGAGCTGTTTCACAACACTGTCCTGAGGGGCAAATGAGACAATGAATTTAAGATACTTAGCAAGGTGTTTGGCATTTAAGTACCTGATAAATGTCTTATTGTTATTATCATGGTCCTCCAACTTGTTACCCAGTCTTGGAAGTGACATTACAATGCAAAGTGGCAGGAAACCTCAATGACGGCAAACCAGCATCTGACTGTTACTCCAAATAAACTCCAACTATAGACTTCAGTCAATTAAAGATGAGAAACCTCAAAAAAAGAAAGTCTAAGCCCATGATAGTGCACTAAAAAGACTATAGAAATAGAGCAAAAATAGGAATTCAAACTTTGCAACTAGAAATAAGGGCCACCACCACCCCAACTGCTCCACTCCCCCCTGCCCAGCAGCAGTGAAGCAGCCCCACACAGAAGGCCCCTTAGTGAGCCAGAAAAAGCATCATTTAAACTTTCCACCAGTGGAATATAACTGATTCTAGGGTTCCTAAACCCACACATCCCTGCAGAGGCCGTTAGAGGTGGGCGGAGAGTCGGTTCGGATCCTCAGAAGGAGAAGCGAATGTGCTATGAACCACACAGGACAGGTAGTTGCGGGACTCCGTGGACATTAGTTATCCTTAGTGTTACAAAATTTTTAATGTTGAAAATATATACAAGCATGACAAATGACAAATGGGGGAGCACCAAATGACCATTAGGATTATAATATGTGCGTGAATAAGCCATCAAAATAGTCTCTGCAAATAAAGGGCCATAAAAATGCTAATATTCCCACCTTTTACTAGTAATAATAATGCATCATCAGGCTGAAACAGTTCCTTAAGTACCTTATGTTCTCTGCTGGAATCAAGTCATTAATCCCATTTATATAGCTAATGGGGAAGCCCTAAATCCAAATTAAGGTCTTGAAGAAAAGTACTGAAATTAATGACAAAGGGGAATCATTTTTCTCTACAGCTATAAGGTTGCTTTGCCAAATAAGGGCTAAACAGCGCTTTTTGCCCCTGAACTTTACTTTGAATACTGCACAATCCACTCAGGAAACAAACGGTTAATAAACCCACATCAGTAGTTTCTGACTGAGTTAGTCAACCCAGACATTGCCTGGTCCCTTAATATGTCTCCTCCCCTAAAGTATCCATGTTCCAGTCAGCTCTTACAGTGTGCCAGAGAACAGAACAGTGATCCTCATGCCATACCAAACTCCCCCAAACTCTGCAAGGTGATACAGTTCAGTCTGCCATGTCCTCCCACACAAGAAACAGTATATATAACATATAATAGTTATACGAGTTTTAGTCAATTCCAGGGTCAGACAGACAGACGTGGGTTACATCCCAGCTCTACCAGCATCTGAAGTTCTGCATCAGTCAACATCTTTCAGGGTAGTTTTCCTTGTCTTTGAAGTGGATGGGGAAATAAAAGTACTCTTGGGATTATCTGGACAATTGTTTATTAATATTAGTATTAAGTGACTTTAAAGGAGGGAGAGAGGGGGGAAAGCAAGGCGGGCAGAGAGGGAGGACTCACTGAAGAGCCACAGCTTTACCCGACACACCTGAGAGAGGACAGGCTCCAGGGCCCTCCCCAGAGCTCAGGGTCTCTCCTCCCAGAGTCTGGCCTCATTCTCTGTCACTGAAAGGTTCAGGAGTGAGAAAGCTGTGAGGCCGAGGGTAGCAGCAGCCTCCTAGGAGCCACATCAGGTGGCCCTCGGAGCTGTGATAGCTTTTGTTTTTTGGTGGAGGTTGTGGGGTCTGTGCTGTAACCATGTTTAAAGATTACAAAGAGAAGGAGGTGTGAGTCTGTTCTGTTGCTATGCTCCCAACGGAGAGTATCTCTGCTGAACCACTGCATCCTTGCTCTGTAATTACAGTCCTAATTAGAGGGGGCCGGCTACAGCAAAGGTTCCTAATGCACCTGAGTGACTGTCATCATCCATTCTGCCCACACATAACCTCTGAGGGAAGCACTGCGGATTCCTTCTCAGCGTCAATAGACAGCTACATTTCCAAGTACTTTCTCTCCCCATTTTGTGCCCACAATGTGGTGGCACCTTATCCCCAGAGGTATCTCAGGCCCCAGGCTCCATGTGTCCACAAAAATGAAGTAGGAGGCCCAAACCTCTGCATTGGGGCCACATGCTTTGGTACAAGTAGAGTGACCATGCAATTTATTGTCCAAAACACTGGTGAAAAGAAAGCACTTGTAATAATGACACCAAGATAATAGGCATAAACTGGGACTTCCCTAAGCAAACAAGGACATAGAGACATCCTAAGTGTAAGACATGATGCTAAAGCAAGGAGTGATTTTACCTGGGCTTCACACTTTGGGAATTCCCATGAGAAGCAGGAAATGGGCTACATGCTAGTTAGCCTTCTCTCTCTGAAAATTGTCTTAACTGTTTCTCCCCCTTTAAAAAAGGGAAAGGGGCACCTGGGTGGCTTAGTCGGTTGGGTGTCTGACTCTTGATTTCAGCTCAGGTTGCAATCCCAGGGTCATGGGATCAAGTCCCACGTTGGACTCTACACTGAGCTTGGAGCCTGCTTAAGATTCTCTCTCTCTCTCTCTCTCTCTCTCTCTCTCTCTCTCTCTCTCTCTCTCTCTCTCTCTCCCTCCCTTTCTCTGCCCCTCTCCTGCTCACATCCTCTCTCTCCTTCCCTCTCTCTCTCTCCTCTAAAAACAAAAAATAGGGGCACCTGGATGGGTCAGTCAGTTAAGTATCCAACTTCAGCTCAGGTCATGATCTCACTGTTCGTGAATTCAAGCCACACATCAGGCTCTGTGCTGTCAGCACAGAGCTTGCTTGGGATTCTCTCCCTCTTTGTCCCTCCCCCCACTTGCACTCTCTCTCTCTCTCTCTCTCTCTCTCTCTCTCTCTCTCTCTCTGTCTCTCTCTCTCTCAAAATACATAAACACTTTAAAAAATAAAATAAAAATAATAAATAATAATAATAAATTGAAAGAAAAAATAAGACTTTAAAATAAAGTACATTAAAATTGTTAATATGAAAGTAAACAACACAGAAAAGCACAAAAAAAGAACAAAACAGTACTAAAAATATCACCAGTGTGTGGTGGAGGGATGGAGGCACAGTATCATCATTTGGTGATAATCATTTTTTCTACCTCTCCATACCTGAAGAATAGATAAATGGAAGGATGGATAGAAAGACAAAATAACCAACCTACACGAGGAGTCATACTATACTAGATATTTTTAATAAAAAAAGCTGAATATAATTTTACATGGTATACAGAAAAGGAAACAGAAATGAAGGAAACAGAAAAGGAACAGTAAGGGAAATGTTGAACCTCACATAAATGCTACTCCATTATAAGAAAGATGAGTTCCTATATCCCAGCTCCCCAAGTCCCTACAATACTGCACACCCTAACCGTCTTCTGACATGACTCCAGTCCTTGTAAGAATAACTTGGATTAAAGGGAAGTCAGTTCCTAGCTACAAATGGCAGGCATCCCTGGCGGTAAGTCTGGGGAATACAAAAATAGTCCCTCTACCTCAAAGAACCCCTTATGATCTTACAAATGGGGTATTCCATTTCCCCTCTCATTCACTCAGGTTGGTGACAGGCATGTGTCCAGAGAAAATACATTGCCTGTAGAGGTTGGTCTGTTGCAGTAAAGAGAGTGTTTGGCTGTAAGTCAGGAGACCAAGTCCCTTCTTCCAGGCCTGCATCAGAAAGTTGTCATTGGACCCAGCAATTGCACTACTAGGCATTTATCCACAGGATACAGGTGTGCTGTTTCAAAGGGACACATGCACCCCCATGTTTATAGCAGCACTATCAACATTAGCCAAAGTACGGAAAGAGCCCAAATGTCCATCGATGGATGAATGAATAAAGAAAATGTGGTATATATATACAATGGAATATTACTCAGCAATCAAAAAGAATGAAATCTTGCCATTTGCAACTACGTGGATGGAACTGGAGGGTATTATGCTAAGTGAAATTAGTCGGTCAGAGAAAGACAAAAATCATATGACTTCACTCATATGAGGACTTTAAGAGACAAAACAGATGAAAATAAGGGAAGGGAATCAAAAATAATATAAAAACAGGGAGGGGGACAAAACAAAAGAGACTCATAAATATGAAGAACAAACAGGGTTGCTGGAGGGGCTGTGGGAGGGGGAATGGGCTGAATGGGTAAGGGGCATTAAGGAATCTACTGTAATCATTGCTTCACTATATACTAACTAATTTAGATGTAAATTTTAAAAAATAAAAAAGAAAGTTAAATCAAAAAACAAACAGAAAGTTGTCATTGGAGCTTTCTGAGCATTAGGGTCTGCCTTAAACAAACGATTGATATGAAGAACAAATGAGAGACTCAGTGGTGACAAAGGGAAGCTTTGAAGCTGATGACTCAAAGGTCTGGGTGGAACCATATTGCCTCTGGAGCAAAGAACAAGCGGGTGGTCATAGTGGGATAGGTCCCTGTGCATGTCCTTGGCTATATTACTTTTAACTTAACCTTTCTAAGACTTGGTTTCTGCATCTTTGAAATGAAGATAATAGTAGAACCTAACCCATAGAATCATTGTTAGGATTATGAGACAGCCTATAGAAAGAGCTCAGTATGTCATCTGGCTCATCAAAAGCATTCAAAAATGCCGAGTAACAAAATTAACTAAAACAAATAAGTTTTCATCATGAGGTCTTGGGAAATCCATGGATGAGCCACTTCCTCTGATAGACTACTGAATCTATCAGATTTGCCAGTGTGGAACCAAGGCAGCCTTAGAATAGCTCTGTGGATACTTGAAATGGAAATGGGAAGGATGAAAATTCCTCAGAGTGGGGTCTTTACTTAAGCCAGCCTTGCCAAGCATGGTTCCTGTCTGATATTTATAATGCATTTAACTCTCCACAGACGACTACATGTGCTAGAGAAGATTCATCAATGTGGCTTAGAAGTTATTAACCTATGCTTTGGACTTAAACATTCGTACATAGGAATTCACACTCTTCCATAGATGGGCTGTGTGACCACAGGCAAGTTACTTAAGCTCTCTGATCCTGATTCTTAATCTGCCAAACAGCAATAATGATCAATTTCATAGAGCCGTGGGGATAAGTGAATGAGACTGTGTGGGGTATGTCTCCTACAGGGCCTGTTACCAGGAGCATGCACTCAATAAATAGTAACTCCCATTATTAATAATTTTATCTAGGGGCACCTGAGTTGCTCAGTTGCTTAAGCATCTAACTCTTGATATCAGCTCAGGCCATGATCTCATGATTGGTGAGATCGAGCCTACATCAACAAGCAAGAAACATGCAGAAACCTGTTGCATTTCTATGCACCAATAAGGAAGCAGCAGAAAAAGAAATCCCATTTACAATTGCACCAAAACCTACAATATACCTAGGAATAAACCTAGCTAATGAGGTAAATGATATGCAGTCTGAAAACTATAGAACACTTACAAAGGAAATTGAAGACGACACAAAGAAAAGAAAAACATTCCATGCTCATGGATTTGAAGAACAAAGATTGTTAAATGTCTATACTGCCCAAAGCAATCCACACAGTTAATGGAATCCCTATCAAAATACCACCAATATTTTTCTCAGAACTAGAATAAACAATCCAAAATCTGTATGGAACCACAAAAGACCCTGAATAGCCAAAGCAATCCTGAAAAAGAGAAGCAAAGCTGGAGGAATCACGATTCCAGATTTCAAGCTATATTACAAAGCTGTACTGATCAAGACACTATGGTACTGGTGAAAACATAGACACATAGGTCAATGGGAACAGAACAGTAAAGCCAGAAATGGACCCACAACTATATGGTCAACTAAGCTTTGACAAAGCAGGAAAGAATATCCAATGGATAAAAGACAGTCTCTTCAACAAACAGTGGTGGGAAAACTGGACAGCAACATGCAGAGGAATGAAAACGGACCACTTTCTTACATCATACACAAAAATAAATTCAAAATGGATTAAAAACCCAAATCTGAGACAGGAAACCTCAAAATCCTAGAGGAAAACACAGGCAGCAACCTCTTTGACCTTGGCCACAGCAAGTTCTTATTAGACATTTCTTTCGCTTGCCTTACTACAGGCAAAAATGAACTAGTGGGACTTCATCCAGATAAAAAGCTTCCAGGTGTGCCTGGGTGGCTCAGTCAGTTAAGCGTACAACTTCGGCTCAGGTCATGATCTCATCTTTCCCAAGTTCGAGCCCTGTGTAGGGCTCTGTGCTGACAGCTCAGAGTCTAGACCCTGTTTCAGATTCTGTGTCTCCTTCTCTGTCTCTGCCCCTCTCCCACTTGTGCTCTGTCTCTCTCAAAAATAAACATTAAAAATTATTTTTAAAGAAAAGATAAAAACTTTCTGCACAACAGAAACAATCAACAAAACTAAAAGGCAGCCTTTAGAACGGCAGAAGATATTTGCAAATGAGATACTGAATAAAGGGTTAGTATCCAAAATCTATAAAAACTTACCAAACTCAACACCCCAAAAAACAAATAATCCAGTTAAGAAATGAACAGATGAGGGCCACCTGAGTGACGCAGTCAGTTAAGTGTCCAACTTTGGCTCAGGTCATGATCTCATGGTCTGTGAGTTTGAGCCCCACATCGGGTTCTGCTGACGGCTCAGAGCCTGGAGCCTGCTTCAGATCGTGACTCCCTCTCCTCTGCCCCTTCCCTGCTTGTGTTCTCTCTCTCTCTCTCTCTCTCTCTCAAAAAAGTAAATAAACATAAAAAAAAGGAATGAGAAGACATGAATAGACATTTTTCCAAAGAAGACATCCAAATGGCTAATAGATGCATGAAAAGATGCTCAACATCACTCATCAATAGGAAAATACAAATCAAAACTACAATGAGATACCACCTCACACCTATTAGAAAGGCTAAAATTAGAAACACAAGAAACAGATATTGATGAGGACGTGGAGAAAAGGGAACCCTCTTACACTGTTGGTGGGAATGCAAACTGGTGCATCCACTTTGCATGAATGTTCCTTCAAAAGTTAAAAATAGAGCTACCCTACAATCCAGTGATTGTACTAAATTGCAGTACTAGGTATTTACCCAAAGGATACAAAAATACAGATTTGAAGTGGTATATGCACCCCAATGTTTATAGCAGCATTATCAGCAGATAATGGACAGAGCCCAAATGTCCATCAACTGATGAATGGATAATGAAGATATGGTGTGTGTGTGCATGTGTGTGTGTGTGTGTGTGTGTGTGTGTGTGTGTATATATATATATATATATATAAAACAGAATATTAGCCATCAAAAAGAATGAAATCTTGCCTTTTGCAACCATGTGGATGGAGCTAGAGTGTATTATGCTAATAAGCATTATAAGTCAGTCAGAGAAAGACAAATACCATATGATTTCATTCATATGTGGAATTTAAGAAACAAAACAGATGGACAAATGGGAAGGAGAGAAAGAGAAGGAAGCAAACCATAAGAGACTCCTAACGATAGAGAACAAACTGAGAGTTGATGGAGAGTGGTGGATAGGGGATGGGCTAAATGGGTGATGGGCATTTAGGAAGGCACTTGATATGATAAGCACAGGGTGCTGTATGTAAATGTATAAATTCAAATTTGTAAATTTGTATGTAAATTTTACATGTGTAAATTTAAATATGTAAATTTAGTGATGAATCACTAAATTCTACTCCTGAAGCCAATATTACACTATATGTTAACTACAATTTAAACAAAAATTTGAAAAATAAAAAAATAAATATAAAAAAATAAAATTAAATAGTGTTAAAATTATTATTTATTTATCATTATTATTATTATTATTATTATTATTATTATTATTTTATCTGTCCCTGTCTTGAAAAGTTTACAGTCTAATTGCAGGGACAAATCTAATACACTAAAAGATGAACCCACAGTAAATGACAGAAAACCATTACATGCTGAAATTAGGGAAACAGCTACTCATTTTATATTTACTGAGTTCATCATATGTGCCAGACACTGTGGTGGTAGCTGGTGATATAGTAATGAGTAAAATAGCCACACTTCATCTATTAACATCCAAGGGTTCCAGTGACTCACTTAGAGTCTATGCCATCAGGCACCCAGCTCCCTTCCACTGCTGAAGCCCTGTACTACCGAGACCAAAAGGACCCAATGTGGAGTCTTCTTTCTAAGAATCATTCATCTCTCAAAAAGGCATGGAGAAAGAGATATGTAGCTCACTATTTGCCATCTTCCTCTTAGCTAATATAATCTGTCGAAACTTTCAGGAAGCTCAGATAATTCCCAGATCTAAAATCTCAGAGTCTAGAGCTGAAGTCCGGAGGCCTGATTTGCATTCATGAATATGCAGCAGCACAGACCTCTTGCTTGGGATTTCTGCCCTTTGATGCGTGTCAGGGCTATGTTTGTGGCTGTACATTGTCCCTTCCTAAATGGAGTGCACAGTCAGGAAATGCAGATCTCAGAGCTGCAGGGGTGGGAGGAGCCATACCACATCTTCAGCCTCTGTCATTTCTTCTCTGCAACTGAATCTCACAATTAGCCTTTATTGTCTTTGAATTTTCAGTTCTGTTTCGAAACACAGAAAATAATGTAGTATTTTATTTTCCTCTAGACCTATTTTTGAGTAATAGGAAGCAAATGATTTAACTGTAAAGTGCTTCTACTAATAACCTTCTTAGACTCAAAAAGTCCCAGAAATGGCAAACACCCACAGAAATACTGTAATCTATGTTGATCTTAAAAGCAGGACCAAATAGCTTTTATTTCAGAGATTCAAGAAAGATGTAGTTTAATCTTAGACATTAGCAACCAATTCTATTTTCATTGTAAGGACATTTGTGCTCATAAGAAGCTTTCTGCAAAAAATTGAAAGAATGCTTGCCTCTCTTCTTTAATCTTCGCAGAAAGACACCCCCTCAAGAAAAGGCTCAGCAGCCCAAGCCAGCCTTGTAGATTTGGCATCAACAGGATCATCTCCCTAGCCAACTGAGAAGTTCCCTTTGCTGCAGTGCCAGAATCCTCTTGGATTTCATTGATGGGGACCGGATTTCATTGCCAGAGGAAACTTCTTAAAGGGGGAAGCCGGTGTCTGAGGTCGAGGCTGGACTTGGCACTGGGTGAGTGCAAGATCCGTATGATGCAGAATCTCGTTCCAGATGCTGGGCTTCTGAGAGCTGAGTCTGGGACCAGCAGTGACAGCAAGAAAGAGCACCAAAGGCCATGGCTAGACATGATATCACTATCACTATTCTTTGGTTACCCTGAAAGGAAGTCCAGAAAACCTCCTACTGACATTACAGATGTCCTTAAAATTAAAATAGAATTGCCAGCTAATGTCCAAGATTCAGTGGCAGGTTGCTACTTTATAGCCGTTACCATCTCTAAAGAGACATTTTATCATAGTGTTTATAGAAAAGGGTCTTTTTTGGGTGCCTGGGTGGCTCAGTTGATTAAGCGTCCGACTCGATTTCAGCTCAGGTCATGATCTCAGTTTGTGAGATGGGAGCCCCGCATCAGGTTCTACACTGACAGCGTGGAGCCTGCTTGGGATTCTCTCTCCCCCTCTCCCTTTGCTTCTTCCCTGCTCATGCATGTGTGTGCTCTCTCAAAATAAATTAATCAACATTTTAAAAAAAGAGAGAGAGTAGGGTCTTTCTTGTCAGACTAGACCTGAGGAGGGAAGAGCCATGCCCCAAACTAGAGCAGAGAAAGTGAAGGAACCAGCGTTCCCTGCACACCCACCCTGATCAGCCAGGCTAGGTGCTGCTTCACAACAGATACCTTTAGTATGAATAACTTCCCCATGAGTTATGCATTATTATCCTCATTATGTATTTTTCCTCATTTGAGGAAACAAAGCTCAGAGAGGTTAAGCCACCTGAGGTAATAAAGCCAGATGCAGAATGCAAAGTGAAGTGTCCTGACTGCATAGGATACCTCAAGAGATCTACATATCCCGGCTCCAGCCCTATCTCTCATTGGCCACAAGTATGGCCTTGCACCCAGCTGAGAGACGGAAATCAAGGCCAGCCTGCATAGGGGACAGAGTGATTGATTACATCCATAGTGAGAAATCCAGTTGTTCTGGAAGAACCTCGGAGAAGCCTGTTCCAAACCTGGGCTGCCTCAGATTTGGTTGGAGTTGTCAGAGAATAGCTGATGGTCATTTGCAAAAGAATGTCTCCAGAGACCACCTGACTATAAGGTCCTTTCCCAAGAAGCCTAAGAGATGACACCCTCCTTCGGCTGGCCTGTTTTAGATGCCCTAAGAGAAGGAGAAAGTTCCAGGTGGCTTCCGAAGGTCTCTGTCCACCACAGACAAATATGACCAAGCATTAAGGCAGACAGTGTCTCAATCAGGTGCCAGAAGTATCTCTGGAATCAGAACTGACGTCAATAGCTCTGACCATAAATCACTTAAACAAGTCACCTAATGTCTTTGTGCCTCAGTGTCCTCAACTAAAAACCTGGCCACATAAGATAAAAACTAGAAGGTAAAATATAATTTTTAAGCAGGGGCACCTGGGTGGCTCAGTCTGTTAAGCATCTGACTTCAGCTCAGGTCATGATTTCATAGTTCATGAGTTGGAGCCAGCATCAGGCTCCCTGCTGTCAGCACAGAGCGTGCTTTGGATCTCTGTCCCCTTCTGTCCCCATCTCTTTCTGCTCCTCCCCTGCTTGCATGATCTCTCTCTCTCTCAAAAATAAATAAAACATTTTTAAATAAATAAAAGGATAAAACAGAATAGAATAAAGGTTAAAAGTTTGATTATATAACGCAATAACATTCTCTGCGTGTATTTTTTTTAACACAAACATTTATGAAAAAGTCAGAGGTCATCTTTTATGGTGAGTCTATCTATAAACACCATGTTTCTCAAAAATTCAGTATCCAAATACCTGAGTCAGAATCCTGAGGGCACAAATTTTAAAGAGATTCCCGGACCTCACCCCAGGCTTGCTGAATCAAAATCCTTTCCGGTAAAGCCTAGGACTCTGCACTTAAATAAATTCCCCTAATGGCACATATGTAGTCAACAGACCCCACTCTGAGAACCCTGCAGGAGCATCTTCCAATCCCATTGTTATCTCTGGAAGAGGCAGGGCCAGCACAGTTTATGAATAAATGGGGGGGGGGGGGGGAAAGGAGTCAGACTGATGTGAAGCAGGCAGTGCTGGTGTTTCAGGTGAACTGAGGCCCCAGGAAAACATGTCACTGTGGAGCATGCTGATGCTTGTAGTGAGCTACAAGTTTATCACACCCAATTTATAGAACTCTGGGGAGAAGCCTGGGGGGGTAGGAAATGAATCCAGACTTTACACAAGTTCACACATTTGGCTCTTATTAAGCCCCAAACTATTTTACCTGAGGCCCACTATAAACTTAAAATAACAATTGGATTTGAATGCATGTGTTTATATGTATATATTTATAGCTACACGTTTATGCATTTTACAAGCCTCCTCTTTTCTCCACCCCCCTCCTCTATCCCTATATCAGCCTCTAGTGAACAAAAAGGTAAAATGTTCCCTTTATCTCCTGCTGCTGCCAGGATTCCTAATATGGAAAGTAACCTGAATGCCTTCTATACAAAGGTTGGAAATGGATACCTAATAGATTTTTCTGATCTTAACTAACCAATTGTGGGCGAGTGGACTGGTGCCCTGATGTGAGGCTCTCAAGCATTTCAACTGAGAGGAGCCAAGCTTAAAAAATTAATCAGAGAGCCCAACACTTGGCCTGGCCAAAGCATCCAGTTACTGAGTCTGAGGACCCGGCCCAGGGGGTAAGACGTGGCCCCCTGGTACAGAATCTGTGGTCAGAGAGTCTGAAGACTCTCACACTCACCATGAAGGCAACACAAAGGCCTGAATCCTAGGTCTCAGCTCTCTCAATCATCAGCTGTGTGAACACGGACAAATAGCTAACCTCTCTGATTCTCATTTTCCTCATTTGTAAAACAGTGGCAATAATAGTGCACACCTCCCAGCATTTCTATGCAGAAACAAGAAATGATCCAGTAAACTTGCCTAATATGCTACCTGGCACAGAGTGCGTTCTCTATTCATGTGTGTTTAATGTAAGAAAATGCAACTTAGTCATGTATTTGGTCCTACATGCAAAACTTGTCCAGTGAGTAACTGTACTTTATTGAAAAAATACTTAAATTTTCAAAAAATTTACTGAAAAATATATAGAACACTCATTCAAATTTGGAATGTGTCTGGAAATGCAAAAGAGCCATCATTTTCAAATAATTATCGGGTCCCTCTGGAGCTGTGTGGTTTTAATGAGATCCCAAGAGTATTCAATATTATGTCACAATGGCCTTTCAATGGTCAGGTTCTAAGCCCCTGACATCTATTCCTCATCTCCTTTCTCCTGTGCCCCAAAAAGAACAGACAATTTTGTCTCTACTTCGGTTTGGTTGAGTTCTTAGGCCAAAAAAAAAAAAAAAAAAGAAAGTACTATTCTTATACTCTTGAGATTGCAGAGAATTCCCCACATATTGTTCCCAAACTCCAATGACAGTAAGAGTCCTCAATTGCTCATCATGAGTCCCTACATGAAGGCAAGTAGTGGCACCTCGGCAAGTCAGCTAACAGGAGCCGAAGAAGACTCTGTGGAGCCTAGAATTTTCTTAGGCCAATTAAGTGCTAACTGTAACTCTGTGGTTATGGAGGAAGTGGAGGATCCAAATCAGATGATTTCATTTCAGTGTCCTCAAAAATGCAGTTCCAAGACCATCCCATCAGAAAACCTGGAGGATTTGGGGACTCAGTGATCTAATTAGAGGTGATTGATGATCAGAATCTTAGAAAAGGAAAAGAGAATAGAAGCTGTGATTCATAGAGCCTTCCGCCACCATCCCAAGATTTACACATGATCATCTTTAAAGAAGATATCTCTGGCAACTCAATTAAGTGTGCGGTGTATAAACGTGGCTCCAAAACTGCCCACTCTGGAGCGGGGCTTCCCTTTAGAACTATCTCCTCCTTCAGACCCTTCTTTTTTCCAAGAAGGGTTCACGGGGCTGCATTTACTTTCCTACAAGATTCCTCATCCTCAACTATAAATCAATGGTGTCACTTCCAAATTGACTTAGATGATGCAGCATGCATGGAAAAAAGAGGAAAAAAATTTCCAGAGCTTAAATTTGATCTCACTTGAAAAAACAATTGTTTTTATATCTACAGATATTTTAGCTCTCTCTACTGAGAGCTAAAATGGGTAAATGCTTACCCATTTATTTAAGACCATTAAGGGGCGCCTGGGTGGCTCAGTCAGTTAAGCGTCTGACTTCAGCTCAGGTCATGACCTCACGGTCCATGAGTTCGAGCCCTGCGTCAGGCTCTGTGCTGACAGCTCGAAGCCCGGAGCCTGCTTCAGATTCTGTGTCTCCCTCTCTCTCTGACCCTCCCCCGTTCATGCTCTGTCTCTCTCTGTCTCAAAAATAAATAAACATTAAAAAAAATTTAAAAAAAAGACCATTAAAAGAAAAATGATCAAGTATTAAATCCCTGGACACAAACATGACAAAAGAAGGAAATCGATGAGTGCTGGCAGTCATCTGTAATATTCTAGTACTCTGGCATGCTAGAAGTTTTTCAACCTTAAGCAAGAGACATTTTGATGACTTTAATAGAACTCTCTTTATGAACCTTTTTCTCCCTTTCTCTTTCAGACTGCTGCTGATTTCTTTTTCATCCCTGGCTCTCTCGTTGTTGCATATATCTTTACATTTCAAAGCCAAGGTCTGCTTGAGGATGCTCTGTTCATAGACTGGGCACTCGCAAGCAGAAGCTTTCAAGGACAGAAACGCTCCCCTGCAGAAAGTCTGCATTCTAGAAATACAAGAGGCACATATTTACCTTCAACTCTCTGAGAATTTAGCTCAATAATAATAATAATCTCTTAAACATACAACATAAGAATTAAGATATTTCTAGTCACATATTTCTAGGCACCAAATCCTACCCCTGTCATTCTGGAGATGTGAAATTTGGAGACACTTACATGTCTCGAAGCTTCCATTTCTTCCTCTGTAGGAGGATGTAAGTGACAACAGCACCACCTCAGAAGGGTGTGGTGAATATTAAACATCATTAGTCTTATAAGGGTGTAGCAGGGCCTGGCACATACCATGTACTCTGTAAACAGTGGTTACAGAAACGTGGATGTCTGAATTCTTGCTCTCCTCACTCTAGCTTTTTGTCACTGCCAAACAAAGAAATGCCTTTGGTTCTAGAGGTAAACCAAAGGAATCTGGCTTTAAGACAGAGGTGATGTCTCCTTGGAACCTCCCTCTGGTCCATAGCCAGCCTCCTGAAATGTCTGGGGCCTCTGCACCACACACCCTCACCCCATGGACACCTGCATTTCCTTTCTTTATTTCTATTAGTTGGTAATCCCCATGAGAAAGCCCCATTCAAAAAAATCTCAGTGTTTAAAACGTCCTTACAACACCAAAGTATAAGACTGCACCATGCCAAAAAACTTTAAGAGCACTGATCTGTTTGATAACACTGAAGAAAAATTAAACCATCTTTTCACATGGCCAAAGGAGCAAAAATCCTAACATCGAGGGGAAAATGTGAGAAATTTGTTTGAGGGATGAAGAAATGAGAAGGGATTATGAATAAAAAAAATGATGGCAGCATATCAACCAATGCTTCTATAAAAATATAAACATTTACTGCCTATATGATGGCCTTCCTTACAGGTTCTACAAAAGTGTCTCTGCATAAAACCACCTCTGATTTCATTTAGAGAGATCTATATTTATTAATTATAATATTGAGTAAATGTACTTTTAAAATATAGTGTCACAGTAATACCTAATTGTAAAAATCATTGGAAAGGGCTTTCAGTTAAGAGCCTTGTGAGTTAAGCCAGCTCTCTCCCTCCACACAGCCCACAAACTATTCCAAAAATCATGTCCCTTATGAATATGTCCATGTGGCCTGGGGTAAGTTGTGTCATGAAATGCAAAGTAAAACAACTTTCCAGACTTCAATCACCAGCATCGGGATAGGATGTTCCATGGTTATTAGTTTGTATGCTTCTGTGACTTGATTCTGACATCAAGTTTTCTCCATCTGCTAAGTGACATTCCACAGGAAAATTCTTCCTCTTGTGCATAAAAATGTCCTCTTTTTTCTTTGTTTCTTCCCTAAAGACATTCTTTATCACTTTTTTTGTCCACTCTGACAAGAAGCCCTGGGATTTTCATGACACCGGAAGGAGGTTGGAAATTTAGTATATGCGCATCTCAAAGAGTTCAAAGCATAAAACTACTCACATATTCATTGCTCCCTTCTCTTAAATCCATAAATTTCCAGCCTTAGTGTGATTTTGTGATTTTTTCAATGTCAGTTCCCTTTTAAATCACTTGCTTTCCCTCTAGGGTTTCCTTATTCCAAAAGATGTAGCCCTCTATTTCCATTTTACATCTTGCTATCTCTCAGCTCATGAGCTACCAGATAACATGGCAAAAATCCAAGTGTGGCTCCCTCTTTCACTGAATGGAGAAGAGGTTAGAGCTTCAGCTGCATTAGTCTAAAGGTAGCCCAATGCCATCTGTCACTGTAAGGGCCCTGTTACTGCATGTGTTACTGTAGTTTCCTTGGGAATGCTATTTTGGCTAAAGTAAATAAGAGGAAATAAATATGAGTGTTTATGCTGATCTTTAGAAGTCAAAGCGTCCAAAGGTATTGTCATGAGTGCTGAGTGCTGTCTGCGGTTCTCAGGTCCTCATGGGGAAAGAAGGCATATTTACAAATCAGTGCTTGATGACGGGAAGGACAAAGGCATGCGGGTGCTGAGGATATTGATAACGTCGCACAATCCCTCAACCTCTTCTGGCCACAGTCACCTAAGTAAGCCACTTCACCTCAAACAACTACTCCTCCCAACCTGCCTGATAGAGCAGCAGAATCCCATGCCTTTAATGATGGTGTTGCCTTGTTATAGAAGGTATTACTCAAAAGAGCCAAGGTCACCATTTGATGATTCTTTGAATGTTATAACATTATTTGAGTCCAGTTCTTTCCAGGCTCTGGCGTGAGGACTCCAGTATCATTTTCACTAAATAGACAGTTCACCCTAAACACATAGATAGCGAATGCACACACCTGGGTTCTAGAGGTCCAAGGTGTCAGGGAACTCTCCAACCATGAGTACTATGGCCTCCCCGTTCACCATCCAACATCCAGAGTAAACTTTAAATCATAGATCACGTCACTCCAGCTTCCCTGACTTAGAACAGGGTCAAAACTTCATGCTGTGTCCTATACAGGCCTCATGATCTGTCTGGTAGCTCTCTAAACAACAAAGTAAATTTGGTATCTGCCTACATAGCCTCATCGGTTTGTCCTGGAAAGTGATCAGCAAGCCTTGAAGCATTAAATCCCCCATTAAGCTCTCTGCTCTTGATGCCCATTTGTGCTGCTTATCAGTATCTAGAATAAATTTAGTTCTTTCTTTTTCCTGACTTGAATTGTCCCTGACATCTAGAAAATGAGCAAAAGCTCTGGTAATGTTCACACCCAAAAGGAGCATCTATATGTATTTTTGTATGGAAGATACATAATTTTTACTCTGATAATCCTAGCCTTTGATTCTTTTGCATCTTTTATCCCAGGATCCAAATTGTTGAAGCAGCCTGACCCAGAAAGACACATGACATGAAAGCAAAGTAAGCTTGATATGGATCTAAGCAATTGGCATGCTGTGGGTAGGGCAGTGGTAGCCCTGAGCCCCTCAGTGCTAATTTGGCTGTGCTCCTCATGCCCTAGTTTATTTGTGCCCAGTCCCACAAGCTCTCTGCTATTTAGTTTGTCCTTTTGTAAGTGTCTTGGTCTGCTAATGAGAACCACAGCTTTTTTTGTAGGTCTTAGAAAAGATGGCTTAGATGAAAAGATGGCTTAGAAAGAGAACTCCCGATAAAGAGCTCACAGATGGCGCATCGCAGGCCATCCACAAAGCTCTGGGGATCCAGGCTAACAGGGCTAATGGTAAATGGGAGATTTTGAGCAGTAGGGCAAGACTGGATCCCTTCAAGGAGGCCATAGAAGTAAATGCTGGAGCAGCAGGCCTCGGTGAACATTACATGACATCTGCCAGACCTGTTCATGAGCATGTATGAGACTCCACTTAAGGACACCAAAAATATTTTAGGGGACTTTCAGCAAAATTAGTTCTTATGGGAAAAGCAGGGATGAGAGACAGTGATAAATGTGTAATTATAACCCAACTCAACGTGTAGGATGGTATAGGTTGTAGGGAGCTGGGGCTGTGTGCAAGGTACAGCCATCGGACTAGTACCAAGATTCTAACTCAGTCTGAGCTACAGAATCTCCTGAGCAGTGTTTGTAAAACTACAAATATCCA
Source organism: Felis catus (assembly GCF_018350175.1). Lineage (NCBI taxonomy): Eukaryota > Metazoa > Chordata > Mammalia > Carnivora > Felidae > Felis > Felis catus. The sequence continues at coordinate 66,822,261 of NC_058378.1, forward strand.
ATACTCAACACAATATTCTGACTTCATAGGTCCAGAATAAATCCAGAAATTTGTATTTTTATCAAGTTCTACAGGTGATTCAAGCCAGGACTTGGATTCATTAAACTAGATGGTCTCAAAAGACCAAGTCTGATATAGATATTTTAAAAATCTTAAAATATATTCTACAAAATAATTTACTTTTTATTTGCTGTTTGTATGTTTACTTGTCTATTTTATACCCTTTTCCATGACCTATTATTTACATTCAGGATTATTGTTCTTCCACTCTTTAACTTCACACACATTTTTGGAAAATACCTCAGAAGACTAAAATCCCACTGTGAAAGTCACTGACTTATAATACCCTTAAGTAGAGAAAACCTTTTGAAGAAAAATACAGACAAATTCTTTCCTTCTTTTCTGTCTATTGTGATTTCCTCCCCATCTCATCAGTTTGTGGCTGCCCAGGATTTAACCACTAGTATAAACTCTGTCTCATATCTGTTCAGAGAATGACCTCTTTTTGAAGCTGATGGAAGCAAGAGGTAAGAGGGCAACCCTGATGCCTTCCATTTCTGGGGTTCCACCCTGTCCCTTCACAACACAAGTCCTGCTCATCCCAACAGAGCTCTCAGCTCCCATGTGGCAATGCCCAACAGAGCCTAGATTCTAATTTTGCTCTGAAACTTAGAAATTTCCAGTCCAGGGGCATGTGGGTGGCTCAGTCAGTTAAGTGTCAGACCTCGGCTCAGGTCATGATCTCATGGTCCATGAGATCAAGTCCCATGTCGAACTCTGTGCTAACAGCTCAGAGCCTGGAGCCTGCTTTGGATTCCATGTCTGCCTCTCTCTGCCCCTCCTCCCCTTCAAAAATAAAAATAAAACATTAAAAAAAAAAAAGAAATTTCGAGTCCAACCTAAATCCAAGAGCTTTCCACTGGCACTTATTTATATCATTTTCTGCCCTTACAGGAACTGTTTGGAAATGAAGGAAAGAGGAGGAACAAAATAGAGCCATTACCCCTTACCAGTGTCTTATGGTGCCTAGCAATGTAAAAGTGTAAATTCTCTTCAAAAACATCTAAAGTTAGCTGGATATATAAAGTCTTCTGATTCAATAATTGGTCCAGGTAGGTACATTATCCAAGCAGGGCCAATAAATGGCCCTTAGTTGTAGTGACACAGATTCTAATGGCAAAGGGACTACATTCTTCCACGAAATAATGAATTTGTAAACCTATATATTCTGGATATATTCCAGGGATCATCTCACTACCTATTGTGGAGACTTCTCAAGAAGGCAACCATCTCAGAATGAAGAATATTCAAGAGATGAAAAAAGATAAGAACCTAAAGGCATTATCTGAACTAGCTGTGCCTAAAGACATAACGACCCATTGGACTTCAAACTTATGGCTAACATTTGCAGCTTTCCACTCCAGGCCTTAAATCTAGTCAATTTTTCATAAAATCATATCTGTACTGCCTTCATAATATCTCTGGACTCTGTCACATTATTCTCCATTCTAACTTCCACAGCCTTAATTTAAGTTTGTGTCACTCCTTGCCTGGATTCTTTCAACAACCCATTCCCACCCCTCCCCCAGTTCTTTATTCCTTCTCCAGGTCCTCCTCCATTCTGTAACCACCGTTACCCAAATTAAGTCATTTGTCCCCCTCAGAAATACTTATGGTTCTTCATTGCCGAAGATTATGGTTTTTCTCTTTCTTTCTCCAGCAGGAGTCTTTTGATTTTTTTCAAAAGATTATGATTTGAAAACATAAAAACAAACGCTTTAATTTTTACTGAAAATCCATTGTAGTGCTTCCCCCAATTCCTCCCAAACACACACACCTCCCTTCTGAGCCTCATTGACCATCTTTTAAGTTGCTTCCCATTGAGCTGCCCTTAAAGTTGGAAGGTACACTGGGCTCTGAGCTCAGGCCCCAAATAATTATTATGCGCCTAAGAAATTTCCACAACAGAAGGAGAGAAGATGAAAGCCAAACAGGAAATCAACACCAAAATTAAACCTGGGAAGGAAGGGGAAGAAATAGGCCTCCTAGCTGAAAGAGCAAATCAGATAAGAAGCTGAATAAATTTAATGAAAGGCATATCTAGATCACCAGCAATGAGATCTCTGTACCAGGAAATTGAACTCCAGTTTGAGAACTCACTTCTTGATCACAACCATCTACATGATTCTTCTGCTTCTGATGCCTTCTTAAGATAGCCAAGTTATAACAAACCATAACTTGTTTCCATAAAGTACTCCAAGTTCTCAAATGATGAAAGTTCATTGTGCACCCGTAGAGATGTCATTGCCTCTGCCTGAAATGTCATATCTCTTTCTCAGTAAATTCCTAGTCACTCCTCAAGATCTATTCATACTGTAAAAGCTTCCTGAATTCTCCAGGTGGCTACAGCTTTTTTACTTTCTGCATATTGTACTTAACTTCTTTAATATCTATCCATTGTTATTGTGATTATTATGATGGGTCCCTTCTCCTCCCTACTGGATCTAAAGGCCCTTGAGGTCAGAAAGCATTCAACCTTAGTTTTCTTCTACCTCCTTTAGCACCCAACTCAGTGTCTGACACTTTATCAAACTCTCAATAAGCATACATTGAATGAAAAGACCATAAAATCATGTATTACACGAGTCTCATTTCGTACCACAACAATATCTCTATAAATGAATATCTTTTCATTCTTCACTATTCTCAAACATTTTTTGAGTTTACCAAACCCATCTAGCTATTAATCTTAGATAATGTTATTTTTTTTTAAAGATAAACAAGAATATATTGAATAATAAAATCCCACTGTGGCAAAGTTAACTTGTCAACGCTGGGATCTGAGGCACAGCTCTTTTGTACAATCTTTTTTTGTTTGTTTGTTTTAAGTAGGCTTCACTCCCAGCACAGAGCCCAATGCAGGGCTTTGAATTCATGACCCTGAGATCAACACCCTGAGATCAAGACCTGAGCTGAGAACAAGAGTTGGACGCTTAACTGACTGAGCCACCCAGGCACCCCTCTTTTGTTCAATCTTGATTCCACAGAACCTAAATAAATAGCAGTCAAAAGAATTCACATTGGGGGAATAACAGATCTGAATCAGACCCTTCTCCAGAGTAAATGAAACCCAAAGAAAGCAGAAGGAAGGAAATAATGGAAGCTAGAGGAGAAGCAGAGAATAGAAAAACAATAGAGAAAACCAACAAAACAAAAAATGGTTCATTAAAGAAATCAACAAAATTGACAAACATTTAAGCTAGACATACCAAGAAAAAGAAAGAGAGAGAGAGAAAGAGAGAGAAGAATCAAAGTATAAAATTCAGGAATCAAGAGGAGACATCATAACTGACAATATGGAAATAAAATTATCATTGGAGAATACTATAAACAACAGTATGCCAACAAATTGGATAAATAAAACTGATAAATTCTTAGACACAAATTACTGATTCTGCCTCAAGAAGAATTTGACAACTTGAATTGACCTATAATAAATTAAGAGATCAAATTAGTAATTTAAGAACTTACCACAGGGGCGCCTGGGTGGCTCAGTTGGTTAAGCATCTGACTCCAGATTTCAGCTCAGGTCATGATCTCATGGTTCATGAGTTTGAGCCTCGCACTGAGCTCCGCACTGGCAGAGAGAAATATACAATATTTAATAGTAATAGATATAATATTTATTATTTCTGTTAAATATATATTACTATTATATATATTCACACACACGTATATAGATATCTCTTTCTTTCATATATATAATATGTATACACTCTCTCTCATTATATATACAATATATAGTCTTAACATATAGATATCACTTTCATTATATATATTATATATACATATGCACTCTCTCATTATATATATATATATATATATATATATATATATATATATATATATATACCGGGGGTTGCCAGAGGGGAAGTGGTGAGGAGATGAGAAAAATAGATAAAGGGAATTAAGAGTATCTTGATGAGCACTGAGAAATGTATTGAATTACTGAATAATTATATTGTATACCTGAAACTAAGATAATATTGTATATTAATTGTATGTGAATAAAAATAATAAAATAAATGAAAAAATCTATTATATTTCTACACACTAGCAATAAATTTTTCAAAAATGAAATAAAAAATAATTCCATTTAAAAGTATCAAAATAAATTAAATACTTAGGTTTACATTTAAATGAACAGCAAGATTTGTACACTGAACATTACAAAACATTGTTTAAAGTAATTAAAGAAAACCTAAAAAAATGGAAAGATATACCATGTTCATAGATTGGAAGACAATATTTTCAAGATGACAGTACTGCCCACAGTGATCTACAGAATCATCACAATCCCTATCAAAATTCCATCTGTCATTTTTTTCAGAAATTGACAAGTTGATTATAACATTCATATGGAAGTACAAAGAAGTCAGACTGATAGCCAACACAATCTTGAAAAAGAACAAAGTTGGATTACTCACACTTCTCAATTTCAAAATCTACTACAAAACTACCAGCATAAAACAGGTAGATCAATTGAATAGAATTTAGAGTCAAGAAATAAACCCATGCATTTAGGATTAACTGATTTTTTTACAAGGGTGACAAGAAAATTCACTGGGAATGAATAGTCTTTTTAACAAATGGTGCTTGTACAAATTAATAGCCCCAGTAAAAAGAATGCAGTTGGTCCTCTCTCTCACAACATACTCAAAAAGTAGCTCAAATTAGTTCAGAGGCCTAAATATAAGAGTCAAGACTTAAAAACACTTAGAAGGGGCACATGGATGGCCCAGTCAGTTAAGTGTCTGACTTTTTTTTTTAATGTTTGTTTATTTATTTTTGAGAGAGTAAGAACACAAGTGGGGGTGGGGGCAGAGAGAGGGAAACACAGAATCTGAAGCAGACTTCAAGCTCCAAGCTGTCAGTCCAGAGCCTGACACTAGGCTCGAACTCATGAATCATAATACCATGACCTGAGCTGAAGTTGGATGCTTAACTGAGTCACCAGGTACCCACGTGACTCTAGAATTCAGCTCAAGTCATGATCTCACAGTTCATAGGTTCAAATCCCGTGTCGGGCTCTGCAACACAGTATGAAGCTTGCTTGGGATTCTCTGTCTCCTTCTCTCTCTGCCCTTCCCCTGATAGCACTCTATCTGTCTAAATAAACAAATAAAACTTTTTTTTTAATTAAAAAAAAAACACTTAGAAGAAGAAATAATTCTTGATGACCTTGGTTGGGCAATGTTTTCTTAGATACAACACCTGAAACACAAGCAACAAAGGAAATAATATATATATATATATATATATATATATATATATATATATATAGGATTATATCAAAAGTTAAATATTTTGGGGGCGCCTGGGTGTCTCAGTCGGTTAAGCATCCGACTTCGGCTCAGGTCATGATCTCACGATCTGTGAGTTCAAGCCCCGCGTCGGGCTCTATGCCGACAGCTCAGAGCCTGGAGCCTGCTTCAGATTCTGTGTCTCCCTTTCTCTCTGACCCTCCCCCCGTTCATGCTCTGTCTCTCTCTGTCTCAAAAATAAATAAACATTAAAAATTTTTTTTAAAAAGTTAAATATTTTTTGCTACAAATAATACCACCAAAAATGTGAAGATGTAACCCACAGAATGGAAGAGAATATTTCCAAATTATATGTCTGATAAGAGACTTGTTTCCAGGATAAATGAAGAACACTCACAACTCAAATAACAAAGAGGCAAATAACCCAATTAAAAACTGAGCAAGGATAGGGCGCCTGGGTGGCTCAGTCAGTTGAGCGTCCAATGTCAGCTCAGGTCATGATCTCAACAGTTCGTGAGTTCAAGCCCCGCGTCAGACTCTGTGCTGACAGCATGGAGCCTGGAGTCCACTTCTGTGTTCTCTCCCTCTGTCTCTGCCCCTCCCTCACCCCTGCTCACACTCTGTCTTTCTCTCTCTCTCTCAAAAATAAATACGCATTAAAAATTTTTTTTAAATGAGCAAGGAGTTTGAATAGGTATTTCTCCAAAGACAATGTATAAAGGGGCAATAAGCATAAGAAGATAAACAAATGGCTAATAAACATCATTAATCATTAGGGAAATACAAACCAAAACCATAATGATACTAGTTCATAAACACTAGGACTATAATAAAAAAGAAACACAATAGTTAGTTCTGGTGAGAATATGGAGAAAATAGCACCTTCATGCATTACTCTTGGAAATACAAAATGGTATAGCCATTGAGGAGAACAGTTTGATGGTTTCTTAAAATGTTAAACATAGAGTTACAAATGGCCCCAACACTCCACTCCTATATATATATGCCCAAAATAAATGAAAACATGTCCACACAAAAAGCTGTACATGAATGTTCACAGCTGCACTGTTCATAATTTCTAAACACTGGGAAAACCTATCAACTGATGAATAGATAAAATATGGAATCCCTATAATTGAATACTATTTGGCAATTAAAAGAAATGAAGGACTAATATATGCTACATCATTAATGAACTTTGAAACAGTTAAGCTAAATGAAAGAAGGAAAAGAACTCAGTGATTCTGTGATTCCATTTATTTGAAATACAAAAAGACATATTTCAGAGACACAAATTATATTAGTGGTTCCTTAGGGCTTGGGAAGCTGTTGTAGAGGAGAAAGGGGCTCGATTACTAATGGGTACAGGATCTTTTTTTTAGAGTGGACAAAATGCTTTAAACTTAGTGGTGATGATTACACAATCCTGTGAATATACCAAAAAGCAGTGAATTGTATACTTTAAGTAGATGAATTGCATAGTATTTAAATTATATTCTATTCAATGTGTGGTATATACCTTGGAATGGTTTCTCTTCATGAGAAGGTATTCATAGCCTTTATTATTATAGTTATGCCATGGAGATTGTGATTTTCTATATAATCACAGAATAGAACCATGACAACTGCCATTTCATAATATACGTAGCTCGATTCAATACACTTGACAATTCGAACCTAGTTGCAGAAGTTACTGTTTTTTTCAGTCACTGAAATCAAAAGGAAGAAAAGAAAAATCAAATATTCTTACTAATGCAGCTTTTCTAAAATAGAACAAATCCATTTGACTCTTTTAGTGCAGAAGATTTGAATTTGTGAGTCTTCTCACCTGGACATCCTCCTACTCTAATCTGTATTCTTCCCTGAGTGCCAGGATTCATCCCAAATATTTTGTGTAGTATTTCTAAATGGTATTCATTCAGATTTATTTCTATAGAAGGTTGCTGTCTTACATAAACACTCACAAGACTTGAGTTCTCTTTTTCATATTGGTTTCTTTAAAAAAAAAAAATACGAAAGCCATGGGTGATAGTATATTTGGGTTAACATGGTAATGTCATTGTTAGGAATTTCATTTAATATTCCTGCTCAAACATTGCGTATGTTCATATTCTGGATTAGAAAATGGAGAATGTCATTAGGAAAAGAATAGCATATTACATCTGTAACCCTGGAAAACAGACCAGGCTATTGAAGGAGAGAGACTGCATTATAGATGACAGAATATGTAGATAGTACAAATTTTTGTATAAAGAGAAAATGGCAGACGTGAAATAACACAGTGGAAGTTTTAGGCTTATCATGTACTTCCCTCCATAAATTCTATTCTCTCTCATGTGCAGAGGCATCCCAACCTAGATGAAATCTTATTTCCACATTTAATCTTCTTAGCATCAGCATTTGCATTGGTAGGATATTGTGTTTCTATGACCTTGCCTCTCTCCTATGATCACCTTCCAAGAATTATAGAGGCTACTGGGTGGTTCGAAAACTATTAGATGTAACACATTTAACCAACCTTTAGTGAGTGTTGGTTTCTACACTGAATCCTGCTACCATCACTCCCAGCCCCAGACTCTGACTTATATACCAGTTCAACAATGAAAAAGAACTCTAACCTCCATACCCAAATCCTGGGAAAAATCAGACTGGGCATAGTAAAAAGGTTCCACAGGGCCTTAAAGCACATGCAGACAAGGTTGCTCCTTTCCCCTCTACAATAAGTACATTTGTGAGCATCTAGAAACATGTCAGGCACTTGGTACATATATATGTCTGACCAATGAAGGAATGAATGAATTATGAATTAATGAATCAAGGGTAACCTGAGAGTCAATACAAAGTATTGAGATAATTTTTCAGGTTTCTTTATTAGACATTGACCATTAGTATTACATAATCCCCCTTATTAGAACTGTTTCTTTTTCGAAGGTCAAATTTGAAATGAGACCAAACCTTATTTGTTTTAATTCAGATTCCCCAGAAACAGATACTAAGACAAGTATTGATACACCAGGGATTTGTTAATAAACACTACCAAGAAAGACTGGTGAAAGGGTGGAGTTGCAGGATAAAGAGGGGGAAGAGACCAAGCAAATCACAATTTTAGGTGACATCTCAGTCTTGGCCTGAGCCTATAAGGAGCTCTGGAAATCACCTTCCCTATAGTTTATCGGTTTAAGAACTGTCCCAACTCAAGGTGAAGGTGTTGGGCTTTTATACTGCTACACCAGTCAGTCATTGTTTTGGTGCTATGCAGGGGGCTGTAAATTACTAAGCACTTCCCGCTGTGGTCCAGAGGTTCCAGTAGCTCAAGGGTATTTGTCTAAAGAAAGTTGTAGGAGAAGCACACAGAAGTTAGTAGCTCTGCACCCGGAACTGGGAAAGGTGATCAGAGGGGATCTGAGCAGAGTACCTACAGTGTCCACTATAATATTTAAAACAACTGAGAAAAACTAAGACACATACCACAGATTATCAGAATTAAGTCTGAATCTCAGATCTGTGCTCATTACCTGTATGGCCCTAAGCAAGCTACTTCCCAGTTCTTGAGTTTCATATGTTATAGTTTGACAGCATGTATTTCATAAGTATGTTAAAAAGGAAATGAGAAATACATGCAAAACCATTTAAAACTGTGCCTTGACCATAACAACCACTCAATAAGTGTGAATTATTGTCGTCACCATCATCATCAACATCATCATTATCAACATTATATTCTCCTGGGCCAGACTAGTTCTTTGGATTCAACAGCATGATAAATCTGGATTTCTTTTCACATCTTTACACCTAAATCCCAAAGTCTTCTGGTCTTAACATACTCAACTCTTTGCTCTGCTTTTCAACTTTCGAGGATGTCCTTCTCTTCTTCATCTTCCTCTTTTCCTGTCTCATTTTCTGACTGTCATGCCTGAGTTTCTTCTGACCTTGACTTTGGAGGCAGACAATTCAGACAGAACCAGTCCAAGCCAGGAGAATGTGTGATTCTAAAACTAATGGATTGTGTCAGATATCTGCATCTGAAATTAATGAAAGTGCCACTAGCTCCCAGGAAGACCTGCCAAGAAGCAGTAGTGACAAGGACTCCTGGCAGCAATAGTGCTGCAGCAATAGGGCCTTGGTGAAGGACAGCAACAGACTGACTACAGAACAGGGCTGCTGGGCTCAGACAAAAGAGAAAGGACTGGGGATGTCCCAGGAACTTTAACATGGGCTTCCACATGTCTTAGCTCAGTGAATTCGTTTTCTATTTGAGTGAGAACAAGAGATAAAATCTAGGGTGGCTCTAAAGAGAAGAGCTGCTCAGCACCCTTTCGGCAGACAAGTTTTTCCTTTTACCAAGAGATGGTGACTCTTTAAAGAACCCCTCTTTCTTATTAGCTCCACCTCCTTGGCTGTTCATCGTGCATTTTTCTTTGGGAAGGCAAGGCTACCCTATCTGACCAATTTGCTGAAGCTACTCTGGGACATCATTTGTGGGGCAAATGGGACCCCAGATCCACAAGGTAGCCTCTCAAACCACATTTTTCTTTGCCCAGAGCTCAAGACAAAGGCCTCCCATGGGGTACCTCAATGACTCGGTAGGAGAAATATTGCCTTTTCACTCTTTTTTTCTTGCTGTCAAGATGTCTAATGATAAAATTCCTTGAAGATGAGGGCAATACCAATAAAACTAATACTGAATCTAAGAACACATTTCAGGTTAAAGAGTAAAAATTATTTTGAGTTAATTCTCTTATTTATATTGATCCATAAGCCTTCATTTTCATTTACTTTAAGATACAAATTTAATATAGATTAGAAAGATGGTTCTAGAAGGCATGCCAAGTAGACCAAAATTTGTATTTATATGATAGATTATTGCTATTTATTTGCTTACTGAAGCTCCTCAGTTAGCATATTTGGTTCCAGAAAGCAGTTTGCTACCTCCCAAAAGACTTAGAGCTCAGATAATGGCACTAGAATAATAAACCACACTTAGACACCCAGCACTCAAACCTACAAAGGTGGCAAAGCAGTGAGTAGAAATGTAGCAAAGTATAAAATATCCAACACAACTTGTGTTACCAGTGGTAACGCGAACCAGCAGGATGGGAAGCATCCATTGTTACCAATGTTCAACTCTGAACATTGCCTAGGGAGAGATAGACTGTGGGGTCAGAGAAGGTCCATGACTTGAAACATTACAACTTAGCCCCTTGCTCCTTTACTGGCTAGTAACAAAGATGAAAAGAATAGGAAGATTTATAGACACAATTCAAGAGTTTTGTTGTTCCTTTTGTATAAAACGTCTGAGTACATAAAGTGAAAAGAGCTGCAATGTCAAATACCTCTGAGAACCAATGAATCAAAAAACTGAGAAATCTTGTTCGAGAAACTATTATGTCCCCTAAACTGTACTTATGACTATGGGGATACAGGACTCTATTTTCAAATAATGTAGAATCTAGTTGATATGACAAGACTAATCTATATGAAAATATCAGGACACAGTTTGCTACAATAAGGGAGAACAGTCTGAACTTGTCAAAAAAAAATGCTGCAGCTGGCAGGGGTGTTGGTAGCTGACAAAATCCTACAAAACAGTTCAATAAATCATCTTGTTTGAAGGGTGTTCATAAAATACAAAAAGCCTGCATCCTGTCAGGAGCCATGTTTCAGAGGGAGGGTCTATAACACAGAACAGGGCTGCACAATCTGAACTGGACTTAATGCGAGCAAGGAATTAAGTTGTCAAGGATTACTTTTTCCTGCAGCAAAATCTAGCCTATTATGATTACTGAAAATACTGCTTTCCTATTTTTTTAGCACAAATCTCAGGCCCAATTCTAAATGTACTGGTTTGAGGACCAACATAGGAAAAACCAGTTGATTGTATTATATGTTCCATGACCTTAGTGGCATTTTGGTAGATAAATTACTACATGATACTGCCAAATCCCTAGAATATTTGGTATAACAAGGATAACCACTCTAAGAACAAGAGTGTAGTCTCTCACTAACACCAGTTCCTTGCATATTTTATAGTTCAGCAGCCACATATTTCTTCAGGCAAAATAATTTTCTGTCATTCACATCACCTTTCAAGTCTCAGAGTTAGCACTATTCGATTCAGTGGTCCTATTCAAATAGAAAAGGGCTCTATGCAAATTCCTTATTTTTCATTGACAGTCATCTGGGCTTTGTTTTATTAACTAGTAACACATTTGTCTTTGGGTAAAATTAATTTTCTTTGAAAATCCTGGAGAATTGGAAAGTCAAACCTCAGAGATGGTGATTGATTCTGTTTTAGGGTAGTAACTCATCAGCATTAGTCCCATTTGGGGGCCAATTTTCATTATAGAAAACCTTTTTCCTCTTAGTAAATAGAGCAGAAAATGTTCCTATCCTGATACCACAGGGAAAACCTAAACTAGGCATTTTGCAATGAAATCAGAGAGATCTTTAAAAGCATATGGTTTCTCTGCTCTTGAATTTCATATTTCTTCAGAAATTTCTGTTTCTGTAATTGGATATAATCTTAAAGAACAAGTTGGTCATAGCATAGATTCTTCCTGTGATCTGTAGCCATATTTTCTAGATGATTTATATGTTATGGGGACTATAGTGGTGTTGTAAAGAATGCAAATATATATATATATATATATATATATGTATATATATATACATATATATATACATATATATATATGTATATATATTTGTATTTAAAATACAAATATATATGATATATACATGTGTGTGTGTGTGTGTGTGTGTTATGGGGACTATAGTGGTACTCTAAAGAATACTATATACATATATATATATATATATATTTACAATACAAATATATGTGTATGTGTATGTGTATGTGATGTGTGTGTGTGTGTGTGTGTGTGTGTGTGTCATGGAAGAGAAGACATACATAACTATATACCCTGATTAGTGACAAAGACAGTAAGTTAGTATTGAAATTGCTTATGCTCCCAACAATCTTGCAAAATTATACAATGAGAGCCTATGCATCTCTCATCTCAGCTTACCACTCTAATATCATCACCTTCTAATTAAGTTGGTTCAAATTATTTCAAAGTCAACCAGTATAGGTCCCATCAAGCCAACTCTTATGGGTATTCTATGGGAATAGCTTGATATCATCTTGACTCTCAAGAGTGGTAGCATGCAAGTCTGGTTCCTCATACACAACTAACCCAGCCATTTCTCCAAAGTATATTGCAGGAATCTGAACATAACCTCACATTTCAAATGCATTACCTGCACCAAATTCAAATTACTTCATCATAACAAACTGTCATGAGAGTATTTAGATCTTTGGGCCTACAATTTCCAAATAATTTAGAGGTCAGTGTAGTGACCATATAAAGAAAATCCCAGGGTGCCAGAGTGGCTCAGTTGGTTGAGCATCTGACTCTTGATTTCAGCTCATGTCATGATCCCAACGTTACAGAATCGAGCCCCAGGTCAGGCTCCATGCTGAGCATGGAGGCTAAGATTCTCTCTTTCTCCCTCTGCCTTACTCCCTTGCTGTCTCTCTAAAATAAAATTTAAAAAAAAAATCCCTTGAAAAGTGGTATATATTTGATGCAGGACTCACAAAAGTGTGTTATCCTGGGACCCCAAACAATATATTGAGAAAATGCATGGAATGTTACTATTTAGCACGACTTACAAGTGCTTAATATGCTGACAGCATAATAATTATGACTGTGATTTTTTTCCATATAACATTGTGTTTCTTACTTTAGCTACAGCTAACCAATATCCAGATTTATTCAAATATAATGATCACAGTCTTTTAAATAGTAAGACTCACTAGAAAACTTTAAGATATGATTCAACTCGGGGTGGGTGACTGGGTAGCTCAGTCGGTTCAGCTTCCAACTCTTGGTTTCAGCTCAGGTTATGATCTCATGGTTTGTGAGTTCGAGCCCCACACTGGGCTCTGCACTGACAGCTCGGAGCCTGCTTGGAATTCTCTCTCCCTCTCTCTCTGTCCCTCCCCGACTTGCTATTTCTCTCTCTCGCTCTAAAAATAAATAAATGAATAAATAAATAATAAATAATAAATATATAAATAAAATACGATTCAACTTGCACATGGTTGTCAGGGAACACAGTGAATGTGCTGTGCCAGGTGCGCTTGCCAATGGATTGTGGGAGAATTTTAAACTATGGTGTCAGATGAGGCAAAATCATACCTAGATTTCCTGAACCAGTTTGGAAGCAGCACAGCGAAGCATGCATGGTTGTCAGGCATGACTTTTATGAGAAAGAGCAGTCAAACTCTGCCACCACAGAGCAACTCTTTCTGGGACCAGCCCTGTTCCAACACCCAAGCACCTCCCAGGGAGGTGTTTAAAGAAGGGAAGCAGAAGTTTTGTTGGAATATTCAGCTCAAAAAAATCCTCAGCCCTCCTCCTGGTTAATTATCAGTGTGGTAGAGCCCTTCCCTAAGGAATGTGGTGAAAATCTCAAGACCAGGGAAGGCAACCTGGCTATGCAGGCATGTGCGACATTCCTCAGGACTCTGTCACACAGACCGCCCATTCAGACTGTATGTTGCCATTCTGGGGAGGCAAAGGAGCAAAGATTGTACAAAAGACAGCCCCCTGCTGTGCTCGGGGCTTAGTCTTTTGGGCCTTAGCTCTCTGAGCCCACGCTGGCACAAATAAAGCTGCTTCCTGGAAAGAAAAGCCTCAGTGTCCTGACTCTCTGTGACTCCCCACTACATCAGCAATAAATTTTGGCCATGACAACCAACAGTAGAGTTCTCCAGTCCCTTTTAACTCAATCTTTCAATTCCAGCAACAGAGATGATAGCAACCTGTACCAGAGTATCAAATCCTGCCACACAGGTGCTCTCTTATATAAAGCTTTGACAAAGATTCTTTGTTTGACCAAACTTGAGTCAGATCCTAAACCTTCCTCTAGGCCTATCTGGAAACTGTTCATAAAATCCAGTCTTAGCCAGAACTTTTCTACATTAGTTTAGGAAGAACCCCTCCCTCATCTTCCATATCTGGTCAGGTTCATCATCCTCCAACACACCCCACCAGGTGATATCTGATCACCCTGATCTGGCTTCAGCAGAATTCTGTTAGAGGTCAATTCAGCCAGAATTCTCCTTACTCCTGATGTTTCCTTTTAGTAATTTCTCATCACTGACCTTCACCCTGATCCTTGGCTGTAAATTCCCACTTGCTCATGCTATATTTGGACTTGACCCCAGTTCTATACTGAGGTCTCATTTCCCCTATTGCTGTCATACCAAATAAAATCTGTTTTTACCACTTTATTATCTAGCTCTGGTTTTTCTTTGACAGCTTTCTCTGAGGGTCACTAGAAACCGGTGATGAGTACCTAAGTTGATGTGGGAAACAAAGGCAGAAGGAAACAGTCAAAATTAAATTTCCTTATAACCTGCAGCCCATTGGCTTGAGGCAGGCAAGGCAAAACGTTGCTCTAGGAACTCCCTACTGTTTTTAATGCTAATGCCTTCCTAAAGGAAAGACAACCTTAGCTTGGCAAAAGCTAGGCCTCCAGTATCCTGGGTCTTCTTTAGCATATGAAAATCTCATTGGAAACCTCCCCTGAAGTTTACCTCCCCCAACCCCATTGTATATAACCAGTCTCTCCTCAGGGTCCCAGGGCAGATCTTTCTGCCCAGGGGTCCTGTCCCCGTCCTTTAATAAAATCACCTTTTTGCGCCAAAGACGTCTCAAGAATTCTTTCTTGCCCATCGGCCCCAGACCCCACGAACTCCACCAACAACCCCCCATCACCTCAAAAAAAAAAAAAAACTTCATCATAAGTAATCTCACTGTAAGTAATCTCTGTGACTGCCTTTCACTGAGCTCCTTCCACCTACCCACATAACTTACACTGCTCAGAATTCAGCCCAAACTGCATATCCATTTCTTTACTACTGGTGATTTTCTGTTGTTTATTACTTAAATCCAGCAAATGTCCCATTTCATGATTATTCCCATATTGCCAAGGGTCAAGTCTGGCTTTCTTTTAAAAGAGGGAAGAAAACACCATACTTTGAGAAAACACAATTCTCCTTACTCTTTAACTGATGTGCAAGGTCTTCATTTTCATTCCTGAATTCTTTTCCCACTTGACTTTTTAAACTTGCAGCTTCAAAATGGATAAATCCCTATTCAGAAACAAGGCTTAACTCTCATTTGAATATTTCAATTATCAGCACTCTCCTTTCATTTTCATTTTTCTTGCCGTTTACAACAACAACAACAACAACAACAACAAAAACCCAGGCACCCTCCTATAAGGGAACAATGTACTTTGCTTCTTAAGAGCCCAAATCCATGAATGCAATATTTATGCAACACAATTCATCTATGATATAACATTCCAACTTCTCAGAGCTGGCTGAGCCCCACTAGAGGCTGAGGGTGGCCCCAGAGGAAAATTCAGTCCTCCATTTTGACTATGAAGCTTATATTCCTGAGAGAAGGGACAGCATCGCCTGTTATTTCATACATATCTTTAAAGACAAGACGTTAGGGTGAACACGTGGCGAAGAAATTGAGCAGAACAAAAAGCGTATTCATTGTCCATATTCTACCTACATTTCCCTTGCTAATTCTCTGCAGTTGTTTCTCTAAACCTTACGTCTTTTGTTTTCATGACAATTTGAGAGAGGAGTGAATGATAATGTGCTTAGATTTTACAGGTACCTCGAGTGGTCCAATAAAAACAAAAAAGCGGGAGTCGGGGCGGGAGCGGAGGAGGATCTTGCCTAAGCTAGCAATTACAGATATATTTGACGGGATAGCTGAACAGAAATTCTGAAGAAGTCATTCAATTTTCTCCAGGCCCTGCAGATGTTTTGTTTCCAGCTGAGTGTTCACTAGGAACTACCAAATCTTCTGTTTCCTGCTGCTTCAGAGGCACCAGAGCCTGCAAGTGCCAAGTGGCAAACTATTACCGTGATAAATGGAAGAATCTCCCCTGGGGACATGCTCTGTTACTGGCAGGGACACCCAAAGAATGTTTTTAGGCCCAAAGCCCTTGTAGGGTTTCTGTTTTTCACCCCAGTGCTACACTGACCTTATAAATAACTCCTTCAGGGGTTGGCTCAAAAGACAAAGCCAAGTAATGGGCTCCACTTTGCATACAGAATTGTCACTCACCTCCAACAATGGAAGCTTTCTTATCACCAGACCATTTTTCCCTTAGACAGGACTCTCTCTGAGAAGCTACTTCAGGGACCCAAGCAAATAAATCCTAGGTAGGTCCTGCCACCAATAAAGAGGCAAGCATGAATCCCCACTCACAAATAAACTTGCTCCATCCCCCTGCTCTCAACATTCTTTCAGCATCCCTCAGTCCCAACTATAAAATGAAACATTTGCATTTTCCCTGCTGTTGTTTCTCTCCATTAAGTCTATCTTTGCTATCTTAAATCTGGGGCTAGTTAGTTCACTTAATTAGCATGGAATGCTAATGAGGTGAAAGTCTTGAATTCAGTTGTCGAGCAGTTCAGCCCAGTCTGGCCACTGGCCCTAGGCCCAGGGACTAATACTAATCCAGCCACAGTATTAAGGTGAGCCCCAGTGGTGAAAACGGAGGCCAGAAAAGAGGCAGTTCCAAGGACAACTAATCTTTTCATGGAAACCTTGGTAGAGCCATCTGGCAGCATCACTCTCTCTACCTTTGAATAGTTTGAAAAGTTTGTGAAGACAAACTTTCACTCATGAGAGGATGATTAGACACCATGGGATAGCACAGAATCAAGGGTTCATGCAAGTATTGCTTTGGGAGTTGCCTAGGATTGCTGATGAGAGCACATGGGGCAGGCTGAGGACAAAGTCCAAGCTAGCATAACCCCCAACCCCCACCCTGGGGATACATGTGATATTCCTCAGGCACTCCTGGCTGCCCAAGGACAAAGGAAAGGAAAGAAAACAAATGACTAATAGAGATCACAGTCACACAGGACCGGAGTCTCCATTGGTTTGCAAATATCTTAGTAAATTACAAGAAAAAAGGCAATCTTATCAGTAGCCTAATCTCCAGAAACCTATAGACTCAGTTTCCTGGAGCCCCAACACCACCCCTCCAAAGTGACATGGGGAACAAAGGCAAGAAGGAAATGACAGGTAAAATTAAATTTCTCTGTAACCTGCAGCCCATTGACTTGAGGCAGGCAGAGTAAAACATTTCTCCAGGAAGCCCCTGCTGTCATAACGTTACTGCCTTACTAGCTGCGGGGGCGGGAACAACCTTAGCTTCACAATAGTAAAGCCTCAGTTATCTTAGGAGTTCTCTTTAGCATATCAAAATTCCTCTGGAGGCCTCCCTTTTGACTCTATCTTCCCCAACTTCATAGTATATAAGAAGCCACTCTTCTTAACCACAGGGCAGCTCTTTCTGCCCACCAGTTCTGTCCCCGTGCTTTAATAAAATCACCTTTGTGCACCAAAGACGTCTTCAGGAATTCTTTCTTGGTCATCGGCTCCAGACCCCCACCATCACCGCAAAACCTCATCATTGGCATAGCCATTGAAGTTGGCAGAGAGGCCAAGGGAACTGAGCAGGGTCTTCAGGGATGCATAGACTTTGGGTAGAAAGGGGGAGTCTTCAGAAGTGAAAGAGAAAACACTTTCACATCTCCAAAAACACATATTGATTCAGATCCTGATGTTTGCTTCTTATTAATAATGATGACTTTCAGAAAGTATTTAAGTCATTGTAAGCCCATGAAAACAAGGAGAAAAAGCTTCCCCATGACAGATGTTGCTAAAGACAATTATCCTTTAAGGGCCAGGATCTATGAAATAAGAACTTATCTCTTTCCATGCCATTTAGACACAAAACTATTTCTTCACACTTCCTATCTTCTCACCCCAATCTCAAGGTTTAAATTTCCTTTCAAACCCAGGACTCCTTTCACGCAGAATGAGAGTTAATTTGCTAAGAGTTCCAAGTGTGAAGCAACTGCTTTGCTACTTTTAAACCAAATTAGCTTTGCTTAATAAGCATCACACCTACAACTCGTTTAACCTTTAATGACCTTAAGCACCTTATTCTATAACCCAAGCGCTTTGGTAAAGCTAAAGAAAATCACAGTTTGTTTTAATATTCTCTTGATTTACCAATCCAATAAACTTAATAATAAGTTGCAAGAATAAGTTATTTTTTGGACTAAAACCAGCAACATAATTAGCCTGGGGTAAGTTGGGCTCTTAATCACACAGCAGTAACCTTCAAAAGTGGTGACAATGTTTAACACTTCAACAACTGATGTAGTTTCTCTTGAGAAAGAGAAATTTCTCAGTGGACTTAAGTTGCATGGGGAAGGGAGCAGGCAGTAAGAACAGAAAACAGACTTGTTCCTGGAGAGGCTTATATAATCATGAAAGATATTAACCTTTCTTATTAATTAAGTATATGATCTTGCTGTTTGCATTTACTACCTAGATAATGGTAACATAAGGTATGGAGAATTTAATGGCCTCCCATTATTCAGTCTTCCAGAATTTTTTAAAATTTATAATTATTTACGTTAAGAGGGAAGTAGGGATTACAACAATCACATAAGAAAATGTATTAAAAAGCAAGTAGACTTTATTCATTATATTAGCTTTGATTTCAAAGCACCACATGGAAGAAATGTAGCAGGAGTCACACACAGGGTCTGGATACCTAGGCTTTTCTTTCCAGGAAGCAGCTTTATTTGCCAGCACGGGCTCAGTGGGGCTAAGACCCAAAAGGCTGAGGACGGAAAGCAGGCTGTGGGGGCAGGGGTACGATTTTTGCTCCTTTGTCTCCCATATACAGTAACACACAGTGTGAATGGGCCATCTATGTTAGAGTCCTGAGGAATATCACGCATGCTCACATAGCCAGGTTGTCTTCCCTTGTCTTGAGATTTTCACCACATTCCTTAGGGAGGAGCTCTACCACAGATAAGGGAAACTATAGGGAAAATGACCATATGATTATCAATAGAGACTGTTTCTCTCTAGTATGTAAAATTGGGAATCATCAGACAAGCTTGAAAACTGTGATTCATCCCATAAATATGTGAAGGCTTTTTGTGTTTACTATCTAACTTCTTCCCTCACAATCTTGGAAGAAATCCTTTTAAATGCCCCTGCCATATTTACTATAGGTTGCCAGTTGACTTCCTCTACAGATAATAGCTATCATTCACCGAAAACCTATCAGACCAAACACTATGATAAGCCCCTGACATATTTAATTTCATCACCTCACAATCACCCTCTATGGGTATACTATTACTATTCTCATTTTACAGATGAGAAACCCAAAGTTTAAAGAGGTTAAATTGCCTACTATCTCATAGCTGGTGAATTGCAGAACCAGGATACAAAACTGCATCATCCTGAATGGGTTTACAAAATGCCCCCGTTTGAATCATGGGTCTAAAGAGTAACATTTAGAACTTTACCCTCCTATGCTATTGTCCTGTAAAATTCTGGTTCGTGTGAGAATGCCTGTCTGAATAGCTGATAGCGTCCCTATCCGTACTTTCAGTTCCTTGAAATCAGATGCCACATCATAGTCATTTTGTGACTCCTGCACGAAGCCCTGGGCACCATCATCCAACAGATCTCTGACTCTGCTTTTAGTCTGACCCAGCAGAGCTACTGAGGAAATGGTGTAATCTTATGTTCATTTGTAAAGTCAATGCTCCCTATAGAGACACACGTTGAAGGCTCTTTCGTGTCAAGCAAATCCCTCACCTCTGAGAAGACTGGAGACCTAGAAATTGTACATCAGGAGAAGGACCATCTCCTTAAGACTGAGTTGTATAGGATGAAGGGCCTTATTTGGAAGAGGAGCATCACTAGTCCTGGATTTTGTAACTTTGCCATGGCCCCAGACAAACTCATTTCTTACCTGCATGCCTCTGGCTTCGCATAATATCCACTCAGATCTAAACAGAACTCACTGTCTCCCTGAATCAGACAAACATGCCCAGATCTGCCAAATCCCCTGCAGTTTACCAATTAAGCCATCAAAACCTGTTTATATATTTTCCTGTGTTCTCACAGGACTATGTAGATATTTCTATTGTGGCCCTTGTCATAAGGAAATATTTCATTTTTCATGTCATTTTCTCTCATTAAACAATGAAGTACTTAATGTCAAATGCCAGTATTTATTTAACTCTATAACCTTGCCTTACCAATAAGGATAGTATATGGTTGACATTTGTTAATATAATAATAACAACAATAATAGTTAATAATCCTCAAACGTTGAAGACTTTACTAAGGGCTAAAAGGATATCTTTTATTTACTTCTCACTACATCATTTTTAGATATTATTCTCTTTTATAGATAAAGAAAACTAAGTTAGAGAAACATTAAGTAATTTGCCCCAGGTCACACTGCTATTATGATTATTCAGAAGTGTGCCTAACTTCAGAACTTTTAAAGATAAAACCAAATTTTGCACCTATAATCCCAAAACCTTTCATGGCTCCCAGTCCTAACACATACTTGGCACATAGTGTTTATAGGCTGATCAGTCAAGCACAGATAAGGACTCAGAAATAGCAATTATAGTTAGTTATGGCATCAGAAATTAAGTGACTCCTGGGCACCGGGGTAGCTTGGTGGGTTAAGCATCTGACTCTTGTTTTGGCTCATGTCACAATCTTGCACTTTGTGGAATTGAGCCCTGAGCCAGGCTCTGTGCTGACAGTGTGGAGCCTGCTTGGAATTCTCTCTCCCCTTCTCTCTCTGCCCCTCTTATGCACATGCTCTCTCTCAAAATAAATAAACATTTAAAAAGAAGAAGAAGAAGAAGAAGAAGAAGAAGAAGAAGAAGAAGAAGAAGAAGAAGGGATTAATACTACAGGGAAATTTAGCTCAGTTTTCAAAGCTATTTGAGTGGTGGTCATGGAAAGAGATGGATAACTTTTTGTTTCCTGCTCCCCAATTTTTACAGCTCTTCCTACTGGCTCATCTTACCATTCTCTGTAGTAACTGGTGATGCCAAGATCTGAAACCCAGGTGATGAATGTCTAAGCTTCTCAGCAGTGAACCCTGGGGCAAAGGTGAGAACAATTACCAAGAGTGAAGTCCACCTTGTGTCTCTAGAAATGCATCTCTATACTTTATTATCAACTAAGTGGGCATTTTATATTCTCCAATTTCCCTGTACTAAATGTCTGACTCAGAGTCAATGCAGACAATTAGAAATAACTACAATTGCAGTATCTTTCACCTCATAGGGAAATGTAGTTCCATCATTTGGAAGAGATTTCAGAAAATGCCAGTCTTAGAGGATCTGGAAGTCTAGGTTCTGTTTTGCTTTCATCCTACAGGCTGGCAAAAACATATGCATTCCTAGGTCACTAGGTCCAAGAAGTCAAGGCAAGGTAGCATTTATGAATAGCAGGTGTCATGAAACATCTGTGAAAATGATGAAGAAGCTACAATACTATCTTTTGAATACTATCCTCAGTTAATCACTTGAACTTGGCCTAATAAAGTCTTTAATTTTAATAATATCAGACAAATTTCATATCACACAGAAAGACATGTTGTTTTGTGCTACTAATAAAGAAAGGAAAAAGATCAGGGGAGGGAGGGATGAAAGCAGATGGGGAAAGGAGGGAGGAAGGATTTGGAAGGATGAATGTATACAATCAATACATCTGTATAGAGACAATGGAGAAGACCTTCTCTGGTAGCAAGAAACAGCTCTGAATTTATCCACTGACCATTATTTATTTTGTTTAATGGCATTGCCATGAAACTCAGCACAAAGGACATCAAATAATAATAATAATAATAATAATAATAATAATAATGGAAATACATAGGTGTGGTCTTTAAAATGCATTATTTCCTTAGTCCTAAGATATGGAAGCCCGTGCTTTCCTATATTTATGCAGAAAGCCAAAATCACAGACACTTACCAAAATCAGTTTTTTGGGAGGGGATGTCCCAATAAATCATCATCTGTCTTCACATCTTATTTGTTTCTGACCTTTCTCACTTGTTCAAACTAATTTCGTCTCACCTCTTAAATGTTAGAGGAGAGCTAATTTTTAACTTGTATTAGGTTCTGGTCACCCACGAAGAAATTCACATCATCGTGTGGTGTGTGTGTGTGTGTGTGTGTGTGTGTGTGTGTGGACACTGCCTTACAGAAATACTCAACCTGGTTATAGAACTAGATGCGTACATATTAAACAACAAAAGAACAATCTCAAGGCAATCATCAAGTGCAAAATAAGATGCTTCCTATTACTTAATTACATTTATGCTATCTTTGTAGTTTTGTTCTACCATCCCGTTATTCCATTCAGAGTTTACAGAAATTCTTAATGAACACTGCTAAAAATAGCATCCCTCAGAGACACATATGACTTACCTTGATAATGATGATTTCATTGCTTTTCTTATTTTATTTGTGCAGCAGGTGATCATTAAAATTAAGCTCTTGATTAAAATTACCCAGGGTAATTTATCTCAAGCTGCCTTCTCATTTAACAAGTAAAGAGATTCATAAATACTGATAGGGCTAAAGTTTTCACCATGCTTAGTAACTTCTCGGGATCGAAGGTGTTATGTTAGCATAAAATCACAATAATTAACTAGAATAATCCAACCCCTGGGTATCAACAGACATTCATAGAGTCATTGGCAAATGTAATGAAGAAATTGTCACCATTATGCATATTTGATATAAGTTTTAATTAACAAAGTATGAGCCTGGGCCTTAAATAATTTCCTAATGGAGGGTAAGACCTCTTCTTATTTAACATTATTCATTGAAAAATGTTCATCAGCAGCAATATTGCATAGTGTAACAAAACTCTCTCATCTAATAAAAGCAGTTAAGATAATCAAACTACAGTTTCAAGAATAATCACAATCAGGATTTGCTAAATATTCCCTGGACTCTTGTATTGCTTTTATCAAGTAGATGGAATGCAGTGCTCTTTTGTCCTGCTCTCATTATTCCATACAGTGTTAACCCTTACTCCTTCAAAAGAAAGGACTGTGAGCTGCTCTATGTGGCACTAGGGTGACTTTGCTTGCTGCCAACACTAGAAATCATGCCCAGTTGAGAAAGATTCAGAGCTAGGTCTACTGCCTCAAAGACTCCAGAAACTCATTACCTGATTTAGCACATCTGTAGGCCATTGAAACTTTGACATGGTGGCCCAGATGGTCAAAGAGATATGACTCTAAGCAAAATCAAAAGTCCCATAGACCCTTCAATGGGGGTAGGCATTGGGTGATATTTTCAAGCCACCTGTTATTTTACAAAAATAACATATACTAATTTTAGAGAAGGAGCAGGATTTTGGTTCCCTGTCAATTCTAAAATTTTAAATATATATATATATATTTCAAAGAGCTGACGACCTAATCCCTCACGTCTTACTGAGCCTAGGCCACCTTTTTTATTTTAAATTTTTTAACGTTTATTCATTTTTGAGAGACACAGAGAGACAGAGCGTGAATGGGGGAAGGGCAGAGAAAGAGGGAGACACGGTATCCGAAACAGGATCCAGGCTCTGAGCTGTCAGCACAGAGCCCAATGTGGGGCTCGAACTCACGAACCAGGAGATCATGACCTGAGCCGAAGTTGGCCAGTTCACCGACTGAGCCACGCAGGCACCCCTTGAGCCCAAGCCTTCTAAACACATGCCGTCCTGTCCCTCTTTCCTATGAAATGTACAAGTAACACTAAACTTAGAATTACATTAGCATGGAATTTTATTCTTTATGGTGGAAACATTAAGCACATCTGCCATTAAAGTTTTCCATCGTATGTACTGATAAGGAAATAAATTGTCACCATAGTAGAGATGTTTTAATGTTCTCCAAGTATATTATTTGCACATTTGATTGTAAGCCATCAATAAGTGCTTTCCAAGAGATTTTTCCTTAGCAGAAAGAAAAGAGTTCGTAGAAGTGTATTTGTAATTATGGAAACATGCACAATGTATTTGAAACATTAAAGGTAGATATGATTTTCATAATGCCAAGTGATAAGAAATATATTGAAATAATTATCTTTCTTATTAATAATGACTATTTCTATAAGGGAGATAGATGGGGAAATTTATCTGGAGGTTATACCTTTAAATAGCTATATTAAAAGCAGTTACAAAATGACTTCTGAAGTCTGGATGCAATTGAAGAGAATTTGGCCAGGCCATTTCCATCACAATAGGATTTTTGAAGTGGAGTGCAAAGGGAAAAAAGGGCCCATTACAGACAGATCACCTGATGCAGCCCTAGCGATAATGTGAAATTGTTCCAAAAGGTAATGTCTGCAGGGCTTTATCCAGATTCCTCTGAAGTGGATAGCCTCAAAAATGCACCATTCTAATGACCCTCCTTCTTTCTTTTTAGTTTATAAGCCCATTTCCTAATAGCAGTAATGACTAGTCTGCCTACTGATTCATCTTCCATTAAAGATAAAAGAAAGCAGTATTTTGGGACCACCACCCATGGGAGAGAGTTGCCTGCAGGTCCTAGGTGATAAAAAGGTGAGGGTTGAGGTTATATCACGAGCTTTTTAAAGCCCCAACTCACCTGAAACTTTGGTAGATGCACCATATGCTTTATCCCACAAGGAGCCTGGTAACATAAAGAGCAGCCTGAACAACATGGAAGTGAATTGCATGCGCTGTGTCAAGGGGGGTGGGGTGAAGACACCTTGCATGACACATATGTACCTCTTCTTGAGTCTCATCTGTAGAAAAGACTACTGCTCCTTGAGCAGGAAAGAGACATCTATGTGTTACATAGAAGGAGGCAGCACAGCATCCAGATGTCAAATTAATCAGCCAGAGATTCAGTGCCATAAATCCTATCCTAACTCTTCCACTACTACATGGGCGACTAAGTCACAGGGAAGGTAAAACTCAAACGACACTATGTGAAAACACTGAGGACTTATGTCTCCAACAGGACTGTATCGGTGCTAACAATGGTCAGGGCATTTTCCTTGACATTGTTATGTTATTTAACACTTGCTGCCATCACCTTGAGGAAGATCATCTGGGTTCTCTTGATTCCATGGACTTCTTTCTTTCATCTCATGGACATCTACTGATTTCACACTCTTGCTTTCTCAAAACTCCAGAGACCACCACCCTCTGTATAAGATAAACAGACCCTACCGTTCTCAGCCCTTTAGCAGTCACTTAAGGAAAAGAGAAGCAAATTGGGAAGGAAAGAGATCTGGGCAGATGCTTTAGGTTAGATAGCACCCATCACTGGTATCACTATTCGCAAACAATGTGTACTACATTCTAAGTAAAAATTGTTTGGATGAAACAAAAAAGCATTGTTTGAATTAGTGTTCTGGTTCAGTGGAGAGAATAGTTAGAAATGCAAAAATATGTAGATGCACATGTGATGGACCCCATTGGGACTTCTAAAATTAACGGAGGAGATTTTTAGAACCAGGAAATAAGGGTAGAAGGCTAGCAAGAAAGTGGGTGCTAGGTATCATTGTGATTTCAACATTAAATATCAATGTGACCTTATTTGTCCACAAAGCCTCTCGTGGCTGGTAACATACCAGCCACTATCTCAAATTATTATAAACCCTTTGAATTTGGAAAGTGTCATTCACTTTTATATCCTCAAACCTAAAATAGTATTTAGCACACAGAAGGAATCCATTAGGTGTTAGTTAAGTAAATAAATATCTAAATATTGAATGAATATAAATAATGTACATTTACCTACCATAGAAACTAAAGGGACAGTCTCCAACTACTAACTGTGTCTTTATTATTTTCTGCTAAATTATTAGGGTATAACAATCACCTATTCCCAGTGCTCACTGAACTCAGACAAGAAAACATTTAAGTTTGTGACGGGAAGAACAAATTCTTCCTCTAGCCTTCAAGGTCTTCCAGCTGGATTAAGAATTAAATTTACATGAGACAGATTAACAGGGGAAAAAAGTTAAAGTTTTATTATGTACGCACAGAGGCCCAATAATGAAATCAAGACCTAAAAGAAATACATTTTGACAGAGACAATACATTTGTGAGGAACTGCCAGGATAAAGAAAAGAAATGTTTGGAAGCTTCAGTTAGTAGGGGATTCTAGCAGAATTTAGCCTAAAGTAATAGATTAGAAAAAAGTAACAAGGTTTATTTCTATAGTGTTATCAGCTTTAAGGTCGCCATCTCTGGTGATAAGGAGGTCTTTTCACTTCTTAGTAGAAGGAAACTATTTTTCATATGAGAGATTTGTTTCTTGCTTTTAGGGACACAAAGGAGTATCTGAGTGTCCTTGCACTTGTTTCTTAAGTAACTTTTATTTAAAATAATTAACATGCCAAAGCGTCACATTTGGGGGCAGCCTGCCCTTGGCCCCTATATTCAGAACAAGAAAAAGATAAAAACAATTTCAAAACAGAAGGATACATTTAAAAAAGTAAAATGTCTTTGGATGGTAATGATGTGTCAATGTAAGTTCATGGATTGTAACAAAATGTACCACTGTGGTACCGGATATCAATAGGGGGAGATTATGCATGTGTGGAGACAAGGCATATGAGAACTCTTTGTAACTTCTATTCAATTTTGCTGTGAAACTAAGATTGCTCTAAAAACAGTTTATTAATTTTGTTAACTTTTTAAAATTCTTTCTTTCTTTCTTTCTTTTTGACAGAGAGAGAGAGAGAGAGAGAGAGAGACAGCTTGCAACGAGTCATGGAGGGGCAGAGGGAGAGAGAGAATCTTAAGCAGGCTTCACGCCCAATGTGGAGCCTGGATATGGGGCTCAATCTCACCACTGTGAGATCATGACCTGAGCTGAAATCAAGAATCAGACACTTAACCAGCTGAATTACCCAGTCTCCCCTCAAGTTTATTAACTTTTTTAAAAAAGTAAGTATTGGGGTAGAAAGAATAAAAACATGTAGTCCTAGAAGCAAAGCCAGGCATTTTCCTAAGGTGTTTATGCAGGCATTGTTTTCAGCATTTTACATATCTTACCTCATTTAATTCTCTAAAAACTCCATGAAGGAAGTGCTATTATCCATATTATTGTCTCTGTGCTCTATTCTGGTGCCTTCTCCAAGGTGTAGAGGTGGGATTTGAACCCAGACCACCTGGCTGCAGGGTTTATACACTCAAATTCTACTCTTCGCTGCCTCACAAATGTGTGCTGCATCTGCACAGGAAATAAAGCGGACTACCTATCTCTATTGCACTTAGTAAAAGGCTTTTTCAATACCTTATTATATAAATCAGAAAAAAAATCACATGGCTCCAATTTTACTAAAGCTTAGAAAATTAAACACACACAAACACACACACACACGCGCGCACACACACATATACACGCACACACACCCCACATGTAATTTAGAGTTTGATGTCTAGTATCTTCTTCAAAACATGGGGACTACAGGGCTTAAATGCTATCACAATTTTCCTTTTATTATTATTCAAAGATTAGAGCTTCTTGGACACCAGAGAGATAACTAGCATATGTTATTTCAAGTTCCTCATCACAATACTGAATGAAATCCTACATAATAGGAACCTTAGTCAAGTGGAGCAGGTGTTAGCAGTGTATGATACAATCAGATTCTTCCCTTATCTCAGTGCCTGCAGCCCAAGCCTTTCTAGCTAGAAAGGATTTACCATTCCCCCTGAGGGACAAAGAAAAGTAAACCTCAGAAAAGAGAGTGCTCACAATGGCAGGAATACCAATGCTCCAGGGTGACTGTAGCAACAAACAGGGGTTAATGCATCCAAGGCACACACTACCCAACATGAGAAAGTAATATCAAATGAAAGATGTTTATTGAATTGGCCTCTGAAACAGAGAAATGCCCAATCGCATAGCTGATGAAAAAAATTAGCTCGCTACTAAACCTTAAATGGATCGATAATCTATTAACTCTAACCTTGTTAGCAAGAGCTTGCAGTACAATACATGACCTGCCTTTTTAAAGAAGCTATCTTCAATGTCTATCTTTGACTAAAATAATTTTCTTTTTCCATACTTGGCAATGATATACTTAATATTCCATATTGCAGGTCTCCCCCACTATCTAAAAGTAGACCTTCCCTATGAAAACTTTAAGCCTTTCAAAATGGCATAAAGAGAACCATTACCATTAGCATTACTGTATATGGAAATTTTTTGCGTGCTCCCCAACCCAAAAAATAACTTCTCTTAGGCTTTTCTGATATCCTAGAACACATCTTACTAATGGAGGTGCAAAATAAATTGAGATAAAGCAAAGAAGCCACAGTCTAGAGCTCTAGCAGCTTGATGCTGGGATGCTGAGTGTAGTTCCTGGGGAAGGTGGCACTCTCAATGCTCAGGGCACACTGCTTCTGTAAAGGTTCACAGCAAAACAATCCCTGAATGCTAGTTTGGCTTTTTTTCTTTCTTTCTTTTTTTTTTTTTTGTAAAAGCAAAACCCTCTTCAGATTTCTTTCAGTTAGAGAAAACAGGTAAGCAAGGTGGCAGAACGTAAACTTTCAAAAAGCAACACAGACCTGTAAATCGAAGTGAATTTTTACCTTTCTTCAAAGGCGGTTCACCTTCAAGGCCTTTCAAGATCATTACATATGTATCATTTTATTCAGATGATAATAGCATGATTTTTATTTTATGAGCAGAAACCACAGCAGAGACCCAGACAATAGTCAGTGAATCTCCACAGTCATAACGAAATGCTATGAAGCCTTTGGTGACAAATCATATTCATAAAGCCATTGTCTTATCAGCATAAATATTCTCATCCACATTCACCTATAGGCAAGAGTGAGAAGTCAGTAAACGACCATGCAGAAAATGCTCTGATGGGGAAATGCAGGGAGAATGAGAGTAGGTTGATGGAGTGAGAGTAGTTGTAGGGTGAAATCTCCATATTCATACAAGCTAAAAGAGAGTGTATCTTGTCAAATAAAAGTGTGTTGGGGGGACTGCTAGATAACCTTGATTATTTATTTCTGTTCTCTGTTATTATTTCCCTCCTGTGGCAAACTTCAGGATGGACAGCAAGGCAAGCCCCACGTATAAATGAGAGAACAGATCATCCAGGGACCTGGCAGCAGCTGGGGACACTGTCTCATGTTGTTATGTTTCAGCCAGCGCCCTACAGGCAAATGTATGTTTCTCTTCTAAGTAAACCTTAGTTCTTGCTATGACCCAAACCTACTCATCAGAAGGGTTGGGAGGAAAAGCCTCCAATGCTGCAATCTTAAGAAGGGAGGAGAGCGAAGACAGAAGTTCTGAAATAAAGTACCAACATGATGTAAAGAAAAGCAAATGCTAGAAGAAAAGCCAAGAAAAGGTGAGGAACTTCAGGCCAGACATAAGGAAGTTCTCCATAGCATTTAGAATGAACAAAGACTGAAATGACTGCCCAAGGAGGTTTCATAAACACTTTGAGCTAGTTAGCAAATATTACAAGAAAGTGCAGGCTATCCTTAACATCAGCCAAATGTTTGTGGGGTCCTTTGGAAAATAAAGGAGAAAAGGAGAAGATTATCGTTGAAAATTTAAAGACTC
The DNA here is from genome assembly GCF_018350175.1 of Felis catus. Classification (NCBI taxonomy): domain Eukaryota; kingdom Metazoa; phylum Chordata; class Mammalia; order Carnivora; family Felidae; genus Felis; species Felis catus. The sequence continues at coordinate 66,852,119 of NC_058378.1, forward strand.
CTGAGTCTGCAGAAATCCTCAGGCAACTGGCTTTCAGCCAGTATGTACTTGACACCTATCTTCTTGAGTGCTATGCCAAGTACTAAAGATATAAAAATGAAAAGTCAGCATCCCTACTCTCAAAAGAGTTTAAAAAGTTTGGAGAGGAATAGTTCAGCTTCTGAATGGATAAAGCCACCTATGGCAAAAACGTGGGAAAACAATCTCAAATGGTTTAGACAGTCAGTGACAAGGCAGTAACAGAATCTAAGAATCATCAGCAACTCCACAGCATCATAAAAGAAAGGAAAATTGGAAGAGAAGAAAATATATTCTGTCATTACAAAACCTATTGGAAAGTTTAGTCTTTCTGAATTTGTGTTTGTGTATTATTTGTGGTGTGTGTGTGTGTGTGTGTGTGTGTGTGTGTGTTTGTATGTGTCACATTTGGAGACTCTGAGTTACATCTATTACAACTGCCAAATTCTTGCCTTGTTCTTCCTGCTTATTCAAATTTCTACAATATACCAATTTACAATATACAATATACAATATACCAATCTACAATATACTAATTTCTGTTTATAAAGCAGACAAAACTTGAGTTATTATAAATATGATACTGACTTTTTAAATTTTATTTTAGATGCAGTATCAAATATGATGAAAAAAACAAAAAATGAACAAAATACATTTTGGAATGAGACAGGCCATGTAATTAATTTCTGTTATTTACTCAGTATATATCCTTGAATAAGTACAACTTCTGCAAAAATTCAGTTTCCTCATCTATAAAATAGAAGTGATTAGCCTTACTGTGATGTAGGAAGACTAAACAAGGTAGTACAGACAAGTGTGGGTATAGTTTCTGGGGCAGAAAATGCACTCAAATATTGATGATATTGACCAAATTTTATTAATAAATTACTATATTAATGCATTTTCTTCTTTATTCCTCAAAAATCATTGCAAAGCAGGAATAATTATTATCCCCTGTTTTCAAATAAGGAAACCAAGGTTTTCAAAGTTTCAATGACTTTCCCTCATTAGCCAACTCTGTTTCTGGAAGGACTGAAGCATCATGTTTGCTTCGGGCTTTTTGGAGATGTGGAGGATAATGTACAAACGGTTTGTGGGTCATATGCAGCATGGCCTTATATTTTATCATACACATGGGATTACTTTTTAGAGAGGAAAAGGATGCTAAATGGATGGAATGCTAAGAAAACACAAACATGAAAGTGTCCTGGGTGAAATAAGACTTAGTAGTTATTTGTAACTTCAAACCCCCAAAAAAGTATGAAGGAAGAATAAAACTAAACTATAAATAACAAAAATAAAATAACACTTCTAAACAACCATGGCTCAAAGAAGAAATCACAAAGAAATTAGAAAATATTTTGAATGAAATAATAATGAAATCCCAAGTATCAAAAGTTGGGGGGTGTAACTAATGCCATTGTTAGGAAAAAATTTACAGTTATAACAATTATATTAGAAAACAAGAAATTTCCAAAGCCAATGTTCAAATATCTCACCTTAAGAAGCTAAGAAGAGGAGCAAATTAAGTCAAGAGTAAAAAAAAAAAGGGGGGGCAATAAAGATAAGAGTGAAAATCCATAAAATGAAAAATAAAATCACTGAAACCAAAAGCTGGTTCTTTGAAAAGATCAATAAAATTAATAAACTTCTAAGTAGACTGAGCAAAAAAATGAAAGGGAAGAAACAGTATCAGGAATGAAAGGGAGACATCACTACAGATACTACAGATAACATGAATAACTTTTTCTTGCTACCTTGACAACTTAGATGAAATGGAAAATTCCTTGACTACAAAAGTTACAAAAACAAACACAAAACAAAGTAGCAAATGTTAATAGCCCTAGAACTACTAAAGAATTTAATTTATAGATAAAAAGAAAATTTCCACCGAGAAAATCTGAACCCATATGGCTTCACTGATAAATTTATTTACGTAAGAAATAAAACCAAAACAATACAAATTGATTAATGAAGACTTATACATGTTAGGCAAAATTATTTAACCTCCCCAGGCTTTAGATTCTTCACGTGCAAATCAGAATACCAAAACTCACAGGCTTGCAAAATGTTTAAATATAATTGATTTGCAGCTTTTATAGTACAGGGGCTGTCACATCAAGTATATAATAAGTGCTAATTATTAATTTTTATTATTTTATCTCATATCATAAAATGATAGTCATCTAAATATATTAAATCCATCAAATTTTTTCTCTTCCCTCAAAACCCTTCCTCCCAAATCTTGTAACCAAAAATGGAAAAACTATGAATTTGGGAAATTATAAAGACAATTTTAGATGCAGAACAAAATAAAGCCAAACAAACAAAATCATAGCCAAGAATCAGGGGACAATCCCTTGTTATAAGACTGATTGGATTCTGCCAGTTACTGCCCATCTAAAACTGCCACCTATAGATTCAGTTCTGCTCTAATTCTAAGATAAATCCAGACTTAGAGCAGAAAAGACTTCTGTATTTTCATCCTTTCCTCTTACTCTCCTGCCCCAAGCCAATGAACTCTTATCTAAGACCAGATGACTATTAGACCCCACTCTCCAGCCACATTCTTTATTATTCTAATACTGTTGAATGACTTCTGGTTTCCGAGCTGTACCCCAGTCCTGTTCTCTCCTGAGCAATACTTTCTACCACATCCCTACCCCAGTACCTACAGTTTACAAAACATGTCACCTGCATTCATCCTTTCAAAAATCATACCCAGACCTTAAAACTGATGCAGTTTATTTGTTGCAGTCCTGTAGAGCATGGAATGACTCAGAACAAATGTAGCAGTCCTCTAAGTGGAATTTCTAAACTAATAGACTCCACAGACTGATTATTTTAAAAATGTCTCAGTCGCCTAGACACAGATGAGCAAATGCTCTCAAGATCTTATTGAAATCATTGATGAGTCTGCCAGAATGCAATTTTGGTGTTTTTAAATGCATTTGACATAGCTGAGTTGATTTTTAATTTTATTTCTGTCAAAAAAAAAATCAACTAAAAAATGGTTTTTATGAATGTATTTGTTACGCTCCACACTGTACTGGAAGCTATAGGCATTAAAAAGATGAGTAAACCACAGTTTATGACCTCAAAGATTTTACAATCCACTTGTGGATACACACACACACACACACACACACACACACACCAATACACAATAAAAAATGAAAACTTAACGAGGGTCACCACCTATTGATGATAGTCAGCCCTACAGGACTGAGCACTTTACAAAGGAGATTTTGCAGCCTTACAACTCTCTAAGTTCTCTCTTACTTTCTCCCCACTTTCACATTTAGCAAAATAGGCAGAACCAAGTCTACCAGATACCAAAGCTGATGCTCCTCCCACTGTAAACAAAACAAAGTAAAGCAAAATAATTGCAAAATCCTGGATTCCTCTTCAGGTTCTTATTCAGAGGTCTGGCCTTTAACACCTTGTTTTTAGGACATCAGGTGATCTATTGTACAGCCAAGGAGGAGAACTGAACTAAAACAGCAGTCATTATATGGTTCATATATACAATATGTAATATGCAAAGAATATAGGTATAAAGAAAATTCTAGCAGGTAAGCTGGAAAGAAACAATTTGCTCTACAACAGATATTTCCCAGCCACAAATACTTTAATGTTAATGAACTTGTTCCAAAGTCATAACTAATTAACTAATGAATCAAAATTAATTAATTAATATATTAATATGGATACTAATCCTAAGAACCTGCATTGTATCTCCACAAATACCATTCCTTGCATTTTAAGCATCAAAAAAAATTGAGAGTAAGTAGGGGTAGTTATTTTATTTATTTATTTCCTACTGAGAAAACCAAAGCTAAACTTACTACAGGTCACACAGCTAACCAGTAACTAAGTTCTATGCTCATTTAATTATTTAACTTTGGCCCACTCCAATATCCCTACAGCTTAGTGACATTGAGGACTGTCTACATTATCTGTGCAACCCAATGCAAAATGAAAATTCAGAGCACCTTGTTCAAAATGTGTCCAGAATTTCAAAATAGCAACTGCAGAGTATTAAACCTAGTGCAGAGTCCCTCTCAGTAACTGCACAGGTGTATGCCTGTAAAGCTGCCCAATGACACCACTGCAAATTAGACTGTAAAATCAATAATTCAAGGAGCTACTAATTGAACAACGCAAAGGGTATGGATGCATTAAAAATAATCACTTCTCCAGGAAGCACTGCAAAAGTACCTGTGACAGATGCAATCCAAGCTGTATGATCATAATCACCCTCCTCTAAGTAAATTATTCAGATTAGGAAATGCATGCCCATCAGCTTTTGGTGAAATAAGATAAACGCATTTCTTCCCAGGTTACTTACTGAACACATTAATATGTATTTTTCCCAAATGTAATGAATTGATATGCTGCAGACCATGACAAGGTGAAGGCATCAGAAAGTTCATTCAAGAGCAGAAAAACCGCCAAATTAACTTGTAGCTTTCAGCAAACCTACCCTATTTGGTCTATGCTTCCAGCACGTCATTTCAGAATAAAGAGCTTCAGGAAGGCAGCTACACAGGTGCCTTCACACCAGAGTAAAGGGCTGAAAAAAGCACCTGATGGTGCCAGCAGTGAACAGCAGATGTTTTCAGGGGAACTGGGATCGGTGGTTTAAATCCCAAGAGTAACATGATCTTCTAGAATGTGGAAAACCCCACCGTTGTCCGTGATTTCTGTAGAATTCCTCAACACTGTAAAACTAATCAGGTGTGAGCGCCAGCTCCATTCCTTGTGAAGGAACAAGGAGCAACCAGCACATTCACCTTCTTGTCTGTTATCTGTACTTTGATCTTGTTAGAAAATCTCTGAAAACTGGAAATCTTGTCAAGAAAACTCCAGAATGATTTTTGAGCCAGGAAATGTGGGAAGTGGAGAAAGAGGGAAGAAAAGTTCCTTAAATGAATAAAATGTGTCTTTTGTCATTAAAAATAAGCTAAATGGGATCTAGAAAAAAAAAAAAAAGAGAAAGCATTTAAATCTATCAAACATTGGGGCGCCAGGGTGGCTTAGTCAGTTAAGTGTCTGACTTTGGCTCAGGTCATGATCTCGCGGTTCATGGGTTTGAGCCCCACATGGGGCTCTGTGCCAACAGCTCAGAGCCTGGAGCCTGCTTCAGATCCTGTGTCTCCCTCTCTCTCTGCTCCTCCCCCACTCACACTCTGTCTCTCTCTCTCTCTCAAAAATAAACATTAAAAAAATTTTTTTTAATCTATCAAACATGAACAAGGGAAAAGTTACAGAAGTGTTTCCCTTATTCTTCAAAATAAATGTCTATAGATTACAATTTCTTATTGGACAGCGATTATCATCTACACCATTTGGATGTCATTATAAACAGTTGCTCGTCCTGGAGTTCAACCAATCTGTATTCAAATCCCCAAAAGCTACTTAATGTGGGTAAGCTTGATTGTGGATATTAGTTCTTTTTGATCTAGAGTAACAAAACCAACTTAAGCAAATAGGAAATGATATCAAGGTATCTTACTAAATCCAAGAAATAGTTGAATAACAAGGTCATAGGAAGAGTCAGAACCAGGACAGCTCCAAAGACCTCAAATGGACTTGGTGGAACCTTTCCTCTTAATCTGTACCATCACAGCAACTTGGTCTCTGCTGAAAGATTCAGTGGAGTCCATACAGAGAATATATCCACACTCTGAACTCTTAACACAGGTGTGTTAAGTTGAATGCATTGTATTGATAAGTACCACTTGCAGCTTACACATCCAGAAGTACTAAAATGTTCACAAATACCGAAGATACGTGGAACATGAACCTCAGCATCTAGGACAGGACAGTGTTACTCCCAGACTCCTTTCACTTGCCCTGTTCTGTTCGTTGTGGGTGGATAAGAACTATGTTTGAGTAACTGAAGATAGAAAGAACTTGTGTACTATGGGTGTGCTTTCCCCAGAGATTATTACAGAGAAATTACCTTATCCACAGCATAGTGATAAGGATATAGATTTTCTATGACACAGCTGGGTCAAATCCTAAATGACCCACTCCCTGGCCAGCTGTTTGAGGACTGGGAAAGACACAAACTATTTATGAATTTTAGTTTTTAAATAATACCATCTTTCAGTGAATATTAAGATAATGCAAAATCTTTGTGGAGACATTAAACCATAGCAAGTTTCAAGGAATATGCTGTAATTGCCCTGTAATCTCATCCCCTGGGCCTGAGAATTAAAATTATAATTCTTGTAAATTTTCAATCTATGCATATATGAACATATATATATTCCCCACAATCAGTGCTTTAGCTGCATCCCACAGATTTTGAAGTTTTGTTTCATTTTCATTCAGCTAAAATGATTTTCCCTGGCAATTTTTTCCTAAACCCATTAATAATTTAGAAGTGTGCTATTTAACTCAAAGTTTCAGGGATTTCCAAGATATCTTCCTATTATTGGTTTCTAATTTACTTCTGTTGTGATCACAGAACATACTCTGTATGGTTTCAATCTTCATAATTTACTAAAGATTGTTTTATGGCTCAGCATGCGATCATCTTAAGTGTTCCATGTGCACTTGAAAAGATTGTTTTCTGCTCTTATAGGATGCTATGTTCTATAAACATCAATTAGTTCTGGTTGTTCATAGTGCTGTTCAGTCTTCTACTTATTACTGTTTTTCTGTGGCAATTATTAAATCAAATTTTAGATTAATATTTTGAAATCTCCAATCATAATTACAGGTTTATCTAACACCCTTTAGGTAATGCCAAACTTCACCTTATGCATTTTCTGTTTTTTAGGCACACGCATTTAAGATTATGTTTTGTTTACCAATGAACCCTTTTGTCATTATGAAATTTTCCTCTTTGTCTCTGGGAATCTTCCTTGGTGTGAAGATGATTTTTTCTGATATTATTCACTCCAGCTCTCTCAAGTTTACTCATTGTATTCAATATTTTTAAATATATTTTCAGGCCTTTTCATTAAACCTATCTCTATCTTTTTATCTAAGTGTTTCTTGTAAATTCAATACAACTAGATCTTCATTTCAGATTCAGTTTTATGATCTCCACTTTTACTTTTTTAATGTTTGTTTTGTTTTAATTTTTGAGAGAGAGCACGAGCTGGGGAGGAACAGAGTGTCAGGGACAGAGGATCCGAAGCGGGCTCTGCACTGTCAGCAGCAAGCCCAACACAGGGCTCGAACTCACGAACCGTGAAATCATGATCTGAGCTGAAGTTGGACACTCAACCAGTTGAGCCACCCAGGTGCCCCACTATCTCCACTTTCATGTATTTAGATCATTCAGTTACCGACATTGTTATGTGTAAAGCTACTACTTTGCACTTTATTTTCTATACATTCAATCTTTTCTTTGTCCCGTTTTTCCCACCTTCTTTGGGATTAATAGAATATTACTGTATTTCATTCTAGTTCCACTTTGGCTTCTTCTTTTTTTTTTTCTTAACAAATTTTTTTTTTACATTTATTTTTGAGAGACAGAGAAAAACAGAGTGTGAGCGGGCGAGGGGCAGAGAGAGAGGAAGACACAGAATCTGAAGCAGGCTCCAGGCTGGAACTCATGAACCATGAGATCATGACCTGAGCTGAAGTCGGACGCTTAACTGACTAAGCCATCCAGGTGCCCTGACTTTGGCTTCTTAACCATACGTCCTTGTTTTGTTTTGTTTGTGGTTGCTCTATAGTCAAAATACCCACCTTTAACAGGTCATAGTCTATCTTCAAATATTATAGCCCTTCATGTATGACATAAGAACCTTAGAACAATATCCTTCCATTCCTTCTCTAGTCCTTCATGCTGTTGTTAGACATTTCAACAAGAATTTAATACAAGGTATATTCTCCTCAGATTTGTACCAAGTCCCTTTCCCTTAAGAAGTATGTGAAAAGTGCCAATTTTCAATATCCTTACCAACGCCTTGGAATTGCAACATTTTAAAATGTGTGCCAAAATGGGGGCACCTGCTTGGCTCAGTTGGTTAAGTGTCTAACTCTTCATTTTGGCTCTGGTCATGATGTCACAGTGGTGAGATCAAGCCCCACAATGGGCTCCACACTGAGTGCTTGGAATTCTCTCTCCTGCTTTCTGCCCCTTCCTCCTCAAAATAAATAAACTTTAAAAAATTTAAAATTTGTGCCAATATGATATGAAATAATATATAATGATTGTTTTACTTTGCATTTCCGAAATAAAATTCTTGAGTATCTTCTCATTATTTATTGGCCACTGTTTCCTTTCTGTCAATGAAATGTTCATATATATTTTACACATTTCCATGGGGCTGTTTGTCTTTTTCTTACTGATTTGTAAGTTTTTATTTAATAAATTATAGATACTTATCCTCTATTCTATGCATTAAAAATACTCTCCTTGTCTTCAGCTTGCCTTTTGACTTTTTTTTCTATATTTTTAGATAGACACTTTTTTTTTAATTTACTGAAGTCAAACTTCTTAATTATTTTCCTTTATGGTCTTGGCTTTTTGGATGATTAAAATAAATTCTTCCCAGCTCTTTTTTTTGAGAGAGGGAGACAGTGATAGAGACAGAGTGTGAGCTGGGGAGGGGCAGAGAGAGAGGGAGACACAGAATCTGAAGTAGGCTCAAGGCTCTGAGCTGTCAACACCGAGCCCAACGTGGGGCCCAAACTCATGAACTGGGAGATCATGACCTGAGCCGAGGTCAGACACTTAACTGACTAAGCCACCCAGGCACCCCTTCCCAGTTCTAATAAAATAGTCTCTGTATTTTCTTCTAAATGTTCAAAAATTTTGCTTTTCACATTTAGGCCCTTAATCGTTCAGAATTTAAACTTTCTACTTAACTCTTGTACTGTTTTTCATGCACCTTACTCACAAGTACGTTCCCACACTGCATCCCCTTACCTTGATACTGATTTTTTTATAGTTCAGCTTAGTTACCACTTCCTTAATGAAGCTTACCTTGACTACTCGAGCCCTCAATGACTTTCCCTCCTCAACTTCCTAAGACATTTATCACTGAGCTTTGCTGTTAATGAATGCCTATGCACCGTTGTGAATTAGACAGCTGCAAACATTCAAGCAGATAATCTTAATGAACCAAGAGGGCTGGAATTAAAGACTATAAAGAGAATGGTATAGCATAGTCTTGTTTCAAGGGGAGTTGCTACTCAGCTCTAGTCAATTATTTCTATGTGGTACGTAAGCTCAGCACGGCTAGATCAATTTTTTTTTTCAATAGAACACAGGAATTCAAAAAAAAATTTAATGTTTATTTATTTTGAGAGAGAGTGTGTGTGTGAGCAGGGGAGGGACAGAGAGAGGGAGAGAGAGAGAATCCCAAGTAGGCTCCACGCTCAGCACAGAGCCTGACACAGGGCTCAATCCCACAACAGTAGGATCATGACCTGAGCTGATATCAAAGTTGGACACTCGACCAACTGAGCCACCCACGTGCCCCAGGAATTCAAAATTTTTTATGTGAGATATTCTGACATTTAAAAATTGCCAACTCACGTCAAGATATTTTTAAAGCATTATGTGTGTGTATTTCAGGGGTGGGTGGTTATCTCCTAGTCAGAATCAGCCATTCCACTACCAATCTCTAACCTCTGGTTTGACTATTTCTTACTAGTTGATCAGTTTAATCATCTCTTCAATTAAATCATAAACCCCTTGAGTATAGGAACACCCATTTAGTAACCACCACAGAAGCCGTCACAGGAAGAAGCTTATGATAAATGCTCCATATACCCGTGACTGACTGTTGACTGACAGCAGACATCATACGCACACCTGCACTACAGTCCCGTCCACAGTCAGGTGCTAAGAAGAGGAATGGAGCAGATCCCACAAAGCACTACAACCAAGATGGCTGCCCATCCAGTAACCGTTTGTCATTCCAGTGAGGCATGCTTAGAAAACAGATCCTCCCAAAGCCAGGTCGTTTCTTCCCAGGGCTGGGATGCCAGGACACATTCTGGATAGTCTGCCAGGACAAACTGAAATTCAAGAGTTTTTAGGTACCAGAGGTCTAGGTACTACAAACAGCAGATGCCCAGTTCCTAGAGACACAAACAGAGGAGTAGAGAGAAGTAGAAAATGCCTCCAACCCTTTCATCTTTTAGAAGAAAATCCTGCCTCTGAGGAAAGCTGTGGCATGGTCAGTGTTGTTTATTTGTAGTTCTGGGTCCTTGCCGTGAGAATCCCCAAACTCTCAGTATCAAGTTCACTTATAGACTGAGGAATGAACCAAAGGACTGCCTCCGCAGTGAAGCTAGGCTTTGAGCAGGAGCCAGACACTCAGATTCAAAACTTGAGTTTATCCCTAAAGATTCCTACCTGAGGTGCTTGGCCTCCTCTCTGACTCTGTCTTCTCACCTTTAAAGTAAGAACATTCAAATTACAACTCCCTCTTAGTTGGAAAAGCAGTGTCAGGGTGGTAAGGAGCAGAGACTCAAGTAAGACAAGAATTTTGGCCTACTAGCTGAGCGACCCAGAGAACATTACTTAACTAACCTCTCTGTGCCTGAGTTTCCACACCTACAAAATAAGAATTCAGCCCACTGGGTTCCTTTGGAGACCTGATGACATTATACATGTAAAGCTCATTACAAATGATAGGTTTGAGTTCATGGGTAGACTGTAAGACATTGTGGATCTTTTGTTCCATTCTCCAGACAAAATAGCCCAAAGTGGCCATTCCATTGTTATTGTATTGTTATTATTGTTATTCCTTCCCCAAAACTGTAGAGTCATAAGAAGGAAAACTTCTCAGCAGGATCTATTTCTGTTGAAAGCTAATGTGTTCCCTCCTCTAAGGCTACACAGCTTTCACCCCCCGTGCCTCATGCCTACCTGAAAACAGGTCCAGGCAAAAGCACTTCTGTGAATAGGAAGCAAATCTTCAATGGTGCTTCAAAATATTACACCAAAAAAGTCCTGAAAGTTACTAACGTGCACCTCTGAGCATGTGTCTCTTTGCTGCATGGTCTCTGGATGTGCCTCCATGCACCTCTCCATATCTCCGTAAACACAGGTCTCTGTCAACTTCTGTGCATCTCTGTGGGTATCTTGGTCTACATGTACACATGTGAGTTCTTGTCTTGTGTCTCTTTTTGGGTGTAGCTATGTGTCTCTCCATGAAACCATATCTACGCATATCTGTGAGCGTGTATCTCTGTGTCTATGTTGTGAAAGCGTGTATGTCTATGACTATACTCCTTTTTTCTACTAAATTCTAGGATTGTGTCTTTCTGCCAGCATATATGTCTATATGTGTGTCAGGAGCTGTAATCTCTAACTGTGTTGGGGGGGGCGGGGCACACGCCTCTGTCTGTGATGTGTCTCTCATCAAGGTTGTGTGGGTCTGCAATCTCCATGTGTGTCTGTCACCGAAACTCCCTTTTTGTGTCCCATACCAAATGAGTGATGTTCATGTGTGTCTGTGTGATAAAAGGACAGAACTGAACCACTTCAATTTGGCCCATCCTTGCTCATAAGTTAGTCTGTGTTGTAACCCTGGGAAAACACAGGCCATTGGTCCTCAATCTAACTGCACAGTTTCTGCAGAGCTTTTAAAGAAATACTGATGTCCTAACTCCACTTGCAGAGATTACAATTGCCCTGTATTACTCTGCAGTGGAGACCATATACGAGACTTTGTAAAGCACCCGGGTGATTCTAATGTGCAGCCATGGTTGAAAACGACAGTGGGCCAACAGACAGGCCTCTGCTATTCTCCTTAGGAAGCTAAAAACTGCTTTCCTTGCCTGTGACATCAAACATATCAGTGGCAGAGGCAGAGGATTTTGAATAAATTACCCACCCAGTGCAGAAAAGGCCAGATTCCCTCCCCTGCCTTTCTAAGGAGGGGAGTGCTTAGCACAAAGGACGCTGTGAGCAAACAGGCTCCAAGTAAACCTATGAAAACAATGGAGGAAAATGCTCCTCCAGACCCAAACCTTCTTCCATTCCAGTAGACATTTGTTTCCTTTTACATATATGTCTAATTAAAAAAATGTAGTGCGTTTTCACTCATATGTGGATCCTGAGAAACTTAACAGAGAACCATGGGGGAGGGGAAGGGGAGGGAAAAAACGTTACAGAGAGGGAGGGAGGCAAACCATAAGAGACTCTTAAATACTGAGAACAAACTGAGGGCTGATGGGGGGTGGGCATTGAGGAGGGCACCTGTTGGGATGAGCACTGGCTGTTGTATGGAAACCAATCTGACAAATTATATTTAATAAAATAAATAAAATAAAATAAAATAAAACAGAATAGAATAGAATAAATAAAATAAAATAAAATAAAATAAAATAAAATAAAATAAAATAAAATAAACTGACATGAGTGTCTAGTCAAGACACATGCCCAGTATAAGAGTAACACTTTTGGGAATAGAGAAATAAAATAAAACAAAACAAAAAAAAAGATGTAGTGGTACCTTAATTTCCATATGAACTCATCACATTTACTGCAAATGTTTTGCAAACCAAAAGAGGATTTATGAGTATAATAAACCAAGTGCTTCATAAAAATTTAAACTTGAATGCATTTTTGAGCATTTTTTTACCAAGGAAAAGGAGTTACAAGAGGAAGGGTCCAGAATGGGAAAAAAATTCTCTTTTGTAGGAGGGAAGATAAAAATGAGTGGTACCTGGGTGACCTGGTTGAGCATCCACCTCTTGATTTCATCTCAGGTCATGATCTCACTCATGGGATCAAGCCCCACGTCGGGCTTTGTGCCCGGTGTAGAGCATGCTTGGGATTCTCCCTCTCCCTCTTCCTCTGTCCCTCCCCCACGTGTGCGTGCTCTCTCTCTCTCTCTCTCTCTCTCTCTCAAAAAATAAAAAAAATTAAAGATGAAAATGAGAAAGAATCCAAGAAGATGAAGGGAAGGAAATAAAATCTTACATGCTTAGACCCTGGGAATCAGAGCCACCACATCCCATAAGATGTTTTTGTGCAGATTAAAAAAAGGTTCTCTTTGCGTAGGATTCAACCCCACTCGTCTTCAGAGCATGGTGCTTTCTGGGCATTGGAGTCTGTGGGAAAGGGTCTTGTAACTACTGCCTCTGGAGAAGTTCTAAAAATCTGAAGGTCTTCCACCCATGTAGACAGACTCATATTTAGGCAAGAGAAAGGTAAATTCTCAAATGGTCCTTGGGAAGCACTATTGCACATGGCAAGGGACCTGGAGCTCAGTACGTACTCACTGAAAACTTGTTGAATAAATGAATTGCTTTTTAGCAACCTGAGCAAGCAACTCAGAGGGCTCTCTCAGCCGGTTAAAAGAAGCACACAAAGTCAATGAGGATACTTTCTGAGGTCACTGACTTTCTCACCAGAGGAACCCTCCAGTGCAACAAAATACTCATGGAAAAATCAAGGTAAGGGATATGCTGATGTTCCCAGTGAGAGAAATGTGAAGAAAATACACAACACATTATGTATCCTGAGCCTATTTTAAGGAAAGATTAATATTTGAAGACAATGGGGTTGGATTGCAGGGAGAAGCTAAAGACGGAAAAGATAGAAGCCTCCTGGAATTTTAGAGCAGGAATTGGCCCAGAAGACCATACAGTCTAACCTTCTTATTTTGCCATTGAAAACCTGGTGCCCAGAGAGAATTCAGGGATGCATCCAATCCCTCAACTGACCAGTGATAAATTGGGATTGAGAACCCCAGCTTATATCTTCACCATCTGCACCCTTTCTATGTTCTAAGGTTCCTTACTTCCTCCTAGAACAGCTCAAGCAAAGACAAACTTGATTTCATTAGCCAGTGTATGGACCTTTATAGCCCTGGGGTTTCTACTTCCTCAATTCACCCACACTTTTTAATAGAATGATCAAAACTTCCTTTCCTTTGGGAATTGAGAAGAACTCTTCCCTTTCCACACAGGCCCACTATTTAGAACATGGGTGAAATGGTCACAAGCTTTATGCAAACCTTAGTCTTAGCAAGAAGAGACTGAGATTACTTCATTATTTCTTACCTTCTGACTCAGGGTGACGAAGTCCTAGTGGCAAGGCAGGGGAATGTCAGGTGCCCGTATTTTCGGGTGAAATCAAATATCTTTCTGAGAGTTTGGAAGTAGAAAAAATATATTTATAACAAACCTTTTCTTCAGTAGGATACCTCCCCCACAAAACTTCCCAGAAGGAATCCTAAAGCTTTTGCAGTATATATTTTTATAAATCAGTCATCATTTAAAGTTGTTCAAACAAACTGCCAAATTGATCTTATCACGGTGATGCAAGTCTTATTTATCTGCCCCAGAATTCTAGTTATCTCTTACCCACCATGCTCCCTCCACTCCCACCCTGCCCTCTAAACACATTTACAACTGTCTCTCTTGAAAGCAATAGGCTGCCACCCACTGGCAAAAAATCAGCTTTGAGAAACCACAAGGTTGGATTCCAAGACCTTTGAGATGAAGGAAGGAAAAGGTTGGGCTAAAACTTGTCGGTTCTTAAAAGGCACTCATAAGAAAGTGACCATTAGAGAAATATTATGGAGATTAGTTTGCTAAGATGGGAACAAAAGATGTAAGAAAAGAAACAAGGGGAGCCTGGGTGGCTCAGTCGGTTAAGCATCCGACTTTGGCTCAGGTCATGATCTCCCGGTTCTTGGGTTCAAGCCCCATATCAGACTCTGTGCTGAAGTTCAGAGCCTGGAGCCTGCTTTGGATTCTGTGTCTCCCTCTCTCTTTGCCCCCCCTCTGCTCGTGCTCTGTCTCTCTCTCTGAAAAATGAACAAACGTTAAAAAAATTTTTAAGAAAAGAAATAAGAACATCAAAGCAAAACCTATAAAAGAAAGAATTTTTCCTTGCTGTTTCTGCCACTTTAAAATTCTTTTTAAGTTTGTTTATTTATTTAATTTTGAGAGAGATGGAGACTGTGAGTCGGGGAGGGGCAGAGAAAGAGAGAGAAAGAGAGAGAAAGAGAGAGAGAGACAGAGAAAGAGAGAGAGAGAGAGTGAGAGAGAGAGGAGAGAGAGAATCACAAGCAGGCTCCGTGCCACCAGCACAGAGCCGGACCCCATGAAACCATGAGATCATGACCTGAGCCAAAACCAAGAGTTGGACACTTAACCGACTGAGCCCCCCCAGGAGTCCCTGATTCTGCCACTTCAAACTTCGCATTTGCAGGCACAGCATGTTTCCTTCTGCATTTCTTTTCTCCCAGGAAGAATTAAAAAAAAAAAAAAACCCTCAGGATTGAGGACTGTATTGCATCTATACCTCTTGAACCCCTGGCCCCGACATGATTTCATCAAGCTGCCCAGTCTGTTCAAACAGGTGTAGTGATTTTGGACTTGTAATCTTCCTAAGGAGCTCATCCCATGTTTATATACATTTATTTTACATTCCTGCCTAGTGAACAGAAAAATCAACGGAAATCCCAACAAAAAAGGGGGGAAAATATTATTCTCACTAGTAATCACAGAATTGAAAATTAAAACATTAAGGTACTGTTTTTCACCCAGGAAGATCATAGCAATATTTGTCATTGGTAATACCCCCCAATATAAATAAAGATGCAATAAAATTAGCACCTACATATGTATCTACTGCTGGCAGGCGTACAAATTGTTACCATTTTTTAGGAAAGCACAGTGATATACAGATATAGTGTCTAAATTACCCTCTAATCCAGTAAGACTTCATCTTAACTTGGTTACATCCGCAAAGGCTCTATTTCTAAATGATGTAACATTCACAAGTTCCAGGTGAACATGAATTTTAGGAGTTACACTATTCAACCCAGTATAATATTCCAAGGATGTCTTTCTTTGGTTGAAACAAAAATCAAGTTTCTCTCATCAGGGATTGGACCTTCATTTCTTTGAAACCCAAATGTGCCTCCTATTATATCACCTAGCGTTGGGCTGAGCACACACTGACATGTAGTAAACACCTGATAGGTAATAGAAGGAAATAGCAGGCATGGAGGGAAACTGCATACATTCAAATAAATAAGTAAATAAGACTGTAAATAAATAATAGACAGTAAATAAATAAGTAAATCATTCCGCATGAAGTTAAATTGAAAATCTTCCACAACCTCAGAGACAATTTCTTCAACCTCTTCATAATCAACTCCAACACCATCATTATCATCGTCATGATTGTCTGTCAAAGGATCCGACACAAGTCACATCTGCACGTCCTCCTGATGAGAATCATAGTAAGGACTGCTTCCTAAATAAAACCATAACAACAAAACAAATAACCCATTAACTTGAGCTAAAGCCCTTCAAGTCAAGTTTAAGGTAACATCAAGCAAAGTCCTCAAGTGGAGAATTTCATCGATTTCATTGATAGGTGATCTTTACGTTTTGAAAAGATAAATGGGTCAGTATGGTGAGAACGCAGGTTAGGTTAGGTAAGCAGTGTAGGAGTGTTGAGTGGGTTGAGAAAACACATTAAGTATGTAGGTGAATAGATATGCAGGGCAGATTAACAGAATAGTTACATAGATAAGATTTACCAGTAGCCTATTTGAGTTTCTCATTTTCCATTTTCCAAGTTTCTTAAACCCCCAGATGACAATAACCTGGGGGGGGGGGTCACAAAATAGGTAAGGGCTGCACCGTGACAGGGTGGGGTTTGGGAATCTGAGCGCAGGTTAAATTTATTAGAAGGTAGTAAGGAGAACACTAGCCACTCTGCATTAGTGGTCCATAAATTCAAAGCACTTCAAGCATCATGCCCTTACCACACAGCACATTCCAATACTTCGTTCTCAGAATGTTTAATTACCCATCACTGTGTGGGCCCTCTGATTTCTCGTAGTGATTCCCTCATCCCCACTTCAGGAAACTGAAATCTAGTTCCTGGGAGCCCTCTTGCCAGTCGAATTGCCTAATTGTTTGGGACAGAGATCAACAGCAAAGAGAAAAAAAGGGCAGACCTCTATGAATTCAAATGACAAGTTCCTAAAAGGCTCTGAGTGACCTCATTTTTGCTAGTATAATCCTATTTGAAATGCTCCCAAGAAGCTCACGGCAGCTCACCGTTGAACCCAAGAGTAATTACTTTTGTACAGTGAATAGCAGTCCTAAATTTATTAACTGTGCATAACAGTATGTGCCTTTTTTGTTGAATAAACATAAGCTCACCTCAGATGCCACTGAGGGACATGGAGATATTTACATAGAAGCTCCTGTCCTGCTTGACTGAATCAGGAGAAGGAAAAAGTAATTCAAAATAGGTCAACATATAAGTTTTACAATCACTAAAAGTTATCAGCATGCTCAGATGCTGTTCAAAACACTCCAAATGGATCTTTGCTTCTCTTCAGTTCCTTATAATCTCAAGAGCCAACACTGGAGAGAGAAAATAAGATGAAGACATATATCATCAGGAACCTGTGTCAATTAGGATGTATTCAACAGGGAGTTAATTTTACAAAGCTTATTAACAGGGGATTAAATAATAAAGACATTTGTGTTTACTTCAACAGGGAGTTTGAAGATCAGAGATTCAGTGCAGCAACTCATCATTTTCAAAAATCTAAGTTCTTTGTGTCCTTCTGTTCTGCCATCCTCAGGGTATGGGCTTTTCATTCTTAGGTTTGAGCCTTCACCATGGAAGATGGTGGCCAAAGCTCAAAACTTATTCAAGGCAAATAGATCATAAAACCACCTATGGACCTAAGCAAATGTCTCTAGTCTTAAGGTCAAGTAGAGGATAATTCCATTACAGATGTAAACTACTAGGAAGCTTTTCCAAATATTTCCCAGGAAAGTCATGGCTGCTTTCTTCCCATCCCCCACTTCAATTAATAAGAATGAAGAATTTAACCATGCAGAAGCAAAACTTAAAGCCAGTTTGCATTACAAAACAACAAAAATAATATTATGTAGTGACTATTTCTGGATACCTATCCAAAGAAAACAAAAACACTAACTCAAAGAGATAGATGTACCTACATGTTCATTGCAGCATTATTTACAATAGCCAAGACATGGAAGAAACCCAAGGGTCCACTAATGCTGAATGGATAGAGAAAAATGTGGTATATATGTACAAGGGAATATTATCCAGCCATAAAAAAGAATGAAATCTTGCAATTTGCAGCAACATGGATAGACCTTGAGGGCATTATGCTAAGCAAAACAAGATGGAGAAAGGCCAGTATCATATGACCTCATTTATATGTGGAATCTAAAAGAAAATAAAAATCTCATAGGTACACAGGACATATTGGTAGTTGACGGGTGGGGAGCGGCTAAAATGGGCAAGGAGTTCAAAAGGTACAAATTTCCAGTTATAAAATAAATGCCATGAGGATGTAATGTACAACACGGTGACTATAGTTAATAACACTGTATTGCATATTTGAAAGTTGCTAAGAGAACGGATCTTAAAATTTCTCATCCCAAGAAAAAAAATTTGTTAACTATGTATGATGGCAGATGTTAAGTAGAGACGTGATGATCATTTTACAATGTACACAAATACTGAATCATTATGTTGTACCCCTGAAACTAATATAACACATGAATTATGCCTCAATTTTTTAAAAATATGTTTTATGTCTTATTTTACATTTGAGAGATAAAGAGAGAGACAGATAGAGCGTGAGCAGGAGAGGGGCAGATGGGCACAGAATCTGAAGCAGGCCTCAAGCTCCAAGCTGTCAGCACAGAGCCCGATGAGGGGCTTGAACTCACAAGCAGAGAAATCATGACCTGAGCTGAAGTCAAAAGCTAGACAGACTGAGCCACCTATGTACTCCATGCCCCAATTTTTAAAAAAAAAACCTAATCAGGGACTCCTGGGTGGCTCAGTCAGTTAAGCATCTGACTTCAGCTCAGGTCACGATCTCATGGTTCTTGAGTTTGAGCCCTGCATCAGGGAAACTGGAGACCCGCTTCAGGTGAGCCTAAGCCCCGCTTTGGGGGAGCCCTGCTTCTCTCCCTATCCCTCTCTCTCTCTGCTTCTCTCTCTCTCCCCTTCTCTCTGCCCCTGACTCATTTGTGCTCTATAAATAAATAAATAAACAAACAAACCTAATCAAATTTATGAGACACAATTCCACCCTCAGAAAATGGACACCTTAAAAAAAAAAAATGAACACCTTTCCTTCACTAGGACCTCTGTTGGACAAACTCATCAGGGAAGCAGCTCATTTTGCATTTTTTCCCAACACAAAGCCAGTTACTTCCTGGAAGGCACCAGATGATAGAAGATGCCCTGCCATGAGACGGCCCAATTACCTTCTTGATGAGAGTGCCGAAGGCGATACTCTGGGGTAAGCCAGGTCAAGTCCACATTTTCAATCACAAGCTATGGAGAACACTCTCAGTTGTGTGTAGTTTCGAGGGCTACAACATTCTGCATCTAAGTAATAAAACAGCTACAGAGAATTTAAATGTCATCCTCAAAAATGTCATCAGAGATGTGACACTACCACTGCTACACTTAGCAGCATACAAATTCCATGATACATGGAACACTGACCCAGCAAGAAATTCCTTGGCATGCATTTTCTTTCTCCTCATCAGCCCCAACTCATTTGCTCAACATTCTTCTTTGCTCAACGTATTAACCCATATAATAACTAAGGAGCCCCAAGTTCACTGTTAACTTATTTTCTGTCTCTACAAAAGAAACTCCACGGAAACAGTAGCCTGACAGGGAAGGAAACAATCAGGAAAACTAAAAGGCAACCAACGGAATGGGAGAAGATATTTGCAAAGGACATATCAGATTAAGCATCAGTATCCAAAATCTATAAAGAACTTCTCAAACTCAACGCCCAAAAAACAAATCATCCAGTGAAGAAATGGCCAAAAGACATAATAGACACTTCGCCAAAGAAGACATCCAGATGACCAAATGACACATGAAAAAAAAAACGCTCAACATCACTCTTCATCAGGGAAATACAAGTCAAAACCACAATGAGATACCACCTTACACCTGTCAGAATGGCTAAAATAGCAACTCAGGCAACAACAGATGTTGGTGAGGATGCAGAGAAAAGAGGATCTCTTTTGCACTGCTAGCGGGAACGCAAACTGGTGCAGCCACTCTGGAAAACAATATGGAGGTTCCTCAAAAAATTAAAAATAGAACTACCTACAACCCAGCAATTGCACTACTAGGTATTTATCCAAGGGGTACAGGTGTGCTACTTCGAAGGGGCACACGCACCCCAATGTTTATATTAGTGTTATTGACAATAGCCAAAGTATGGAAAACGCCCAAATGTCCATTGACAGATGAATGGATAAACAAGATGTTGTATACACACACAATGGAGTATTACTCAGCGATCAAAAAGAATGAAATCTTGCCATTTGCAACAACATGGAGGGAAGTGGAGTGTATTATGCTAAGCGAAATAAGTCAGAGAAAGACAAACATATGACTTCACTCCTATGAGGAATTTAAGATACAAAACAGATGAACATAATGGAACGGAAGCAAAAATAATATAAAAACAGGAAGGGGGACAAAATGTAAGAGACTATTAAATAGAGAACAAGCTAGAGGTTGCTGGAGGGGCTGTGGGTGGGGAGATGGGATAAACAGGTAAGGGGCATTAAGGAAGACACTTGTCGGGATGAGCACTGGGTGTTACATATAGGGGATGAATCACTGGAATCTACTCCTGAAAACATTATTGCACTATATACTAACTAACTTGGATGTAAATTATAAATACATGCATACATACATACATACATACATACATACAGTAGCCTGGTCCTTGGTTACCACAGTACTTCAGCACGTAGCACACAGTGTATGTTCAGTATCTATTTGTTAAATAACCCAGTAGAAAACCATGTCAAGGAATTTTCAAACATTGTTTAATTAACAATTACAAATCTCTATTTCAGGATGTGAATTCTGAAGCTTCAGAATTTAATTGGGATTTATTTAATTTAATTGGGATTAAATTACTTGCCCCCAAATATTAATTTATTCACTGGCTGCAGAACTTGAAGTCTGGATTCAGCCCCCTCACTATTTGGCAACAAAGCCCATACCACTTCCTCCAAACCACACTGCCTTTGCTATTTGAGTACTTATCTGTATTTGCTTCATTCATCTCCATTACTCATCTGCAAATTAACATCAGCAGAGATATCCGAGTTCTACATTTGCCTCCCTTCCTCACTGGTTTCCTCACTCTTGTATCTACCCTTCGCACAAGCTACCAGACTCTCGGGTAGAGCATCTTGTATAGAGCATAAGGCATGAATATACCCATAGTGGGAGAGCCACATCTTCCATTCTCGGTGCCCTCGTTAGAGCAGTTCCTGGCACATGGGTTGTGTTAAATATGTGTTGACAAGTCCAATAATAGTTAATGATGATGACTATCTCTACACAGCATTCCCAGCCCGAGAAGTGTGTCATAACATCTCTTTAGATCTCACCCAGAGCCCCATGAGGGTGGGTAGTGCAGAACATCTCACTGTGACGGAGAAAAAAATCTGAATTGAGACAGAGACCACATCTCAGGGCTGTTTGGCAAAACCAATCTAAACATAGGTTTTTCTTGTACCAACCTCCAAGTTTCCATCTCGGCTTTCTATTTGGTGAGCTGTCACTCATCCTTTAAAAACTAGGAGATACTTAACCTTCTCTGTGACAATGCCCTGGTGGAGCCTCCACCTGCTCTGTGTTCCTATCACTCTTGCACATACCTTCTGTAGTATTTATCACAATGTAATGGTCTTTGGTTAATAAGACTCTCATATTAAACTGAGAAACACCGGGAAACAGCTTTCCTAACATTGTCATCTATGTCCCTCCAGTGCCCAGCACAGAGTCTGAGTGCACAGTGGGAGCTTGAGAAAACATATTTGACATTTTAGTTCTGTTATACCATACCAACAAATTCAAACCAAACTAAGATATTCATAAGACCATGTTACTCTCTAGCAAACAAGTATTTGCTTGCTAAAAGGATAGCTTCAGGTGGATCTCACAAACATAATGCTGGGCAAAAGAGGCCAGATCCAAAAGAGTACATATTTACTGGAAGTTCAAAACAAGTAAAATAAACTGATGGTTTAGGAACTGCTATTATCATGATTCGCCTTAAATGCAATCTATGCCTGGGCACCAAAGGGATTCAGAAAACGTAAACTGTTATTTTTAAATGCTCACAAATTTCAGAATCAACTGACAATGAGCCAACTACTCAAAGTGACACCTCTCTGGGGATGTTCCTGGCAATTACATGGCAACTGAAAACACCACGAAAGATATTTATTTGCTGTTAACGTTCTCAATGCCTGGAGAACATTTTAAAATGGTCTTTAGCTACTGCATCCAATTGAACTTTCTGTAAGTTAAAGTCTCCATAATCAGCTTAAATTGTAACAGTTCTTGCAGATTTTGAAGATGCATAATTTCCTCAGAAATTCAAAACTTCACTTGCAGAGGCCAAAAGGGCTGGCTTCCACCTGCTCTGTGTCTAGCACAAGCCCATTTATACCCAGTCTCCCCAGTTTGGGCCTCCTGTAATCCAACCATCTCATTCTTCCCTTCACAAAGCAGGAGGAAGCCTGTATCTATTTGTGCTATTCACTAGAGGAGGTCAGACAAAGAGGATAACAGGGGGTTGTTGTCACTAGGATATCCTAGCTTCCTTGGACTCATCACACCAAAAAACAGTGGCTCATCTACAGGCTGGAAAGCTCTGGGTCTGACCACACCCCCCATGCTGGTAGGAGAGCTGCAGAATTCTCTCCCTGTAATGCAAGTGGTGAGTGTCCAGAAACTGGGAATTCTCTAAGGATGGACTGTCCATTGACTTCTCTCCTTCGAGGTGAGACATCCTCTCTAAACTACCCTACGATCACAAACCTTTCTGGTCTAACTTGAGCCCATCTCGAGGCCATCTCGAGCCCATCGAGCCCATCGCAAGGTCTGGGGAGTAAAGGCAAAGTCCCTGGAAGGCAAGTCCGCCCAGATGACATTTAACTCTTCCATCTCCACTGTCCTGACCCTTTGTTGTTCTCAATTCTTTGCCTGCCTTTCCGGGACACCCAGCCCTGTGAGCAGGAGGACAAGTGTCACTGTCAGCTCACTCCGAAGTGTTTTCAGGGTTAGGGTTTAGAAAAGTAGATGGGGACTGGACGGGCTGGAGGTAGGTGTTTAGAAGGGAAGATCACTTCTCGTGGAAGATGGGCACTGGTTCCAGTGTGCAGCACTTCCTGACTCCAGAAGCCCCATCTACTCGTTCTCCGTAGGAACACCGAGCCGGCGCTAAGTCTTTCCACCCTTCGCGTCTGCCTCCAACCCCATCACCTCTTCTCTCCTCCTGCTCCTGTTTTAGCCTGAACGCTGCAAAGCTTAGAAGTGTGCAGAGTCGCCGGTCAAGAGCACATGCGATGCTGACTGGCCTTAAGTCCTCCAGCTCCAGGCGGGTGGCTTTGCCTGACTTCCGATCTTGAGCCCAGCAGTCTCAGGGGTCCGCAGTTCGCGTCCTCGCCTTACCCAGGTCAGTATAGGGAGCGCTCGGAGAGGGGCAAAGGAAAGGCAGGAGCCCGGCCTCCCAGCTTCGGGCGAGGGTGTCCCCGGGGCGGGGCGCTGGGACCGCGGGACACCTCCGGAGCCGCCGCCGCAGAAGCCCTGGGCGCCGAGGACCCACAGCCCCGCGCCGGCGAGGAGCGCGCTCCCCGGGCGGGGGAGCCGCCGCCGGCGCCCACTTTTCCCGTCGCGGGAGCGGAGAGCATAGGAGAGGGGGCCGGAGCGGAGGCGGCGGCGCTGGGCTCTCCGCCGGCCGGCCGTGGGGGCCGGACGCTCAGGACCCCGACTGCGTCCGAGTTGGGCCGCGGAGGGGGCGGGCGGAGGCGGGGCCGGGCGGGGCCAGGTGCCCACGTGGCCTGGGGCCCGAGTCTCAGGACCCCTGGTCGCCTCCGGTGAAGCCCACGCGCCGGCCGTGAGTGGGGCGCCCCGGTCGGCGCCCCGGTCTCCCCAAGGCTGGGCTGCGGCCTGAGAGCCGATGAGGCCGATACGTGGCCACCGCAGCCGCCAGGACCCCACCAGACCGCAAATGCCTCCCCCTGCCGGCTCCCGGAACCCTTCCGACGCGGGCATCTCCAAACCCGCGCTACATCGTGGGTCGAGGCCCCCTGCTCTCTCTGCCCGTGGGGCCCTTGATCCGACCCGGAGCACAGGTTGTGTCTCTAGGTCTGGGCAGGAAATAATGTTGATCACTGACCCCGGGTAGCACCCTTTCCTGACTTCCTAAAGCTCTCCTCATTCACCATCTCAGAGCGTTTAGAAGAGCACTGTTCCATCTGCCATTTTCCACAGGTTTTGTGGGCGTCACTTCGGCTTCCTTGCAACGGTGCAAACTGCTTGCAGACAGGAAGACAAAACTGCGAGTTCCATGAGACAAAGCACCATTTGGATTTTGCTCATCCTTATAGCCCTGGTGCCGGACCTGACATTTACTTCTCACCTGCTTGTACTCACCAACCTTTGTCTCACATTTTTCCTTGAACTCTTCTTTCCCGCTTACCTCTTAACTCAGGGCAAAGAAGCCGGAAACCACCTGACAAGACCTCTTGCTGGGCCCAGACCTCCTAGACCTTTTGAGCTACACCCCCACTAGCGTCTATGCAAATGGACTAGGGAGTAACCTCAGGAATGACCTACCATTACCTTTATCTCCTGTCAATACTAAAATCCTAGCCCAAGGAAGAGCACAAGCCTCATTGACACAGCATACAATGTGTTTATCAGCATGTTTCCTTAAGGTGCATGCGTGACCTTGTGCCCACCTGTACATATGATGACAAGGCTTGCCTATCTAAGTATTTATCCTAACCCTAAACAAAAGGAACCCATGGGGAGTCATGGCTTTGGAAGCCATTCCCTGTGATCTCATTTGCTGCAAATAAAAGTTTTCTTTGTGAGATGCTCAACTTGGTTCAGTTGCTGACTCACCACAGTGAACTCCCATTGGTTCCGTTACAGTACTTAGAATCTGCCTGACACGAGTATGAGGCACAGAGATCCCCCCTCTCCCAGAGGTACTCACCCATCAGTCAGTATTGGTCATGTCTTCACCTTCAGGCTCAGCCCAGAGCTGCTGTTATGTGCCCTGTAACGTGTAGGAGTGAACCTATATGAAGTTGGCCAACTTCAAGTCCACAACTGGATATTCTACCACTAGTTTATAGAGGATCTTTGTTCAAACCGCCTCTCAGCTAACTGGGCTGTAAAATGAAGGGGTTGGTTAGGTGGTGAGGTCTCCTCCAGGACCTAAAATTCTGATATGTATGAGCAAAATATCAGCCCAATACCTCAGCTACTATGTCAACAGTTCAGATGAAAATTTGTGGTGGGTGAATCTTAAATAAGTTTTAAATTACTATATTTTTCTTTTTTTTTTTTTAATTTTTTTAATGTCCATACTTTTGAGAGAGAGAGACAGAGTGTGAGTGGAGGAGGGGCAGAGAGAGAAGGAGACACAGAATCCAAAGCAGGCTCCAGGCTCTGAGCTATCAGCACAGAGACCAATGAGGGGCTCGAATTCATGAACCATGAGATCATGACCTGAGCCAAAGTCAGATGCTTAACCTATTGAGCCATCCAGACGCCCCAAATTACTAAGTTTTTCTTAAAAAGTGAATCTTTTTTAAAAGTAGGGCATGGGGCACCCGGGTTTTGCTTCAGGTCATAATGTCACGGTTCATGGGTTTGATCCCCATGGTGGTCTCTGTGCTGACAGTGTGGAGCATTCTCTCTCTCTCTCTCTCTCTCTCTCTCTCTCTCTCTCAAAAATAAATAAATAAACTTTAAAAATAAATAAATAAAAGTAGGGCTTAAATGTCTTCAAATTTATAAGTCCTCACAGACTTTGTAACACTGCTTGTTTGTACATGGTAATTACACAATAGATATCCATGAATAAATAAGTGAATACCCAGGACCATTAATGCTTATGCAAAAAAAAGTACTAATTCCAGGATACATGTGAATGTATGTGTGTGTGTGTGTCTGTGTGTGTATCCTCCTTTGCTATTTCTATTTCCATGGTAACATCACTGAAAAATTGACTCGTGTGTCTATGATGAGTCCACCTTAAAGACAACATAGAAATAGTTCCTCACTGATGTTTCCAATGAGGTTCAAGAAAACCTCTCTTATACAAACTCTTCCCTAGGCAGAATTATAACAAACTTCTCTGAGTCATAGTCTTAAAACCATTCCATGGTAAGTAGGAACAGAAGGAGTGAAATTTTCTCAGCCATCAAAAGTCAACTGTGTTGATAGTTAATAGAGTGATGTCTGACATTAAAGGAGCCTGGAATGGCTTCTAGAAACATCCTTTTGTGGCCCTGACTAGTGGTTTGTCCTTGGAACCCAGCTCTGTAACCCTCCATAAAGGTAATATAATGTCTGGCAGGCTGGGGCTTCTAGATAGGGAGACCAGAGTGGAGATCCTCCCTCACCCAGATTACAAATTGCTCTTTGTGAAATCCAGGCCAGCCATTCCCCTCTCCTCAGAAAGTTTTCAGAGCTTTGCTGGATCATTTGCTTAATGCCTTCTCTTTATGCCCTGCTAACCTCCTTGCGAACCTGGATAAGGATACCAGAGTTCCTCCAGGAAAGGAAAAACAGGTTAAAAAGTCAGAACCCAAATAGGTCCCTATCCAAATATAGGAGTGGGACAACAAAAAAGGGTAGGAGAGAAGACATTAGGATATTTGAAGGTTATGAGCCAATACTGATTTTGCCTTAATATACTCGCATTTGGACTTAGGACTATTACTGCCTTAAATCCAACATGAAGAACTTCCTGCAGAAACTTGGTAAAAATATGGCTGATTTTTCTCCCCATGAAGGTTACATTGCCTTTCGTCCTGCACGTGCCCCAGTTATCCTCTCAGAGAAGAGATTTTTGAGAGTAATTCACTGACACCGGATCATTTTTCTTCAATCTCCAATTTTAGTTTTCCATTTGAGGAAGGGTTTAGTCAGGAAGATCTAGATGCAATTGGTTCCAAGGTTGGTTGGATATTGGTTTTGTTTGTTTCTTTGTTTTATGGTAATTACCTTTTAATTCAGAGAACTCTGCTCCCCTTTGGCCTCTGTCACCAGGCAGAAGTTTAAAAGCACCAATTTAACAAAATTGCCAAAGAAATAGCCTAATCAGGTAGAGAAGTGGACTAATCTAATTAAGTGCTTCCCAGTGCAGAGTGCCTTGAAGATTTTTGAACAGATGTCATTGATATGGTGCTAAAAGGATGCACCATCCAGTGGAAAGAGAAGGGGGCAGTTAATGTCAGGAATCAGGCAGTGGATACAGATGGGTGGTACAGATACAAGAAGTCTGAAGACTCTAAAAATGAAAAAGATGTCTCAACCCTTTCCAGATCTCATTATGTCTACCCCAGCAGCTTCCACATGACTGCCCTACTTCTCCAGTACTCCCTCTCCATGTCTTCTCCACAAAATTCATACTCATGTTGGTCTTTATATACCCAACAGCACCAGACAATGACACAGTAAA